>NC_090438.1:582364278-583065778 GCF_031143425.1 Pleurodeles waltl | reverse complement strand
AGAGCAGGTACATTCGTCAACACCACCACATAGGGGGCACAAGCTGGGGGGAGATCCAAGCAGGTCAATGCAGGCCTGGCCGTCGGAAGATTCAGATTATTATTCCCAGCCAGCTGTTGGTCAGCCCCCACGCTACCACAAAATCAGGATCAGGCTGCCTACTACAGCTAGGCCTATTGACAGTCCTATCCGCCCTTAATATAGAAGTCAGTACAGCCGGCACAATCTCAGCATGAGTGCCCTGACCCCCAGGATTTCCAGAATTAAACATTAACTGAGATGATTTTCCCAGAGGCCCCAATGGCCCCGCAGCGTCCTACGGCAGGAGCAACTCCTCACAGGGATGAGATTGCCTAATCGGGGCCACACATCCACCTACACAGTGCCTCCCCTGACTTCCTTGCACAGATATCAGAGAAACTGCCTTTTCTATGGCCGATAGTTTCGCCACAACGGGGGATAAAATCTCCTGGATCATTTCACGAAATTTTGACAATAAAATAGTAACATCACAACCCAGCTGCTGGCAAGGTGCAGGGTCACTACTCGTATCCTTAGGGAGTTCCAAGGGGGATGTTTTCGACTTTGGGATCGATTTCTTTAAGACCTTTTTTTTCCTCAGGGGGGCTACATTTATCCAGGGAGCAGGCAGGGGGAGAAGATAATAAAAGTCTTTTGCTTCTTCTGGAGGGGCCTTGGCCACCAGAACCCTCTGTTGCCTCTATTAGCTCAATTTGAGCAGGCTCAGCAGCAACCATAACAGTACCTTGGTCCCCCCCCGGATAAGTCACCTCCACATCCTCACGAGGACCACTATCTATTGGGGCCAGACGCCAGTCCTCCAGTTCCATGGATAACCTCCTCTCTGCCAGATCAATCTCCTTTGTTACGACCCCGACAGCTCTTGCGAGGAAGGAGTCCAATGTGGTGGTGCCACTTCCCTGTCTACTACCACCACCACCACCCCCCAGACCAGTTAACGGACCTCTTTTCCTGGCCTTTTTAACAACAAAAAATTTCAATAACAAAATAACAAACAAAACAGACTAATGAATAAAAATTACAAATATTAAAAATCATTAGACCCACTAAAAGGCTCCAAAATGATCCCCAATATTAGTAAATGTATAAATAGACACCCTCCACAGGAGATGAAAGAGGGGTGGCCCAGCCCAGCCTCAACGGGCGATGATGGGTGCAAGACAGGCCCGCCGAAACAGGTTTTAAAGGGCTCCTGCCCCCTGTAACAATGACGCCGCCTCCTCCTCAATTGACCCGCTTCCCGCGCTTGCGGGAGCGCGAAACAGGTTTTAAAGGGCTCCTGCCCCCTGTAACAATGACGCCGCCTCCTTCCCAATTGACGCGCTTCCCGCGGTTGCGGGAGCGCGAAACAAGTTTTAAAGGGCTCCTGCCCCCTGTAACAATGACGCGCCTCCTCCTCAATTGACGCGCTTCCCGCGGTTGCGGGAGCGCGAAACAAGTTTTAAAGGGCTCCTGCCCCCTGTAACAATGACGCCGCCTCCTCCTCAATTGACGCGCTTCCCTGGCAATAATGCAGTCTCTGCAACTCAGAGGGGCAAAAAGCTGTGAATGAAGCAACTTATGCAATTCAACTCGAAGAAAGGTTGAGACAAATGCAAAATGTCTTCTTATGCTGGCTTACATTTCAAACGCATTTTGATCCAGGTGCCAAGAATTTAAATTGATAGCTGTTTTTTGTGAAATGCGGTGGAATCGTATCAAAACTCCATGATTCCTTTCACCAAATTCTCTGTGTCCAAACGTAACATCTAGTCAAAACATCTTTCAATGCAATGTAGCTTGCTGTGTAAGGAAACGTCAGACATTTGACCTACAACCAGGAAGCATAATCATGTAATGTCAATTGCACCTCATTTTAGTTTCAAATGAATTGTGGATTGTTAAGATTGTCGTTACCATACTTTTTTCTTTCCTGTCACAAAAGTCAAAGTCAACATCTGGTTAGGGACCTCTGACAAGTGCACTAATGAGATTACAGGATGCAACTTCTGCGCTTTGAAAAAGTAGATCCTTCTGACAATGAAGTATCAACTAATTGCCACCCCAAATAATAAAGCAAAGATGTACACAACAGAAAAAACTGTGGCCACAACATCCATGTAAATTAGAAAAAATAGCCTGGTCTGGTGCTCAGCCGACTAGCGCACCACTGCAAGGGTCTGTTTTTGACATCATGTCATAAGTTCGATTCTCCACCGATCCTCTGGTCCTCTCACCCTCCTGGGGGGAAGGTCACTAAAATGAGTACCATTGAGTTGGCTAAACTTAGACATCTGTTATTCCGTGCCAAGGTACCCAGGTGTGGATATGCCTTTAGAAACATTTACAGATAATAAGTTACAAACTAGGTGCATAGACAATGGAGTCTAGTATAAATGTAAATATTTGCACACCCTCACTGCGGTTACAGAAGAGGATAAAAATCAGAGTGCAAATTTGCCTCCTGAGCTTATGATATGACTAGGGGTGTTTTTTTTAAAAATAAGGCTTAACACAGAAACGCTTCATTCAACCATTCTTCAGCTTTTCTTCCTTTTGATTCCCCATAAAACCTAAGTGGAGCAGAGGTCTTAACATGAGATGGAAGCTTCCTTGCACAGCTCACCAATCACCGTGTCAAACACTCCTTGATTCCTGCATTAAAGAAGCTGCCGCTTGACTGATATATTGAAGACTGTATTTGGCTTGGCCCAGATCAGATCATTTATTTTGGAACTGATAGAGGTGAGGTTCAACTTTACTTTATTCAGCACTACTTTCAATCCTTAACATAACAGTGGAGTACAATAGCACATATACATAAAATTCATCTGCGTAATTGCTCTTGCCATAAAATATTATAAAAAATAGATTTTGATAGCAATCACTCTATTTATCATCGAGCATGCCCAAAAACGTTGACACATATCACTGCGTAAATTTGATTCATAACTTTGACCCATATCAGGTAACAACTTCATAATAACGAGGTTGTTCAACCTTATGAAGGTCAGCCATTTCCACATGCTTGTTCTTTCACGGTCCCTCCACGTGATGTTAGGTGCAGCTCCTGCACAATATCTGCTCTGTGCGGACAAAATAACAGTATTCAGTCATTCCAGAAATGCATTTTTTGAAAAGGTGTTAAAAAAAACTCTGCCTTTTTGTTCTGTTTTCAAAAAAAGTCTAGAAAGATGTTTTAGGATGTCTGACAGTTTCGTTGATGGACAATTATCCCACGTTAATAACCTCGTGGTAATACTGTAATTAAGCCTTTACTTCCATTTATTACATGAAGGCGATGTTTAAGTTCATATCATATCTGGGGGCAGTTAGATACATTGCCCCAGTGATAAAGCAATATTGTACTGATGATCAAACAAGGTTAGCAGACTTATAGGCACTCACAGACCAATGTAAAATTACATTTACAGAGACAAACCATTGAAGGGACGGACTTTGCACTAAAATGTAATTCTGGAGGAGTCGTGGATAAAATGGGAATTGAGTAAAACGCGCCCAACATCCCTCCGTGGTGGCAGGTGTGTTTAACACCCAGAGCCCCCCGTACTTGGTCTCACAGCTGTCTGAGGAAATGTAGAATTACCAGTGAAGACTGCAGCCTCAGACGGGCATTGATACGGAAGTACTGATGTGGATTTCCCAACTATTTTGGACCCAATGCGGAGCAGACTAAATGTTGCCCGGCGTCACTCCTTAAGTCAGTAGGCCCTTACCAGAGGAACTAAAGGCAGACTGGAGAGAAGGTCTGAGAGGGCGTTGACAGGGCCCCTGGTGGATTGTGGTTTTTACCTGTGGCTGGGATAGGAGAACTGAAACTTACAGCACAACTGATGGGCTTTCAAAGTGCCTTTGAAGCCCCCTTAAGAACGTGCAGAAGGCCCTTATCCAGGGGCGTGCAGCAGAAAAAGGGCTATCTCAAGATTGGTGCACTGGAAATTCCAGGAAGGTGGCAGTGGGCAAGAGGGTCTGGATTAGTGATCATGAAAGGTGAGGGTGGCCGGTGACTGGCCACCCGGAGTGCTGAAGTGTGTCAGAGGATCACTGTGTTGCTGGCTGAGGCATGCAAGGGGCCCAACAAGAAGAAACATGGATGAGGCACGACATTCAGTGAAACGAACAGTGAGCTTCCTGGGGATTACTTCCTCAAGCTGTTTGATGACAGTGGACTCCTTGGTCTGAGGGTCTCCAGGATACTAGAGAATTCAAGTGCTTGAGGTGATGATTAAGCTACTGGTGAGTGTGCCAAAGTCTGATGCCATACTACATTCTGGCCCCTTCAAACTTCATTGAGCATCTGAGAGGGCAGGTGAAGCCTATGGGAAGATGAATTGTACTCTGCAGGTCCTGGAGCTGCATGTAATGGACACTGGCCTGATTTGCCTCATAATTTGATAAAGTTAGGGAAAAGGTACATAGTGAACAGGGCCGGCTTTAGGACTGGTGGCGCCCTATGCAACAGTTTATTGTGGTGCTCTCCCCCCCATGACCACCTCCTCGGTTTCACTAACTACCACCCAGCAAATGAGACCCTCATCTCTCCATCGCTCCCCTTTCACATACATTCATGTGTTTTAAAGCACTTGTAAAGGCTGGCTTCACGAATCCAGTCAGCGAGCCACATTAAATATAGGGGCATATTTAAGAGCCCCTAGCGCCATCCTAACGCCACATTAGCATCATTTTTTTCAGGAACTTTTAACGCCTGTTCAGAGCAGGCATTAAAAGGAGGCGTCTGTTGGTTACAATGGGCCTCTGGGTGCTTTGCAGGATTAGCATCAACATTTTTTACGCTAATCCTGCAAAGCGCCGGACTAGCGTAAAAAATTCTGACACTAGTCCCCTAACTACTGCCATGTTGGACGGTAATTTAAATTCAGCGCACACATGGTGGTGTTAGGGGAGCGCTAAGGGGCACAAGACAAGTGGTGCAGCACTCTGTGCAGCACCACCTTTTGCAAATATGCCCAATGAAGCATATTTAAGAGCCCTTAGTGCCATTCTAACGCCACATTAGTGTACTTTTTTTAAGCTAATGTGGCGTTAGAAGGCCAAAAATGCAGCGCCATATTTACAAAGTGGCGCAATGCAGGCATTGCACCACTTTGTAACCCTTTGTGCTACATTATGCCTGCGTCAGGCATAATGTATGCAAAGGGGGACCCCTCTCGCTAGGGGGGGCAAAGAAAAATGGAGCAAAGAAATCTAACAGATTTCTTTGCGTCATTTTTTTCCAGCACTTTTAACGCCTGCTAAGAGGAGGCATTAAAAGGAGGATTCCATTGGTTACCATGGGCCTCTGGATGCTTTGCAGGATTAGCGTCAACATTTTTGATGGTAATCCTACAAAGTGCAGGACTAGCATAAAAAATTCTGGCGCTAGTCCCCTAAATACCACCATGGTGCGCCGTATTTTAAATATGAAGCACACATGGTGGCGTTAGGAGGGTGCTAAAGGGTGCAAGAAAAGTGGTGCAGCACTGTGTGCAGCACCACTTTTTTCAAATATTGCCCATAGGGCAGTGCTTAATTTGTATTTAAAAAGGTGCCGGTGCCCAAAGCACTACTCTTAAACAAGTGGCTGCTGCAATTAAATGTGGGAGCACAGAATACAGAGGCAGAATAATCCTAAAGCCATCTCGGGCCTCTTCAATCCATTTACAGGTCCTCCCTGCCCATTCAGCTCACTCTTGCAGATTTCTGCTTTTTCCCATTGCAACGCTTTTTCGTTTTTCTCTTCCTCCATCTTTCCCATATGTGTCTTTTTATCGCAGTAAATGTTTAAGGCAGAAAAATACGTTCCGGCCCTCAAAAATAAGTGCCGGTGCTTTGCACCGGAAACAAGCACACATTGAACACTGCCATAGAAGCATTTTCAAGAGCCCCTAGTGCCATTCTAATGCCACATTAGTGTCATTTGTTTTACACTAATGTGGCGTTAGAAGGCCAAAAATGCTGTGCATAATGTATGCAATGCAAAGAAATCTTCATCTCAGACACTAGCCGTACAATATTGTGGTAGTAGGCTACATGATCCACAGAGCTGTTATCCAGAAGATGGCCATTGAAAAAAGTGGTAAAGATAGCCCCATAAAAGATATGCTGGCCAAGAAACCCTTTCTTTACATAAAGAAACCTGCCAGGGGAGGGTTTGGTGGGTCCCACATGAGCTCATTGACCTTTTTGGATCCCGAAGATGTTAGTCCTCCATCACAAAACAATCAATGGATGGCGTGTTTAAACAAATTCCGAAGGACCTAAACACTTTCCAGATGGAAATGACAAACCAAGTTCAAGGTATACAAAAAAGGACATCACCTCACATGGCGAGAGTCTGTTCTTCCTTGAGAAGATAAGGAAAAAAGGTTGAAGGAAAAATAAATTCTTAAACACAGGTTTACCATACAATCACAGAGTATCAGTCTCTAAGAAAGGCTTGAGGACTTGACTATCGATTCACGTGAAATAATGTATAACTATGAGAAACTTCACAAGATGTGGATGGGAACAACATAGAAGGGTCTTCTCCTGGCTTGATCAACAGTATCACACAAGGTTCCTGGCGAAGGGAAAAGGTATACTAAATATTTCTCAAGCAACACCTTCTTCAGACTACTACGTAGAGGAGTAGTTATCAGAAAGATTCCTGAGACCGCAGAGGGAAAAATGGAAGGTAACAGAAGGAAGGAAGAGAGAAGCTGCTAAGCTATTAGAGCCCATGGCTAAAGAGGGAGAGAAAGAGAAACAGAGAGAGGGGAAGGTAACACCTACATATAGGGCAAGGCCCTGGCAGTGCCCTCCTAAGGGAGTTGGTCAACAATAATGGGGAGAGGAAGATGGGTTGTGAGTTTACTTTATAGTCACTACCTGACCAAGACCTTGTTGTTTGATTAAAAGGGCAACAAAACTATAATCACAACTGCGGGTAACATACTAGCAGAATTTGGGAGTGATGGAGGGACATGGAGGACTAGTTAAATGGTTTGAACTTTAGTTAGCTTTGATAAAGGGAGCTGGGGATTGGGTAGTGGTTGGTTATTACACACCAGGGTTAAGGGGAGGAGCCTCAGAAGTGTTAAACGCAGGGATGAAGGTTCACAGCACATGCTGCTGTATCAGATGATCAAAGTAATAAACTTAAACACATGCCTCACAATCCTGAAAATGATGAAATCTATAAAAAGCGATGTGCTTGTTCAAAGAGACATGTCTACTGAAAAAGAACAGGGTTAGACTATACTCTATATGGCTCGCCAGAAATACTTCTCAACAAGTTTGGGAGTCCTTATAGGGTGGGGTTGAAAAGGGTCAGCCTGATAGGGAGGGGAGAGCATGGACATTACTTGTTATACTGAACTCAGACACGTCAGGATTGTCTAATACATTTCCCTAAGCCAGGCCAGAAAAAAATCTTGAGAAATACAATAACAAAGATAATAATTGATTCTTATGATGTCCTTATAGGAGGAAATTTAAAATTAGTAATAGATGGAATCTGGGATAAGTCAGCCTACAGAGTCTGTCAGACAGGCAGCCAATGAAAAAGGGTGTAAAGGGATTCCAACAGACATGCCTGGAAGACATTTGGCACTTTCAGCACCCTAGTGACGCATAGCTCCTTTATACTCTACTTCCCACTCCACATATGTGAGGATCAGCCACTTCTTTGTTTTGATAATTTATCTCACATTGCAATTGGCCACATTTCACTTTCAGAATTTGAGCAGAACAAACTATCACTTTGAACAATACAATGCTTTGCTCACTACTTGAAGCAAAATGACAATAGAGAGAGTAGTGATAATATTCTACAGGATGCTCTCAAGGAAGTGGTAAGGTGTTTTCTCTCAGCCTCGGTGAGGCTCATAGAAAGAGGAAAAAGAAGTGTGAACATCTAGAAACCCAGTTAGGGGAGAATGAAAGGATACAAAAATAAACACCACTAAAATATGGTACAAAATGGTAACCACATGGGCCAGTCAGAATGATGGACACCAACAAGGCTAAATATGCATTACAATGAGTGAAGTAGAAATTGTACAATGGAAGCAACAAAGCCAGCAAATTATCGGCCAACAAGCTTGGGGGCAGAATAGCCCTTGAAAAGTGGAGATAATTAAATTCCAGGCTGCCCGATGATGCACAGACAATTGGGGAATAGATAAAGCTTTTCACAAGTACTAGGAGGCACTGCAAATACAGACCTCCCCCCTGAAATAGTGGGTACTTAGGGATTGTAATGGTTCAGAAACTCAGACGAGCATAGGCATGTTTTAGACACATGCAGATACAAGTTATGACAGGCACCTCTAGGTTTAAAGCTGGGAAGTCGCCTGGCCCAGAAAGCTTCTTGCCCTTGTTTTATTAGTCCTTCTATAGGTTGCTTGCCTTTCTGCTGAATCGCCTGTTAAAACTGTTTATGGAAACTACAAAAATAATCACTTTGCTGTCACAGGTGATGAACTTGGTCATTCCTAAACCACAGAGAGGTAAGACATTTTGTTTGTTGTGTAAGCTAATATTTTTCCTGAATATGGACACCAAAATTTACACACACATCTTGGTGAGTAGAGTGATAAGAATCCTGGAGTCATAGAACTGGACTAGACAGGTCTCACGCCAGGTTGAGAGTGCAGTGACAATACATGCCTACATGGGATACACAAAGCAGCACTTAGGTGTCTTCCAACATCCAAAAGTTACTTGACAGGGTGCATTGCTGATTCATGATTAGATGTGGACTCTTCCGGCAGGAGTCACAGATTTAAGAGTTGGGTACCTAGCAATTACTTAAGGTCCACAGCCACACAGAGTGAATAGCTATACACCAGAAAGCTGATGGAGAGGGGAACCAGACAGAGCTGCCCCCTCTCCAGGCCTACTATTGACACTCCCTGTAAAATGTCTAATTGGGAATATAAAAAGAAAAATCAAAAGTGAAAGAGAGTGAAACACAACAATTCTAATTCCAAAGGCTCACAAGACAATACAGGGAGTGCAGAATTATTAGGCAAGTTGTATTTTTGAGGATTAATTTTATTATTGAACAACAACCATGTTCTAAATGAACCCAAAAAACTAATTAATATCAAAGCTGAATATTTTTGGAAGTAGTTTTTAGTTTATTTTTATTTTTAGCTATGTTAGGGGGATATCTGTGTGTGCAGGTGACTCTTACTGTGCATAATTATTAGGCAACTTAACAAAAAACAAATATATACCCATTTCAATTATTTATTATTACCAGTGAAACCAATATAACATCTCAACATTCACAAATATACATTTCTGACATTCAAAAAAAAAACAAAAACAAATCAGTGACCAATATAGCCACCTTTCTTTGCAAGGACACTCAAAAGCCTGCCTTCCATGGATTCTGTCAGTGTTTTGATCTGTTCACCATCAACATTGCGTGCAGCAGCAACCACAGCCTCCCAGACACTGTTCAGAGAGGTGTACTGTTTTCCCTCCTTGTAAATCTCACATTTGATGATGGACCACAGGTTCTCAATGGGGTTCAGATCAGGTGAACAAGGAGGCCATGTCATTAGATTTCCTTCTTTTATACCCTTTCTTGCCAGCCACGCTGTGGAGTACTTGGACGCGTGTGATGGAGCATTGTCCTGCATGAAAATCATGTTTTTCTTGAAGGATGCAGACTTCTTCCTGTACCACTGCTTGAAGAAGGTGTCTTCCAGGAACTGGCAGTAGGACTGGGAGTTGAGCTTGACTCCATCCTCAACCCGAAAAGGCCCCACAAGCTCATCTTTGATGATACCAGCCCAAACCAGTACTCCACCTCCACCTTGCTGGCGTCTGAGTCGGACTGGAGCTCTCTGCCCTTTACCATTCCAGCCACGGGCCCATCCATCTGGCCCATCAAGACTCACTCTCATTTCATCAGTCCATAAAACCTTCGAAAAATCAGTCTTGAGATATTTCTTGGCCCAGTCTTGACGTTTCAGCTTGTGTGTCTTGTTCAGTGGTGGTCGTCTTTCAGCCTTTCTTACCTTGGCCATGTCTCTGAGTATTGCACACCTTGTGCTTTTGGGCACTCCAGTGATGTTGCAGCTCTGAAATATGGCCAAACTGGTGGCAAGTGGCATCGTGGCAGCTGCACGCTTGACTTTTCTCAGTTCATGGGCAGTTATTTTGCGCCTTGGTTTTTCCACACGCTTCTTGCGACCCTGTTGACTATTTTGAATGAAACGCTTGATTGTTCGATGATCACGCTTCAGAAGCTTTGCAATTTTAAGAGTGCTGCATCCCTCTGCAAGATATCTCACTATTTTTGACTTTTCTGAGCCTGTCAAGTCCTTCTTTTGACCCATTTTGCCAAAGGTAAGGAAGTTGCCTAATAATTATGCACACCTGATATAGGGTGTTGATGTCATTAGACCACACCCCTTCTCATTACAGAGATGCACATCACCTAATATGCTTAATTGGTAGTAGGCTTTCGAGCCTATACAGCTTGGAGTAAGACAACATGCATAAAGAGGATGATGTGGTCCAAATACTCATTTGCCTAATAATTCTGCACTCCCTGTATATGTAGGCCATCACCCACTAGTTTAATATGTATTGGAGTAAGGGTGAGGTTAAAAACAAAAGCAGATGTGCAAAGGAACTACTGATCTTCACATTTCACATGTATTGAAAACTAAGCAGTGTACATGTTTCAGCCATTTTCGCCCTGTTGAGTCAAGTGGACAAGTGGCTTTCGTCAGGACCTAGCAAAAACAGATCCCTTTATCAGGTGTTGGGACAGTGCCTTAGAAATCTTTACTCCTGTTATAGAGAGTGTGTTTGCTTACGGTTCTCCAGGGACATTTTCCATTCCTCCTATTCTAAGGGAGAACACAACAATAAAGGTAATATGGAATTGACATCATATGTGCTGACCAGATATATATTCTACCATTTATGCACCATACCGATCTGGATTTACATCATTGTCACCAATAGTGAAATGGTCAAGCTCCCTTGTATACATCCCATTAACATTTATGCTACAATACAGAGATTTGGAGGCAGGGGGGCTGATGGTTACCCACAGGTTCAAAATTAAATCAAATCAGGAAATATAGAGCGCAACTACTCACCCATAAGGGTCTCATATTATGGGTTGACCCTCTATGGTCTTGAATAGTTGGGAAAATATGCAGGATCTCAGACATAAAAAGAATGAATATAGGGGAAGACAACTAAAAATTGGCAATGTATTTGGATGACATAATGGTAGGATTTACAAACTCCCAGGTGTAATTACCCACACTTATAAAAGAGCTGTTGAACTAGGGCAAAGTCTCAGGCTTTAAAGTCAACCTTAACAAGTCATTGATATTGAATATATCTTTTTCGGCAGAGCAGCTAGCAGTTTTCAAACAGCAGTTCCCATTTCACTGGATGGGTGATTGTATTCCTTAACTGGGTATTTGGCTAATTACAACCATGGCATGAACCTGCACACAAACTAGAACTTACTGATACGCACAATTAAGCACGACCCCCAATATCGTCATATGGGGGTTTTATGTTGGTGATCCACACACATTCAATATATATCTGCTCCTTGTTCGTATGTGGTGTAGACAAGTGTATAAATACGTGATTAGCCAAAAAATAATAATTCTGCCTTGGATGGTGTAAACCTGCTCCTCCTTAGGTGCATAACTACTCATTCGTTGATGCTACTGAATCCACCCAACAGTGACTTCAACTAGAATGCCTCTCAATTATACATATAGATTGCAAACGGTAACTATATTTACATGATGAATGTTTAAATTTTCAAAAATACTTGTGTTACATTTCAAACACTGGACAATCACTGGGAACAGAAGTAGTTCTTCTCCTCTTATCACTCAGAATTACATATTTTAACTAGGTGAAGCACAATAGCCTGCTTAAAAGAAGGGACACCTGCCACAGGAATACAGTAACTGAGATAGTAGGAGATGATGTGGTCTACAACTTTTGCACTTTCTTGAAATAAAGAGTTGAGAGGAGAACTCAAGTTGATAGTAGATACAATGAAAATAACTACTTCAATTATAGAGGGAAAATCTTAAGATAGGTATGGGCTTCATAGGCCTACCTGCAGGTAAAGGTGAATAGGTGAAATGACTGCTGTATATTCCCAACACTATCTATCTGGGATTTTTCAGAAAAGGTCCACACGGCTAAATTTAGGAAGGAAAGGGATGACATTAAGTTTGGTGACAGACTAGGCCAATGGGATATACAAACTATTGTCACACTAAACTCTAAAGCAGGCCCCAAGTTTTGACATCTTTTTTCCAACTTTGAACTCTGCAGGCCTGCAGCCACTCTTTCTGCCCAACACTCCTCACAAGTCATGGACCCTTCTTCAACTGACCATAACCATGGAAACAGCAGCGTAGTTTACGCCATACGGCTTCCGAAACACATGCTAAGCAAGGAGTACTGCAGTACGCTGCTTCGCTGCGTGTTAAGTACCCTGTCCTCTCCTTCATGCTTACCTCCTCGAGTAAGCTCCCAGAATGGAGGTAGCAGTCACATTACATAGGATACAGAAAATCGACCGAGACTGTGGAGAAAGCTGTAACAAGGATTCTCATTTGTGTTGTTCTAATAACTCTATCCCACAAGCCCCTAGCTTCAGTGATTTTGTGTGTAAAATGACCTGATACATGAAGCTTTTTACCTGGCCACGAGGTGCATTGGTGTATGGGGAGAAAGGTGTACCAGCTATAGACAGATGATAAAATATTGTATGCAAGAAATCTATTTGACAATAACAAAAGTTATTGATCTGAATAAAGAATCTGGCAAACAATCAAGGGCTCAGTTACAGTCTAGTGGGCAGAGATCAGTAAGGTGGGGGTCTCTTCGCTTTGTCGAAAAGCACCTGATATAGCTCCACTGAAAGGCCACAACAGTTGCTGAGCAAACTACATGTTTGACGCTCATACTTTTTTGCTTTCTGAAAACAAAACAGCAATGACCCTGAGACGCAGTGAGTTCTCTCCCTGTGTGGTTTCCCAATTCTTGTAAGACAAAGCGGTCACAGGCAGGAATAAAGAGTGAAAGACACGAGTGGTGTTGTGACCTGGCAGCCCAGTAGTCAACAGGCAGCCAGGTCAATCGTTCAAGTCTGTGGGGCTAGCTGAGACTCAGCTGGTGTAATACCAGAGCTTCCACCGACTCTAAATAGAAGGTGGAAATATAAGTTGGGCGATAAGGGAGTGCAGACGATTTACAGAGATGCTCTCACTTTGCCAAACTGTGAATTACCCAATTAGGTTTCTGATTAAACAATGTCAATCACAAGAGATGACTTCATTATCTTGCACCAAAGATTTCTGGAAATTCGGAAACCATTTGTGAATAAAAAAAGAATGATTTATGAATTGACAAGCTGGAAGCAGAACTAAATCATCTGAACACATTTATTCTGCCAAGGCTACTTCATCTAGTACAAAATATTTCATATGTGTTATAGAGTGTTGTTTGAAATGGGGTTTTTGGTTGGCAGTCAGGTTACCCCCTGTCCAAGCAAGGACCCTCAATCTAGTCAGGGTAAGTCACACACAATCCAAATTATCCTGTGCCAGCTCTCTGGTAGCTTGGCACTGAGCAGTCAGGCTTAACTTGGATGGCAATGTGTAAAGTATTTGTGCAATAAATCATACAATAACACAATATAGCACCACAAAAATATACCACACAGTGTTTAGAAAAATATTTAATATTTATCTGGATAAATGCAGGTCAAAACAATTAAAATGCAATAAGTAGATGTTGAGATATCACTATAAAAGTGATATAAGGTGTCTTAAGTCTTTGCAAAACAAGTAAATGTCTTTTAAAAACAATAAAGTTCTCTTGCAAGCACAAAGTACCTGGTTCGCATAAGGGACCGCAGAGGAGGCGATGCGTGGGAAACGGGGAGGTGTGCGTCGGTTTCACCCCTTCGCACACCGACTTGCTTCATAATTTTCCACGCAGAGGAAGGCTTTACGTCGATTTCCGGTGCGCAGCCTTGGTCCCTCTTCGGGTTGCAGGGCTATCTGGTGCCCCGGGGACTGTGCGTGGAATCCTGGGCTGCGGAGCAAAGTCACAAGCGCTGCGTTGATCCAGTGGGCGTTGCGTAGATATTTCTCCCGTGCGGCAGGCGCTGCGTCGATTCTTCTCTGGAAGTCGGGCTGCGTCGTCCCGGGTCGGCTGTGTGTCAATCCAGTGGGCCATGTGTTGAAGTTCCGGTCGCAACGCAGGCGCTGCGTCGATCTTCTCCTTTCTAAGTCGTACTGCGTCGTCCCGGTTCGGCGTACGGTGAATTTCTCACCGCGGGGCAGGCTGTGCGTCGTTTTTAGAAGGATAAACGTCTAATTTTTGCCGCACAAGGAATCCAGTTGCAGGAGGGAAGTCTTTTTGGTCCTGAGACTTCAAGGAACAGGAGGCAAGCTCTATCCAAGCCCTTGGAGAGCACTTCTCAGCACAGCCAGTGAGCAGCAAGGCAGCAGCCCTTGTCAAAAAAGCAGTCCCAGTGAGTCCTTGGGCAGCCTGGCAGTTCCTCTTGGCAGGCCTGGTACAGGGATTCCTCACCAGCAGGTGTCTTGTCCAGAAGTGTCTGTGAGGTAGAGTGTCTACCC
Organism: Pleurodeles waltl; assembly: GCF_031143425.1. Taxonomy (NCBI): domain Eukaryota; kingdom Metazoa; phylum Chordata; class Amphibia; order Caudata; family Salamandridae; genus Pleurodeles; species Pleurodeles waltl. The sequence continues at coordinate 583,051,094 of NC_090438.1, read as the reverse complement.
CAAGAAGTGTCTGAAGTCTGTGGTTTTGGGTCCGCTTATTATACCCATTTTGGCCTTTGAAGTAGGCTTACTTCAAAGAAAAGTCTCGCTTGTTTGTGAAATCCTGCCTTGCCCAGGCAAGGCCTCAGACACACACCAGGGGGTTGGAATCTGCATTCTGTGAGGGCAGGCACAGCCCTTTCAGGTGTGAGTGACCACTCCTCCCCTCCCTCCTAGCACAGATGGCTCATCAGAATAGGCAGACTACACCCCAGCCCCCTTTGTGTCACTGCCTGGAGAGAGGTGCAAACAGCCCAACTGTCAAACTAACCCAGACAGGGAATCCACAAACAGGCAGAGTCACAAAAATGGTTCAAGCAAGAAAAAGCCCACTTTCTAAAAGTAGCATTTTCAAACACACAATCTTAAAATCAACTTTACTAAAAGACGTATTTTTAAATTGTGAGGTCAGAGGTCCCAAACTCCACATGTCTATCTGCTCCAACTGGGAATCTACACTTTAATCATGTTTAAAGGCAGCCCCCAGGTTAACCTATGAGAGAGATAGGCCTTGCAACAGTGAAAACCGAATTTGGCAGTATTTCACTGTCAGGACACACAAAACACAATAGTATATGTCCTACCTTAACCATACACTGCACCCTGCCAATAGGGCTACCTAGGGCCTACCTTAGGGGTGTCTTATATGTAGGAAAAGGGAAGGGTTAGGCCTGGCAAGTCGAATTCACAGTTTGAAAAAAACTGCAGTGGCAGGTCTGAGACATGATTACAGGGCTACCTATGTGGGTGGCACAACCAGTGCTGCAGGCCCACTAGAAGCATTTGGTTTACAGGTCCTGTGCAATTTACTGGGGACTTACCAGTAAATCAAATATGCTAATCATGGACAAACCAATCAACAGTACAATTTACACAGAGAGCATATGCACTTTAGCACTGGTTAGCAGTGGTAAAGTGCTCAGAGTTCTAAAGCCAACAAAAACAGGTCAGGAAAAATAGGAGGAAGGAGGCAAAATGTTTGGGGATGACCCTGCAAAAAGGGCCAGGTGCACCAAGTGTTATATTCGTGACAACTGAATGAGAGATACTCAAGCTACTGTTGGGAAGATGTGATCCATAGAATACTCCTTACAACTTAATTATTATAGGTAAACCTAAAACGGGAAATAGGGTTGCCTTGAATCAGGAACTTCTTTTAAGCAGATAACGGTGGTAACTAGTACAATTTATAAATCACTAGCGGGCCCCTGAGCCTGAGTAGGAAGAACAACGGCAGGGGAGAAAACCCTACTTCACATTACACATGGAGTAGTGGATGGATGCAGTTAGAGTATGGTAAAGGTCCCTGGGCATATTGGGTAGAAAAAAAGTCTCAATCCAACGGCTCAGGGATTGTCCCAGACGGAGAATTTCAAAACAAGGAAGTTCATCGGGATACACAAGTTAGAAATTTACTGCATTTTTCAAATATGTCACACACTTGACAGGGCCCAGCAAAAATGCAGGTGGGAGATTAAAAAAAAAAAAAAAACTTCTCTGAAAAATAAATGAGGTGCTAATGTTCCACACCCCAGAAAATTGGCAATCTGACTAGTTAATTTGAGAAAGGCCATTAAAGTGCATCTGTTCACAAATTTCACAGGACTTCCTCAATGATTTGCAGTAGATTAGGTTATTTCCCTGTTTAACTGTGACTGGATACACGTACAGTATAAATTAAATAAATACATGTATTCCCGATTACCAATTTTGTATAGGAGTAAAGCAAAGACACATGGATAAGGATGGCGTTTTTCAACCAATTTTACACACCCAATTTATTTAAGATATATATGGTGGCAGGCCCAAACCCATTGGTACCATGCAGAGTACTACACAACTGTGGTTTTTATACTCCCCCCAGGACTTAATGTAGAGTGCGAACCGGTAGGGCAGGGAGGCAATTAGTTTACAATAGGTGTTCTTCTTGTGCAAATTCAAGGATGGGGGTAGTGCTACCAACAAATACCCTTTCCTGCATTGCATAAGTCTGTATCCTCCACTGCTGTTCCTGTGTGCTACAGGAAGAGGGTTGCGGGTGGAACAAGAGTGCATCATAAGGTCAAGGTCAATGCTTCCTAAGGAATGTCTGACTTCTGACCTCAGACATACGTTCCCTTTCTACAAAGCCCTGCTAGACTGCACCTAAGCCTGTTTATAACTCACAAAGTTTAGGGTATCTGCCCCTGGATCTTTTTGCCACAACGGTTTCCTGCCTTTTTTAACCCTTCTGAGTGGTTTCAGCAGGTCCCGACTCGCAATATGCATTTCTGAATAGCAAAGAGGCTTTTGCGCCTCGCAAACGGCGATTTTCGCTGTTTGCGAGGCGCAAACCCTTAGCTACATCTGGCCCCAATTTCTGCTGGTGTTCCTTATGGTGAGGGGAGAATCAAGACCACTTGCCCTGAAGCAATGAGTGTCAGGATCTACTAGCCAAGACCAGAGGACCCTTTGAGGAGGTGGAGGTGAGTACCTGGAATGTGCAAGGTCCAGTGGGGGATCCTGTTGAGTGGACCCCTAAAGGGGAGTGTGAGATTTACGGTCCTGAGGGATTGCCACACTGGGCTGTCTGTCAATGTGTTGCACAAGTCGTGACCCCGTAGGCCAGAGGGGGCCGCGATGAAGATAAATGTTGTTGCACCGATCGGGCTGTCTGCCTGTGCGCTGCCTAACTCAGTGAACCCATATGCCAGCGAAGGGCCCCGATGAAGATAATCATGTGCTACCCAAGCCAGCAATCCCATATGCAAGAGGGGGCAGCCATGAAGTCAAAGCATCACTGCACTGATCAGGCCCTTTTCCCAACTGTTACCCAAGCAGGCAAACCATGATGTATGAGGTGGCTGCTGTGAAGAGCAAGGGCATCACCCTGGTCAATTATCGCAAAGAGTGAGGGTTGTCTCCCAGGTGCAGTGTATGACCGTGACGAGTCACAGATTCTGATAAATGCACCCAAAGCACTGACATGAAACATCAGAGAACAAGTAATTGCCCCAAATCGTCCTTTACAATCAGAGTAGCTTACAGCAACATTGCAAGAGGTGCCGTGGATGGCCAGAAGCCTTCTCGGCAGTAACGAGAAGCAGCACTTTGCCGGCAGACTGCTGAACGCTCCTTGGGTCTACCATATTGTAACATCAAAAGGAAAGGATAAGATTGATCTCTGGGCCACAGAGGAACTTGCTCTTACTAACAGCACTATGGAACACTTTGACTTCTAAAATGCCATTGTGGGACTTCCTAGCCTCATATTTACTAGCAGGCCTAATCTGAATGTTGTCTCACATAAATGGTGAATAAGCATTACTAGTGGACATGAGTGTGTGATCCAGAATCTTACCTGGACAGGGCTAGAAAGCCAGACTTAAAAAGACTTGGTATATTGTTTGTTTGTCGCATTTCACTCCGTTTTCATATATAAATACAACGTTTGTCATAAAAATGCTTATCTGGCTGGACCTTCATGTATTGGGGTTGCTTGATGTATTTTCAGTCCTGTATCCATGTACAACTTGCATCTACGTCCCCCGAAAAGCACTGAATTGCTTGGCCCACACTGAAGCTGGCAGTCAAGTGCTATAGGGGTAGTATCTGGGTCAGTTTCTTAGGACCCATAGTAGGTTGGGCATCAGGAATAAACATCATCCACTCTATGGTTGGGTCCAGTAGCTCCTGCTTCCCCCATGGCCCTCTGAAAGGGGTTCTGAGACAGTATTAGTGGATAATCGGTTGGTTTTTAGTTGTTAGGTTTAATTTTGTGCTCTAATCTATGCATCTACCCAAGTTTCTATGTGATGAAGATTAATGGTATTAAATGAAGAATAAATTAAAAGGAATATAATGTTACTGCTAGTTTGCATTGTTAGAACACAAAAATGGGGTGAGAGGGGGTCTAGAGACCCATATAGGTCCAGCATAAAAGCTCCCTAAATATACATGTATACAAATGGAGTGTGCAGTTCCTAAAACAATCCACAAAGGAAACAGAAGGAGCAGTAGGTTAGGATGGTTCTGGGCATGCAGATCAGGGGGATCTGATTGCTCAGAAGCAAGAGCTCTCACACAACCAGATGGGTGTCATGTGTCATCTTTCTGCAGGGCCTCGTTGGGCCGGCGCAGCAATTCTCAAGGGGCCCCTCGAGAGGGCTGTTTGCCGGGGGTCTTTTAAAATAAGAAGCTGTGATTAAGTGTAAGTGGAGGTGCTGTGTGTGCAGATTGGTTTAAGTGTGGTATGAACATAACTAAGAAAGACCCTGATGGAAACGTGCTGAGGGACCTTGTTTGGAGGGCAGATGTTCAACACTGGGAGAGAGTGATACTTCTAAGAGAGTCGCATCATGGTAGAAGGTCTATAGACTTCGCCAGGGCATGGGACACTGTGCTGGCTGATTTTCAGAGAGGTCTGAGTGAAGGTGATGAGGCTGGCCATGCTTGAAGGTAGCGCAGATGGTGCTTCCGCCCTACTTGAATCCCCTGCTTGGCCTTTCCTGATCTCTGATTGTGGCTCTGGGTTTCATTCTCCTACGCCCCTGCTAGCCAAGATACATTGTTGTGGGGGTTTCATCCCGCTAGGAAGGGAAATGCTGTCCTTTAACATTTTTTAGGTGAGCACAGCAGCATGCAAGAGCTGCTTTTCCAACGTATTGGTATCTATGTGAGCTTTTAACCACACCCACCTCATGACCATCACCTTCACTCGTTCGTGAGCTTTCTTTTAAAAAATCCTTTGTTATCATTGGTAAATGCTTTACGTTTGTCCCTCCTTTGGGCAGTTTTTTTACAGCCCTGGCCCTGGCATGGATAATTGCTCTTTTGTCGATACGTTTGACTGTGAGCGAACTTCTTTTTCCTTTTGTGTCTCTCCTGTGCGCTCACGATCATGGCAACCGTGGTGCTTTGAATTGACTTGCCTATGTCAACTGTTTTACTTTTTGTTTTAAATGTATGTGGCAAGAAAAGTCTAGTTAGGAATTTACAACACTAATAGCTCTAATTCAGGGGGGCTATGACTGTGTGACTGCAGGATGTGAATATGGATAGGGCTTTTGTTTTCTTGCTTGAGGATCGTTGTTTGCCAATGGTTTCAAGCAGTTCCAGCAGTGCTTGGCTTTCCTTCCTTTCCATTATTTTTCAGTGATGTGTTTCTATTTCATGTCAATTGATTTGACTGCATGCATATTTGGCCATAAATGAGCCATTGATATTGGGACTCACTGTATATCAACTTGATAGCTCAAGCCTGTTTTGCCTGTCTTAATTTTGCTGTAAGAACAACAAACCACTGTTGAGTATTTCATTCAATAAAAATCTATTTACAAAAAACATGAGAGACCCTGAACGTTTTAATATGTGGGATCTCTTGTTATAAATGAAAACAAAGGGTGGCTGTGTTGGAGACAATGATCCAGTACAGTTCACAGGGAAGTGAGAACGTCAGTCAACCTGTTCCGTGCCATGTACAGTTCCTGTGGATCTGGGAACTTCGTCAGGACCATGTAACCTATGTACCAATGATTGGGGTTCTAGTAGTGGTAATTAGCAACAATACCCAATCTCAAAAGTCACCCTCAAATTGTAGGGTATACCTTATGATATCTAAAATCCGACCCAATTCGTGTAAGTAAATGGGCCCTTAGGTGATGGCAGAGACCGCGCTAGCTGAGGGGTTAAAGACGTCCAGCATTCAAGGAAAGCTGTGACGTACCCCTCTCTGCCACCTTGTATCTACCCAAGTGTCTTTGTGATAAAGACTAATTATATTAATTGAAGAATAAGTTAAAAGGAATTCGATATTTGTCGCTAATTTGCATTGTTACACATTTGATTCTCATTTTATGTATGATAACATTTCAGTTGCGTCAGTGTGTCCTTTTCACGTAGTTTTCAGGGAAGAGAACACTTAGTAATAATTAAGGCTGACCGTCACGTACGTCTGCTTCCCACGGCTCAGTCCTGGCCAGAAGGCCGCGACGGCTCCCACTTGCAAACATCGTACTTTGTGGTAAGGACGCTTCGGGTGAACTCACGGATGTTTTCTACATATTGCAGAACTATGTTTAGCTTTTAGAGGATTGATTTCCTCTCCTTCTGTCTTGTGTGTCCACTGGAGAGTCGGTTTTATATTCTGCTATTCAAGCTTCATACCGGTTTTCCATTTCGGAGAGGCTATAACTCTGTGACATGTCATTAGTGAAGTGACATAGGACGCCAGGCTGAAATAGCCCTGGTCTAAGTGCTCTCAGCTTCTTTTATCCGGAGCGTGGAAGTTCAACAATTTACCTTTAACAATTTATGTAAATACCTTTGAAGGCTGTGGAAAAAGTGATTGAGGAGATGGCAGCAATCCTGTTACTGAACAACATCATTAACTACTGTGGGATATGCGGTAGTGACTGTAAGGGCCAGTGATAGCCACTTGGATCATGGGTCTGTGTGTCTCTTTGTTAGCACGCAGGGCCACAAGATGGGCTAGCCCCTGTCTGCTTAAGAAATAAGAAGCCACGATACAAGAGGCTCTAAGGGCATATGACATGAGATAAAGTTACCTTTGTGGTGAATCCATTATTCTTAGTCCAAAGACTTTTCCCGTTTATGAACGTTAAATCGGAACATTGCACATGTACTGAGTACCTATCAGTGCATCATACTCTGTGCACCTCTATATTTGGGCACATGCACATCCTTGCCAGTTCCTTTTATGTGAAGATAATCTGCGTGACATTTACAACGAGTGGCAGCGGGCAGGGTCACCTGAAGGACTCCAGGGGATCAAGGTAAGATACTTCAGGGGCTACTTAGGGAACACATTTTAATTTTATGACACACTTCCTGCTAATTCAAGCCAGTGTGGTTCCAAACAATACTACATTTATTTATTAAACTTTGACAGGGTCACACAAAAAAGCTGAAATATGTTTTGCGCGTGATGGGAAAATTCTTAAGATGGCACTTGGTTCAGAGACAAAGGGAGGGTAGAGGTAGGAGGAGAGGCTTAGCTAGAGAAACATAATAAACATTTCCTCATGGGACACCTTGGAAGGTGGGGCAACTGAGCAATCGCCCACTTTGTCCGTGTCTTAAACACGCCACTTTGTCCATGCCTTAAAACGTCTCCGGCAGCGACAAAAAAGCCTACACAGTAAGGAGTTATTAGGACTGGCTCACTGCAGTGGACTTTAATTCCACATCCTCTGAGTTAATGATACCGAGGGCCCATTAACCCCACCAAACATGCAGAGATATAACTGTCACTTCATGAGAGTCAATGGAGCAACTATGGCGTAACATTAGCCACTGCTGCCCCTGCGGTGGGGGGTTGTTCCAGGGGGGTCCCCCCGCATAGCACACTGACTTGGTCTGGGCAGTGTTAGGTGGTGGGCCAGGAGGAGGGGGGGTTGCCTTCATGTATTTTGCAGGGGCCCCATCAAGTTTTGTTACGCCACTGGGGACAGCAGCGTGTTCCATTGGTCTCGCAGTGCTAGCGTACCATAAATTGATGAGTCCTGCATGCAGAATGTAGTGCGAGCCACATAAGACCTCTATACCTCACAGAAATGCATAGAGCAAAGTTTGAATGCCCCCTTCCGCCCCCCCTCCCTATCATCACAAGGGCTTGATGGGCCTACAATACACCCCAGCCTCACGCATTTCAAGGATTTCCATGCTTGGTGTGCGGTGAACAGTCTTGGTCTACACCAATCGACCAGATCAAATTTATCTGTGAATACTGCCACTTAGCAAGGTGTTCTGTTGTGATGCGGAGTGCTAGGCAGCTGGCACGAAGGATGTCAAATCCAGGTTTCTTCTTTGCCTGCCACAACTTGAAAATGCCATTCTCCAGAAAGAGTAGGAGTGACAAGCCTTTATATCTATGACTATACAAATGTATTCATCTCTCTATTGCTTGCTTTCTCAAATTCCCAATACAAGGTGGTGTTAACCTTTGCCCTGGTATGTCATTTCCTGATCAGAGGATATTATTAGGAGACTTTTGCCAAAGAAGGACGAGTGATAAAGCAAATTATTTCCCTATTTTTCATCACCTTTATCACCCATTCTAATACCATTTTGTCCCTGGATTTTTGCTCTCTTTTTCAGGATTTGTTTGCCTTCTTTATTCTGGAAAGACTTATGCTCTGCTTTTTCTCAATACTTGGGCGGGGTGGTAAATTTAAATTAAGCATTACTGGTATTGCCAAGGAGCTTTTTATGCCCTTTGTGGCTTTTTCCTTCTAATTGGAATCCTCATATGGAATCACTTAACACCTTTCACAAGTAGTTTAAAGTGCAGGATGACAACTAATAGCCGGTTTTTCCTTGGTTGATCACAAAGGAAACTAATGAGATCTTCACGTTGTCTAGTCCCTTAGAAACAGGAATTTTCAAAGGGAAATTGGTCATCTGGATACTATTATCCTGGCAATTCCTCACTCTCCCCTACAGTTTTCCCAAGAGGGTCCGGCAGCATTCAGCAGCTAATCTTTCCAGGGGAAAGACGACAAGTCACTTGTGCTTTCATGGACCTTGTAATTCCCTTTGTAAATAGAGTTTCCATCATAGCAAGGAATTCTGGGGCACTTGTAATCTGACTCTAAGGGAGATGGACTCATCATAAAGATGATGATACCCTGTTTTTTATTGTCCTGGTTCTTTCCTGTTCTCAGCCCGTGGGAAGATTCCACAACATCTCAGAATGAGCAAGAGAGAAGGATAACGAATGCAGCAACTGTCCAGGAGGAAGCCTCTGGAACATAGTGTGGGCAGTTGTGCTGTAGCTATTTTAGCCGTTCAACATGTGTGTTTGACAGGCACATGCTGCTTAGACAGTCACCAAAGCCATTATAACCCTTGTAGTGCAATGCAATGGCACAGGATGGAGTATGGGCTTCAAGTACAGTACAGCCATGACTGATGCATGAGGTTAGTCATCTTGCACCAGTAGATTTTGTAGCTTCTTTCTGGCACATTATCTCCCGAAGATCACAGATAGTCGGTCTGACAAACATTGATCCCTAGCCCAATTTAAATCAAAGTACATCAAAAGTCCTCCAGACGAGAGGCCTAGACATTGACAGGTCAACTCTTCAAAAACCATGGGCTCAAGTTAAGCCATTAAGGTATGGTTTTGCACTTATACTCCTCCCTGGTCAGGATATCTCTCATATGTGTGGGTGGATCACATCTCTCTGTAGGTGGTGAAGTCACTCGGAGTCGGACTTAGAAAGGAGCTAGCAAGATAATCACACCGCACAAATTTGACCTCATCTTATGAGTACCTCTGGAATCAGAAGCACCCACTCAGACTTTGGGTAAAGGGACCGTGGAGGTCATTTTGGCATGTAAATTGACACTTAGAGTATCCATGAACATCTTAAGAAGGTGTCCAGACAGCACGAAAGCAAATCCTGCAAATGTATCCACAGGAGGCCTGCTTCTGGCCACAGTGGTAGCTCAAGCAAGTGTGGCCCATCATGATGGAGTGCACAACCCCAAGAAAGGGATGAAAGGTGAGACTCCACTTAGAAATGAGTTCTCAAGAGACAGACTGCGGGAACCAGTACAGATTCCTAAGAGCATGACAGCCGTGCTCAGATTCTCAATTCACCTGGACCTATAGTAAAGACACTTATTGACATGGTGCCTCTCTGGTATCGTGGCAAGGTCCCAAAGGACTGGTGTAGTGAACTACCAGGGGATGTCCAAAATAAGTGAATGACTGATTTAAAATCCCTAAGGCCTGACTCCATCTTGAGCAGGCTGAAAATCAATTTTTTTTGCCTAATCATTGACATGTCTACCTTTGACGCAGATGTTGTCTGTCTTTATCTTTCCGAGAACCAGTGAGTGTCAAGTCATTCAAGCAATAACATTGAAATGACAGCTGAAGCCCAGACAGTGACCTCAATAAGATACCTGTTGTGAAAGAAGTCTGGAACAAGTACCTTGTTATCTCTATCTCAAGTTCAGATAATTATCTCACTCTGCACACGCTGCACAGCTCCTCCCTTCTGCCACCGTGCCCCCGACCCAGCCCTCACTGCTGCTGCGAGTTCGAGGCCCTCTACCACCCGCAGGTACCTGCCTGCGCCTCATCCCTGGTGTCTAGTGGTTGCTGTAAGTATTGTGTCTGTCCTGTAATTTGTCTTAGTGTTATTTGTGCCCTTATTTGTGCCGTCCTGTAATTTGTCTTCGTGTTATTTGTGCTGTTATTTGTGCCGTCCTGTAATCTGTCTTCGTGTTATTTGTGCCTTCCTGTAATCTGTCTTCGTGTTATCTGTGCCGTTATTTGTGCCTCCCTATAATTTGTCTTCGTGTTATTTGTGTCATTATCCACCTTTTGTGCCTTTTTCCGACTCTGTTCTTAGTGCCTTTCTCCTTTTTGCCCATTTTCGACAGTTTATCTGCTCTCCCGTTCCCGCCACTGCATCCCCTGCGGCCCCGCCCCCCTTGTGCCCCCATTTTCCACCCCTCCCCGCCTCCCAGCTGCTCGTCCCTCCCACCTCCCCCTCTTAATGGCAGCCGCTGCACGGTGCACAGAGTGACCCCTTACCTGCTTTAAGGCCAGGTCTCACTCTACACACGCTGCGCAGCTCCTCTGGTCTGCCACCGTGCCTCCGACCCTGCCCTTGCTGCTGCTGCGAGTTCGAGGCCCTCCACCACCCGCAGGCACCCGCCTGCGCCTCATCCTTGGTGTCTAGTGGTTGCCGTAAGTATTGTGTGTCTGTCCTGTAATTTGACTTCGTGTTATTTGTGCCGTTATTTTTGCCATCCTGTAATCTGCCTTCGTGTTATCTGTGCCGTTATTTGTGCAGCCATATAATTTGTCTTCGTGTTATTTGTGCCATTATCCATCTTTTGTTCTTTTTTCCGACTCTGTTCTTAGTGCCTTAATCCTTTTTGTCTATTTTCGCCAGTTTATCCGCTCTCCCGTTCCCACCGCTGCGTCCCCTGCGGCCCCACCCGCCTCACGCCCCCAGTTTCGCCACTGCTCCCTGCCTCCCACCTCCCAGCTGCTCTTACCTCCCAGCTGCTCTTCCCTCCCACCTCCCCCTCTTAATGGCAGCTGCACGCAGCGGGCGCACCGCTTTCGCACCAGAGGCAAGCCAGTCTGCGCTCGTCTGCAACTGGACCGTGCCTAGCGCCAGTCCCCCTGTCCCACGCACCCCCCACGACACCAGACGCCGCTACACCGCCAAAGAACTCCACACGCTTAACCCTGGCCGCCCCACTGCCTGTGTCCAGACCTCCCCTAGGCACACCCATGGACCCTTCTCGTGCCGGACATGCAACTTCACCTGCGCTCAAGCCACCAAGCACGACAACAACGCCACCCAAAACAACCACCTCAGCTGCATCCTCCTCAACACACGCTCAGTCCACAAACACGCCGTCGAACTCTGGGACCTGCTCACATCTACCTCCCCAGACATCGCTTTCCTCACCGAAACCTGGATGAACCCTTCCTCGGAACCCAACATCACCATAGCCATCCCTGAGGGTTACAAAATCGCCCGAAGAGACCGCACCAACAAACCAGGAGGAGGAATAGCCATAGTCCACAGGAGCTCCATCAGGATCTCAACCAACACCCACAATGCCCCAGATGCCGCTGTACACCTGCACTTCCAGATTTACATCAATGCCAACACCACCCTGAGAGCAACCCTGGTCTACAGACCCCTGGGCCCCTGCCCACAATTCTGTGACGCCATTGCCCTCACCTCCACGGACTACATGCTCCTCGGTGACCTGAATTTTCATCTGGAGAACACCAACAACTGCAACACATCAGCCCTGCTCGACAACCTCGCCAACGTCGGCCTCAAGCAACTCGTCACAACGCCCACCCACTCAGCCAGCCACACACTCAACGCAATGTTCTCCACCAGCAGCCACATCACCTTCACCCACACCACCGAACTCCACTGGACCGACCACCGCTGTGTTGATTTCTCCTTCCAGAAACTCACCACTCACCACCATCAGCAATAGACCCCTCACCGCATATGGAACAAGATCTCAAAGGACCAACTGATCTCCACCCTTGCCCCACCACCTAACACCAGCAACCCCAACACCGCTGCTCTCAACTTCAAAAAATGGCTCATCGACTGAGCCAACACCCTTGCTTCACTTAGGAAATCTACCAACACCCGCACCAGCAAGAAAGCTCCCTGGTTCACCGCCGACCTTCAGACCTCTAAGTGGGAATGCTGGAAAACCGAGAAGGTCTGGCACCAAGACCAAACAGAGAGCAACCACGCCGCCCTCAAGGCTGCCATCCACAAGCACCACCAGCTCATCTGGACCACCAAAAGATCATTCTACAAAGAACGAATTGACAACATAGCACACAACAGCAAGTAGCTCTTCACTATAATCAAGGTACTCACCAACCCCAAGTCCTGCTTTTTCACCGCAAGATCGCGGACATCCATGGCAGTTTCTCACCGCTGACCCCCACGACCACCACTGCCAACGCAGACCCCAACGCACCCATCCACACCATCCTCCTGAGTGCCTGGACCCAAACCAACGACGAGGAAACCACCAAGACCATGAGCACCATCCACTCCAGTTCACCCGCTGACCCCTGCCCTCACCGTATCTTCAATAAAGCCAGCCAAATCATCGTTCCCCAGCTGTGTACCATCATCAAGAGCTCCTTCGAGACCGCCACCTTCCCGGAAAGCTGGAAACACGCCTAAGTCAACGCCCTGCTCAAAAAAACCAAGGCCGACCCCAAGGACCTCAAGAGCTACCGACCCATCTCCCTACTCCCCTTCCCAGCAAAGGTCACTGAGAAGATAGTCAACAGCCAACTATCTCGCTTCCTGGAGGACAACAGCCTACTCGACATCTCCCAGTCCGGCTTCAGCAAGAACCACAGCACCGAGACCGCTCTCATCGCTGCCACTGACGACATCAGGAGAAAGCTCGACAAAGGTGAAACTGTGGCCCTCATCCTCCTGGACCTTTCTGCAGCCTTCGACACCGTCTGTCACCACACACTTCGCACACGCCTCCACAACGCTGGTATCTGCCACAAGGCCCTGGACTAGATCACATCCTTCCTCTCCGGCAGAACTCAGAGAGTCCGCTTCCCTCCATTCCTGTCAATAGCCACCAAGACCATCTGCGGAGTTCCCCAGGGATTCTCTCTGAGCCCACCCTTTTCAATGTCTACATGGCGCCGCTCAACAACATCGTCCGATCCCACGGCCTTAACATGGTCTCCTACGCGGATGACACACAACTGATCTTCTCACTCACAAAGGACCCTGCCACCGCCAAGACAAACCTCCACACCGGACTTCACGCCATCGCCAACTGTATGGAGGCAAGCTGCCTCAAACTGAATTCAGATAAGACCGAGATCATCATCTTCAGCTCCAACAAATCAGCATGGGACGACTCCTGGTGGCCTGTCACTCTAGGAGCCGCCCCAACGCCAACCACCCATGCACACAACCTCGGCTTCATACTGGACTCATCACTCTCTATGACCCAGCAAGTCAACGCCATCTCATCTTCATATTTCAACACCCTCCGCATGCTTCACAAGACCTTCAGACGGATCCCCATTGAAAACAGAAGAACCGTCACCCACGCCCTCGTTAGCAGTAGACTGGACTACGGCAATGTACTCTACGCGGGAATAACAGCCAAGCTCCAGAGAAAACGTCAGCGCATTCAGAATGCCTCAGCACGACTCATCCTTAACCTCCCTCGCCACAAACACATCTCAGCTCACCTCAGAGGCCTCCACTGGCTCCCCGTCAACAAAAGGATCATCTTCAAACTCATGATCCACGCTCACAAGGCTCTCCACGACGCCGGACCTGCCTACCTCAATGAATGTCTCAACTTCCACGTCCCAACACGCCAGCTCCGCTCTGCCAACCTTGCCCTCGCCACCGTTCCCCTCGTCCAAAGTACCACAGCCGGCGGCAGATCCTTCTTCCACCTCACTGCCAAGACCTGGAACTTCCTCCCCGTCAACCTACGTCTGACCAAGGACCTTCTGACCTTCAGGAAGCGTCTCAAGACCTGGCTTTTCGAGCAGTAACACGCCTCTCCCTCCCCAGTGCCTTGAGACCCTACCGGGTGAGTAGCGCACTTAAAAAATAACTGATTGATTGATAACAAAATAAAGAGTATAGCCTGAATTGACGTGTTATTAATGCACACAGCTTATATCAGACATTCTTAAGGTTATGGCAGAAATTCCTGTTCCGCCCATCAACCACTTGTCAGGAGAGGTCTTTCGCCGCAGATTATTGCGCAAGATACTGCCAAAAGATCTTCAGATTGCTGTGATTCTGCTGCATTCCATTCTGCACTGAAAGCCAATACCAAGTAAAGTCTGGGAGGGAAGAAGCTGCTGCTGATGGTGTTTTACTTTTGAGGGAACACTGGTTCCTGACTGCTTACAAGGTTTTCTGTAAACATGTATTTGGTATGTTGATTCCCCCCAAGATATTCTAGTTACAAGTCATGGTACATAATTCTCTCAAAGTATAGCACACAGAAATAGACTTTAAGCTAAGCTAGACGACATGTTCACTACGGTAGTTATGTTTATTTTATTCTAGTTGTTTGCAACACGTATTAGTGATATTTTAATAATATTTTCTGTGGTTATTTTAGATGAGCTAAGCAACGGAATGAGACTGTTGAAATAAACACTTTTAAGCATAGAAATAAACATTTGCACAGAACAAACCAGTCTAAAAAGGCAGCCTAGTTTGAACTATTACATAAAGGTTTGAGGCATTTCTGTAACTCAGACAGGGAACATAAATGGCATCACGAACTAAAAGCCATGAATATCACACAAATCCTTTTAAATGCATTTTTGAGGTATTGCTTATCTAATCATTCCTATTTCAGACTTTCTCTTTTTCCAGGCAATGCAGGACTTGAACTTACAGAGAATGATAGTAAAGCCAAGGGGTATTACAGACTTGGAAAGCCTAGGAGCTTGACCCACCATGATGGGTGAGACTGACCATACTAGTGTACTGTCTTTATTTGATGTTTGTCCTTTTACATCTGAGAGATATTTAAGGGGATATGATATTTTTTGGGAACGGATTGTCAGAGTTAGTGTTTTATTTATTGAAAATGTCTAAAGCCCCGTCAGGAGAGGATGAGTAAAACTGGAAGGTACAATAAACTGATCAATCAATGAGCGTCCACAAGAGGCATGATTGTGTTAGAAAGACTAGAACATCTTCTGTTGTTCTGCAAATACGTGAATGGTTACTTAGCCAATAGGGAAATCTCTAAATTAGGCACATGAAGCAAGACACATGTCGAACACTACTATTTTGGCGCTCAATACTCAAGAGTTCAACTCCCCTGTGAAACGCAAGCCAGTGTTGCACTGGCTCAGTGTGAAAGCAGCAAACCGCAATATTATCTGACACAGGTTCACTCTACAGCACTGTCTGCTAGGGTGGTTGTTATATTAATAAGAGCAGGTATCTCATACCATGTGGTGTCTTCCTATAAAGACAAAGCCCTCAGCCAGAGCACTCATTCAGGACATTCTTTGTAAAAAGCCCCTGTTGTCCTTTCAACTGATCTACAGACTGATACAATGAATCTGCCAGATTCAAGTTTTGACCACTTGCCTAAATCTAGTCCTGGTTGCAGACACTGAGTATTACCTGAGTATCCTAATCTGATCTGCTAACAGAAAAAAAGAACTGTGACTAAACTGTGTTCTTGCATCATAGCTAAAGAAAATGTATAACGTGAATTGTACATGACTCCTTGACAACTTCCCATTACATGAGCAGGATACAAGAGGACTCGGAATTTCGGGAGCTGCAAATGTGCTGTGCACATTATGCTCAAAGCTGGAGATATCAAGGAAGACACATTTGTGCTATTCAGATATAGGTGGCGATGGGATGGTGTGTTTCCAATAGTAAACTTTAATAATAATAACTTATTACTGTTTTAATGTCCTTTAAGCATTAAAAAAATATATCAAGATGTCCTGCCCTAATAGAGAATCACTGATCGTGTGAGATGTCCTTTTTGTCATTTAACACATGATCTAAGGAATAAACGAATTAATACGTGTTCACTTGAAGGGAATGTTCTATTTCATTTGGCAAACTTGTACAAGTATTAGGAGCTCCTGTAAAGCCGTCAAAATTAGCTATCATTAGGTGATTACCCCCAAAGTCCTCAGATTTCGGAGCTATGCTGATATTTTAGACCAACAATATAATTGGGTTTGTGAAACAATGGGGAAATTCGCAACTTATCGTCAGTTTTGTTCAACAATTAAATATTGGCATTGATAATGAGATGTCTTGTCCTAAGCGTTTAAGGTGCAATGTGAACTTGTTTGGTAATGGCTGGAGACAGGAGGCCCTAAATTCATCAAATTCTGTTGGCATGTTTCTGGCAAGCCTTTTGGCATTCTTTCATTCTCCTTTGCTATGGTCCCTATCTTCCTCGACTTCTCTGCTGCAGAAGCAATTGCTGTTTTGTAGGTAGGTGACTGTGATGAACTACAGGTGTGAAGCAGTCACCACAGTCTGACTGACATTCAACTCTGGGTGCAGGGCCTCCATTTATACTGCTTTGCTCACAAAGGAAACCAAAGCACTATAAATTAGGGGACAATCAACATTTTCCAGTTTCCACTGGGAGCTCAGAATTTCCTCTGATGGCTGTTTATCGAGGTTTTTCATGTTAAACCTCTTGCCGGAATAACAGTTAGGGCCATATGTACAAACACATTTTCCCATAGACACAGAATGGGCAAAACTGCTTGCTACATCTGGCCCTTATACTCTATCTTGCCTAAATCTTCACACCATGGCCTGTGAAATAGATCATAACTGATTGGCCAAAGTGCCATGAAGAGTGACGAGTCTTGGTTAATTGGACGCACTTGCAATCTAACCTTTAATTTTAACCGGGTAGGCCCTGTGACAGGAGGGATAATGGATAAAGCCGGGCATCCTACAAACCAAATCAGAGGTAACCAATGTCCTGATTTATTCGGTATGTGCTGAAATACTGATTGAAGTCAGTGAAAGAATTCACAGGTACCACAAGCGCACAATATAGATATAAAAAAACACATTGAGCAATTTTGTAAAGAAATTGAACAGCATTGTGAAGGACAAACATAAATCTCATTTTATGCTTAAGGTCACGCACCTGTGGGAGTGCTGTATGAGACGACAGCACTTCCTTCTAGCTCTGCTGGGGGGCAATTATCCTTGAGGAACACAGACACGTTGACACTTTTAGAAATACCTGGCTCTGGAACAAAGTAGATAAAATACACTGATAACTCACAATGAAATACGAACCAGAACACATTGTAATACAAAAGGGCAAACTTTATTTCCTAGGTAAGCGTCATCCTTTTGCCCTTATGACCCAAGAGAAGTATGTGAAAACAGAGACTGCATAAGTATCTTCGGAGAAACATAGACTCCATTGTAGGTTAAGGAAAGCTCAACCTTACTCAAACATAGATTATCAAACTATCGGCTTTATAGAAATATCTCTTTATATAATTTTCAGTCTTCATCTCATCCCACTGTCAATCACGTTTCCCCAAACTGAAGTTATAACAGTAAAATACACAAACCGTTAAACATTTGAAAAGCAAGTCAGGCTGGGTTAGCAGGGAGATAGTAGGACGTAGGTGAAAGGAACCAAGGGCCACATGTACGTAGCATTTTGCACGTCGCAAACAGCGAATCGGGCCGTTTGCGACGTGCAAAATGCACTTTGGGATGTTCAGACCCATTTTTGCAATTCAGTAAACTATTTACCGGATCGCAAAAAGGGTGGGCGAGTCGCAATTAGGAAGGGGTGTTCCCTTCCTAACTGCGAGCCGCAGTCCCATGTATGATTGTTTTGTGACCGCGAATCGCAGTTAGCACCATTTTCAAACTGATGCTAACCAATTCGCAAACAGGAAGGGGTCCCATGGGACCCCTTCCCCTTTGTGAATGGCAGTAAAACATTTTTTCAGAGCAGGTAGTGGTCCTACGTACCACTGCCTGCTCTGAAAAAATGAAAAGAAAACTTTTCATTTTTTGTTTTTGAAATGCATCTCGTTTTCCTTTAAGGAAAACGTGCTGAGTTAAAAAAAAATAAAAAATTGCTTTATTTAAGAGCAGTCACAGACGTGGTGGTCTGCTGTCTCCAGCAGGCCACCAACCCTGTGAGGGCGGCCATTCCAAATGGGGTCGCAAATTGCGACCTACCTCATGAATTTTCATGAGGTAGGGCATTTGCGACCCCCTTGCGAATCACAGACCGTGTCATTGACACTGTTGAACATAAGGTTTTGCGTGTCACACATCCAATATTTCGTACATATAACCCCAAACCACAAGACCAATGGATACTCACCAAGGTGGGGAACTAGAGGCTTATGGTCTCAAGGGTGAACCAGCCTCTAATGCAATCCTATTTCACAAACCAGGTCACCCGAGTTTGACTAGGTTTCACAGTTTCTTATTGTTTGTTCTTTATCTGTCTATTCACTCTTTGTCACACACAAAGTTTGATGTGGTATCCTCACACACCTGCCAGGTGTCATGCTTCAGAATTGGACAACCCCATGCTCTACAAAAACGCTGGTCTGATGGAGACAGGGCCTTCTCCCTGGAATCAAGGAGACACTTTTCTAATCAAGGAGCCAATAAAAAAATTAAAAACCGATAGGGTAACCCAGTATGGTTTTTACTTCACAGGATACCACTTGGCATTAAAACTGTTAGTCCACATGGGCATTTGACACAGTACATAACATTTCTGATATTGCAATTTGAAAATTTCAATTCTCGATGTGTTTGGCCATTCACAGAAACCACTTCGGTTTTGGTGGTGAATTGACATGCTGTGCAGTTTTACATTTGTAATGCCCACTGAGTGGCGATACTTTAAGCATTTCTCTGAGGCCTGGCTTCCTATCAGTTGGAAAAGCTGCTTTAACTAGATGCTTCCGTAGACTGCAACCCTTCCTAAATGAAAACATTTAATTTGGTTAGACCATTCCGGAAGCAGACACAGTCCTGTGCCGTTCACCAACTCATGCTATAATATGAGCATTTTGGGCCAAAGACCATCATGCCTGAGTGGATGGTATGCGTGCTCTCCCTGCCCTGACTGGGGTAATGTGGTGCACCAGTTTAGATGCACTCTTTCACCTTTGGCCAGCCACTGGTCTCTAAAGCACTCACTTCCAGGTCTTGTCACCCGACGCTTCCTGCCTATGATGGTTTAGTCGAGCTAGTGATATGTTCACTATGATGCAAAATGATATAAGATAGGTCTTTTACTCATATCTATGCTGACATTCAGAATTCTTTCTTTTTTTCTTGATCAGTTTTTTTAGCTATGTTTGGCATGGGTCTTCTGGCACTTTATAAGATTTTCAAGTCACAAGGTGCTACAGTTTTGAAGCACTGTGTTTTTTAATTGTTTATATGTGTATACATTGTCTACCACGCAGTTCTTTCTTCCATGGTCCTGAGGAGGCCCGTAGTTGACAAAACGAGTCAACACCTTATTTGGAGGAGTTGCTTGAAACTAAAAAGACACTTAAATTTGTGTGGGAGTCACGTTTTGTTTTTTAAAAAAAGTGGACGGAAGTGTTAGCTAGATGTACTCCCTGTTCAATTTACCTCCTATGTGGACTGATTTAATAAATTAAGGACTACAGCCACACAAAGCTGAGTAAAACTGGAAGACTGGAGAAAGACTGTACTGAATTGTATTTTACCTTCAGCCAGAAATCTGACACAGATTTGGTTTGTCTTTTGAGTGTTAGTGATTTGTTGATGTTTTTGATACGTTATGATGTTTTCATTATTGTGGTACTATGTGCAGTAAGCAACAGGCTATTGCGTAATTCTGATGAATTATAATGAATGGATTCAAAAAAATGATTTACTATATTTCCAGTGATTAACTAATGCATTCACTGTTGCACTCATGAATGTAGAATTGTTTTCTATTACAAACCTCTTTTTGTGTATACTCCTGAAATGAGATGCTACCACCATCATTGTGAAGACCTGAGCTGCCAATATCACTGCCAATATAATGACTGCAAACTGGTAGTGAGTGGGC
The DNA here is from genome assembly GCF_031143425.1 of Pleurodeles waltl. Lineage (NCBI taxonomy): Eukaryota > Metazoa > Chordata > Amphibia > Caudata > Salamandridae > Pleurodeles > Pleurodeles waltl. The sequence continues at coordinate 583,030,928 of NC_090438.1, read as the reverse complement.
CCTACTATGAATTGCAGGCTCCTACTGTGAGCCTGCAGGATTGTTATTGGATCTGGCCCTTTTTGCAGGGTTATCCCCAAACGTTTTGCCTTCTTCCTCCTATTTTTTTCTGACCTGTTTTTGTTGGGTTTAGGACTCTGGGCACTTTACCACTGCTAACCAATGCTAAAGTGCATATGCCCTCTGTCTAAAATATATTGGTGGTTGGCTTCTCCATGATTGGCATATTTGATTTAGTAGTATGTCCCTAGTAAAGTGTACAGTGTGTGCTCCAGGCCTGAAAATCAAATGCTACTACTGGGCCTGTAGCACCGATTGTGCCACCCACATGAATAGCCCTGTAAACATGGCTCAGGCCTGCCATTGCAGAGTCTGTGAGTGCAGTATTAAACTGCCATTTCGACCTGGCAAGTGCACCCACTTCCCAGGCCTGAAACCTTCCCTTCTATTACCTGTAAGACACCCCTAAGGTAGGCCCAAGGCAGCCTGTGGGCAGGGTGTAGTGTAGTTAAAAGGTAGGACATGTACAGGTGTGTCCAGATAGTGAAATACTGCTAAATTTTTCACTATTGCAAGGCCTATCTCTTCTATAGGGAAACATGGGGACTGCCTTGAAATATGTTTCAAGTGTAGATAAAGATATGGAGTTTGGGGTCTCCGAACTCACAAATACATCTTCTGGTGAAGTTGGTTTTTAAATTGTAAGTTTGAAAATGCCACATTTGACATTTGTAGAAAGAGGGTATTTTCTTGCTTAACCATTCTGTGCCTCTGCCTGTCTGGTGAATACACATCTAGGTCAGGATAACAGATGGGCTGTTCGTGCATTCACTATAGACAGTCACACAAAGGAAGCTGAGGTGTGCCCTGCATATCCTGATGGCCCATCACCAGGCTGACGGGTCTTCCTGAGCTAGAATGGTGGGAGGAGCTGATAACTGCACCTGAATAGGGCTGGGTCTATCCTCACACAAAGCAGTCTCCAAACCCCTGAAGAGTGTCTGGGGCAGGGAAAGGCAGGGTCTTGTGCACTACAAAGACTACTCTTTGAAGTTTGCCTGCTTCAAAGACAGAAATGGGTACAAGTACTACACCTCTGACACAACAAAGTTAGAATTCTTCTGGACTGAGGACATTCTGCCAGGAAGAAGAGCTGGATGCTGTAGGAGAGATTGCCACTCTGTCTGTTGCTTTGCCGTGCTGCACTGATGCTTGCTGTTTCTATCCTGGGAGTGAAAGGACTGGAATTTGTTTTCTACATCGTGTTTCCAAAGGCTCTCCAAGGGCTTGCACTGAGCTTACCTCCTGAAAAGAAGTCTCAGGGACATCAAAAACTTCATCTGCCAGCACATGGGCTCTCTTGCTGAGAGTCCTGACTTGGCAAGTGGTGCCAAATCCAGTTCCTGGGCCCTTGGGAGCGAGTTTTGGTGCAACCAAGAAGAAACCAAGCACATCGACTCCAGAACGACTTTGGAACCGGTGCCCCTATCCGACTCAGCACCACTGCCTACACTGGAGCCATGGTCCCGGCTGAGTGCAACGACCACAACCTGCAACAAAGTCCCGATGCCGCTACAGCGCCTCAGAGTCCCACCACAGTGTGAGTCCCCAAGTCACCGATGTCTATGGCACCCGACTCCACCAAAGCACCTGAGGCACCCGTGGTGTGATCGCGACACAGTAAAGTTAACACCTCACATTCTGACATCCTGGATTTATCGACCCGGCCAGGTCGTAAAGAACTGACACCTTGCCACTGACACTGCATCTCCTCCCCTGCAACCGTAAGGAACCAACACCTCATCTCACTTGCCTAGCAGTAAGGAACCAATGCCTCACCTCCCTGGTAGCAGTAGGGAACAGACTCTGCACCGGCTTCAGCGACAACTTACCTCCCTGATTTTGTGCAACATTTTTGTTTCCTATTCGTTTTCCAAGGTACTGCACCTGTGGTCTGTGCAACTCCGTGACCGGCCTGCACTCCCTCACGAGTGGCATTGGACTGTTGGGAATTACTCCGTCAAGACACAGTGATAGCCCCAGTTGGAGCTATTGTGTTTCTAAGCGCTATACTAAGATTTAATCTTTGAAAATTTGTATCTTTACTTGTGTATGTTGGATTTTTGTTTAACTCAGATAAATGTTGGCTATTTTTCTAAGCTGGTGTGTAGTACTTTTGTGGTGTTTTCACTGTATTACTGTGTGTATGTACAAATACTTTACACACTTTACTTTTTTATCTTAGCTGTGTGTCTCCCTTACCCTAACTAGACTGAGGGTCCCTACTCGGACAGGGTGCAAACCACTGTCAACAAGAGACCCCATTTCTAACAGTCAGTGTGTGGAAATATGCATCCTGCAAGTCAAGGGACAGCATCCAGTCTCCTGCTTTCAGCACCAAAAGATCCTCAGCCAGGGAGAGCATCTTGACCTTTTCCTTTTGAAAGAAGAGGCGTGAGACCCTAAGATCCAAGATCAAATGAAGACTGCCATGCTTCCTGGGAATATGAAGGAAGTGAGAGTAGCAACCCCTGCCTAATTTGCTGCTCTGGTACCAACTCCACTGATAACTGCTGGAAAGCGCAGGCTCTGCATTTAGTTCAGTCCCTGTACTACCCAAGCAGCATTTTTGTGTCTACTGCTGGGGCTGTGTTGATGCTTTTTCTGGAATTTAAAGCCTAGTGTGAAGCCTCGAAATTTCCAAAATTGTTTATAGTCTTTATGAAGGGGGTGGAGTCCTAGGGAGCGAGCTATTGACCTACTTGTTTTAAATCTCTCCCAGGCAGTCGGCTTTATGACTAGGCAGCTTTGATTCACCAAAGGGACAATACTTTAACACAGACCTTAAACCTAGGGAAAACCCCAAAGATAAAGCCAAGTGGTGAGGCAAGGGACAACAGAGGAACCCAGTGACTTTGCCACTGAGGCCACAATATTGAGTCCGGACAGAGTTATCTGCCTTGATGCAGATTGCCCGTCTCACACCTGCTACAAAAGATTCCTTTCAAGTGTTCTAGCAGATCAGTAACAGCTAGTTGTGCGATGGGTCTATAGTGTTTTGGAGGAGCACCCCAAAAGGCACATTCCACTTAAGCATTTCAATGCTAGATGGCCTGCCAATAACATTTTCTTGCCAAAGGACTCCAGCCTTTTTGATTCCCTGTCAGCTTGGGTTTTGGTTGGGGGGGAACTCAGGACTCAAGAAGATAGCTTGGATGAGCAAGGGGCTTGGACAAGTACACTCTTGGGGTATGGTTGTGCTAATAAAAATGACGTGTCACCATTTGCAGGTCTGTAAAGTCTGGCTATCAGTCTGTTAACTACAGGGCATGTCGTGTGCTTCTTTCACACACAAAGTACAGGGTCCAAGAGTGTCTCATTAAAGAGTAAAAGGGGTTCAGATGACAAACTAGATAGCAGGAACAATTCTGTTAGAGTATTTGCTTTGGTCTCAAGAATCAGGAGAGAAAACTCTGAAACATCTGCATCCTGGCAAGCCACAGTGTGGTATGAGATCACCTCAGGAGAAGGACGCTCTGAAGGCCTGAACTTTTCCAAACCTGTGAACGTGCCAGTCCCACTAGTGACTCCTAGTGCTTGAAAATTCAAGACTGTGGCAAGTGGCAGCATGAAGCGTACAGTGTAACAGCTATCACTGGTGATAGGTCTGACATCTTCCAGAGGGTCTGAATCACTACCAAACAGATAAGGGATGGTCACTAACGAAGCAGCAGCCTGGTCATCCCTGTACTACTGCTCCCTCAAGAGGTCTCATAGGGCACAAAGGCTCTGTATGGGAAACCACTGTCCTTCAAACAAGTGTAAAACATTACATCAATCAATTAATGCAGGGTCAGATCCCAGGGTAGAGGTTTCCAGGTAGGTGTGTGGGACCTACAGTCTTGAAGCTGGTTGTTGAGGGAAAGAAGGATTTGGTGCTGGGTCCAGTGAAACTGTAGACGCCTTGCCTTGGACCTCAACCAGTTCAGGTTCTGAAGACGACTGCCAGTGTCAGAGAGCATCTTTTTGACTTACCTCATGACGAGTGGTGCTTGGAGAGGTCACTATGTCTCTTTCTTTTCCTAGGCTTGCATTGTTTTTCTTTGGAGGCCCCTGACAATGCTGAATACGACGATATCGATAGAGAACTGGACTTGCGCCTGGCCCCATGATCATTTCAGGCCAAACCCATTAAGACTTTGCTCCCCTTTCTTTTATGGCCTTGGGGTGCCTGCTAAAGCATGAATCACATGGCTGTGTGTCATGCTCTGACCCAGGCACCATGGGCATATGTTGTGGGCGTCAGTGCTTGGCAAAACTCAGTCAGTTATTTGATCTTTTTCAAGATGCAAATCAGATAACTAACAAGAAAAAAAGCAAACTGTTACTTGACGTGTAATTATCAGTTTGGAGCTTGTAGCATTGTAGTTTCATATGCTCTGTACCCTACTGCATCCAGTGTTGGGACCGAATATTTGCAAGTTGTTTTTCTTCAAAGAGGTTTTTGGTTTTGAGATTTCTCATGAAATCTCCATGAAGCAGGCAATACACTAAAGACTACATCTTAGGTTGGGTTTCTCCCCTCCCGAACAGGTAAATGGAGTAAGCAAAGCAGGACAGAAATTATGTATGGGTACAATGCGAATGAGTACATAAGGTGAAAGAAAAACATTTAAATCTTGAACTCCCATACAGAAAGGAGCAAGGTCTCAAGTGAATCTAAAGACCTACAAGCTACAAACCGATAGTTATAGGAGAAGTAACATTTTCGGTTTGTAGCATGTGTTGCTGTAGATCACATGCTCTACATTAACTATAAAGCAGTCCACTCCCTCAAGGTGGTGGCTAGTGAGTAGATGAGGAAGATGTTTGAAATAAAGTTCTAAGTATAATTTGCCCCACTCGAATCACCTAACTGGCTTGAATGTATACACAATAATGTCTAGTGAAGGTGTGAAAAATCTGACCTAAACAGCAGCTCTAAAAGTATCTGCTAATGGTGATGATACCTGGATAGACCGCTGTTGCTCTTTTCTTGCTTGTAGAATGTGCTCTTGGCACAGAATGCAGTTCCTTCTGCCTCTGCATAATTTATATGAATGTATTTAACTATCCATCTCGCAAGGTCCAATTTAGAAAAATAATTTCCCAGGTGGGGTTTTGCGAATGCAACCAAACATAGCGTTGTCTTGCAAGCTAATTTTGTTCTGTCATTTTAAAATATTACTGCCTTTAACATCTAATTAATGCAATACTCTTTCTGCCACTGTCTCTGGGCGTGGGAAGAAGATTGGCAACTCAATGGACTCAGTTACTTGAAAACAGGGAACCACCTTTTGCACGATTCTTGTGTTTGTCCTCAGTACAACTTTAGTCCTATGACCCGAATGAAAGGTTCCTGTATTGGTAATGCCTGCAATTCACGAACACTCTACAAGGAGGTGGTTGCCACAAGGAATGCTACCATCCTTGAAAGGTACTGCATAGCACACAAGGACAGAGGCTCAAAAAGAGGCCCCATGACTCCTAGTGAGCACAACATTGAGGTGTCGCGTGGGAGCTGGTGATGTTCTTGGCGAAATTACACCTTTAAATTCCTCCATTAATGCTTTGATGACTGGAATCTTAAACAGAGAAGTGCCTACTCTGCATGTGAACTGTTACTACTGCTAAACATATGCCAACAGATGCATGAGCTATGCTTACACTGCCTTCTGAAGTTCCAGCACAAAGCAAATGTTGTCTTTCCTCAATGTATTTAATGGTACCAGCTGTTTGTTTATACAGTAATGAACAAAACACTTATTCAAAAAATGCTTCCACTTCACTACATAACATGCACCTGTGGTAGGCTTGAGTGCCTTATGCAGGAGTAGCAAACACTGATCTACTAGTTTAAGGTACCCAACGTCTATTACCTCAGATGTAAAATTGCTAGGTCCATCTCCTTGAGTTTGGGACACCTCTATTCACCTTAATGCTGAATTAGAATATTTTGCCTGAAGTGCAGCTTTTTGTAGGGTGAACAGTCCTTTCCAGAAGCACAGAACACCAGGGCTGTCGTGCCCCATGTTGGAGGTGCTAGAGTAAGAATCGTTGATGTTTAAGTTTACTCACTGCAAATGGAAGCAGAGGTAGTGGAGGAAAACTGTAAGCAAATATCTCTGACTAACTCACCATAGTGCATTCCCCATAAACTGTGGGTGAAAGTAAAAAGAGGCAAAGCTTAGTCAGTATGCATTTTCTTCAGTAGTGAACAGATTGGCTGTGGATGTCCTCTTTTTTCGAAGTAATGCTGAAGTGCTTGGGGAGTAATCTCCCTCTTGTGTACTTGTTGATACTTCCTGCTTAGCAGGTCCTCAAGGTTGTTGTCCAACCCAGGCAGATGATCCTCTATGAGATGAATCTGACAACAGAGAACCGGAAACTTACCTGAAATAATACTCTTTCTGGTGGGTAATCCATCTAACAACAAATTCCTCACCTTGTTAATATTCCCCAAGTTTCAGAATGGATCCAGAAAACCTGAAAGCAGTTCTCCTGTGAGCTGATAGGAGTCATCTTGCAGCTCCACATTTATGTCATTCCACTCTGGCAGTGACTATGGAATCACAAATAGGCATCACTCATGTGCGCGGACATCAGTTTCTTCTGTAAGCTTGTCCACGGCCCTCATACAGTTCCTGTCAGCAAATCAGTATGACCAGAGGGCATATATCTAGATCAGAACCTTTTTAGATGGAAACGGGTCAATCCCAAGGAACATGGAGATGGAAGGGTGGTGAAGAATCTGTGATTAAATAGAGTATCACCAGAAAGAATGTTACCAAGAGTAAGTAACATTTCCCTTTGATGGATACTTCTAACTGTAGGTTCCTACTTCCTCACCAAGTACTGGGTTTTCAGGATTGCCTTAGACCAAACGGTCCCGCAAGAACGAATGCCCATTCTAACTGAACTGTCAAGGCAATAGTACTTTGTGAATGTGCGCACTGATGCCCAGTAGCAGCCTGACAGATATACAGGATAGGCACGTCACATGCCAGGACAGTAGCAGCTCAAGTAGAATGTGCCATTAATTCTACAGATGGCTGCTTCTTAGCTAGAGTGTAGCACAGTTTAAGGCAGAGAACTATCTACCTGGAGATAGTTCTTTCTGCACTGCTAGCCTTTCTTTGCTCTAGTGAAGCCTACAAAGAGTCCACCTAATAATTTCTGATTCAATCAATGAAGAAAACTGAGGGCTCTATTGGAAACCACGAGATGGAGTCCCTCCTCCTCTTTCGAGCGGTGAGGCAGGACAAAGAAAGCCAGAAAAGTTACAGCCTGTCTAAGATGAGAAGGTGGCACTACTTTCAGCAGGAATGACACCTGAGTGCTCAGCAACAGTTTGCTTGGGAAAAGGGGTGTATAAGGCGGCTGGACCAAAAGGGCCCGTAGTAGCTCAGTTACGTGATGAGCTGAAGAAATCACAACATAAAAACAACTTTGAGGGTCAAAAGACATAGCAGGCAATTGACTGGCATATTAAATCCTGGAAAGGATCCTGGAGCAGATCGGGCTGAGCAAGAAGCCTGGACCACTAGGCTTTCAGGTGTTGGGTGCCTGGAAAGGAAACCTGGGTCAGCAGGCGCAACTCGATATCTCCGAGCCACAGATCTATTCACCGCCGAAGACGACACCGGCTTCTTCCAGATTTCCATGATGGGATCCAACAGTGCCTCATTAAAAGTGGCTCCGCAGTTGTTGAGGCAGGGTGCAACACTTCTGTCAAGATGTTTGGCTTGGGCTCAGACACCGGCAAAGGGAGATCCAAAAAGTCAGCCGCTTTTCTGTTGACCGAATGAAAAGTCGCTGCCTCCTCCGTGTACTCTCCAGGTGACGACAAGTCCCATTCTGGAGAGGTGTCCAGACCACTAGCCGTGTCCAAGCCATGGAGATCTTCACGAGAGTCCTCAATCTCCCCTTCCTCCAATGTCTGTCTCCGATATTCTTGCTCTTCAAGGAGGCGAAGAGCAAGCCTCCTCGAATGCAGTCTCTCCTCTATCCTCGGCGTCGACATGGCATCAGAAGATGTCGAAGCTTGACGCCGCTCCTCGGATCCATCCGACGCCAGATCTAACAGCGCCATGGATGTCTTCGGCGCCGAACGAGGAGTAGGACGGACAGAAGACTGTTCCGGAGCCGGTGGAGGTCTACTCGGCGTCGCTGGCTGAGACACTGACGCCACAGGAGCCGACGCCACAGGCGCCAACACCGGCGCCGAGCCCACATTTCCCAAGGGAAGAAAGGGCATAAAGGGTGCCGGTCGTAGTGGAGCCGAAGCACCCATGTTGAAGGCCAAAGGGCCTGAAGGACCAGCCGGTCCACCACCTGGAGCCATCTGTTGGAAGATGGAGAACATTGCATTCAAGAATGCGGAACTATCGGCTCCAGGGGCCGGGAAAGCTGGGTACTGAGGTGCCTGGGTCGAAGGCGACATTGACGCCGGTCCAGACGTCTGCATGGTCGGAGAAAACACCTGAGGCCGTGGAACCTTGAACACCGAAGGAGGATTAATAGGTGACATCGGTGAAGTCGGAGAAGTCGGAGATGCTAACGGCAGAGACGGTGGGACTAACTTCCCAAGTGTTCCGACGTGGAGTCGAAGGTGACCTCGATCGAGACCTCTCCCTACTCGACCGGCGCCGAGATTCTCGACGACGCCGGGAGTCTCAATGACGCCGATGCGACTTCGGTGAAGACGACTTGCGGTGATGTCTTTTCTCCTTCTTCTTTGATTTCGCCCAAAAAAGCTTGGCCTCACGTTCTATTAAGGCCTTTGGATTCATACGTTGACAAGAATCGCACTTATCAACGTCGTGGTCGGAACTAAGACACCACAAACAGTCAGAATGTGGGTCCGTAACCGACATTTTGCCACTGCACGCGTTGCAGGGCTTGAATCCTGACTTTCTTTGCGACATTGTAATGTCTCAAAGCAAAAAACAGCCAAAAACACTGTAACTACGTCGAGTAGCAACAGTAGCTCCCTCGAAGATAACCGCTTCGAATGGCACAGAAAAAAGGGAACGGACGTCGGCACGTCGGCGAGGACCTCTTATTGCCTGTATGACGTCAGACGGTGTCGCGTGGGCAATTGCGACGTCCTCGTCGACGTGCAGAAGCTAGGAAGAAGATTTCCGTTGCATGCTGGCGCAATGGGAGTATTCAATATGTGAGGAATCCGCAGGTAGCTGTATCCATCAGAAACAGCTGCTATTCATGACTGGATAAGGGGCGGCGGTTGAGTTTATCTGCCCTGGTATTTGGAGATCCTGCTAGGTGGTGTACAATCAGAGGAATGCCCTGGTAAATCCGCTATTTTCAAAGGTATAGACTTCCTAGCACAGGACCAAATACCCCACCATGTTTGCTGCAGTACCACATGGCATTGGTGTTGTCTGTGAAAACATGTACTAGCCTCCCTTTGACAGTTGACATAAAGGTCTATAATGACAACCATATTGCCCTCAACTCCAGCAGCCTGATGTGTAGTCAGGTTTCCGCAAAAGAAGAGAGTTGTCTGATCTCCACCTCTCCCCTTGGCCTCACCAACCCAGCAGTGACTCATTTATCACCACTGTCACCTCTGGGTAGAGTAAGGAGAGGGGTCTACCACTGCCCCAATCACGGTCAGGGATCCACCACTACAGATCTCAGCAGTCTCATCTGAAACCTGGATAGAATCTGATAGGTTATCCTGCTGCTGTGCCCACTGGGACTTCAGATCTCATTGCAGAGCCTGCAGGTGCCACCTGGCACGTTCTAACAGAAAGATGCAGTAGACTCAGAATCAGTGTTGGGCTTAGCCCTTTCTGAATGGTCAACCCCAAAACTTCTGCCTCTACCCTCTGAACCAATTTTCGGTGGCTTTTAGGGCACTGCTCACTTTACCACTGCTAACCAGGACCCCAGAGTAACTCCAAGGGCTAGTTGCCTGGCCTCCTGATCAGAAGCCTCAGGGACAGAACTGGCTTCCAACAACTTTGAAGTCAGCACCTGGACTATGCAATCTGTGAGTCCTGCCCTCCCAAGTGGTACCACCTCCGTTCTGGACCCTTAGAAGTGGGCCAGATGGTGCTCTTCTAGCTCATCTGTGGATTCAGCAGAGCCAAGGCATCTCCTCCGTGGTGCAACTCATTTCTTGCAGAACCGGCGCATCGCCCCATCTGCTTAATGCATTGCATTTGGAATCAAAGCATCTCCTCTTTCCTGTGTTGACTTCCCCAAAGCAAGGACTTTCCTTCACCATTGCAGCCCATCGGAACCCGCCTCTACATCATACATCTCCAAGCAAGGACATCACACTTCACAGCTTTCTGAAACTGCCAAAGTGCGACAAAACTCCTCCCCCAGTTCTCACACAGCCTCTGCTGCACAACGCATCCTCAACGTGGGACTCCACATCTTTTCGAAACCATGATAAAGGTACTGTGTTCTAAGGGCATATGTGGGTGTGAACATGTACCATATCCAGGATGAGAATGACGAACAGGAGCATCCGGAGAAGGAGTCAGGTGTGACTTCAGCATGTTGATAGTGAACCCTAAGGATGCCATCATCTCTTTGATAGTAAACTCTAAGGATGCCATCATCTCAAGCTGGTCTACAACTGCCTGGGATGAATACACCTTCCACAGCCAGCTGTCATGGTAGGGAAAAACTGGAACTGTGACCTCCAAATGTGGCTGCAAGCATTTTCATCACTTTCGTGAACCCCCAAGGGGCACTGGCAAGGCCAAAAAAGAGCACCACTAACTGAAAATAATCCAGGCCTACTGTGAACAACAGGTAACACCTTTGAGCCTGCAAGACAGGAACATGAAAATAAGCATCCTACAGGTCCAATGTTACCATTCAGTCTCCAGGATCCAGGGCATTCAGAACTTGGATGAATGTAAGCAACTTGAACTTGTCCTTTCCCAGGAAGGAGTTGAGAGGGTAAAGGTTCTATCAGGAGTAACACCCTGTTCCTGCTTCTAAATTCAGAACCCTCTCTATTGCTCCATTAAAGCACAAATAGTGAATTGACTGGATGCACAAAACCGCCAACAGGTGTACCCCGTGTTTTTTTCAATGCCACTCTTATCATTAGATTATTATCTCATCCAGCCAATTGCTAAGTTCCCAAACTCAGTAACACTCACCCAGTCTTGTTCTCAGTAGGAGAAAATACTGCAGAAGGGTGTAAAGGGGGCCATATTCAGTTGGAAATGAATGACCAGTGAAGGTTTACAGGGAAGATCCACAATGTGTTTGGAAGCAATTGGGTGGAGGGAAATCTCACCACCAACCTCTCCCAACATGTGTAATCCGTAATTGGTATTTAAGGGGAAAAAAGGAAGAATTGATAGTGGAATAATCTGGAGAAAATGCAGGTGTGTTTTAAAGACATACTGAAATACAATAGTGCGTGGGAAAGGTACCTGATCTATAAAACTGAATGTGAGGAAATACAGATGCATTACCCAGGTGATACTAGAGTTGAAAATAATCCATTTAGGTGATGCAACTGTGCAAAGCACTTAATAACTTAGTACTGGTAACAGCGGCAAAGTATAGATGTTTCAAGCCTTGATATCAGTTCCACAAGATTCAAAGCCTATGTTCCTCCAGCTATTTCAGCCGACTCTTCTGCCACTGACACACTATGCCACTACCTGGCATATATTCAACCCACAGTCTCCACTAAAGCACTGGTTCAAACCTTCCTAGTGCTGTAGCCCTGCATATTAGGCCAGATGATGTGCTCTTGAGGTGGGTGTTTTGAAGCCTGCTCTACGTCCTTATTAACATCGGATAAGGAAGTGTGAAGAAATTTCATGGGTTCCTCAGAGGATGGAGTACCTGCATTGGTAATAGCTGTCTGGCAAAATCAGTGTTTGGCAAAAGCAAAGCCAAGCCGTTAGGTGCCACAAAGATGAGCATATGCACACAATGATATTCAGAGGAATGTTTGTGCCTGGGATGACAAAGCTCATCCATAAACCTAACAGACCTTTGGTACAGCAAAATGGCCCTTCACAATGTCCTCTTCGTTATAGATCTTAATGGTTTCTGGTTATTCTTACAGAGATCTCTGAACCTTGTTTCTGCTGACTGTTGTAGACTGTAATTATGTTTTTCAGTCTACTGCATCTAAACTCTGTAGTTTCCCCCACTGCTCCTCCTAGCTACCCTTTGATGCCTTTGGAAACAGTCTCCAGTGAATCCCAATAGTTCTCTTGTGCTTTGGCCCCAACTATCTTCAACTTGACTTCCTTAAATTTACATTCAACATGTGAACCTCATCATCAGCTTTTCCTTACTGGACAAGCATGCCTTGCATCTGTTATTACATACACTAAACATCATTATTCTCTCTTCAATATTAGATGGCAACTAAGCCTGGAAAGTGGTTCTTTAATTCAACAACATCCGCAACTGTTACTACATCCCTTCAAATCAAACTGGATACTTGAATATGTCTCAAACCTTCAACATAACATCTTTCAAGTAACAATGCTTTACCAACAAAAAGTATGAATGGAGAACTGAGGCCAAATTTTGAGGCAATATTCCTGGGGGGTAGGAGAGCTAAGGCGTTACTAGAAAATTGGGAAAAACAAAAAACTCACATTAACGATCACCCTGTTATGGCTGCAGAAGTACAACACTTGACAAACGTACCACCAAAGCATCCCTGGGGCATGATTCATAATAGAATTCCTAATTTCAAATCTCTGCATCACTGTTAAGCGTCATCACTGTTGCTAATTCCACTGCTGAAAGCATAAATATAGAAGGAAATGATAAAATGATAGACGAACTAGGATGCAAGGGCCAAGGCGATTTGGAGAAGAACCTACACATGACCATTTGGTTGAAATTCATCTAGCTTTCCCCTTGAGCGTGCAGCCTTATCACAAGTACTAGCAATCACTAAGAGCACTTCATGTCAGTGTTCAGCACCGCGAACATCCATGACTGCTAAGGAATATAAAAAAAAAAGGAACCAAAATCTTGAAGGTAATAATCTAAAACCGTGTCGTTCCATGCCTTCACCACACTAGGACTCAATCTCCATCTTTCCCATCCCTTACATTGCCTCAATTCAATTGACTCGTTTTAAATATTTTCTACAGGCAACTCTTGTAGCATATTGGTGTTAGATTGTGAGCTAAGCACAGCCCCCTCCAGAAAACAATTGACTATTTTCTGCTTATGAAAACACAACTTAACACATTTACATAACAATGGTTGGCTCCAAGAGTTCCAAGATGCAATTCTTATCAATTGGAAATGTGTCTTTAGTAGTTATTTTTATGCTAAAAAATTGTCAACTGGAATTTACATCAGCTTCAACTCTTAGATCCACCCTACTAATTAGAGTGAAATAATAAAATTCCTAAGAAGCTATCCAATATTACAAAATATAATTCCATGCAATGTAATCTTTAACAGTTAAGAGTACTTGCTGAAGAGGTTGCTAAATTTCACCACACCAAGTGCATCCGATTTAAATATGCGAGCATCCATTGGCAAGAAAATATAGTATAATAATTTAAAGCAGCAAATGTGTTGAATGTATTAACTGATTTTAAAGGTAAAGGTAAAGCACATAACTAATACAAAATTGTATATTTTGCGAAGTATAATTATGCATAACAAAGGTTTCAAAAGCATAAATATTCCATTAACTTATGTAACCACATTAACTTACCAAGTGCTTCAAATATAAACTGGCTACGGGTGAGTGCTAAGGGAGGCTGCACACAAATTGTTAAAGCACTTTTCTGCACCGATAATCTACTCCTCACGGTCACCTGTGGGAAGTGGAAAACAATAAATTAACTTGAGCCCCAAAAAATATGGAAGAGTGTATGATTTGTGAAAAGAACTCAATGTTACTCGGCAAAACCGCAAAACAGATCAATAAAGCACTCACATTTGAGAAGCCTCAGGCATTCGAGAAGCCAGCAGTAATAGTGAGGAATAAGTTGCTTAGCTTCGGTAATGGTTTTTAGTGGATAGTCTAGCTCACTGCAGATTCCTCCATTTTAAAATCCCCCATGGTGCCGGACAGTATCAAGAAACTTTTACATAGTAGAGTCCCCGCTTGCTGATAGATGCACTATGCGGCTTCACTTTGACTTTGTTTAGTCCGGAAAGGACGAAGGCAGCTGTAATTAAGCACAACTCCTGTGCACAGACATCAGTTTCTTTCTTGACTCCATCTGTGCCTTCAGACGAGGAGGCAAAAAAACAATCAGAGTAAAACAATCGGGGTAAAAGTGTGGGCATTTTAGATGGAAAAAGAGACCATTCCACAGAACAGGAAGGTGAGAGGGCTTTGAGAAATCAGCAGTCAGAGTATCCACCAGAAAGAGCTTTATCAAACAGAAGTAACTTGTTCCCTTGATGGATACAGCTAACCACAGGTTGCGCACCTTTAGAATAGATATTAAAGCAGTACCTCTCAAATTAGAACTCTCTGGAATGGGCTCAGAGCAAAAAGTACTGCAGCAAAGAACAGGCTGTTAAGGTTTTGTGGAGAGATGCCTCGTCACCAAGATGGCATGAAGGACTTCAGGTTTCAGGTCAAAGAAGGTCAACTGCCATCTCTGAAGCTCCAAGCATGGAGATGCAAAGTGTCAAGCCCAGGTGCAACACCCTGCCCTGCTGCTGAAATACAAGATCCTCCCGAAGCAGCAGCTTGTTCGGAGGACAGATGCTCAGGATTTCCTGGTACCACACTCTCCTGGCCCAATCTGGGGCCACAAGGATGATTTGGGCCTGGCCGTTCCTGATCTTCTTGAGAACTTGAAGCAGAACAGGAAGTGGCAAAAAGGCATACAGGAGTCCCAAAAGCTCCACTCTAAGCAGAAGGGTCTCCAAACAAGAGAAGCTTTGGAACGTCCAGTGTGCAGAAGTGCTGACATTGCATGTTCTGTGGGTGGGGGTGAAATATCTAGTCAGACTTGCAACTCCAAGTGATCTACCCTCAAAAACAACAATTTGATGTGGAGTTGAGTCTTCACCAGAGACCAGAGGTCTCTAATCACCACCCTCCCAGACAGCCTCCCCAACACAGCAGTGATGCATCTGTGACCACCATCAGCTCTGGATGGGGTAAGGAAAGGCCCCTACCACTGAACCTATCATGCTCCAGCAGCCACTGCTGCATATCGTTTGCAGTCTCCTCTGAAATCTCAAATTGATGTTGTGCCCACTGGAAGTTTAGGTTCCACTGCAAAGCCATCATGTCATATGGCATATGGCATGCATCACTGTCAGAATACAGGAGGCCAACAATCCCAGCAGCCTTAGAGTCTTCTGCACTGAGAACCATGACAGAGGCTCAAACATCAAGATCATAGCCCGAATGGCCTGTATTACGATGTTCCTGGGGAGAGGCCCAAAACTGTATGGTTTTCAGAATGGCTGTGATAAAAACAGAGTGACTGCAATGGAGTCAGTTGTGACTTCAGCTCGTTGGCAGTTAACCTCAACAATGTTAGGAGGTTAACCATTCCCCACATGTAGTTGTGGACTGCCTGTGTGCCTCCAACAACCAGTGGTGGAGGTAGGGGAAAACTAGTACCCACGACCTCCATATTTGTGCCTGTACCACTAGACTTTCCAGAGACTGATTCTGGCCAAGAAGGTAAGATCGCCAGGCGCAGGATGATAGCAACATGCAATTTGTGTATTAACGGGCAGCTCTGAACAGGTCTTAGTAAAGGTGCTTAGAACAGTGCCACTAAGTGCCTCATTAAATGGTAGCAGTGGCTCAGGGGGAGCCTGGCCAGGCTGTAGAACTTCTATCAATACATCAATTTTTGCTTCCATGGTTGACAGCTGTAGAGCTAACACCTTAACTCAACTGTCCTTCAAAATCACTACGGCAAAAGAGGAGCTTCGGTCTGTAGTAGGACCCGGAGGAGACACAAGGCCAGTATCAAGGGAAATGTCAATCCCACTGGCATCTAAAGCTTATCATACCAATTGTCTTTATCATAGCATAATCGTCCTCGTCATCATATTTGTCATTCTCAGAATCAGTTCCAAAAAGATTATATAAAGTTGGGGCCCTATCATGTGGTAAGGGCAATGTATCAGAATCAGAGAGGTTGCCAACAGGTTGAACACTGATTGTGACTTTGGGTGAGGTCATGGAGGATTAAATTCAGAGTTGGATAGCACAGCCTCATCCAGTGTTGACACTGGCATTGATGCAAGTGGAAACTGCATAGAGGATGCAGCCAAACTGAAGTGAGCTCCAGTGTTGAAGTTTAATGCGTTACAGGTCCACGGGGAACAGATAGTGCTGACGGCAGAAATGCCTGCAGAAATCCAACTGGAGGTCCCTGCAGATCCTGTGTTTGGTGACATGGAGTTTGGCCTTGCTTTCCCGCATGGCCTTCGGGTTCACCTGGGCACAGCCACCTCATGCCTTCCAGTCATGGTCTGGCCTCAGGCACCACAAAAATCTTCATGAGGGTCATTCACAGACATCGTTTTCTGACATCCCCTGCACAGTCTGAAACTTGGTTTTAGGGTTTGACCAGGGAGAATTTTCAGATCAGCATATGAAGGCATGAAAAGAAAGGAACGGGCATCAGCGTTCACCAGTGGTGCTTATGAACAGCTCAGCTAATCACTTCCAGAAAGGAGCAACATTGGTGCAATGCTGCATGACATCACCCAAAGCACACAAGAGATCTGCTCTGAAGGTTTCCAGATCCAGTCTGATGCCTGGGTATTGTTCACAAGGGGAGGAATCTGTGGTTAGAAGTATCCATCAGAAGATCCTCACAAAGTGGAAGCTTGACAGGAGGGCAGATGCTCATGGACACCACTCTCCCCTAGCCCAATCTAGAGCTACTACAATGTTTGGGCACAGTCATTTCTGATCTTGTTTAGAACTTGGGGCAGGAGGAGTAGGCATGGAAAAGAGTATAAGAGCCCTATGCTCCAATATAGCCAGAATGTGCCTCCTAGAGAAACCCTTCTTCTGATCTCCAGCGTTGACACACCCAGTTCTTAACAATGACAATGATCCAGTCAGAGTGCTCTCTACTGTTGGAAGATACCCTCTGCCACCTAGGGGTGTAACCACCATTTGTGATCTGCTTGGCACCATCGCCTGAACTCATCTTCAAAAGTCTTGCCACATGATTCAAGACCAGAGAAATGGCCTACCACCTCAGCCACCTCTAGAGGCAAAGGGTGTCTTAGTAGAGAACCCAGAAGCCCACATTGCCCTGCATGTTGCAGTATTACATGGCAGTGGTGCTGTCTGTGAAGATCTGTAACAGCCTCTCCTTGATAGATGGTAAGAAGACCTTAAGCACCAAGTGAATGGCCCGCAAATCCAACAGGCTGACGTGAAGATTGGTTTATGCCAGAGACCAGAGTCATCTGATCTCCATCCCTCCCAGATGACCTCCCCAAATATGAAGCAATACATTCATCACCATCGTCAGCTTTGGATGGAGAAAGAAGAGGGGTCTGCCGCTGGTCCAAATGTGGTTTAGCAAACACCACTACAGATCTTTTGCAGTCTCCTCCAAAACCTGGCTAGAACCCGACCGGTTGCCTTAGTGCTAGGCTCAATGGGACTTCAGGTTTTACTCCAGAGCCTGCATATGTCATCTGGCGTTGTCAGCGAGCAGGATGCAGGATGCTAAGAGGTCAAGAAGCCTACAAGTCACCACACCAAGACCCAGGACTGAGGCTGCAACATCAGGATCATAGCCCAAATGTCCAGGACTTGTAATGATGAAGGGAAGGTGCTGAATTATACTATATACAAGATGACTCCAATGAAAGCAAACATCTGTGAAGGAGTCAGGTGTGACTTCGGCATGTTGACTGTGAACCCCCAATTATGTCAGGAGGTTCATCAATATCCAAAAGTTCTGTGTGATTGACAGGGTGAGCCTACCTTCAATAGCCAGTCATCGAGATAGGTTGAAAACTAGGGTTCCCTAGTACCAAAGGTGTGCTGCAACCACTACCATCACTTTCATGAACACTGGAGTAACACTGGTTAGACCAAAGGAGAACACTGAAAATTGAAAATGCTTCTGGCCTATCTTGAACTGTGGGAATGAAGGACGGGTACATGAAAAAACATCCATCTTCTCAGGTCCAAGGCTAACATGCAGTTGCCCAGATCCAGAGCAGACAGAACCTGGACCAGTGAGAGTAACTTTATCCTGTTCTTCTACAGGAAAGTGTTTAGAGGGCGGAGATCTAAAATAGGATGAAGGCCTCTGTCCTTCTTCACACAAAGAATTAGTGTGAGTAGCACACAGTCTCTGTTTTCAAGGCTGGAACCACCTCAATTGCTGCTTTGGACAAGGAAGCTTGCACCTCCTGCATAAAAATGTCCAGGTGCTCTTCAGAAAGCTACTTCGGTGTAGGTGGAAGATACAGTGAGCGGGAAAGTAATGACAGGATAACTTTCCATTGAACAATCAGAAGAAGCATGATCTTTTCAGACCTACAGGGTGGTCATGTGCCACTAAAGGGAATCTAAATGGCTTGGAGGTGGATGCCCCAGGGTCGGAGGGCTAGGATAAGCACAGTCTATGGTGACCAATACATTGTCTACCTGAATCCTGTTACAACCTCAAAGAACTGAGGTACCTGCTGTAGGGGCAGGTTGGTCTGGAGCAACTTGTACGACTCTGGCATATCCTTGAAAGGTACTAAATTGTTAGTGAAACTGCCTGGCAGGAATCAAAAGCCCATGGAACAGGCTGTGGCTGAGCTTTCATTAAAGTGTTCCAGGGCAGAGTCTGTCTTTTCACCAAACAGACAAGGCCAGTCAATAGGCAAATAAGGGCTGTCTGCACATTTCCAGAGAAGCTCATAGATCTCATCCAAATGGTGACAAGGCAAAACACTGGTGCTGAATGTCTAAACCAAGAAATTAGTAGCATCCAAGCAATACCTTATGACATATTTGCCTGTATCTTCAAAATCCTGTAGTTTGAGACAGTGAGTGTGTTCAGGCAGTGCCGTCAAGATCTCTCCGGTCATGTCCCAGAGGAAGTATATCGACCAAGCAGGCAACTGGAATTGACGGACCTCAAAATAAGGCTGGCCGATGCAAACATCCATTTCCCGAAGGCCTAAATTCTCTTTGATTCTCTATCCATGAGGAGTCTTGGGAAATGTAGCTTAAACCACCTGACTCTCGCATGTCAGATGTTGTCAGAAGATCGGGGTCACCTGGTGCCACTCCATGGCACCGGTTTGTTCACTGGAGAAAAAGGATTAGCCAAATTGCCATTTAATGTGTTAGGAAAGCCTTTGTTGAATAGCAGCAAACGTTCAGAGGTAGTACGTCCAGGCTGTAACAACTGTGTGAGCACATTCATTTTTATCTTCACAGAAAGGAGCAGTAGGTCCGAAACCTCAGCTGTACATCTAGTCACCAAAGTGCAGATAGCTCTTTCCTTCGTTGGTGATCCGGGGTGGGTGGGGGAACCAACCAAGTATCATGGAAAGTATCCAGCCAAGTGGGCTACTGTAAGTCAATGTAGAGAATGTCATCATCATAATAATGGGGCAAGTCATACCTATCATCTCCAATGTCATCTATTAAAGCTGCCTGACTCTGTTCAAAGTCGGAGCCAAAAAGTTGTCGGACCACCTGGGAGTGGTTTAGTGGCACAGGCAGTGCTCTACATGGGGAATGGGGAAGTCAAAGTGGTTTCAGAATCCAACATTAGTGCCAGCTGAGAGGACTACTGTTAGGAGTCTGACACCAATATCAGTAGAGGATGCTCCACCAGCACAGACTGCAAAGTCCAGAGGACAGGAGCAGATTCTGCTGTCTGAATGGAAGTCGGCACTGAAACCAGTGGAGATCCCAAAGTGGATTCGAGAGGTACAAACAGTGCTGAGGATGGATCTGTCAGCAGTAACCAGAATGGAGTTCCCTATGGATCCTCGGGCTTGAATGCGCATACAGAGGAAGTGGAAGAATGCCAAAAATGCGCAACGCAGCCTCCCTAAAGGCCTTGACTTATTACAATGTCATTGATGACCCAGAAAACTCAAGTTTGTGGAATCAACACCGTGGTGGATCAGGAGCGAGACAGAGTGGCACATTGATACCCCTTGAACTTCTCTGAAGATAGAGTGTGGCAGGATGGTGACGAATCCCGCTTGGCTTTCTTGGGCTTCTTCTTTGACTTTGATTTGGACTTACCCAAAGATTTCAGCAAGGACCTGTCAAGGGAATGAGTCTGTGCTCTCAACTTTAATCTGGGGCAGGACTTGCACTGTTTCTGTTGAAGTTTGTCAACTTGCAACTTCGATTCATATTCCTTGATTGTGTTCAGATTTATGAGTGCGTATTCCTCACATAAATTGGAGTCATGGCCCAAGCCAAAGCACAAAAGACATATTTCATGCGAATCTGTCACAAACATTTGTTTGCAACAGTCCTGGCATTGTTTAAATCCTGTTATTTCTGGAGGGGACAGTTTCCTTGTGCATTGGTTGGACATTTTTGACGAAAAAGATGTTGTCAACCAACAAGGAAAAAGGAAGCAGAGCGCTGGATACACATTCATACAGAAATAAAGAAACTGATGTCAATGCACAGAGGTGACACTTATATGCGGTTCTATTTATCACTTTCAAATGGGAACCATGTCAACACAGAGCCATACAGTGCCACCTACCAGTGTGTGGGAGCACTGCTATGTAAAAATTTCTGTATTCAGTCTGGTGCCCCTGGGGGTGTCTTAAAATGAAGAATCAGCGGTCAGAGATATCCGTCAGAAATTACTTCTGCCCAATGCATGAAGGAAGTAGAACACAAAACATTTTGGGCACCAACACTAAATTCCAATTAATTAAAGGGTATGCACCATAGGCAACACCAATGAAATCTCATTTATGAAGAAAGAAGACAGGGACAGCAGCATGCACATCTCAGTTGCTGAGGGCTGCCTTTGACCTGGGAGAACAAGTTCTGCTGTCATGGAGATGGTCATGCAGAGATGACTGTATTCTACATACGTTAAACAGTGATTCCCCTCCCCCTCAAATCCCTTCCAGACCCACAGACCCCATGCAAATACGTAATGCAGAGAGAAGGAGCAGGGAAGTGCTGCATGGAGGGGAGAGGAACAATTTACTTACCTTCAGTAATGTATTATCTGATTGACACTCTATCTAGCTGCAGATTCCTTACCTTTGATTTTCCCAGGCGTCAGATTAGACACAGAAACTTTTGCTCGAGCAATACAACTAGTGCTTGCTGTCGGATGGGTCCATTTGGCTCTTCGTGGTTTCATCGACATCACTGGTGCCGGAAATGACATCGCGGTCACCTATATAGGCACCACCCAGGAAAGCAGGCATCAGTTACTTTAATCACAACTTCTCACGCCAGAAGAGCAGAGCCATGATAAGAACTGGCACATATGTGTGCCCAAGCCAAGGCCCTGAAAAAGGGATCAACCTAACCCTTGCAAACAAGTCTGCAGAGAGGGGAGGCATGGATGGGTGTAAGGAATCTGCAGCTAGATAGAGTCTCTACCAGATAATGCATTACTGAAGGTACGTAACTTGTTCATCTGATAGAGACTTCTAGCTGGAGATTCCTTACCTTTGATTAGCTACCCTAAGCATATCCCCCTGGCAGTGGGCTGCGGACAAATGTTTTCAGACTAGAAAGTCCTGCAGGACCGAATGGGCAAAATGCCTGTCCCTGCAGATCTGACTGTCCAGGCAGTAGGGTTTGACAAACATGTGCAGTGATGCCCACCTTGCTGCCTGGCAGATGGGACTATGACTGCACATGCTAACGCTGAGGTTGCAGCTTTTCCCCTGGTGGAATGGGCCCATAAATCGTTGGAAGGCTGCTTCTTAAACAGGGCATAGCAGGTCTTAATACAGAGAACGACCCAGCGCGATATGATCTGCCTTCTGTACTGCCCGACCCTTCTTTTCTCCCACATACCCCACAAAGAGTTGGTCGTCCACCTGAACTCTCTTGTGCGGTCAAGGTAGAACGACAACGGTCTTTTTGGGTCCGGCCGATGGAGCCGCTCCTCTTCTTTAGAGGGATGTGGGGGAGCAAAGAAGGTCAGCAGGGTGACAGTTTGACCCAGATGGAATGGGATCACCACCTTTGAAATGAAAGAGGCACGGTGCACAGCACTACCTAGTTTAGAAATACTGTGAGATATGGGGGCCTGGATGACAAGGCCTGTATCTCACTCACCCTCCAAGCAGATGTTATTGCCACTAAGATGGCTGTCCTGATAGTAAACAGCTGGAGGGGACAATCGTGCAGTGGCTCAAAGGGAGCAAACAAGAGGTAAGTGAGAACTAGGTTAAGAGCCCCCTGGGGCACGGTAAAGGGCGTTGGCGGAAAACATATGTACAAGCCCTTTTAAAAACCTATTTACAATAGAGGACTTAAACAAAGAGGGTTGGCCAGGCAGCCATAGAAAGGTAGACAGAGCAGAGAGCTAGCCCTTCAGAGTGCTAAAAGCGGAACCCTGCTTGGCAAGAGAAAGAATAAAAAGAAGAATATCAGATAGAGAAGCAGAAAGAGGATCTGTAGTCTTCTCTGTACAATATTTGACAAATATTTGCTCATGGCAGGTGTATACCATTTTTGTGGAGGAACGCTTGGCTAAGACTTTGGGAGGAAGGATGAAAGCTGTCAACTGTTGCCGTTCAATCTCCACACGTGAAGGCACAGAGTTGACTGGTTTGGGTAGAAAATCCTTCCCTGCTGCTGCGACAGAAGATCCACCCGAAGTGGCAGCATGATCAGAGGATCGATGCTCAACTGCAGAAGCTCAGGATACCAGACGCCCCGTGCCCAGTCTGGAGCCACAAATATTACTTAGGTCCAGTTGTTCTTGAATTTCTTGAGAACTCTGGGTAGAAGCGGTATGGGCGGAAAGGCGTACAGGAGGCCTGAGCTCCACTCATGATGAAAAGCGTTGCCGAGCAATTGCAGCCTTGGAAACTCTAACACGCAATACTGCTGACACTGCACATTCCCTTCAGAGGCAAACAGATCTAACCAAGGATCTCCACACTGCTGAAAGAGACCTTGCA
Organism: Pleurodeles waltl; assembly: GCF_031143425.1. Lineage (NCBI taxonomy): Eukaryota > Metazoa > Chordata > Amphibia > Caudata > Salamandridae > Pleurodeles > Pleurodeles waltl. The sequence goes on along the minus strand of NC_090438.1, from coordinate 583,007,798 downwards.
CCACTTCTGGATGGAGACGCCACTCGTGAACCGCTAGGCATTGACAGCTGAGTTTGTCCGTCCTGGTGTTCAGAGATCCTGCCAGGTGTTGAACCACCAGGGTTACACCCTGTTGTTCTAGCCATCCAGAGGTGCAGGGCCTCTTGACACAGGGTCCACGACCCCACCCCACCCTGCTTGTTGCAGTACCACATGACAGTGGTGTTGTCTGTGAACACCTGCACCAATTTCTCTTTGACAGAGGGAAGAAATTCCTTCAATGCTATTCGGATCGCTCAGAGCTCCAACATGTTAATGTGGAGTCTAGATTCCACCGGAGGCCAGATTCATCTGATCTTCATCTCTCCCAGATGGCTGCCCACTTCCAGAAATGCAGCATATGTCACTAATGTAAGGTCTGGATGGGGAAGGGAGAGGAGTCTGCCTCTGACCCAATCGCGGTGGGAAATCCACCACTGCAGGTCTTTTGAAGTTCCCTTCAAGATCTGGACCAAGTCGGAGAGATTTCCTTGATGCTGCGCCCACTGGAACTTTAGGCCCTACTACTGAGACTGCATACTGCATCTGGCACTTTTTCCCAGCAAGATGAAGGAGGCTTTCAGGACCAGCAGCCTCAAAGTCAGTCTCACCAGGATAGAGGCCGAATCATCAATATCATAGCCTGAATATCCTGGACTCGCTGCTAAGGAGGATAAGTCCGAAACTGCACTGTTTCCAGAACAGCTTGTAGTATTGTATATAGGTTAACATCACGGTTCTCTTTTTCTATATTCATATTTATTATTATTATGTGTTGTGTATATCTCTTTGTTATTACTGTTTGTTGAATATGGTATCTTCCATCTCTCCCCTTGGTCTGCTGGACAGTTGTAGGATCTTGGTGTGCTAAGGAGAGGGTTGGAGTTCCTATTTACTTGTCAAGATTTACTGGAATAAACCTAAAGGAATTCATCTTTTGCCGTGTGAACTGTCTTCTTCTGTTTGGATATTCCCCACTTCACTTGGCGACGAGGATGGGATGCGAAATCTATGATGTGCAGTGCTGACAAAGGAACTCCAATCACAGTTGACCAGTTGGACTATTTTTTTTATCTCTTCACGTCTACTTTTAAGGTACTGTGCTCCTGCGTGTTTTTTTTTCCTCTCTGTTCTCCCCTACCACTGTGAGTATTGAGATTATCTTGCGCGCTCTTCAATTAGCGCTAGTACTGCTCTTTTACCTTGCAGTAGCGCCATAACTCTTTTTCTGTATTAGCGTTGCTGAATATCAATTTTTTCATATACGTACATTGTTATAGTCCTCTGCACTTTCAATAGTCCTTCATATTTTGTTTTCTTATTTAACGCGGCGTTTTCTGCAACGTTATACACGCTTCTAGTATTCATAACGGAGCGTTCTTGTGTGTGCTGTCTCGCACTCCTGCCGCTGTGTTGTTTCTGTATGCGGCTGCTCCGTGTTGCTTAGCAACGTTCCTTCTCGTGTAAGACAGCTCACGCTCGTGCCGCCATGTTGTTTTTTTTTTTAAGCGGCCGCTCACGAGCGTCTCAATGTTGCTTAGCAATGTTCTTTCTTGTGCCTGACAACTTCGAACGCGCTTACCTGCGGTCTCGATGCCATGTTATTTTGACAAATGTATGTGATCTTCTGTAGTGCAACTTTTTTTCATTCGCACTGCTGTGATATTCTAGCAACATTTTTGTGTTTTTGCTACACGTCTGTTATGCCCTCTAACTCACAAGGGTTCACCTGCACTTCCTGAATACAATATTATATATAATTTGTATTCTTACTATTTTGAGTGTATTTTTTCACCTTATACAGTACCTTTCCATTTTTTTTTTCCTTTTTCTTTTTTCTCTTCAATTTTTTTTTTTTATTCACAGTAACACTAAAATGCAAAATATTTCTCCACCACCTTTTTTTTTGTCTGCTCCTGGTGAACCTCCAATTCCATGGCCAAAATGGAAAAAAGTTTTTTTTTTAACTTACTTGAAAGTTTGTGGAACCAACTTATCTACAGAAAGGAAAACGTCGGTACTCCAACCTTGTTTGGGAGCAGAAGGACAAGAAATTCTAGAGACCTTAACTGCAATCTCAAATTCAGAAGGAGAAGTAGGAGACGCGCCCATGAATGATTTTGAGGAAACACTACTTAGACTTGATAGACATTTCCTACACAAAATATCCATTATTCTTCAAAGATTTTATTTTGGTAAATGTAAACAGTCTGAAGAAGTGTCAATAGAAGACTATGTCACGAATCTTCGTAAACTAGCTGCACTCTGCAATTTTGGAGGAAACATGGAGGAACGTATTCGTGACCAATTTATGCTGGAGTGCAGGAGTGATAAAATTAGAGAAACACTTTGATCCAAGAGTGATCCGTCGTTAGATGAAGTGTTACAAGTTGCTAAACAAATTAAACATTCTGAATCTTGCATTGAAATTTTAAAGAAATCCAAAGCTTCTAGCACTGTGTGTAAAGTTGATTCGAAACCTAAAGTTTATTTTAAACTTAAGAACAAGCGTAAAGCAGTATGTTTCAGATGCGGGTCTCCAACACATTTAGCGAACTGCAAAGAATGTCCAGCATTTAATGTTATTTGCAACATGTGTAACAAGAAGGGTCACTTTGCTAAATGCTGTAGATCTACCAACAAAAGCAATATAAAACTCAATGAAGTGACCTGTGACAATGAAGACCAACAGTTCATTTTACAGATAGTAAATGATGTCAACTGCATTTCTACTGTTCGTTGTGAATATCCAAATGATCTGGTTGTACTCAATGGAACATCTATTTCCATGATGATGGACTCTGGTGCAAAATTATTTCTAGTCTCAGTAAAAGATTATGAGAAATATTTTGAAGGGAAAGTAGATCTACAGTCCCTAGACGTAACACCTTAGTGATATGGTGGCAAACCCATAGAATTGAAGGGTTACTTTGATGCGTTCATCAGATTAAAAGGAAATGAAATCTTTGGTAAAATGTATGTTCCGGTTGTTGGAGATACTATTTTGAGTTGGCCTCATCAGAAAGAATTGGGAATCATTCTGAACCCAAATGCTGTACCGCGAGTATTAGTACAAAAGGATTCAGATCTAGAACGTGATTTGTGGAGCAAATTTCCTGATGCCTTCAATTCCAGTGTTGGGTGCATTAAAGGCTATAAACATCAGATCGTGTTGAAAAATGATGCTCAACCTATTGCCTGCAAATTAAGAAATGTTCCAATAAGTTTAAGAGAGAAAGTAAAGCTGGAACTTCAGAGACTGAAGGATAATGAGATAATTGAAGTGGTGGAGGCAGCACAATAGATTGCCCCCATTGTAGTGGCAACCAAACGCTCTGGTGACATAAGACTTTACGTTGATCTTCACAATCTTAACAAACAAGTTGTTGAAGATAAATTTCCGCTGCCGAACATTGCAGAAATGATTACTTCTTTGGGGAATGCGAAGTTCTTTTCTACACTCGATCTGACTTTGGCATACCATCAAGTGCAATTGACTGAAGATTCTAAACTAATCACTTCATTTATTACCCCCTTCAGTGTTTTTAAGTTCAACCGGATGCCATTTGGACTGTGTTCAGCAGCTGCAGTGTTTCAAAGATTAATGAATGAGATATTGCGGGGGGGGTGGATGGTGTTTGTTTCTTCCAGAATGATGTGCTTGTCTTCACAGATACCCAAGAGGAACATGGAAGGAAATTAAGAGATGTACTTCGTATTTTCAGGTCTAAAGGCATAACTTTAAAGAAAGAAAAATGCAGATTTTTACAGTCTGAGATAACATATTTAGGTCATGTTGTTTCGAGTAGTGGAGTTAGGCCAAAAAGTGATTTGGTACACTCTATTGTTAATTTGTCCACACCAGAAAACAAAAGTGATATTCAAGTGTTTTTAGGTATGGCTGAATTCTATGCCAGGTACATTCCTAATTTTGCAAAAAAGTCAAGCTCTATTAGAACTCTGCTCAAGAAGAATACTGAATTCATGTGGTCTAAGGAGTGTGAGCTGGAATTTCAGGATTTGAAGAAAGCTTTGTCTTCTGTGCAATCCCTTAGTAGTTTCCAGCCTGGTCTGCCTTGTTATCTTATAACAGATGCTTTGGATAAAGGGTTAGGGTGTGTGTTGAAACAACTGAGAGATGGTCATGATATCACTATTGCCTTTGCATCACGCATGTTACGTGGTGCGGAGTTTAAATACTCCACAATTGAGAAAGAGGCGTTAGCCATTCATTGGGCCATTAAAAAATTCAAACAATTTCTTTGAGGAATATGTTTTGAAGTACATTCTGACCATAAACCTCTGCAAGAGATCTTTGGAAAGAACGGTCTAGATAATGTATCCTCTCGTATCTGCAAGTGTGTGGTAGAGCTCCAAGATTTTCAATTTGTTGTAAAATATGTTCCTGGGTGTGACAACAAGACTGCTGACTGTTTATCTAGATTAAGTTCGAGTGATATGACTGATGATTCTAATTGTACGTCGTGGTGGACAGAGGATGAAGTGAAAGTTTGTGCTATAACCGATGGGTGTGTTTTGGAACACGAGTGTTTAGAAGAGATGGCTAAGGATGAAGACTTGACAAAAGTTACAAATTTACTCAAGTCTGAACAATTGAGGAACAGCAGCAATACTTCTGTTTATCCTTTTAAAAATGTATGGGATGAACTGTGGATACATGATGGATTGTTGTTGAGGGGGAATAAACTAGTACCTCCATCTTGCCTCCGTGAGCGTCTTCTTGATCTTTCTCATTCAGGTCATCAAGGCATTAGTAAAACAAAGGAAAGAATGAGGACCACGTATTGGTGGCCTGACATGGACCTTGCTTTGGAAAGGAAAGTTAGAGAGTGTATTGAGTGTCGTCTAGCGGATAAAACATTGAAAATCAGAACCCAGCCTATGGTACTTAAAGAAATCCACAAAGATGTTTGGGAGGAAGTTTCCATTGATATTATGGGGCCCATTTCTTCTGGGTCTTATTCTAAGTATGTCATTGTATTTATGGATATGTTGTCTCGGTGGCCAGAGGTGTTGATCACTTCAGAAGTTACTTCAAAGGTGGTAGTAGATTTTCTTTCTAAGGTCTTCAGCAGGGAAGACAATCCTAAAACTATTTTGTCTGATAATGGGGTCCAATTTACCTTTAAATTTGTGTGTGATTTCCTTTCCTCCAGGGGAATAGTTCACAAGAAATGTGCGTTGTATCATCCTGAGAAAAATGGCATGGTAGAACGTTTTAATAGAACGTTATAGGAGACTACACAGTTTGCCAAAGTGAAGGAAGTTCATTGGGAAACGTTAGTTGAGTCAAAGGTAGAAGAATACAGGTTTACTCCACATTCTAGCACAGGTCAGACGCCTTTCATATTATTCAAGAAACGTGTACCACATACCAAAATCAATCCCCCATGGGTGAAAAAACACCTTGTTTTAAATCTTGATGAGGAAGCCGTCAAGAGAGAAGCAATTGAGAAAGATAGATATCTTCAAAACAAAACAAAAGAAGTTTATGATATTCACAAGTCTGTGAAGGAATGTACTGTACGAGCAGGTGATAGTGTTAAGGTTAAATTACCGGAGAAACATAAATCTGGTGTGTCACAATTTAGCAGAATTCATAAAGTTGTAAAAGTGTTCAAGGGGGCAGTCAAACTTGATGATGGACGTATTTGGAATCTAAATAGAATTGTTGTTCTCTAGTTTTTTTCAGGGGGAGGGGGATGGTGTAGTATTGTATAATGGTTAATATCACAGTTCTCCTTTTCTAAATTCATATTTATTATTATTATGTGTTGTGTATTTCTCTTTGTTATTACTGTTTGTTGAATATGGTATCTTCCATCTCTCCCCTTGGTCTGCTGATTGTTCCACTGTCTGGAATGTGGGAACATTCTCTGCTGGACAGTTGGAGGATCATGGTGTGCTAAGGAGAGGGTTGGAGTTCCTATTTACTTGTGAAGATTTACTGGAATAAACCTAAAGGAATTAATCTTTTGGCGTGTGAACTGTCTTCTTCTGTTTGGATATTCCCCACTTCACAGCTCTTATGAAAGAGCAAATGCAGAAGGTTCACCATAGACCGGAGGTGAGAGACCGCAGCCTGGGGCGAGCCCATCTTCAACAGCCAGTTGTCGAGGTAGGAGTAGAATGAAACCACTGACTTGTGCAGATAAACTGTGACCACCACCATCACCTTGGTGAACACCCAAGGGGCACTGGTATGGCCAAATGGCAGCACGGTGAACTGAAAGTGTTGGTGGCCCACCTTGAACCACAGGTAATGCCTGTGGGAAGGCAGGATGGGAATATGAAAATACGCATCCTGTAAGTCCAGCGCTACCAACCAGTATTCTAGGTCTAGGGCAGACAAGACCTGAGTCAACATGAGCATCATAAACTACTTCTTCTTGAGGAAGAGATTTACAGTCCGTAGGTCTAGATCAGGGAGCAGTCCCTTGTTCTTTTTGGGTAACAGAAAGTAGCAGGAATAACAACCACTGCCTACTTGTGGTATTGGGACCCTTTGAATGGCTCTCTTGGCCAAGAGAGTCGTGACTTCCTCTCTGTGCAGTGACAAATGAACCTCTGCCAGCTGTTCAAATGTTGGCAGTATGAGGGGAGGAAAAGATTGGAAAGGCAGTGCATAGCCCATCCTGGTTATGTGCATCATGTGTCTGATGTTATGGAGTGCTAGTGGAGGAAATTATGCTGTATTCTCCCCCCAAATGGGCCAGCATGGTCCTGCAGAGCGAAACTATGAGGGCTTTGAGGCTGCAACTGCAGACCCTCTAGTTCTAAAGAAACCGCGCCCATGGCGTTGCATAACCTGGGTTGGTTGCGAAGGACTGTGGCTGACATAGGGATGGTGCGTTACCATACCCCTTCTGTAGCCACAAAAGGGGAGAAAGGTAGGCAGTAGACGAGGGTTTGCTGAGAGGCCCAATGCTTGGCCGTAGCCCGAGATTCCTTAAAGCACTCCAGGGTAGAGTCTGCCTTCTCGCCAAACAAGCGAGTGCCATTGAAAGGCATGTCTATCAGGTTTGCCTGGACATCCCCCAAAAACCCAGATGATCTCAGACAGGTGTGGCGCCTTAAGGCCACTGTTGATGCAACCACTCTGCCTAGCGAGTCAGTTTTATCTAAGCTACACCGAATGGTGAATTGCATCCCTCCCGTCTTTTACTCCTTGGGAGAGTATGCCCCAGGACTCCTCTGGAACCTGAGGCAGCACTTGGGCAACCGTATCCCAAATGGTATGTGAGAAACGGTCCAATAAGCCAGGCTGGTGGAAGAAAACATCTTCTTCTCAAGATGGTCCAGCCTCTTGGATTCCCTGTGCGGGGCAGCGAAAGGGAATGAACCATGGGAAGAGGAGGCTTGGACTAATAAGCTCTCAGGGATGGGTTGTTGACTGAGGAAGCTAGGGTCGCCCAGCACAGGGAGATGTGACGGGCGATCGTCCTATTTAGAGGATCCTGTGTGCTGGGCTTGGACCAAGTTCCCAGCAAGATGTCTGTAAGTGCATCATTAAAGGGCAGAAGGGGTTCAGACATGTAGAAACCCAGGCTAAAGCAGTTCCACCAAGATGTTTGTCTTGACAACCACTGAGGGCAATTCGAGGTTGAGGACCACCACTGCCCTATGAACCACCATTGCTCCTCCTCCGTAGCCACGGGGAGGGTGGGCGAGGGCAGTATTGGGGTCAAACCAGTATCTGGAGAGGCATCCAGCCACTGGCCTCTCCTAGCTCCCCATACCAGTGCAAACTACTCTCCAAATGGTGTTCCAAAGGATCCAGTGACCCCTCCGACTCTTCTCCCATGCCTGGCTGTGTAAAATAAGGCTGAGGCAATGATCGGGCACCCGTGGGCACTGTTGGTGTGGCACTGTTCCGGCGACAGATCGTTGGGAATCAGAATGGGGCTGGCGCCGGCAGCATCGGCACCAGGACGGGCACTGGAGAAGGTCGCTTGGGTACGACTGGCATCAGTCCGGATCCAAAATCAGATCCATGAGACCCCAACGAAGCCGAAGCTGCCGCAGTGGAACCGAATGGCCTCATCCAACTCCGTTGGGCCCGAAGGCATGCCAGAGGGGTCAGCCTGCTCGAAAATGTGGCGCATTGCCCCATAAAACTCAAATTTGAGAGGGTGTTGATCCGGCTCCCGGAAACAGGGGAGGCACAGAGTCGAACTAGGCAACGGCTCTGCAGAGCAATGCTAGAAACGCCCATGTTTCCCGCTCATCAGCTGATGGACAAGGTGAAGTCGAAGTCCTCATTAACTTTTTCTTCTTCTTGACCCTCTTTCCTTGAGTGGCCCGAGGACCTCAAATGGGACAAAGAGGAACTGGGGCTCCAGGAGCAGTCCCACGACCTCCTTCTCGACTGGGACCAAGACCTCAGATGAGTCGCACATGACAGTGTCGCTGACTGCAGGGCTGCTAGCAGCTTTAGGGACCGCTCCCTCGAAGCCTTTGGAGCCATGGCCCGACAGCCCGAGCACGACTTGGAGTCGTGGTCACGCTCGAGGCACCAGAGGCAAACGAGATGGGGGTCCGTAACCGACATGGTGCAGTGACACGATCTGAATCCAGCCTACCTCAAAGACATCCTCTACAGCCTTGAAGAAAAACTTGACAAAACATTGAAAAAAGGCCTGTCAAAAAGTGACAGCGGCTTAGCTCTTTCCGGATCCGAGCTAACTGGCGGGGAAAGAAAAAAAAACTGACACCCACTCGCCTGGATGGTGCCTCTATAGGTGACTGACTTCACTTCTGGAGCCAACAATGACACACAGAGCCGAATGGAGCCACCCGATGGTACGCACAAGGGGTATTGTTCGAACAAATGTTTCCGGATCCAGTCTGACGCCTAGGAAAATCAAAGGTAAGGAATCTGCAGCTAGAAGTCTCTATCAGAGGCATGCTTTTGGAGAATACCTCCTTTGCAAGTAACACACAACACTAGTCATGGGTCATATTTAAACCGGGGTCTTGCTGGTTTATTTGCTTTTCCCTCTAATTACTGCAGGAAGCACATGATGGGCAGTAACACCTGGTAATCAAGTGATTCAGGTGCAGGAAAGATGCAGCAGCTCTTCTAGAGCATGTAATGCAATGGCAATGATCCTGTTTCTGGTGGGCTCCTTTTCTAAAATAGGCCCCAAATACATAGCGAAGAGCAGTCCGTTTTAGGCTCCAATGAAAACATAAATGTAGAACTCAGGAATCAGATGTACAATGCAATTTTTTGTCGCAAATGCTCCAATTCAAAGATGTGACCAACATACTGCATTTAGCAATGTGTTAAATACACTTCAGCTGTAACATTTTACCGACTCCTAAAATGGGTCCAAACATTTATTAGGAATTGATATTTGGATGGATGTGCTGTAGGCACCCATTCCAAGTAGTGATTCCTAGCCATATGTACCAATGGTTTAGTACAAAATAGTGGGCATAAAACATTAAAGTTAGCAACTATCAACTATGGATGGTAATCCTTGAAAAAGGGAAGGGTTCCTTCTGAGGATCCCCTATCCTTTGTGAAGGTTAAATAACGTTTTTAGGGGTAGGCAGTGGTTTACAGGACCACTGCAAACTTCCAAACAAAAAACAAATATTTAAATACAGCCAAGTTTCCTTTAGAGAAAACAGATGGCATTTAAAAAAAAAGGTGACTTTAATGAAATACGATCACAGACATAATGGTCTGCTGACCCCAGCAGCCCACCATCTGTGATAGTATCAAATTGTATTAAATTGCAATTTACAACTTACCTCATTAATATTCATGTTTTAGGTTGGATTCTGACTGACTAGGATTCAGATTTTTAAGACCTAACCTATTAGTACTCAAGTCAGTTCTTAGAAATATTTACTGGTCACAAACTGCTAACAGTATTTTGTGATCAGTAAATAGGATACCTGCTTCTAGCTCTCATATTATATTTACATATTTAGCCCGGTTTAGTTACACTCTGCCTCAGAGATCTTGAGTAATAACAATAGTAATCAAATAATAATACTAACAATGACTGTAAAACAGCAACAATAATATTAACAATATAAAATAACTGCCAGATTTAGGGCTCGGTGGGCCTTAATATGTCAACAATGGAACCTGCTCTAGTTTTGCCGCTATCCGAGCCATCAGACTGGCCACCCAATTTACAGTGTGTAGTCAAATGTTTTTTTTTTTTTTTGCTGTACGTCACTACCAGGTAAAACCTGGTGGTGAAAGTAGAGCAAACATTTAAAAAAATTACACCACACCATTTGAAAAATTTCCCATGGTGTGAGGGTCGGTCATTAGTATTTCATTTTTCTTTTAAAACAGACTCCCACTATAGTTTGTTTAAAAAAAAAAAAAAAATATGTAAAAGTTTGACGGCCAGGCATGCTGTTCAACGGAAACGTGACGAGCCATTACTGAGGTTCCTGCCAATTAAGAGATTTCCAGGTGTGGTAGGGGTGGTGGGGGGAGCACAGGGAGGTGGAATAGACAACTATATATTTGAGGGATGGGATCTCCATCAGAGTGACACAGTAATTTACTCTGTTGCGCTGATGGAAATATAACTGTCCTCCAAAATCTATATCATCCCTGAATTGGCTTTGCTGAAATTCCATTTTGGATCTTGTAAATTTACATCAGCTGCAAGGGGTGATTGCTTTTACTACCTTACTGAATTACTATGCAATACCTCAGAGAGGTGAACTTGACCGAACATGACACTTACTGTGTTCATTCACAGAAGATGGCTTTGTAATGAGCAGGGACAAGTTCTGTGCTTCACAGCCGTGAGACATGCAAGATCTGCTAGGAGGCTTGAAACTCGCAGGACTGGATGCACTACCTAACCTGATGATCCTAATGTTCTAAAGCAATAAAAAGTTAAGAAAAAAAAGCAACAATCTGACAGTCAATGTTATTTGAGAGGAACTCTCCAATGTAAGCAAATGTGCTGTAAATCTTGAGCTGGACGACGAAATGCACTTTAGGAACAATTAAATACTACAAAGATGAGGATGTTGGGCATAGATACTACCAAATGGGTCTTTTATGTTCTCACGCTGGCTAGGTTAATCATTGTGGGGAATTGGAAATCCGCTTTCGCATCAAAATATGAGGAGTGGTGGAAAGAGGTTATGGCAGCGTTTGAACTGGAACGTCAGATAGCTGAGGCTAGAGGATCTATAGTGAAATATCATTATATCTGAGGGGATTTAAGAGATTATATAGGGTCAAAGTCCGGATTGCAGTTTAATCTTCTTATGCTGGCAGGTTTCTGCTCAATAATTTAAAAAACACGGTTATGTGTTTTTGATGTATATAACGAATTTATGTCATCCAGGTTTATTTAATATTTAACACCATATTCAATTTTCCATGCTGACTGCTTTCTGTTTAATTAGATGCTTAATGATTTATCAGAATATTTTTAGAGTTTCGATGTCCATAATGAACTTCTGTCCTCAGGGTTTATTCAATAGCTAATACCCTGTTCAACTTTAACATGTTTCTGAGATCGATATTTTATATGCAGTTTTTTTTTCTGCTTGCATTCTCAATTTAAAAAAACAACAACAATTGAATAGCCTCTGCTGTGCCAAGTATCACGGGCTGGAAAAGAAATCTACAGAAATGGACTAAGACAGAGCACAATGCTCAAGTCCCAGTGTCTCACAAATGGCAACCAACATATAACCATAACTTGTTCCTTCTAGGCCTTTCTGACAATGACAATAGGCCGTCATTGATTATCCCCACTGTTTTAGATTGCTTAATTACCTTCAGATTGTTACTGATGTTGAAGTTGCTTTAGTAACCTTTTAGAATTAAGGCAGATCTGTCTCTCTTTTTCTCCTACCTCAACGAAATATAGATTATTGTTGGTTAACACACAACATGAATAAATATTCCTATTGTCCCTACTCTGGAAACTTGATGAACCATTTTCTTCTGTACAAAAACGCAGCACAATTGTGGTAGTTTGCATAGTGTGTATGTTAATTTATTAATTTCTAGTATGCACTTGTACAGTAACAACAATATACAGAATATAATAATATAATATACAATAGGTTTTAAGTATGTGCTATGTATTCGTGTTCTCTGATGAATTCTAAAACAAATATTGTAACGAAAATAAATATAACGAATCTTACTGCTTGCAAAACAAGTAGTGATACACCACCAGTGGAAGCAGTGAAACTAAGAGGAACAGTCGCACTACAATAATGTCGGTTACCTGGGCATGTAGAGCAGTGGTTCCCAACCTTTTCACTTACGTGGACCCCCATTTTATCAATACTGGAGCCCGGGGACCCCCACTGAATCCTTATTGGAACCGGGGGACCCCCACTGAGTTAATACTGATAGCTGGGACCTAATATTATTACATTTTTTAAGCTGCCGCGGACCCCCACGGGTCCCCGGCCCACAGGTTGGGAACCACTGATGTAGAGGGTTATGAAAAAGGACAGACAGAGACCGACCTAAGATTAGTGGTGAAACAACTAGTTTAATTGAGGTATAAATAAGAATAACTCGTACTAGATAACTAGAGCTATCCTAAGACTCAGAGAGCCTACCGCCAGACAGATGCAAGATGAAAGCTTAAAGGGAAAGTTAACCAATTTCTAGCCTTCTCACTTGCTAGTAGGTGGGTGCATAAAGGATAAAACTAGGAGAAGAAAACACTGAGATTTCAAATATGGTATTTTAGATAAGGTATACCTGCAATTAGATTTTAAAAATGATCTACATTTTTTCATTGTCCTGGGGAGATTACCAGTATGTAACTGACAGCAGAGTGAATGGGAGAGTCGAGAACAAGAGAGAAAGTGGCTAGAACCATAATAGGTTGAAAATCTGCATGCAAAATACAGGTGAGGTGTTGGTGAAAAGGGGTTTAGAACAAAGATCATACTGGTACATTGCTATTAGTGCTTTAACTGTTTAGAATCTGTTAACTTGAGAAGGAGGCCAATGGATAATTTTCTTTACTCATCATCATCATCATTTGACTTTATTTCGGTAAGTAAAAAACAAACCATTAAAGTACAATACACAACAAAGAGAAAAAGAGCTTTTTAAGAGCAAGAGGATACTAAAAAAATAAAATAAAAACACAGTTGAAAGGGACAAGACAAATTTAAAAAACAAACAGAATAAACAGCCAGATGAGCATCACTTAGTATAAAAAAAGGTCTACTCAACGAGGAAACTGGTTTCATGAATCAGTGATGGTTAAAAATATAATACACCAATATCTATATCCTGAAGAGTAATGACCAAAATCACGCGTCCGGTTCGATAAATATACATAAGTAAGTCTAAAAATGAGTTCCCCAGGCTTACTCCTTAAAATTGCTAATCTCAAATGTCAGAATAATACAAAAGATTTTACCACTAATAGAACTATCTGGGTGGATAAATCACATTTTAAAATTCTCACAACATAAAATGAGGGATCAGTTCCATAGATCTATAAATAATCAATAATAAACTGGGCCAATATCTATATCCTATACAACAAAAAACTACAATCATACATCCAAGTTTAATAAATATACATAGATAGAACTAAGCATTAACTACACAGTTTTATTCCTTAAAATTGCTAATCTCAACCGCCAGATTGACTCGAGAAATCTTGCCACTGGTAAAACTATCTGGACGGACGGGTCGCATTTTAAAATTCTCTCAACGTGAAGACAGGATCTAACCCCCAATTGTTTGCAAAGCGGGATGAGCCAAAGTGCTCTTATTTATGATACGCTTGACAGTGGAAGAAAACATGTGAAACGGTTTCTTCACTTTTACAACCCATCGGGCAATATTTAGATCTATTAATTGAGCTGGACCATTTGTACGTTAAACAGCACAAAGGAAGAGACCCGATCCTGAACCTAATAAATAGGGCACGAGCAAATGGAGATAACTTTGCGTCCATAAAAGGCTCAAATTCATAATGACACAGTAAGAAATTGTCAGACATAGACAATGGGATGGAACTAACAAATTGGCCAACCTGAACGTTATGCCAGAAAGCATCCTTTAACAGCTGTGCAGCATTTTTAGGAATAGAAATAGGATCCTGCCAATAGGACCCTAAGCCAAGCTGAGAGAAAGATTGTTCAACAAAGACACACCATTTAGTTTTAATAGTGGAATCGCGGCCCACCAAATTAAGAATGCCACAACGAAAAGGGGTTAGAGCATCTGTTGTCCACAACCGAATCCAAAACAGCAGGGGCCTTAAGGCAGCAATCTGTGAAATTGAGAAGAGATTTAGATCCAGACGAATGGGCAAGGATGGAGTACTCGATGGAACCTTTAGCATCATTTTTAAAAACTGATTTTCCGCCCTTGCCAAGTTCGCCAAATTACAGTGGCCCCAGAGTTCAGCTCCATATAAGGCGGCCCCCCTAGCTTGAGCTTTGTATATTTCCAGGGCAGGGGACATTGCAAATTTGGGAGAACTAGAGGCAAATCTGACAATGCCACCCGCCCTCTGCTTCAGGCATGATAAAGATTTTTGGCGTTGAGCATGCCAAAGATGTGAATCTTCCACTTTAATGCCTAAGTAATCAAAGGTAGCCACCCTTTCCAAGGGAACACCTTCTAAATATACAGGCCTCTTCATTTTGTGCCTAATATCTCCAAAAACCATGTATTTTGTTTTTGCTGAATTAATCGATAGCCCATGGTCAGTGCAAACCTCCAGAAATCTGGAGAGCAGTCTTGAAAGGCCCATGGCAGTACGTGATAACAGTAGAGTATCATCTGCAAACAGAAGACAAGGAAACTTCTGCCCGCCCAGACTAGGGGCATCACTTTGGCAGTCTAAAAGGTATGGCAAACAAGCATTGATAAACAAAAGAAACAAGGTGGGCGCCAAGACGCATCCTTGCCTCACACCCCGTGCAGTTGGAAAAGCAGGAGTCAGATCGGCAGTAGCACCCCAGCGAACTTTAGCACAGTTATCAGAATAAAGATCCTTAATGATGTTAATCATAGAACCCGGAACACCGATGGTACTAAGGACCTCCCAAAGCTTGGCACGCGGGACAAGGTCAAACGCAGATTTCAAATCAACAAAGGCCACAAATAAGTGGCCTTTATCTGCGTCTACGGTCTTCCACTTGATGGTGGTAAATCGGAAGATCTGATCGATGGTGCTGATCGTGTCCCTAAATCCTGCCTGAAGATGGCTTAAGACCTGATTTTTCGTTATCCAGTGTTTTAATCTAGTTAGCAACTGGTACGAAAAACAATTCTGCAAGTTGTCTAATAGACTAATAGGTCTATAATTCCCAGGGGAGCTCTTGTCTCCTTTTTTATGAACGGGGACAATAATCGCCATCTTCCACGAAACCGGATAGAATCGAGTTGCCATGGCAGTGTTCGATACCCTATTGATGTACCGGGTCCATACAGGTAGGTCTGATTTGTACAGATCCGAGGGAATACTATCTTGGCCAGGGGCCCTACCAGATCTTTGAGCGCAAATTGCCATCTCTGTTTCTTTCAAGGTAAAGGGCGGCATTTCGGGCTGGCACAGTGCATAGTCTGTAAGAGTATCATCAAAATCCGACCGAGAGCCACACAATTCCCAGAAATAAGAGAACCAAGTTCCTGAATCGATATGACATTCAGGAGTAGATGACAGGACTGGATCACTACGCGAAACCAAAGTCCAAAAGAGCTTGGTATCTCGAGAACCAGCCGCCTCTGCCAGACACTCCCATAAATGCTCCTCATATTTGAGTTTCGATAGCGTGCGAGTAGACACATAATTCCTTCTCGCATATATAATGTCATCCTGGTTCTTTGACTTTAAGGCTTCAGATAAAAGATGCTTGGCCACCGGCACTCTTTGTCAAACCATTTGCACCTAGGAGCAGAGGATTTTAATTTGGTTTTAAAAGGTTTAGTGAAAAGCTCCTTGAGTTCCGCAAAAAAACCCGCATGGGCGGACATAATTTCTGAGGAAGATAATACGATGGAGTCCTCAAAAAGTTGGTGACAGGACACCATGACGCCAAACTTGTGATTCAATAAGTTGGATTTCAAAAACGAGGGCCACTTTACCACACGCCTATTAGTGGAAAGTTTCAACAGATCATTTTGATCAACCAAACCAGTGGGTAGATCAAACAGGGCTGTGTTATATGCAATTTGCAAGGGGGCATGGTCGCTAGTACGGAGAAGACCCACCTCTACATTAGTTATGAGATGCCAAACTCGTAGATCCAAGATAACATAATCCAAACAACTGCTACAGTTTCCTCTAAAAAAAGTGGGCCTAGCAGGGTTATCGTTTGGAAATCAACCATTTCCAAAACGGAGGCCGTATGTAAGTGCAAGGTCTGTTATCTGGGACACCCTAGGGGAAGGAATAAGTGGCGTAGAATGGAATTGAAGCGGGGGAACATTCCACACTACGTCCTCATCCTGAGTGGACTCAGTAAAAGCTGAGCCAAGTTCAATTTGGGCGTTAAAATCACCAGGAATGATGACTCGATATTTAGAGTGGAGTTCTGATAAAACATTATGCAAGCGATGGATAGTATCAGACTGTTGATTAGAAGGGCCTGGTCGATTATAGATATTAATACACAGCACAGGGGTACCAGACCTTGGCTGTATTACTATGGCTAAAATATCACAGGAATCAACAGCAATTTCCTTTACCCTACCCATCTCAGACAGCTTGACCCAGATACATAGACCCCCGACCGCCCTTCCCCTTGGGGATTGAATTGCCTTTTTTTATAAAAGAACGATAACCTTGCCTATACACACCATCCGTTGCCCAGGTTTCCTGAAACATGCAGATAGAATAAGATTCCACAAAAGCCCCCCACTCCAAATCAAGCAGTTTGCTCTTAATACCTGCCACATTCCAGGACAACAAATACCCTGCAGGAGATGGAGTGTTATAAGTAAGCGTGCCAGAATCAGTGTCCATAACTAAATTAGGATTTACTGTCAGGATACAGAGTGAAGCACTTGAAATAGGACCACCTAGACTGATTAAAGATCTTTGAGGTAATACAAGTGGACCACTGGGTATGCAAGAATTAGAAGAGCGTAGTCAATCCACATCAGATGTATCCCCTAAAGAAGCAGGGTCTCGAGTACCAATATATTTAGGATTGTAAACCAAAGCAGCCCCATCAACAGGGAAAGGCAACAAACCAGGCTTAGCAACAGGAACTGGAGCATTGCAAGGAATTTCCTTGGGCCTAAAAGAATGCGCGGGCAGGATCTTATGACCAGTAGCAGGCAGACATTCGCTAAGATGTAAATCAAGGTCAGTTCTTAACATGTTGCGGGCTTCCATCTGCAAAAGCCCCCTAACTAGTTCTGAATTAACTAGATTAATTTTAATGGTGTCTCGTCCACCGGGACAGCCACGCACCCGAGAAGCAAAAACAATATCAGAATGAATAATAGAAGCACAGCCCCTGGTGTAACGGATCCAATATGACACCTTGTTAACAAGAGAGGAAGTATCTTCTCTGATATGAGATGTAAGAGGGGGAACATTGCACAAATAAATACAATTTGAATTAGACATATGAGTGGAAGGGGCCAGAACTTGTCCAAAGTCAAAAAGGGAAGATGCCGAATGTGCTGTCGAAGTAGCCAGTTGTTTCCCATAGGTTGGCTTATTGGAGGGGCCCTTATTAAAATCCCCAATTGATGAAGAAATAACTGGCTGTGCAACCGGGCCCAGAGGACAAGAAGATTGTGTTGGCACAGGAATTAAAGTACGCTGAGGAGATGAGTCAATTTTTTAAAGAAGTTTAAGAACCTCAAACAGTAGACCCTTTAACTCCCCGACTTCACGTTTTAAACTAGAGACTACTGTTAGCACGTCTTCTCCTGGAGGGTCACAGGAAGTGGTAGCGGGTGGGGAAATCGAAGGTTGTTTGTCACCCACCAAATCAGACTGGTCCAAAATGGAAAACCGATTGGCACAAGGGATGCCACTAAGAATAGGATCGAGAGAAGTAGCATCCAAATTATCCACTAAACCAGGGGGAGATGAAGATTTAGACAAACCCAGCTGACTAGATAAGGCAGAAACATGCACAGGAGATTTCAAAGGCTGGGCTTCAATAGAAAGGTTAGAGCCTGCTGTTAGGAACTGAAGTAGAGTCCCAGATTTCAGTCTCTTGCAGGCTTTGCCCTCCTTTTCCTTAAGAATAGATTCAACTGGATAATTTTCTTTACTCCCTAAACCTCTTCAGTGCGATAACTCTGTATTTTAATAGCCAAATATTTTCTTCTTTAACTGGATATCAATTTCTGAAATGAATAGGGATGGTAGGTGTTGCTCTGAGTGCAACTATGTAGCAAATGCATCCGCTCCATAACTGTCTATGGTCTGAATGTCAATGACCCTGGCATTTTTTCACACACCTGTATCAAAATTACTGACTGAGAGTGACATAATGTTGCACATGGCCATTTCAATGTATGTTTGAGAGAGAGAAGGAGGTTATGGAACAAAGATGTTAGTTACCGTTAACCACATGTTCTGGTACTGCTATGGAGAATCGTGCTGGCAGCAGGAGCTGAGAACAGAATAAATGAAGTGTTGAGTAAGTACTGATTACAGTACCACAACACACAACCCAGGCAACCTCACCACAGAGGAGAACCAGCAGAACCTGCTGACCTTAAAACTCCCTTAGCATACATACACGCATTGGCACTAAAGCTACCCGTTGTGACAATGTGGTGGACAAGTGAGGTGGTCCTGAGATGGTATCAGCAGTACACCCAGGAACACACTCAGATGGAAATGCTATTGATAAAATTAAATCCAGACGGGGTTTAATGCATGTAGTAAAAGAGGTAAAAAGGACGGAGCGGAGCACGTCAGTGAGCAGGAGCCAGGACATAGCGAGGGACTAAAGCCTGACGGCAAAATAAAGTGGCAGCAACAATAGGAATATGAAGCAGGAACCACAGTGAAGCAGGGCACGTCACAACCAATTTATAGGGAGATTACCGACTTCAATATCTTACGGAAGGACTGTGGTATTTCAGAAATTGAGACTTCCAATGTTCCCCTCTGCCATAGCTAATACAGTCTGGTGGTAGGCAATTTATCTTAGCTCGACCTTCTTCAGGCATTTATTATGCTCTTACATCATATAATTTATTCATTGAATTGTAAACCTCTTTGGCACCTGGCTAAGTGCTTCCAAAGGAATATGAAATGTACTTTTGACACTTTACTGGCAAGGCCTGTAAACTCCGAACACAACGGTGAGAAAAAAACACTCCCGTTAGTTTGCAGCCCTATGACAAGTCAGTAAAGTCTCAACCGATTGTTGACTCACGCGCTCAAGTCCACCGCAACCTGCTGTGACTTCTGTGGCCTGCAATTCATCACACTGGTCATACAGTAGCTCTGATGTCTATTTTGGGCCCAATCCAATGATTTTCATAAACATTCTGCTGTCTATTTTTTAACCGTTATTTTCTTTTTATGGCCAAAGAGGCACAGCTGTCACAGTCTCTCCCAAATCCCATAGCGTTTTTATTGCTTTTAGTCATGACACCGCTGACCAATTAGCAACAAATCTAGTTTCCTAACATCAGGTCCAAAAGTTACGAGGTATGAAAACAAACGCATGTGTCCATGCAGTGGAACTGTTCAACAGTCTTGAGTTCCACAGATGGTAGATATTTGTCATAATGTTCTTGTCACCATGTAAATTTAGTGCACACATACTCCATATCTAAGCTTCACACGTGAATAAAATTACTAAAAATCTACTTCTATGCGGAAAATGTGATGGTACCAATTGTGCAATGACAGCCATAGTTCTAAAGGGAATAGCAATAATCGTAATATAAATCCTAATAATAACAATTAGAATATTAATCATGGTTATTATTATGATCAGATAATTTCCATTACTATTTTCAGTCAGTGTCTTAAATTCAATGGGATATTTGGCAGGATAAATGATCAACGAGCTGCCAGTCTAAATTATTAAAATGCACATTACTCTCCAATTTAAGAAAGGAAATACAATTCCAGGCTCTCTGCTTGTTAACTCTGAGTGAGGTTGAGCTGTGACTTCTCTTGAAATATGAAAAGGAATGGAATTATATGGCAAGGGACCACCAAATTATGTGCAGGGTTGACTAAATTATGTAGCAAGGGAAGACAAATTATGCTGCATAATGCAGTACATGTTTTGATAGTGTGGGACTGTTTTAAATTTATATTTTTGTGCAATAATAATAACGTGTGATATGCAATTTTACACACGATCTTGCATAAACAGACTGAATTAACATAGCTGCAACTGAAACAAATTTCATATGATGTAAAGTTATTACTGTGTTTTAGTTAGGCCACTTGTCTGTAAAGAGCTCCATTTTGAACAAGATGGATGCCATCTCTGTCACTCACTCCTGCTTCCCCAGCACATATCCTGTCCCCATAGACAGGAAAAACACCATAAGCTGATCACATAATGTTTATTTCCACTGGAGAAATCTGCCTTGCTAGCATTTAACACGCTATAGTGCAGATGTAAGATCGTAACAAGTTCCTAGCTCTTTGCTTTTTCACTGGACCCATTCACTGAGAGAAGGTTCTATTTTCTGAATTTTTCATATTTGTTCGAACATCTCCAGATGAGATTAGTATAGAGTGTTGAATACATTTTTTAGAAATTGGATAGTGTTTATGTGTTAAGGTAATTATGTGTTTTTTCTCATGTTCTGATTTGCTAAAGAAATTATTCTTTTGCTCACATTGCGATGATTCTAGAGCTTTTTTAATTTACTATGCAAGAAATATGTATAAGAAACACTTGATTTTAGGGGCGAGCCAGAAGACTTTCATATTCTACTAGGGATGCTGTCCGATTTCTTATGATTTTGCTGCCTATTGAGATTTTGAATATGTTCTGATTTTTACACACTCTGTATAACTTTGCAACTGACAGCCTTCATGGTATTGACTCTGTATGGTATATTCTGACCGACTTTGGAAAGAGTGACCGACTTTGGAAACGTCACTTCCGCTGTACACAGACGGGCTCTGCCGTGGTGCAGGGAAGAAGCTGCCTCTCCAGCGGTGCGGCGGCTGGGGGATCAGCAGCATTACCTTAGACCGAAATCTGCCGGTCATCAGGAACTGCCTTCTGTCACCGCTCAACCACATGTGAGCTGCTGTGCACCTTGGCTTCGTGCTGACTCTGGAGACAGGGATCCCGTAGAAGGCCGCCAGGGTGGTTACGGTTCTGGCACCGGCACGGAGAGCTCCTTCTCTCGGAAGAAGCAAGTGAGCTCACACACCACGGACCCGTCAGTGACGGAACTGGACCCGCCCACTCGAAGACCAGGCTAAGCCGTTTACCGCCCACCCATCATCACCCGTGGCTGAAGATCCGAGGGATTTACGCGACATACGTGCTGGTTTGAAATTCAAGTGAACAGCCTAGGAGCATCAGCGCGGCGCCAGCTGCAGCCTCTTTCAGGTCCCGCTCGCAATGAACGCTGCGTGACCTGGCACTGTTGTGAACAGTGTGGCCTCACGAGGATCAGGAGAAACTCAGGAGAAACAGGAGAAGAAAGGAGAAGAAAGGAGAGGCGAGTAGGGGTCTAAGCACACGAACACGATCGAGGAGCAGGTCCCTGGCTTTGCACGAGGTAAAAGGGGGTAAAAGGAGAGAGAAGGGGCTTGTGTTTTGTTGTATCCCCCTCCCCCTGCCAAATCTAGAACGTATTCTAGCAAGCCCTCCTGTGAACTCCCCCAGGCAGGGTGAGCGCAGCTGTGTTAGTCACAGCAGTGGAGTGAGTGCACCAGGGCCACACGGAAGCGGCCCAGCTAGGTCTGGGTGCAGCTTGTGAGCCCTGTGTGCCCCGCTTACCCACCGCACCTCGCAACTGCACATCACTCCTCACCTACCTCCTCACTTACGAAACCTACGAACATTCAGCCCTCTGACACCCAGTCCATTGCTGTATGCCGCCGCATGTACAACCTTACCTACTATTACCTCAGCAGAAGGTGTAGTGCTTAGGGCCTACCAGAGCCCTCCATGCTCCACAGGTCGCAGTGAGCGCAGCAGTTTTAGTAAACTGCTGCAGAGAGAGTGCACCGGGGTTACACGGAGGCGGCCCGCTAGGTTGGGTGCGGCTTGTGAATCCCCCGGGTGCCCTGCTCACCAGCCACTGTAAGCCACTGTAATCCTGCAACCCTAAACATCAGGAAAAAGCCAATTGCGCTTCTCTTTCACCAATCCGGGTTAAGAGATAGCCACCATGAGATCGGGGCACCTCAGGATTCTAGCAGAGGGCAAAGTCAAACCTTTAAAATCCAAAAGGAGGGCGCAAGGGAAGGGAAAGTGTTCAGCGAAACGCTCAGTGCAAAGTACGCAAAGTAGCAGACCGGATCAACTGGTAGCACCCCTCACTCCTTTTCAGCTCTAGTTCAATCAAACAGGACTCACTAACAAGGCTGACTTTTTGAAAGACCCAGCGGCGGCTTTCTTCTCAAATCCTGATACCGACGTGGGCCGTCCAACCCCACTGATTCCACAACCTCTGGTCACAGGGCAGCTGGGGCTCGAGCTGTTAACAAACCCGACTCAACAATTAGGGGTGGCCCTCCCCTGTCAGGAAACATCAAAGGACCAAGCTCCTGAAGAGCTTAGTGATCCCCTGGTCCAAGGGCAACAAATCAACTTCAGTTATTTAAGTAGCCCAATAGTGCACAAAAATTCGCAAGCGGGTAGAATCATGACTATGGCTCAGGTACATGCTCAGAAGTAGGAAACGTCTCCAGGTGCTCATCAACAGGTTTTAACGGGCAACCCAAGTAACTCCGAGCTTCCAATCTCTACGGGTAATGCGACAGAGGTACATAATGACACTGGGTATGAGAAAACCCACCAACAATCGACCCCAATCCCGTGGCCAAATTTCAACACCCAGGGGAACAATGAGAGACTGGACATTGGTTCCGAAGTAATTACAGGGTTGGAAGATTCCTGGTTACAGTCGCTCTCTATAACAAATAACAAAGACCTGGGAGAAGGTGGACTTAAAAACTTTTGATCTAGTGAATCCTAAGGATCAGCAGTCGAGCTATCCTCTGGTGGTAGGAAGCACTAAAAACAGCATTACTACGCACCAACAAGAAAGAACTTTTAACTCAATTATTGAAATTTCTAGAGAGATGTCCAAAATACAATCACTTGAGGAATTAATGGTAAAAAGCAACTCGACTGCTTCGCCTTCCAATAATACCCCCGCAGAGTCCATTAACAGGGAAAAAAAATATTTTCAAAAATCCCGCTCATACAGGCCACCTTACTTGTGAGATGGGAGATCTAACGCGACTACACACCTCATTGCTGAATGCTCTACATACTTCAACGGCGGTTCTTAACATGTAATCAGATAAATTAGACTTGCAAATGGATCTAATGAAGGTAATGGCCACATACATAGCTGACATCAATCACAAATTGGACTGGCTGGCCATCCGCCCAATCGAACAAAATTGCAACCACCAGCAAACTCCTTGTAATTGTGGCCCAATAATAGATAAACTGTGTACGTTACCACAAGTCTTAGTAGAGATTCTGCAGGAAGTTAAAACAAGGGAATCCAATGAGGCCATCCCCAGGAACCACAATACATCTCAAAAGACACCAGCCTTTGGGGTAAGCAGCCCAGCAAAAAAAGATGCAAACATTCAGTGCATTAACCCAATGGTCACAGACAGATCAGATGGATCTTCACAGTCGGAACAAACAGTATCTACCAATTTGGAGAGTATAATTGAGCAGCCAACTCCAGCACTGAAACCCCTAACAAAGAGACAAAAAAAGCGAGCAAGAAAGGCAAGGAAACAAACACGTGCCAAAGCTATTAATGACAATCTGTGTCCCATATTTTCAATGCTTCGGCAACCGCAAAATCGGGTTTCAGGAATCGCAAGAAGTATGCAAATTTCAAATAGCTCCAAAGCCATAAGGGAGGGGGTAGTCACCAGTCCAGAACAACAATTCACTGGAGAACATCTACCTGCTGACTCACCAATGTCGGTCAAATATAACATGCCACACCCAACATCCCAAGACCAATTGAATCGGCACGCATCGGTCATGAGGTTGGCGGCTCCTCGTCAGGGAGACGTAAGGGCAGGAAATTGCATCAACAAGGAAAAATCTGAGATCCACTTAGATGCCCAATTACCAGTGAAGAATCCACCAGTGCCACCCTCCTATGCAGCTGTCGCACAAGCCACTTCCTCACTATCTACAATAACCCTTTCGGACAAGACCCAGGGCATCTTGCCGAGTCTCAAAACATCTTCCAGGCGAAGATCATCTGCCCAGGTCAATGCGGGGCAGGTTATAGTAATCCCCGCAGGCACAAAGAACAATAAATCTGCTCCTTTAGCAGACGACTCGCAGTCCGGACTCAATCCTCTCACCAGAGAAACACACTTGTCACCGACCCTAAATCTCAAATATCCTTCTAGGGAGGTCTCAACTACTCAACATGATGGACGAATAAAGACAAAAGTAACGATTCAAAACACTCAAATAGCCGCAACAGACCTTGAAAATAAAGCCCTTTTAAGCAAACAATCATCCACGCTCAAAAGGGCCGCAAACAGAAACAAGTTGGAGGATGGTCAACGGAACAGGCCTATGCCACACAGAATTATAGAGCATTCCCACCAATCACAATCTAGTCATGTTATCGAAAATGATAGGGAATCAAGGCAGGTCATTCTAACCCCAGATTATGAGTCACGCGGCCAACAAGATAGCCTGAACAGGGGCAACATTCTGAGGCTTCTGGCAGAGCTTCCTTCAACTAAGAAAATGATGTCCTCAGATTTATTATCACTGAAATTCCTCTCCAACAGTTCTCAGAATGACCAGGAACAAACTCTGACTGTGTGGAGAACAAGCGAAATCGCTGCATTAATCATGGCAGTTAAGCAACAGTTTGAAAACTGGGGTACACGGCTATCACAACCAACCAGCCCACGTTATCCTTTTCCCCTATTGTTAAATCTGAAAAGTGAACTAATTCAAAAAACGGAGTCACAGACCCGCAAGCGTGGATGGGGCCCGGACGTCGGGGAAGCGGAACAGCGTCAATCTAAATGGGGGGGAAAAGATTTAAATACCTCTATTGATCCCCTAATTGTAGGGAATGAAGTACAAGATGAAAGGAGATGGATGGCACGTACCCTAAATTCAAGGAGAAGTAATTGACCCACCATACGCAATGCACTAGATACAGATCAAAGGCCGACCGTTACTATTATGTCCTGGAACATCGCAGGAGCAAAAGCAATTATTACAGAAGGATTTACAGTAATGTCCAGTTGCAATTACTCAATAATAGTGCTGCAAGAAACATGGCTGGTAGACCCAATAGAACTAGGAGGCTATTCTCTACACCACATCGGAGCTGAAAAATCAAACAAATCAGGCAGGGCAAGCGGTGGTCTAGCCACATACATCTATACGGCACTTCAGGTCACAACAGAACAGCTGGCCTTCTCATCGACGGACTTACAGGCAATAAAATCATCAATTTTAGTTTCAATCGTCACGCTCCACTAATTATCCTTAATGTCTACGCCCATCCGCGGAAACATTGTAAAGTACTTCTCTTTGAGAAGTTACTGCAAAAGGTAGAAGAGATACGGTGCGCTAATCCAACATGGGACATCTTAGTAACATGCGACTTTAACAGCAACCTGATATATACTCCAGAACCGGACGAGCAATTGGCAGCAGAAAACGCAATTTGGTCAGTGCTACCATCAATACAGACGAAACTGGATTTAAGGGGCAAGCAATTGGTAGAGGCCTTAGAACATCTGAGTATGAGGGTGCTAAACGGCAGGGTGGAAGGTGATGTCCGCCCAGCTTTACTCATCATAGTGCAAAATCTGCAACTACAATTGACTATACTGCCGTCTCTCTTCCCCTGCTGGCACATGTTAAAAAATTCAAAATCATACCTACTCTCCACAGTGACCATTCGCTTCAGCATATAGAATTGGCTTGGAACATTCCGTGTTTTCTTCCAGCTATAAATGAATTAGGAACAGTAACCTCTGTAAATCTAAAACGCTTGTTTTGGATGGAGTCCTCTCTACCACAGCTGTGCAAAAATATAAAAACCCTGCTTCAATCAACAGCACGCCAAGATCTCTCAGCTGGGGAGGTGTGGGCCAGCTTTCTACAGTTAGTACCATCACTTGGCTTGGCCAGGCGTCAAGCTCCAAATCATAACCGGAGGCCACTAACTATGCCACCAAATATCTTAGAATTAAGAAAGGATCTGAGACGCAAACTCAGATCCACAAAAGACAGACCTCCTACAGAATCTTTATGTGCCCAAATAAAAACCCTACGGAAAAATTATAAGAAACAGGTATGGCAAATACGAACCCAAAAGGAGGATGATTTCTGTATCAAATTACTTTTCAACTTAAGAAAGGCTAATACTAGAGAATTCTGGATGTCAGTGAATGAAATAGACCGAAAGGCAAGAATAATAAACTGTACTTCAATTTCAGAATATAAATGGGTGGATTACCTGTTAGACATCTTTTTCAAGCCAACCCCTCCTGTAGAAAATCAGCAACTGAAGGCTTCACTAAAACCTACAGACGTTCGTCAGAGTGATATGAGATTCAGTGCCAATAAAGTAGCCCAGGTGATCAGAAGGAGCCGTAGGGACGGGGCTCCCGGCCCGAACGGTCTCCCCCAAGCCATATTTAAGGCGGATCTCGATTACTGGTCAGCCACTCTGTCAATATTATATGCTGAAGTCGAACGTAACAGTACCATTCCTGATAGTTGGAAAGGATCCATCATTAATCCTATATACAAAGGAGGCAGTAGGGCAAACCCAGCTAGCTATAGGCTGATAGCTCTAATTGACAGTGAGGCCAAAGTAGACCTGCTCACTTGGTCTAATCTAAACAACCTGGTCCCTATGAATCAAACTGGTTTCCGGAAGGGCTACGGCACAGTGACTAACATTCTTGCGCTAGGAGAAATAGCCAACCGAGCAAAGTGCTTAAAGAAAAATTTACACATATGTTTTGTGGATTTCAAAAGTGCTTTTGATTGTGTGGACAGAGCAATTCTCTGGAACAAACTACAGTGTTGGGGTTTGCAAGAACAAATTTTGAGGTGCATAGAATTGCTGTATGACAAAACTTGGGTAGGAATCAAGGTAGCAGACGGCTCAAAAGTTTCCAGGAGAATACCAACAAATATAGGATTAAAGCAAGGCTGCGTGTTGGCCCCGCACCTCTTTAACCTCTTCATGGCAGATCTCTCTGCAAAACTAGAAGCAACCAACTCGCATTCTCCAAGGATGGGAAGTCTGGCTATAACACATATATCATACGCTTATGAGATTGTTCTGTTAAGCCACACAAAAAAAGGGTTGCAACGGCTGGTCAGTACCTTGGGCGAATTTGCAAAGACAAACAAACTAGAGGTTAACACTTTAAAGACAAAAACAAAGTCAATAGGCTGCTCTTTGAATTCTGCAAATAAAATAAAATTGAACGGTATCACTCTTGATACGATCTGCAGCTACAAATATCTCGGATTTACTGTAGACAATAAGATCTTGTGCTGCAAAACCAGTATATTCTACAGAAGTGCAAAGCCTTGGCGTTCGCTTTCTGCACTCTTGCTAAAAGATTAAAGGGCCCATCATAGAAACCACTAATGTTGGTTATGTCGGCTAAATTCCTTCCAGCAATTACATACGGAAGCGCAGCCCAATACGGGAAAGATGCTAGCCTTCTGAAAAGGCAACAAATAAAAATCTATAAGCAAGTCTTTAATCTTCCTCGCTCTGCTTCCCCTGCACAGATAAGGCTGGAATTTGGTCTAATACAACAGCAGCTCGACAGGAAGGCCCACACAATAAAGATCTGGCACAAAATAAGTAAAAACACTGTCAGCCCGCTCGTAGTGGCACTATAGAATTCAGTAAACGGCAATCCTAATTCAGTATACAACAGGTACCTGAACAACTCCTTGCAAGAGATGAAAACAAAGTACCTATGGGATTCCGACATCTCGTATTCCCTTTTGTGTCGAGCGATAAAAAAGGAAATAAGTATCCAATCTTTTCTAGATGATAAAGCTAAACTTGCGCAACGCTCACACGCCTGGCTGGTAATGCATACTTATACCACCATGGCCCCATCACAATACCTGGCCGCAACCTTCGCACTTCACATCAAGCATCGCTTTTTGACTCTGCGTTTGGGAGCATCTCCTGCTAGAGCGGATCAACCATCGTGGAAGAATAGAGGAGAGACTTCCTGCAGGCTATGTAAAGGCCCGAAAGAAGATATGGTTCATCTGATTTGTATTTGTCCAGCCTTAAAGGAAGCCCACAGACAACTATTAAAACCGCTTTTTATGAGAAATGGGACTCGTTCCTGTCGGTCAGCGGTGATGTCAATGTTTGATCCTAATGATGCACAAAGTCGTAAACCTGCTATCCGGGATGTATGCTTAATCACGCACTTTTTGCACCTTAGAGTTAAGAAACTGATTTTAGATCCTCTCATGGTTTCATGGCCAAGGAATTTACGGAATTTTATAGAATTTTAGATTTTTTAATTTTTTTTATATATATATGATGTACTATGAGATGATTGTTATGGTTTTTATTAACTAAGCAATAAAGATTATTTATTTACACTTCTGAGTTTTTGTAATAAACTCCTTTCAACTTTTCATTGATCTAGAACTCAATTGTTGAGTGGATCCCACTCTGCTAATTGATGTTTGGGAAGGTGCCTTAAGGTGGTGACACTACCTCATGAAATTGAGGGTGAACACACTGTCAGATCCAGTAAACTGTGCTAGAGCCAATTGAGATACATTTGGGGTGTCCACATTTCGGGGAATGGTTTTGCTTCCACAAAAGTATTACTTCATTATGTTTACTTATGGTGATACTGTCTGAGCAAAGATTTCACATCGTTAGTACTAGTTTAAGAGCCAAATACAAAAATAAACAACCAAAAGATGGCCAGTTAATTTTTGCGAAGGGTTTGCCTCTGCACAGAAGCACGCTAGTAACTTTAGATCCGTTTATGCTGGCAACAATTTGTTTGTTAAAATTTGCAGATTATATAGCAGATGAGGCATTATGTGACCAAAGTTGCAGATTCATAATTATGTGAAAAAAGCAAATGCTGCAGAATCGCATAATTCCAGTGGCACTGAAGATGAGATGTAAAAGACCAGGAACAAAGTTCTGCTTCTGCCCTGTTACTATGAGAAAAAGTATCACTGTCCAAATGTTAAACACTTAAAAAAGAACACAATGAAAGCTTGTGTTTTACATTTTTTTAAAGGGAAAACATTTTTGTATACCAATAATGCAATACTATCACATTTCTGCAAATAGTTCTTAGTCATGCAAATTTGCCTTTTAATATAGTTGTAAATGGCAGATTTTACTAACACCCAACTCAATGGTACTTTTAGTTGACCCCGAGAGGATAAAAGGCTGACCTGGATGAGCAACAGGGCCTGCTGTTTTCACAAAGATCTGCTGTAACTGGGCCATGGTGGTTTGACCTGGAGTATTATAACCTACCTCTAGTCATAGATTAAAAATTACCGCAATACTAAATAAAGGAAAACTACTTTCATAAGGCCAAGTAACTCTGAGCTGACTTGCAATATTGTTTTAATGTATTCATCTACACTGTATCTCATTGTAATTGCATTTGTGCAGTGTAAATCAATGCGAGGCACCAAAATCACGTTAATACAGGTAACATGCTACACCATGGGGGTCTGCTTAGATGGAATGGTGTTATACTTGCTGCTGGCTTAAGTGGGAAGTATTTTGGTATAGTGCTTAAGTAACCGGAGTGATCCTCTTATCGTGTCTTGGTTCACAGTGCTTCGCAGAAATATGGGGGAAGGACGAGAGAGAGAAAGAGAGAGAGAAAACACTCAGTTTACATTAGCTTGCTGCTATAGGATACTCTGCGCATCCAAAGTTTGATAACAAAAACAAATTCACCGCTGCGCTGCATATAGAACTGCACTCTGTAACACTTGTAGGTCAAGATGGAGAGAAAGAACATAGACCTGCATGGATAGTTTGTTTGTACAGACATCACTTAAGTTACTTCTTGTTCTAAATAATGTTTTCAGTTCTTTAGAGTATCCAGTTTGAGACTCAAGAGAGATGGGAGAGTGACCCGCTGGAGTGGACTGTCTAAAGCTCATTCATCAACATGTGGCAGACATCTTCAGGCATTTAGTGCCTGTAAGTTTCAGTGTGTATCTGCTTTAGAAAGCCAGAAGTTGGTCAACTTCCAATGCACACACCTGAGGCAACAAAACACTTAGAGTAATGAGGGCTCAACAACGTGCAAAAATGATTCATGAGAAATGGGGAACTGGTGATGGGTGGTAAGAAACAAGTTAATAGAAGGCTTATAAGTGGATATATTGTATAGGGGGCGACAGGAAATCTACAAGATGGAGTTGCATGCAGTTAGAAGCTGCAAAACAGGAACACGTAGAGGGAGGAGTTGGGAGGGAAGATTTATCAGGGTACCTGTTTTTTTTTTTTTTTTTTTTGTCTATGCAATGTTATCACAGTTACCTGACACCAAAGACTTTGCCCTGTAAGTGGAAGCAATCAGAAAGTCCAGGAGAAATATAAGGGGTTAGAATCAGCACAGGAGTTGAATCAGACCACTCTAAGATTTGGGGTGGACACGTCTAGATGTCGTATCCGTGAATGCTAATGGCCTAGGTAATAAAATTAAAAGCGGGGTCGTTTTACAATACATAAAAAGACATGGGCACAATGCTGTTATGCTTCAAGAAACACATGTCAAGGGGAACAGCTGCAAGGCCCTGGATCAGGGAGGAGATAAGGTTATGGCCCATTTTGACTTTATGTCAAACTCAAAGGGCTTGGGATTCTAGTTAGGAAAAAATTACTCTTCGAACTGCAGCAGACATGGACAGATGACTTAGGTAGTTATGCAGCGCTTATAAAGTCCTGGAGCAAAACAATTGGAAATCTTTTTTCTGTATAGTTCCCTCCAAAACTCCAATCCGCAGCTCTAGGTGCAACTGGATCCCTGGTTCTGAAGATGCCAGATGAAGTTTTAATACTTGGAGGGAACTTCAACATAACAGCCCTACATGATCTTGACAGGATGTATCCACCAGGTACACAGAGGGATGAGACATTCAGTTGGTTCCTTGAGGCAATGGGGCTAACCGACATTTGAAGGGCCAAGCACCCAGTCGACAGGCAGTATTTCTTTTGACTCTCAGTAACATAATAATTTCTCATGCATTAATTACTTCTTTACAAAGCACAGCCATATAGGCAAGTCCCAGGGGGGCAGAACTCTTGGGTTGAAGGATCTTATATCATTTGCTGCTCTGAGTGAAGCTCAGAGGAAGAGAAGCTAAGACATGGAAGGGGTGGGCAATGGACACTTGGTACTTAAAGGACAGGAAGCTGATGGCCAGGCCCCAAGCAGCTAGAGACCTTTACTTTTACAGAAAACCTTACTACAGTACAGTCTCTCACAACCATTTGGGAGGCCTATAAGATGGTCATTAGGAAAAAGGCACTTTCACTGACAGCAGAGGTTAGGAGTTAAAAAAAGAGAACCGGCAGATGCCCTTGAAACTGGTATCCCCA
The DNA here is from genome assembly GCF_031143425.1 of Pleurodeles waltl. Lineage (NCBI taxonomy): Eukaryota > Metazoa > Chordata > Amphibia > Caudata > Salamandridae > Pleurodeles > Pleurodeles waltl. Next base: position 582,976,006 of record NC_090438.1, on the reverse strand, counting down.
GACTCTAAACCAACTAGCTGTTGTCTGGAGAAGAAGTCCTTGTATGAAACAACAGGAATATAGGGTGCTGGTGATTAACCAGGTGCATGCCTGCTTCCTGGCCTCCCAAAGGTGGTTACACAAACAAGCTGGAAAATAATTGGTATGGATGGATCACATTGGTAACTGGGTACAGGAGATTTCAATGGCATAATGGCATACAATTCATGGCGACATTCATTTTGCAGAGACCTTTTGCTGAGTATTACTGAACCCACTACAGCTCTAAGGAAATGATGACACCAACCAAAATGTGAGAGTTCTTTCCTGACATCCACTTACCAAGACTCTTGAGAAAGGCCAGGATAGACCTGGAAGCAGACATAACTTTAGATGAGGTTATCCAAGTGATTAGAGATTTGCAGCGGTCAAAGGGCCTAATTTAGATATTGACAGTAATGGACCTGCAGCTGGCTTTCCGACTGAAAACCCATCCACAGTCTTGGCGGTACACCCACCACATTTAGATGTTGGCGGTCTCATAGGTGATAGCCCACCGAGTCCCGCAGAGTCCGCCAAGGGTTCCCACATCCATGTCAATGGAGCCACAGGAAATAGGAAATAGTGTCTGACGTCGGACTCCAACTATCCTTACCACTGTGTAGATTCGGATGTGCCTTACCGCCAAGCCAACTGTGGCGTCCCAACCTCCACATCTGAGCTGCCGATTGGGAAGGCAATGGGATGAAAACATACCCTTTTCCCTGATTCCACTTCAGTTTTGACTGGACACTACTGGACAACATCTCCCATTGGTCAGACACGGATAGAGACACACTGGTACACCACATATGTCGTACACAAACACAAATGTCATTTTGGTGTCAGTATTCATTGCAAAATGAATGCTGGTAACAGGTACAAACACACTTGTCAACTGTGTCCATGTGTGCACATTCCAGTTGTGTATGTGAGTCAGTGTGTGGGTGTGAGATGCGATTGGCTGGTTAAGGGAGTTGGTGTGGTTGTGTGAGTATGTTTGCCACTTGTATATGGCTTTGATGTTGTTATGTATGTTGTGTTATGTTGCTGTGTGCAACATTCAGGTGAGTGTTGTTGTGTGGAGGTCATTGTTATGTTGTGTGTGGTTGTGCTTGTGTGTGCATGTGTTTGTGTAGTAGAGCGCGTAGTTATGTTGGTTGTTGTGGTTGTGTCATGTGGGGATGCAGTGTCAATAGTATGTGTATGTTATGTCATGGATGTACGTCAATGTGTATTTTTGGCGTGTATGTGTTGTGTTGTGTTGTGGTGTGGTGGAACGGCAATGGATACGAGTGTGTATGTGGTGTGTTGTGCAGTGCGTTGTGCAGCAGGCCACATAAAGCTAAGGTATCGTGTGTGTGTGTGTGTGTGAGACTTACCTCTATTCTATTGCCACTGCCATTGTCTAATGTCCACTGGGTCCAGCAACAGCTTCCCTGCGTCAGCAATCCATCAGCAGCACACCGCCTGTGGGACTGTAACATCTAAATACAGTAGTCAGGAACCTGCCACCCTGACTGTTAGGAAGAGCACTCCGCCGTGGTGGTCAGCAGCTCAGCCACAATACATTTAAATGTGCCAGGCGGACCACCGTCAATTTGATGGTGTTTTGGGGTCTGCAGCACAGCAGATGGGCGTAAGACCACCAAGATCTAAATCAGGCCCAAAGTGTCAGGCCCTAATGGCTTTCAGGCAGATCTATATTAAAGGTTGGCTAGTTAACTCTCTCCCTACAATCGTCAAATGTTCATAGGGGCTTGCACAAAGCACTGGCTCCCATACAACTTATGCCTGACCATGACTTGGGCACAACTTAAGGAAGACAAGCAGCCAGATGACTGTCTCTCTTACAGGCATGTATCCATAGTTCATGTGGAAGTCGAGGTCTTGGCATAGGTAGTGTTAACATGGTTGACCAAGGTGGTCACCAACTGGGCACACCATGACAGGCTGGGCTTCATGCCTCACAGAAATATTAGATTTAATGTGTGGTGGCTATACAGCTGTATGGATTACATGAAGAGGTTGCTATAACCAACTATAGTCCTATCTCTAGATGCAGCGAAGGCTTTTGACTCCCTGGAAAGGCCTCATGTGTTTGAGATCTTGGAGAAGACTGGGTTCAGGGCCCAATATAGATAATAGGTTGAACTACTATACGAGAGGACACTGGCAAGAGTGATGGTTAATGTTGCTTGGTAAAACACCTACCCAGCTGGAGAAGGGATCTGGACAGGGATGTCTCCTTTCCCGATGATATTTGTGTTGCCACAAGAACCCTGGGAATACTGGATCCAGGTAGATCCATTGATGAAGGGACAGCTGTTGGATGATATGCAGGATGAGAGAATATCACCTTCCCACTGACCGTGTTGGGTCAGGCAGCCATGTTCAAGATGCTGCTAACTTTCCTCCAAAATATTCAATAAATGGATTCCGTGGGTTTTTTCAAGAAACTAGAAACAAAGATTTTGCTTCTGCTTTTGAGTGGAAATCCACTGCTTATTGAATTCTATAAACTTACCAGAGGTGTATACGAGTATTACTGGGCAGCTAAGCTGGAGGTGGTGAATTAAGAATAATTCGCCCCATGGGAAGAAGCAGCTGTGCATAAAAACATTAGTCCTCAAAATATATAAGGCAGAAAACAGTTATTTGGGCTGGCAGGGAGTCCTAACAAGTGAAACACCAATTTGGGATAGTCATGCATTAGCAGAAAAGGGAAAACTAAAAGGTCTTCTGAAATGGGATGAAATTGGAATCTTCAAACTAGTTGACCTCTAGAAATGTGAAAGACAGACCGGTTTCCTGTGAAACACTCCAGGAGGTGTATTTCAAAGAAATCTCACTGTCTGGCAGCACTACACAACTCAACATAGCAGAGTGAAGTGGCACAGGCTACTGGAAGATAGGCACATTGGATTTGAGCACAAAGATGTCAACTTTCTAAAAGTGGCATTTTTACAATTGTAACTGAAAACTGAACTTTACCACTACACATGATTTTAAATTACAGTTCAAAAGAGACCAAGAAATATGTGTCTACCTGCTTCCAATCCAAAGTTAGCACTTAGTACATGTAATAAGGCAAACCAATGTAAATATAGGGAAGAGGTAGGCCTTGCAATAGTAAAAAACACCTTTAAGAGTTTTTTTACTACCAGAACATGTCAAACTTAAATCCACATGCCCTACTTTGTAAATACCATTGCCAAGGAGCTCTTAGGGCCTTCCGGTGGGGTAACTTTTAAGTATTAAAAGGAAGGTTTAGGACTTGCAAAAGGTTAATTTTAGTAGGTCGAAATAGCAGTTCAAAACTGCACTAAACGCTACGGAAATAGCCCTGAGATATGTTTTAAAGGGCTTCCTTAGTGGGAGGCACAATGAGAGCTGCCGGCCCACTAGTAACATTTATTTTACATATCCTGAGTATGTGTAGTACACTTACTAGGGGCTTATAAGTAAATTAAATGTGCCAGTTAGGTGTAGGCCAATTTTATCATGTTTTAGGCAGACTACACAAGCACTTTATTAGCGGTGAAGTGCATAGAGTCCCAAGGCCAACAAAAATTAACTTAGTTAAATAGCAGAGAGCCAGTCAAAAAGTATCGGAGACTTCAACCCAAGAGGAGGGAATAGAGGGGAGGCAACAGAGGAGTGAGACAGAGAGAGATGTCTGTGTAGATGGCCTCCTGAATAAAGCTCCTCTCTTCCAAGAATATCTGTGAAGGTCACTTTTCAGCCCTGGGAAAATGTGAAATAGCATTTTCTGCTATGATGCATTTGCTGTCCTTGCACACTGCCTACCATATGTCATTTTTCAAGGCTAACCTGTAAAGCATTTACTTACTATTGTGTTTTGGGAAGGTGCAACAGTTTCTACCTGCAGGAAGCCTTGGTTAAATTATGTCACACACCTGTTAAGCTGTAAAACATTTTGTTTGAACAGGCCTCCTCTTATGGGAAACCAGATGGCCTCTGACCCAGGTGATCTGTATATATACTGCCTGTGTTTTCAGTCCAGTGAGAAGGGTGGCTGATGTTCTCCATCTGTCAACATACTTCCTTGACACATCTAACTAAAGGTGTTTTCTGGAATTATCTAAGTAAAATGTTGCTAGGGACCTTACTAAAAATCCCTTGTCAGTCATTTCAGGGGGAACTTAAGTGTGTCTGCAGGCCCACTCTCTGCACCCACGACCTACAACTACAGAAGACTCAGGTTGCCTGTATAAACATAGAAAAGAGGGTAAGAACATATAAGGGTAGGATTTTTTGCAAATGGAAAAACTGTTCAGGGTTCTAAGTGCTAGGCTTAAAGTGAAATGGTCAAAGCACTAGGTAGTAAGCCCTTGGTTCTAAGCACTAGGTTTAAAGTGCTAGGTAGAAAGAACTAGGATCTAAGTTCTTAGGATCATAAGGTACAGTGCATCAGGTATGAATTCAGATGATACAAGGTATGACCATGAAATACAGGATGTTGTGAATAAATTCCAATTTCTGAAATCGTGTGAATCCAGTATAAATTGATGATTAACCGTTGGCCAGGCCGAGTACTGAGATCCACTCCACCAAAGGTTCTCAAAAAGATGAGTTCCTTAAAAGTAAGGGGGCCTGGTGAAATCATGATCCAACGGAGAATATTTCTATCCCCCGTCTTCCAGTATGTCCTTTTCCTCCTTCTTTCTCTTTCCACAATGAACTGTATTTGCGCCTAGAGTGATACCTGGTGTACTGCTCTTTAGCAATTAACATCAAGCTGTGTTTGCGCCCCGAGTCTAGAGTGATACCTTGTGTACTGCTCTTTAGCAAAAAAAATATCACACACACAATGCCATTCCTTTTCATGTCTTTATTGTCAGAGTGTCTGGTACGAATTGGGCTATGGGCGGTGCAGGATCAACAGAAGTCACCCCATCAAAAGGGACCCCAGCAGTATGTGCATTATGGGTACAGAACATGGTGCCAAGTCTTAAAGACTTCCAGGAAAAATTAAACCAACAAGTGAGGAAAAAAAAGAAAGATGCAACAAACATGTGACTGATAACAAGGTGACAGAGAAAATCTACAGACTTGATGGTTAGGCATAGTGCCCCATGTATCCGCAGCTTAAAGAAACCTTTACTCATGATGATGAGACTTTTGAAGACATTGCAGATTTCCTCGCAGGGTTACCTCCTCCATCCTTTCTCATCACCCATACACACACTCAGTAAACTCAGCAGCCCAGGGAGTCCACCTACATCTCCTGAATCCTAAAAATCTGAGGATTCCCGAACTAGTACGACCATTCAGGTGCCCAACTTCTCCTAAGGAAGACATGGTTTATAAGTCACAAATGACCCATGTATGATCTCCAGTTGTTGCTCACACTAGCAGCTGTATGACACAAGAAGGGGGCATTCTCCAGGCTCCACTAAGGCAATTACTCAGTGCCAATGGTGCCTTAGTAACAGTTCCATGCCCCTTGCACAACAGGAGATCTCAGGAATTTAGTTAAAGAAATTCCCAATATTAGAGAAGAACACCAAAGGTTCCGAGAGGCACTAGTGATCATCTTTAACTGTTTAGTATTGTCACTTTCACTGACCTCCAAAACCCAACATTTATCTAGCGCCCAAGTCACCTAATATGAGATCCTATTGTTATCTGCAGGCTATATTACTTCAAATAGATGTTTGGTCCTGAACCCTGCGCCCTTCTTACCTAGCTGCCAGGAAGGTCAGCAGCATGACTGCCTCACGGTCACAGCCCACATGATGATGCTGTCCCATAGAAGATAAACTGGGGCTTCATCCACCCATGAAGCCCCACCCACTTCTGGGGGCACGGATACCAGCAGGGAGTGCAAAACCGGTGACAGGTTTGGGGTTGAGGGAGAAAGAGTGTGGGTGCAGATGGTCTAGCTGTGGCAAGCATTTGTATTAACTGTAAGTGCAATACCTTAAACTTGTGCCACACCGTGGTCTTGTCTATGAAAAAGACAGGTAAAGATCATGGAGTACTAGGCAGTATGGATGTGAGCCAACTGAGAGTGAGCCTAGGCAAGGTACAGAAATGAGATAATTTTACAGTACTGAAATAACAGGACAGGAATGTCTTGGCTAAGGGCAGTGAGCAGAAGCGTTTCACCTTAGCACATCAGATAACATCATTATCTGCCCCTGCGCTGATGACAATGTATTTAGTGAACTAAGAGAAAAGCCAGAGGTCACATGTATCCAATATGTGGGCTACATTCTTACTGTACATGGAGTAAAAGTTTAGTCTATTAAATCAAACAAAAGGTGGTTTTTGTACAGCATTCACGCTGAACTCATGAATTTGAAGGTGCTGTCATAAGGGATAATAAAGAAAAAGGAGGTTCAGTGAAATAAAAGATCTTACTATGATTACACAATTTGAGACCAGTATAAGATTTAAGAGTATGCCAGTTCATTCGAGTAGATTATTCAGGTCATTAGAACTGCAAGTCGGATAACATGTTTATGATTCTTCAAGGCCTGCCATGGAAAGCTATGGAAACAACAGAGCTTTCTCAGTTCCAGCGGTGGGCATTCAAAAAAGCCCTGTAAGCTGCGGACCTGTTAGATGCTCTTGAGCTACCCTATGAAATTGTTGTCAGACGATGTGCAGCCCACCAGTCTGCCGATGATGAAGTAATTCGTGGAACTGCCCTAGGAGATTCAACAGCTGCACCTGTGGCCCATTCACTCCCCATGTCTACTCTTATGCTTTCTACCTGCCTCCTTTGTGAATCCCCAATAGCAAGCTTTTCAGAAGTAGCTAAACTACAAGATAAGGCATCAGAAAAGGGAGGAAAAGCAGAGGAGGCAGCAAGGATATGTTACATTCGGACCACTTATGGCAATCCAAAGACCGCCGCTTGGTGGTAACCAAGGGGCCTACTCCCATACCTTGCTCATGTGCATCATGGAATGACACGTCAGCAAGGGGGCGAACGATTGCTGTTGTGAAAATAAGAATGACATCGTTTTGGATTATTGCTGTGCTTTAATATGTTGAGTATTTTATGCCCCTTAATATATGCAGTAATTTAGGCACTGGATTGTAATGTGGAAGCCAGTTCGATCAATTGTGCAACCCACCGATAAAAAAGGCTCTGACAGCACATTCAAAGTTTATTCTGATTGCACGAGTAATTAAAATCATAGCAAACATTACAAGATACAAGAGCACAAACATAAAGGAAAACTGCACCATAGCAAATGAAGGAAATACCACAAACAAAGGAAAGTAAATATTGTTGTGCGATCACAAATATGAAGAATAGCAGCAGAGAAGACCCATTCATACTCGCAGCAACCAAGAGGTCGCGAGGGGGCTTAAACAAGTGCCCGTAAAAATGAGATTGTGTATCCGTGCCTTCCACAAAAAGGAAGGAGCCTCGTCCTACAGATACCATAGTTAAAGTGCAAAAAGTACTGATGCCAATTGGCCACAGGGCCACTCACACTATCAAGGGGAGAGCCTGCCAGGCCGGGAAGGTGTCCTAGTGCTTTATAAAGCAAGCATTGAATTGTAAACTTTACTTTCAAGGTGTGTCTTGTTTTGAAGATTGATGAGGCACTCGCCATTAAATTAATGAATCTTGCGTCAATTTGCACGAGTCACCTTTCAGATATTCAATACCAGCAGTGCTACAAGGCCTGATGCTTAATTGCCTGAAAATTGGAAAGAGACAATAGCTTCTAATTGGACATAAAAAGGGGCACAAGCATAAAATGTGTAAAAGTGGTTCCTGGATGCCAGTCAAGCGGCCATCCTTATACGCTTTGAGTGGTATTAAGCCAAATCTCAAGCACAACAGTTGTAGCTTTACTTTAACATTTATAGAACGTGATAAGTACACTGGCTGATATAAAGCAATTTTGAAATCAGCAAACGTCTTGGAATTAATTATACATAGATCCTCTAGAGCTGATAAGAGCCTTCCTTGCTTCACTAGCTTGGAAAGACTTTTCGGGAGCAGTGCAGTCTTCATGAGGTCTCTAGCAGCAAGTCGGTCAGTGGCAGCCTGGACGAGCTGGTAGAGATGCTGTGTAATGTCCCACAGGAGTCTTTTTAATGACCCCTGCTCAGTCATTGAAAACTTGGGGCATAGAGACAGAAAGCTGGCATATAATTTTGACAATCCAGACTAAATCTGAAGCGAATCTGTGCTTGCACTGTACAGGCCATTATCTTGAATAAACGCCTGTAGTATTGACAATGAGCCCTTTGAAGCCAGCTTGTATTAAGATTTAAGTAAACAAATGCTCCATATGCAAGTGTGGGCATCAATTTGCTTGCAGACTGCTGTAAGGTCTGGACCAGAAAGATTTTGAATGGTGCGCTGGAAGGCAATGCGCTGCAAGGCAAAGGTAAGAGCCTTCGCTGAGGTGGCCAAAGTCTCGATATGCTAAGTTGGAAGGTTGCGTTCATTTATCAAAACTCCTAAGTACTTCATGCAAGGTACTCTTTCAATCTTCTGGGCGTGTAGAAACCAAGCTCCTTTTTTGATTCTCTTATTACCGAAGATTATGATCTTAGTTTTCGATGTATTGATACTGAGTTTGCCTATCTTACAACATTTGGCCAGGCAGGTCAGGGCGCTTTGAAGGCTAATTGCAATTTGGTCCAGAAGTACTGTATCATCAGCATATTGTAGCAAATGCACCCTCTTCCCCTAGAGTTTCGGGAGAAAGCAGTTTACTCTGCCAAGGTGGTCATTCAGGTCCACAAGATACAAATTAAGGGCCAAAATACAACTTTGCTTAAGGCCTCGGTTGGTATGAATATTGATTGAGTAGGCCCATTTGCTGGACATTTTGTATGTTTGTATATGGACTCCTGATAGCTACCAATGGGTGTGGGAGAATACCCCCACGCTGCCAGTTTGGCCTGCAGCAAGTTTCTTTCTACTTTGTCAAAAGCTGTTGCAAAATCAATAAATGCACTATAAAGCTGGCCAGCCACCCTTTTAATTGCGCTATTGATTAAGATCAACATACATGACAGATTGATATCTGTGCCCTGTCCTTTTGCAATCCAGTCTGTGTGCCAGGAATTATTTTATTATGTTGTACCAAGGCCTCCAATTCCTTGTGGAGAATTTTTGCATAACATTTCTCCCCTACACCAAAAGGGTACTGAGTCTGAGGTTTTCTGGCTTATCCAGCACACTCTTCTTCTGGATTGGGACTAGAGGGGGATACAGGCCAGCCCTCCGGCACCATCACATTCTGTAAGCACTTGTTAAACATGGGGATCAAATGGGTAGTCTGTTTGTCAACTGCTACCTTAAAATGCTTGCTGGAAGGCCGTCGGGATCAGGGGCACCTGTACAGCGGATTGACGCTGAGGCATTCTGGACCATTTTGTCTGTGATTAGAATGAAAGGACCGCCTGCAAGTTTGAGCATTTACCCACAAGGTGCAACAGCTGAGAAGCCTTCTGGACAGAGGATTGGTCGACATATAAAGTAGATAAGTATGTCGTCCAGTTAGCCAATGGGATGCTAAACAGTGCCTCGTTTGTGCTTCTTAGTCACCTTGTAGACCATAAGCCAGAATTCTTTTTTGGAGTCCCTTGCTTTTACTGCTGAGAAGAAGATCACTTGCCTTTGGGTATCTAAGTCACGCTATCTTTTTTTCGGGAAGACATCGCCTATAGTTCTTGCGCCTACAGCTCTTTATCTCTTCTCTCCATGCCCTATTTGATGGATCCCTGCGCTCAGCCCTTATGCATCTATTAAGCTATCTTTTAATTAATATTAGTTTGTAGCTATTCGTCAGGCCGAGCATGGTTTGCAGAGTGGGCCCTGCTGAGGCTGCAATTTCACTAAAGATTTTTGTAAACCACTGGAAAGCTCTGACCAGGATTCAGTGAGGGTAGAAGATATATTTGAAATAGGTGGCAGAAATGATTGAAGGAATTTTCTAGTTGGAGATTCTAATGTAATGTCCCACTAATTTGTTTGATGGGTTCCATCCCTGCTTAATCTCCCAGCCGAGTTTATTTATGTAAGGCAGCAGTCATCAAATGCGAAGAGCATGACAGAATTGTGTGATCACTTATTAGGTGATGATCAATTTTAAAGTCCGAGATTCGATGGAAGTCTTGGATCGTAACCATTAGGCAATCAAATGCTGCCAGTCTTTCATGAGAAGCATGCGTGTAAGCAATGCCATGATCAGTGCTTCTCCTGCGTTCAGGGAGATTAAGCCCATCGTATGTAGACTTGAGGACAGCTCGATAGCAAGTTTTGAGCTGCTCATGGAAGAAGAAAGGTTTAAAAAAGTAATGTTCCATAGTTTGTCCTCAAATTCCACGAACTCATAATCATTCATCACCTTAGCAGATTGGCATTGAAAACACAGGCTAGTAGCAATGGAGGATTTAGATGATCTTGTCTTAAATCCAGCGAAGTATCAATGAGATACTGTATTGTAGTCCTTTTTTATTCTCCAACCTGGGATTAATATAAATGTTTGCCAGTACTAATAAGTTTGAATGATTCCACTGTGCAGTCGAGGATACAAGTTTCATAATAATGATTGCTCCATTTAATTCAGCCAGGGTGTAGATGGTAAAGTCCAGTTGATTGTGTGCCTATATTGAGACACCCCCAGATTGTCGACCCTAGTTGGTGTAGCTAAGTGCAGGTGAGTAATATTCGATGTAATCCAGCCAGGGTTTGAAAATGGCTGCCATGTTTCTTGCAAGCAAATTAGGTTAAAAGTACGTAGATAATCCAAATGTTCTTGAAAGGACATTAGGTGATTGTAGTCCCTGATGTTCCATGAAACAATCATTAATGGGGTTGACACCTTGCCATGAGGTATATTACGGCAAATCAACGGTCACATTGGCTAGCTTAGCCTCAGCAGATTTTAAAGTGTTCATTAAGCAACAAAGTCTACTTCCCTGACTCAAGGTTTTTGTACATGACAAGGTCATTAACAAAGGAAAAAATGGGCTGTTGATTTAGAATGTCTCGCAAGACTGTGGGCTTGGGATGAGTAGAATTTGGGCCATTATTGCTCCTATGAGGTGAGAGTGACTGGGGGCAAACATTGGGGGATATTTTAGTTCGACCTGTTTGACGATACTTATCCCCCACAACGAGCCAATCTTTCCTTTTCAAAGTGTACCAGACAAGCCTTATTGTTGTCAGAAAAACAGACTTCTGTTCTTAAGTTGCTTTCATCACTTGGCCTTTCGTGAACGTAATATAATCAATATCACAGGTAGTGATATTGCTTATACTTGGGATAGTGGCAAATAACTTTAATAGGTCGCTTCCGCTCAGAATGTCTTTCTCATCCTGTGATGCATATTCAGGATACATTAAAACACTGAAATAGACACTTCTGAAGTTGCTGAATTGAACCGAAAGGGACATTTCAAAGGCTTCCCAGCATGCCTTTGATCCAGTGTCTGAGGATGACATGGACCCAGCGGGCGCTGGCCACTTCCAGAGAGTTCCAGAGATTGATGAGTGTCATCCTGCAGCTGTTTTTTATGGTGAAAACCACTGTTGGCCACATAATGCGCAGTGGGGAATAACATGGGATATTTAGCATCGCACTTGTCACAGGCTGGAAGACTGGGGCAATGACTCCATTGGTAGGCCCCACCAGCTGCAATGACCTGCTCCACTGTTTAATTAGGGTCCTTCTGCACTCGGATTACTTGACCAGTCGGTATCCCATGGGATAAGCTGCACTTATCAGTGGCACCTTGTAGTGTAATAATAGATTTATTTAAGCTCTTATCAGGGCAGACAGCTAAGACTTCAGAAGTATTCAAATTCGACATCTGTGCCACTAGCCCCGATGATGAAATGGGAGCCATTAACAATGCAGGGCTGGGGGGAGGCTATTCACTGTCAGCATCATCTGGCAGTGGTACAGGCCCAGCCGTTCCTTGTCGTTGGTCTGTTTTAAAGAACATCAACACTTTTTGCCTTTTTATTGAGTTTCTTCAGACGTTTTTTTATTCTGTTTTAGATCATTGTGACTTTTAACTACAAGTATTGTAGTCATTGACAAGAAAGTTGACAGGGAGTCCAGCTTCCCTTTCACTGTACTGTGGAATTGTAAAAACATGATGTTGAGATTGTTGCTGTCTTTTGCCGACAACCCTTCCTATTTTTGAGGACTTTTTAATCCTGAGTTGTGAACTGTAGGAAGCTGGCTTTGTATGTACTATATCAAAGTGAGACATAGTGATCACAGAGTCCAGGGGTTCCGCAGAGGCTTAACAAAGGCTAAAGTAGATAATACTAATGCTCTCTTTTGTGGTAGTGTGGTCGAGCAGTTAGGCTTATCAGAGGGTAGTGCAAAGCATTTGTTGTACACACACAGACCATAGAAGAAGCACACACTCAATGACTAACTCCAGACCAATGGTTTTCATATCTCAAAAATATATTTTCTTAATTTATTTTCAGAACCACAAGATTCAAGTTGTAGGTAAGTACCTTAAAAGTTTCATATTTCACACAGGTATCAACAGTATTTTGTTTGAAATAGGTAAGTAATACAGTTTATGAATTATTGGCAATAATCTGTGCTAAAAATGGACACTGTACAATTTTCAGAAACAGTTCTTGGGGGGAAGAAATGTTAGGTTGTTTTACAGCTAACTACAACACTTACAGTTTCAGTCACCTGGGTTTTAGGAAGTCCACCTGTTGGGGTTCAAGTTAACCCCAAACACCCACCACCATAAACACTGGGCCGGTCGGGTGCAGAGGTCCTCGGAATCAGGCCTGCCTGCAGGTAAGTACCCGTGGCTCGGATGGCAGTCCAGGGGGGATTAGCAGAACACTGAAGGGGCCACAAGTAGGTACCAAACACACACGCTCAACAGCACAGGTGCGGCCAGGGGCGGCCGGGTGCAGGGAGCAAACAGGATGTCAGGTTTCCAATGCTGGTCTCGGAGGAGACCCTGGGGGTCACTCAGAGGCTACAGGCAAGGTTGAGGGGGGTGTCTCGGGCACGCCACCAGTCGGACAGGGAGGAGGGCTGCCTGCTGAACATAGAGGCACGGGGGTCGGGTTCTCCAAAGCCTGGGGGTTGCGGGTGGAGTGTGTCTTTAGGCGTCGGATATCTTCGTCCAGAGCTTTGCGGTCAAGGGGGTCCTGAGGATTCCCTCTGCAGGTGTCGCCTTGGAGGGGTGAAGAGGCCAACCCAGGGTGGGCACTTGCTCATATTCGCCTAGAGACCCTCTTTTGCTGGGTAGACCACCTGGACACAGGCCGTGGGCATTGGGTGCACAGGGGTCAAGACTCACGCACCCGATGTGAGGTGGGAGTCCTTGGGTGTAGGTTTTCTTGGACAGAGCATCTGTCCCCGGGAGTTCTTGGTCCTTTTGGGTGCAAGGCAGTCCTCTGGAGTTGGGTAGAGGTCGCTGGACCCGCTGGACAAGTCGCTGGTCTTTTGCAGGTTTTCCGAAGCAGGAGACAGACCAGTAGGGCTGGGGCCAAAGCAGTTGTCATCTTCCATCTTCTCTGCTGGGGGTTTCAGCTTAGTAGTCCTTCTTCTTCTTGTTAGGTCAGCCAAAGCAGTTGTCATCTTTCTTCTTCCTTCTCGTTAGGTCACCAGGAATCTGGTGAGCTGGGTTCAGAGCGGCCCTTAAATCATAGATTTAGGGGCTTTTTAGGGGTCACAGAGCACTAGCCAATGGCTACTGTCCTTGAAGGTGGCTACACCCTCATTGTGCCCACTCCCTTTGGGGAGGGGGCCACAAACCAAATCCTATTGGTCCCTGTCCTCCAAACCAAGAGGGAGGATTCTGCAGGGAGGGGGGTCACCTGAGCTTTGGACACCTTATGAGTGGTCCTGGCTGGGGCGGTCACCCCTCCCTGTTTTCCCTAATTTTCCCATCGAGCTTGCCACCAAAAGTGGGGCTTTGTCTAGGGGGCAGGCATCTCCACTAGCTGGAGTGCCCTGGGGCACTGTAACTCGAGGCTTGAACCTTTGAGGCTCACCGCCAAGTGTTACAGTTCCTGTGGGGGGGGAGGTGTGAAGCACCTCCACCCAGGACAGACTGTTTCGGACCACGGAGTGCACAAAGGCACTCACCCCATGTGGTCAGAAACGTGTCTGAAAGTGTCAGGCTGGCACAGACCGGTCAGTCCTACACGAGCAGTTTGGCTAACAATACAGGGGCCATCTCTAAGATGCCCTCTGTGTGCATTTTTCCATAAGTCCCGCACTGGCATCAGTGTGGATTTATTGTGCTGAGAAGTTTGACACCAAACTTCCCAGTATTCAGTGAAGCCATTATGGAGCTCGGGAGTTCGTAATGACAAACTTCCAGACCATATACTCAATATGGCTACTCTGCACTTACCATGTTTAAGAATGGACTTAGACCTTGTAGGGGTATATAGCTCATGCAGCTATGCCCTCATCTGTGGTATAGTGCACCTTGCCTTAGGGCTGTAAGGCCTGCTAGAGGGGTGACTCGCCTCTGCCAAAGGCAGTGATTTGTGGGTATGGCATCCTGAGATGGGTGCCATGTCAACTTTGTCTTTTTCTCCTCATCAACACACACAAGCTGCATGGCAGTTTGTATGTGCTTGGTGAGGGGTCCCTAGGGTGGCATAATACATGCTGTAGCCCTTGGAGACCTTCCCTGGCAACAGGGCCCTTGGTACCATGGGTACCTTTTACAAGGGACTCAACTGTGTGCCATGGTTGTGCCAATTGTGGAAACAAAGGTACAGTTTTAGGGAAAGAACACTGGCGCTGGGGCCTGGTTAGCAGGGTCCCAGCCCACTTCCAATCAAACTTGGTATCAACACTAGGCACTTTCCTACATGAACATCCTTTGACGATTGTGGTGCATCATGGTCCAATGTCGCCATGTTGGTCCTACCCACAGTTTTTTTGGCATCAGTTACGGGCCTTATTGTTGATGGACCCCAATGTATGAGGAGCACTTCCTTTTTTAATTCAGTAGTTAGAGATGGCATCACCGCAGGGAGGTCAAGCAATTTTTCTAGAATTTGTGAACAAAAACATGCAACTGCATTATCGAAGACAGCATACTGTGCCTGTGATATTAAAGTGTTTAAATGATTACATTTTTGATCAATGGCTTTGGTGTAGTCGGCTACGTTTTGTAAAATCCTTATTTGAACATGATGTTTATCAGAGTGTAATTTTGCCACTCTACCAATTGCAAAGATGTTTTTTTCCATTAATTGCCTCAGATGACCTACTCGCTGACAAGTGTGCTCACAGGGCAGATTTGAGAGCTGGAGTCCATCAATGCAATGGGACAAGGTGTTGGAGTATGAAGGGCGTCGGACAAAGATGCAGACTCCAGCACAGCAAGGGAACCCTGATGTTTGATGATTTTCACTGGGTGGAGGGGGACAACAGAATTCTATTCACTACTGAAGCCTCCAAGGAAGGGGGAACAGAAGGATCCCCAGAGTTGATCAATAATTTTAAATCTGTACTAATTGGGCCCATAATCCACAGGGTCTTGCTTTTAATTTCTGGATTCAGCACTTCCATTGAGTTGCTAGGGATGGCAGTTAGCTCATCCAGTTAGATCAAACTTTCATCATTAGACAAGTTCATGAATGAGGAATTCCTGTTTGGAGAACAAGCTACAATATATTCTACCCCCACAGAGGATGCTTTTTTAACTACTACAGGGAGTGGATCAGTGGGCCCGAGGTCCTATCTATCAAAAGGTGGGGGTGGTGGTGGGTGAGGCCAGTCGGCGGGCTCAAGTTGTGAACTATGTATCCGTTGCAATCGAAGCCAATGAGCACTGTAACAGCTTCAGTTGCCCATGCTCTAGTTCTCCTTCCCTACTTTGTTTATGCTTAAAATATCTTTTGATGCCCTCACTTTGAACACCAGTGTTGCTGCCTCACTTGTCTGTGGTTGCATCACTTCAGAGACTGAGGGATTCAAATGATAGTGCTCCGTCTTGTTTGATGAGGCTTTCTTCCTCCCTATGGCAGGCTCTGTATTTATTTTTTGATTATTTTTTTTTTTTAGGTATTTTCCATCTTTCCTAAGTACTTCTTAATAATGTAGAGCTACTGGTGCTCATGGTCCAGTGCTAATGGGAGGCTTGGTAACATTTTTACTGGGAACCATCCGGCCAAACGATAGCGAGTTACCTGCCCCAGGCAGGAACTCTTTCCCATTCACTGTAAGACAAATGGGTGGCCACCAGTTCTGACAATTTAAAGCAATTTGTACCTAGAACATTTAGGGGAATTTGAGAGTACTGGAGAATAAGATGATGAAATGGAGGAGTAATTGGGGCACAACCTGCACCGACGTCTCAGCTGACTGCTTCCGCAGCACCAACTCTCAACTGCATGTCAGCTGGCGTATGGCGACTGACTCGCTCCTACAGCACCAGTAGTTAGCTCCAGGCTGCCCATTCTCCATTCCTCACCAAGGCAGTCCATTTTCTGGCCACCACTCTCCTTGCCGTGCACCTAGGTCCTCAAAGCTGTATGGGAGGCAGATGCAGTTGCAATGAAAGTTGCAGCATTTAGGGCGTTATGGGCAGCGGGCTCCGCTGCCTTCGTGGATCAAGCCTAACCCACTACTGGGAGCCCAAGACAGGAGTCCAAAGGCAGGAGAGCTCACAATCTGATCAGCCATTGTTTCAAGTAACATCAAGAAACAGATTAAAAAACACAGACAGCTTTTTCTCCTTTGTGAGGCTGGCCATTTAAACTATGGATGCTTCTCTAGGTGTAGGATATTAGTTTATCCACAGTGTTGACCATTCTGTGATGGCAAGTGGGAAGCTGGCAGGGATAGACTGGAGGGATTCACTGCCTGACTGCTAACGGGAGAAGTGAGAACTGCTTTGCGGTGGCAGAAAGTGGTTTTTGAAGGTGCTCCGCTTGAAACAGTCTGAGAACAAGCTTCCATGGAAAGGACATACCACAGTGCATAAAACAACACCGGAATTAACTTTGAAAGATAAATGGATGCATTGCGTCAACAATCGCCCCAATATGTCAGAAGTTGCTCCTCATGGTACACGATCAAGCAGTTAACTTTTCCTCACCACACTTCCCCAATCCATTTCTACAGTCTAGCCTGACAGCACAGCTGTCACTAGACAATTATGAGAGGATCACTCACATGCTAGGAGCCAGGGGTACGTGTTTTGATTGGGCAGAAGTTGTCTTCTTCCACACAAAAAACTGATTGCCCTCCACACAGCTGTGATCTTTTTTTTTTTTTTTAGCCACCTGCCTAAGCTTGAACTTTCAGGGGCACACATGCCATTGTGTGTGTTGTAAAGGTTTCTTAGATAATTAGATTATTTATGGTGTTTGTCTTTTTCTGGCAGCAGCATAGATGGAAAGAGGGCAGCCACAAGAACTGCATAGCATCCCCAGCACCTTTCCCTTCCATTATTAACTTTAGGCTTGGAGGGCAGATTTGTTTTCGGGAGCAGTATAGGATACACAGGGTTTCACTAACCTCCATTAATTTTTAGATCTGGCTTGATTGTGAAACTGTCACCTGAATGTATGTTTTCTCTGAGTACAGGATTTGATTGGGTCAAATTTGTGTGCCTGCATTAAAAAGACTGCTGATACTGCTGGCAAGCTAATCATCATGGCTATTGGCCTGAGCTGTTTATGAAATGTTAAGATAAAGGTACTAGGCATACCATATATTGTGAAAAACATATGTTAAAGTCAATAGGCATTTCAAGTGTTGATTGTTATTACTCTATATGAAAGCCTACCAATAGTTATTCTATTATATGGAACCTTACAGATTAATAGAAAATAGTTTTGGTTATCCTGTGTAATAAACCATTGATACAGAAGGTTTGCTCTGTGAGAATCCTTGGTAGGACATCTTAGGAAAGACTATTTTATTTAGCCAACTGCCATTTTGCATTTCTTTCCAGTTTAATACCTGTAGGTCTGATGGGTGCCTTGTGGAAAGAAATATGCTCAAAACTCTAGGCCTAACCTGGTTATGTTGACAAGTTAAAGACCTGATTGGTGCACTGGCAAACGTTATGTCTTATGCCACAGGTCTGGCAGTTAGTCTACCGTACTGTGAAAAGCATTTGTTAAACTCAGTAAGCCTTAAACAGTTGGCTATTATCACATTGTGAGACACGTATTTTGCTATATGCAAACTTAAGGATTACCTTAGTAGGTAAGGGTTTTGTCGTTGACCTTCCACTCTGACAAATCCTGGGGTTCTTAACTATGATGATTCTTGTTAGGCCTTATTGAGAGGTGGTTGTATATTGCTTTGCAAGCTGTATTTTTTTATTTTTTATTTACATATGTGTAATTTGATAACTGTATGCATGGTGGATGCCACTTTATATACACTAGAATAGGACAGCGTTGGGTGACGTTGGTAGACAATGGTAAAGACTTCATTGGTTCATTGGGAAAAGTCATGTCAGATTTTGTAGGTTTGATTTTTTTTTTATAATGAAACTTTATAATCAAGCTAGTAGGCCTGTCCTACTTACTGTATAAAGCACATGTGCAAGACAACAGACTTTTAAGCATGGATTGTTATTACACTCTGCTAAAGCCTGAATTAGTTATTTTATTACAAGGAATTTTACAGACTACCATATTAGACAAGAGTTTTGGTGTTGGTGATTCGCCCAAACAAACTATGGAGTTAAAAGATATGCACAACAATAATCCTTTTCATGCTCTATTGATAGAGATATTGTTTTAGTTTGCCAACTGTAATTTGGTATGCATTTGTACTTTTATGATTGTTTGACAGATGGCTGTTTGTAGAAAGCTTACGCTCAGTACAATAGGCTTAAATTGACTATTGTGACATGCCAATGATAAAAGCTGTAGTCCTGATTGTTTATTATGAAAAGCTATGATAAAGGCAGTAGGCCTGGCATATTGATTGTGAAATGCATATGGTAAAGTCAATACGCATTTAAATGTTAATTGCTATTACTCTGAATTAAAGTCTACAGTATGTGAAGGTTTTGGTGTTGGTCATCAATGCAGCATAAACATTGTTATAGAAAATTTGCACTTTGAGAATCCTTGTTCAGCCATATTTGGAAAGAAATTATTTTGATTTGTCAACTGTAATTTTGTATACCTTTGCAGTATTATGACTGTAAGCCTGATGGTGGCCTTGTGGGCTTATGTTCAGTACAGTAGGCCTCAGTCGATTATGTTGACAGGCCAATGATCACATCAGCTGGCTTAATTGGTGTGAAGAGAAATGTCAATCCAGATACTATACGTCTGGCCTGTATATTATGAATGTTTTTTATAAAGGCAGTAGGCCTGAAGGGGCGTGGCCAGCACCTGATGGAGAAGGATGCGCTTCTGCTGGCTCCTGCCCGGTAATTCCTGCTCAATGAAGATCCTCTAGCCATTAGTGCTGCGCAGAAGGACTCCTCATAGGGACCGTGACACTGGGGCGACCTGCCTGCTAAAGTGCCCCGGGAGGGTATTTTGCAGTCGCAGGAGGGGCAGCCGAGAGAGGATCAACATGGCGGCACACAGAGGGGCTAGATCCCTCTGATCTAGCTGCCACCCACACTGTGGAACGAGGAAAGAGGAAAAAACCTGGGGAGGCACACAGATGATGGCAGCGGCGGCAGCATGAGGAGCGGCTGGGGATTGTCTGTGGGCTAAAATCAGACCCAGGAGTAGGCATCTGGATCGCAGCACAAAGGCATAAGATAGCAGCCGCTGGACCACAGGGAGCGCAGTAGCCTGGAGGACCGCACTATCGCACAGGCGATAACTGCAGCCGAGGAATGGGGGTCTGGCAACTTGGCTGTGGTGCACTGGGGGATCCCCCCCACAGTAAATCCCTAAGGTGAGCTCTGTTGGCGGGGTGTGAGAAGAACCAGGGAGCACCCTCCTAGCTGATTAGAGCTTGGGTGAAGAGGGACACCATTGTGAACTGAGCAGCCCTGCTGGATACTGGAAGGCCCCGGGAGGCCTCAAGGATGAGTGGATGGGCTTTTTGGTGGTACAAAGCAAGGTGGGGGGGCCTCCATGCTTTGCGCAGGGATCGGGAGGATCCCACCCCCCCAATAGTAACAGTGCTGATGAGACGACCATAGTACTCACCACTCATGGGGCTCAGAGGCTGCCCTGCAGAAAGATTTGCTTGGCAATGGTCTGCTGCGCAAAGTAAAGTACCAAACCAGCGCTACAGAGACTGTGGGGCATACCGAGATTGACAGGGGCTACTGCATCGTGGTGGACCTGCATCCCCCTGAGCGAGGGCTGAACAGGTTGGTTGAGGGCCTTGGCGCTAAGAAGCGGGCAGAAAACTGCAGAAGAATTTGTGCCACAACCCACTGGCACAAACTTGCAGGCTGTCAAAGACCCCAGGGCTGAGAAAACAGAAGGTAGGTACGACGATGCATATCGACCTGGAGAGGCTGACCAGCGGGAACGACAGTGACTTACCCCTCACTGACCTGAGCTCGGGCACTCACCCTGGTGCATCAATGGGGAAAGTGGCCAGGAAAAAGAGACACCGACCTCAGCTTCCAGGATCTGAGACCTTTGGCACAAGACATGGCGCCAGACAGTGAAGAGCCCTCAGGACGGACTCTGCAAGACATATTCCAGGCTATGACAACCACCAGAGAAGTTCTGGAAACTAAAACTGACATGCTAGGTGCGGGCCTAGGTCTTCTACAGGATGGCCATCGGCATCTGGCCGAATGAGTGACTACAACAGAACAGACACTAACAGACCTACACCCTGATGTTGTGGAGATGCAAGTCAAAATGGCAGTACTGGAAGCTAACGTGAAAGCACTGGAGACCCGAGCAGAAGACTGACAGAACAGATTGCACAAGAATAACATCCGAATCGTGGGCATACTGAAGCGGAGGAAGGCAGCTTCTTAGAAAACTGGCTGCATGAGGTGGGGGTGCCAGAAGGGCTCTCCCACTTTTATGCTCTGGAGTGGGCTCACAGGGTCCCTGGCTGACTGCCACCACCTGGGGCACCGCCTAGACCAATGGTAGCAAGGCTGCTCCATTACAAGGGCCGGGACCATATATTAACCTGTGGTCGAATGAAAGGGGATACCCGAATAAAGAATCAGAAGATCATGATTTTCCCGGACTTCATTAAGGCTATCCAAAAACAGTGCGCATCCTTCATAGAAGACAAGCATCAACTTCAGCAATTAGGACTCAAATAAGTCATGTTATTTCTGGTGCGCCTGCAAGTGGTCTCACAGGAAGGCACACAATTCTTCCACTCAACTCAGGAGATCTGGAGCTGGCTGGATACAAATGCCCATGCTGGACCCAGCAGAGAACCATCGGGCGACCTAGACCATCACTGACGAAGAGGAAGAGGTGCAGGCCTCCTCCAGCTGGACTCGTCCCGTCTGGCAAGGAAGCACAGAGGGCCCAACAGAGAACAGTGCAGGAGGTAGTGGAACTGAGAGGAGGTGGGAGGATCTTGCCCTCCCTCCTGACGGGAGAGGACTCCTGGCACTCCAGCAACTCCAGTGCTAACACCACCTCTGGACTAATGGATGGATGGATCTCCCCAAGATCACACCACGTGCAGCAGATGACCTCTTCTAGCAAAGGTTTCAGGAACACTACAGAGTTGCCCAGCGAAATGGAGCGTGACGCCTGTGACACATTACCCTCCCAAGATGACTATTGCAGCACGAGAGGGAGAGGAACCCATGAGAATTGACATGGACCTCTAACCACCCCTAGATGAACACGACAGAACAAACTCAGTTGTTAGCATAGGGATCAACTTTCTTAAAAAGCACTAGGGATGAACAATGTTATCCTTAACAATAATTGGGGGGAAGAGCTGGGTCAAGCCGGCGTGATGGGCTAGTGACTTGTTCAGATCCGACGCAGCGCAAATGCTCCAATTGATGTTCAAATGCCTGTTTATTACTTGCTTGTTGGATGAGGGGGGGAACCCTACTTGTCATGGGGAGGGGGAGTTCACTGGGTCTTAATCAGTTGTTGTTGGGGAAACTATGTTGTAGTGCATCCATACCAAGTATGTATCCAATAAAAACGTTCATAGGGCAGGTAGCTGAAGAAGGTGGACGCAGGATGCGTCCTGGTGTGACTTACTGTCACAATTTGACACCATGACAACCTCTGGAGCATAAATAATTCTAACCTGGAATATCCAAGGGATGTGCTCTATGACCAAAAGATATAAAGTACACATATACTTGCATCAGAGAGGGGTGCGCATTGCCCTCCTTCAGGAATCACATCTAGCTGCCGCAGAAGGATTAGCATTACAGCGCAGGTGTACGGGGCGGTTCTTTTCTACAACCTACTCAGCATATGCAAGGGGTGTCCTAATATGGAAAAGAGCAGGCGTTCCCTTCTAGCCCACCGGACAGGTTGTGGATCCTGATGGACGATATGCGATAGTGCTAGGACGCCTGGATGGGCGCGACATAGGCCTGGGCAGCATTTATGGGCCTAATGTGGCCAACAGGAGTTTTTGGAGGAACTATCATGTAAACTGGTTCTGTACTTAATGGGCTTGGTCCTCCTTGGTGGTGACTACAATTGCATTATAGACCTGAAAATGGACCGCTCCTATCCCCCCTTACGGGAAGCACCAACTGCACGCATGTCTCAGTTGTTTGTAAGATGGGAGTGGGGCATGCTTGACTCCTGGAGGCAGCAACATCCACAGGAGTGTGACTACTCCTTCTTTACTAGTCTCCACGACTTGCATGTCCGCCTGGGTGTCTTCCTTTGCCCCCCTGACGTGCATGTCCTAGGGACAAACACAGAGTACTTGTCCCGCATAATTTCTGATCATAATCCCCTGTTAATGGGGTTACAGTGGGAAAGGAGCTGATCAGCAATACCACCATGGAGGCTGCGTCCAGACTGATGATCAGGTTTTTAGAGACCAAATTGGGACAAACATACAGCAATACTTTGAGGATAGTACGGGAACAGAAGATTCAACCCAGAAGAGTGGGACACATTTAAAGTGGTACTCAGGGGGAGCTGCATCCCCAAAACAGTTGTAATCCGGTGCACGCTGTTGAGGGAGACCTTGGAAGCAGTGGAATCCCTTAGGTAGCTGGAAAAACGTTGTTCGGGCCACTCAAGCAGAGCTCCCTGAGACAAGAGAGACGGTGACGACGACAGTTGAAAGGCTGCAATGCTTTGACTATCACAGCTACATGGTAGGGGCCCATGCAGGACATGATCGTAGAGATTTGCTCCTAGCTTGGCTAGCAAACTCAGTTAAACAAGGATTGATTATAGTGGAGCTGGCCACTGATGACAGCAGGCAGCTGCACAGGCAGGATGATATTAACAAGGAATTTCATCACTAAAACACTAAATTATATAGCGGGTGATGGACCCCTCCCGGGCACACCTTACGAAATTCCTGGAACCACTGCGCATATCAACTCGCTCATGAGAGGCAGCAAATCCATTAGGAGAGGCAGTCACCCTTCAGAAGGTTAAGGCGGCCATAAAATCTTTGGCTAGAAATAAAACACTGGGGACAGATGGGATACCCCATAGAGTTTTACACCCCTAAATTGGTGGACCGGTATAATGCAGCCAAACACAAAGGGCTCCTACCACAGACTACTCGGAGGCCCTTATAGTCCCACTGTTAAAACCATAATAGAAGCCACATGATAAGAGAGCTTATAAACTGCTCTGTATGTTAAACACCGATTATAAAATACTTAGTCGAATCCTAGCCACACGTCTGCTGCCCCACATGCCACACCTTATACATTGAGACCACGCAGGATTCATTCCGGGGCGTAACACGGAGTAACACAGCCCACAACATTAGATGGTTATGCATGATCCTCAGGGCCCTAAATAGAGAAGAGGGCAGGCCGTTGATACTAGCAACGAATATCGAAAAGGTCTTTGATGGCATGGAGTGGCAATTCCTGTATGGCGTCATGGAGAAAATGGGCCTTGGAGAGGGCTTCTTAACTAGGATGCGCCTGTTACATACAGGCCTCAGGGCTAGAGTCTGCACTGGCTGATCAATATCAGAAAGATGAGTAGTGGAGACTGAGACCACGCAGGGCTGCCCTCTTTGCCCACTGCTTTTCGCGTTAGCAGTGGAATATCTGGCCAGCTGGGCCCGCACCGGCAAAGTCTACCAAGGACTGACAGTGGGAATTCATGTACACCACATTGCATTATATGCGGACGACCTGCTTCTGTTCGTTCGGGATGAGCAGGGGGCCTTGAACGGAACCCGCGGGATTCTGGATCGAAATGGATCCCTGTCAGGACTCATAGTAAACTGGAGCAAATCCTGTCTGTTCCCAATCCATAACTTAGGGCAGCCCCCAGAGGCCTAGGGCCACCTCACATGGGATCCTAACGCTTCCCAATACCTTGGTATCCAAGTGTACCATAATCTGGAAGACTTGCTAGAACGAAATATAGGCAGGATGGTAGGGTCCCTCAGGGCCAGTACTAATTTTTGGGTGACGGTGCTACTGTCGGTTGCGGTACAGGTGGCCTTACTAAAGATGGTATCACTGCCCTGACTGCTCTACCTCTTTACAACACTCCCAGTCTGGATACCAGCCTCCTATTTCCGAGATATTAACAAGATCATTACAAGCATTATATGGAGCCAGAGCAGGTGCAGAGTAGTATTGACCACCATGCAGAGACAGGATTAGCAGTCCCTGACTATGAGGCCTATTACCTGGTGGCACAGCTGCAGTGGCTCACGCAACGAGTGGCCAGGAGACAAAGACCTGAAAGGGAGGTCTCACGATTAATCGCAGAAGCGACTCGGTTGACCCGGGTTCTGCTCGGCCTCCCCCTGCTGAGCACACCACTGAGTTCCGAGTAATACGAAGGCGCTGGATACGCAGCCTCAAAAAGGCACCGCTACATGTTCCCTACTCACCGGACATACCCCTTCAATACTGTAGCAGGTCGAACAGTATAAAGGCAACGGAGAGAAATTGCGGTGCTCAGGTAAGTGGTTTATTTCAATATTAGTGGAATGATTATATATATCCGGATGTTTTACTGAGTTTGTACGGTCTCCAGGCGTGGCCTTCTCTTCTTCTTAATGGGGTTTTCCTTCTTCTTTTCTTTGTTCTCTTTTAGGTTGGCGTTCTCTCTATCTCTCGGTGGGTTCCAACGTTGAGGTACCGGGAAAAAGGAAAATGCTACGGTAAGTGGGATATTAGGTATGTTTTAGGATTTTTATAACAAAAAGGGGAAGAGGTAAAAAGGGTGGGGTTGTGCCGGTGGTGAGTTTTAGGGCAAAAGTGACTAATTTTCTTACAGTGCACTTTTATGTGGCTCACTCGTGTTTACCCATGTGCCCTCCAAGCCCCCTCCCAGTCCACCCCTCACTCCTTCTCAGCTCCCTTCCCCAGTGCCCTCTTAACCGTGGTGCTCCCTCTGGTGTCCCACAAAGACTGTACCTTAGCAAGCCACGACCCTCCTGGGTCGTGGCTGGCGCTGGGGTGTTTCGTCAGTGGATGATCCCTGACAACGCTGTCCTTCTCCAACACCTCGTCGTTCCTCCGCGTTTGGCCGGTCCTTCCTGGATCTCCCGTCTTGTTTCCTCCGTTCGCCGCCTCTCCGCTTTCTCCTCCGTCCTCTCCCTCCCCGACGCTGGATTCTCCCTGCCTCTTTACTTCCGCGGCCCGGAAACCCTCCAGGGTTTCCGCGGCAACACCGGGACGCCAGCCTCCGTCTGGGAGCGTTCCCACGGCAACGTGGGAACGCGGACATGACGTGTCGGAATCATCTGACACGTCAGCAGCAGCTAGTCCCGAGGATGTGTTTGGGGATGCCCGTTCACAAATACCTTAAGGAATTGCCCCATAGAGTTACATGGCAGGGACTTACAGCCTGGCCGGAAGCTGGAATAACTACAGTAGGTGTCCTCTTTTAGGAGAGAGAGCCCTCCTCTCCTTTGACCAACTAAGATATGACCTGCACCAGGGACACTTCCTCTTACACAATGCGGTCATCCCAGCTATTCATAAGCACTGGCGGCCCGGAGTGGCAGAACCACCAAAGGCTGCTCACCTGCAATATATACTGACATCGGCGGGCACAAATAGGGCAGTCACCTGCCTCTCCAGAAGATACCAGTGGGATCTCCAGACCCAAATGCTGGACCTGAAGGGCAAATGGGAGGAGGATCTGGGACTGGGAATAGGTGAGAGGGACTGCGAAGCTATCCTAAATAACACAGCCAAAGCGACCAGAAATGGCAGATTTAAATTTATTAATTTTTACGTATTACACAGGGCATAGCTAACCCCCGGGAAACTCAACAGATATTTCCCTCAGAAAGAACGTATATGGCCACAATGTGGCAAAGTCGGGTCACAGAATTCCATCATATGTTCTAGAGCAGCCCTGCACTCACTACCTACAGGAGGGGTAACACGTAGACGCTAGCTGATACCACAGAGCGCGAGGTCCCCTGTAAGGCTCAACAATGCCTACTGGGATGGTTCCCCCATATAGCAAAGAGTAAAGTTACTAGCCGCTTCCAGGAAGTGGCGCTGGTGCTCAGTAAGAGAGAGATTTTGAGGTGCTGGAAAAATACATGGGGCCCTAGCTTACAAACATGGAAACAACAGCTCAAGAAATGGGCAGGCTTACAGGAAGAGGGGTGGCTTCGGGAGGCAAAATGAGGGAAGGGGTCCACTGACTCACAGCAGGCCTGGGTGGCACTAGTAGACTCCCTAAGGGATTCAAAGGAACACTTGCAGGATGAAACCTGAGATCTACCACTAAGGAGCTGCTGTATAACAGATACGTAAAGGGGCTTAGGGCGAGCATACTTCCTTGGGACTGAACACTCTACCATATGGCAGCATATTACACATGTGACAGGGACCACAGGGCAGAGCTATCCCATAGAATGACTGGATGCACCACAGGGAGGGAGGGAGAGGGGATGTTGTGGGGTTGTTAAAAGCGAAATCGGGGCAGCCTACCAAGACATGTTAAAAAAGATGACTGGTGAAACCCTGAACAAGTTGCTGATTGAACGAGGCATGAAGGACAGTTGAGGGACAACTAGCTTTTCATAATGTTATGAGCGAAAAGTTACTAAAACGAATCTAAAAGCAACTATGCTGCCAATGAAAAACATGTCATTTTGGTCTTCCCGAAAACGTAATAAAAATGTTGTTTAAAAAACAAAAGGCAGTAGGCCTTGTTTATTTATTGAGAAAAGCAAATGGGAAATGCACTAGGCCGCTAACAGTAGACTGTTGTCACATTAGGTTACAGTCCGCAAATGTTACTTGTTACATGTAATATCACATATTGGTAGAAGATGTGGCGTAACAGCCTAATGATAGGAGGAGGATATTGTTTTGTCAACTTTAATTTTGTATATATTTTTAATTTTGCAACTGTATGTTAGAGGCCTTATTGGTGCACTAGGAAAAGTGTCAGATTCCCTAGGCGTGCTGTTCATAATAGTTATTACACTGTGCTAAAGCCTAGAGACAGGTATTTTGTTACATGGAATGACATAGAATATATTAGTAGGCAAGGGTTTTGGTGTTGGTGACGCACCCAAACAAACAATGGGGATAGACGATTTGCACTATGGTAATCCTTATTAAGCTCTATTAGTACGGGTTTTACATTGTTTTGACAACTGCAATTTGTACAGATTTGTAATTTTATTATGGTATACCTGATGGTTGCTAATAATTGCTAGAGGCCTGACTGGTTCAATAGAAAATAATATTTCTGATGCCATAGATCTGATCTGTTTATTATGAAATGTTTTGATAAAAAAAGTAGGCTTGACACTTTAATTGTGAAATGCATTTTAAAGTCCATAGATATAAGATTAAGGGAGGATTGTTATTTATCTGTATTAAAACCTACATATGGGTATTTTCTCAAATGAAAGGTCACAAATTATCTTTGTAGGGAAGGAATTTGGTATTGGTTGCAGCCTCTGATAAAACCTACAGCGATAACAGTTGCACTGTAATAATTCTTGCTAGAATTTCTTTCTTTCTGTTAAGAACTTGTAACAAAGAAAAACATTCAATCATACATACATCAATATATAAAAATATATATACATAGAGGTAAATAGAGGGCCTTGAGGTCAGCTCTGTTCTGCTATTGGTTTGCCAGAGTGTCATGTATACTCTGCAGGTCCAGGACAGTGTACTGCATGGGGTAATCACTCTGTATTCGTCAGTTGTTGGTTCTTGCACTGTGAATGATGGCATTTTCTGATCACATGTGTACATCCACCTGAAAAAGAGCGTGCTTCAGTGTCAGGGCAGGCTGGCCAGTCCTTTAGTTTTCATTGCACTCCTTTTATATCGTCCCCTTCATTTATTTGTTCTGCTCTTTTTAATTTTAATATTTATTAAGACAATACAACCACCCTCCAGGCAGTGCCAAGGGTCACCCGCTTGAAGCTGATTTCATCTGCAGAGTGGCTCATCCTTCGTGGCCAAATCCTCTAAACAAGAAGGCCAGGGTGGAATGATGTTGTCCACAGTATATCATTGTCTTACTGTTCCAAAATAACCAACGCTTCTTTCTAAACGTGGTGGCCATGCTGGAACTTTAAAGCGATGATAGACTATTAATATACCCTCTGCAGACGGACACCTGCTGCAGGCATGTCAGCCATGTTTAGACAGCAGCAGATTTTCTTTTCTCTACGTGTATTTAATTTACTGTGCATATGCTGTAAAAAGAGTGTGTATTTTATTTTGATTGTGTCTGAGGATTAATGAAAGAATGAGTTAGTGGATGGATGAAGGGATGAATGAGTGCAAAGATGAGTGACAGGATACATGTATGATGCCTCACCTATCAGGTACACAAGAGACACTTCCACTGACCTATTGGCATGCTTGTTAAAACATTTGTCTCTCGTTCATGATTATATAAATATATATGCCAGGAATTCAACAGGCTAAGCTTGTATATCCTTTAGACTCTGGTCTAGGAAATGTATGTCTTCTTGAGGCAAAACATTTAAATTTAGCGGGGTTTAATGAGCATAAAGGTGACAGGTGAAGTTTAAGTGTTTAAAGAGTATGGGCAAGGGTTCAAGTACAGATGGAAAACAGCACTGATCCTTGTGGCGTCCCTTGGATAACTTGTGTCAGATCTGAACGAGACCTTACCAGTTTAATTGGTTAAGTGCAATCATTCAGGCACGAGGAAAATCAACTTATAACTAAACCGTTTATCCCCATTCTTTCACTGAGACAGTTTGGTGGGATGTTATGATTGACCATGTCAGTTGCCATTGACACGTGTTGGAGTATGAAAAGGCAGGAGTAAAGCATTGTCTGTGATCTTTAGAATGGCTGTGCCTGCTCTGTAACTAGTGCTGAAGCCTGATTGAAAGCAGTGTAGCTAGTTGTGGTCGCTGATGTATTGTTTGTATAAGACAACAATTTTCAGAATTGTTGCTAGGAATGGAGATTTTTTTTTTCTTTTAAAGTGGAGTATGCTGCCTTAGTTTGAGACCGTTTGGAACTTCACCTTGGACCTGCAAAGAGTTGATTCAAATACTGTGAAATGTAACTGCTAATCTCCTTAATTGATGTGGCCGACTTTGGGTCCGCAAAGTGCGGCTGGTCTTGTGTTACCCATTATCTTGATAATCCCACGCTAGTTTACTTTTTCTTAACTCACTCCAGTAACTATTGGTCTTTGGGGAAGGGGAGGAAATGAGGGTTTGCGGGCTACTGAATTTTCTGGCAACAAAGGTTCTATCTTTTTAATCTTCTCTGTGGGAAAGCAGATATCTCCACATACCTTTCATTGTTAAGTACAGGAATATATCCAAATTTGTGGTTTCCTCAACTCCTTGAATGCCAACAGAGATATGACTTGACCATCACTATATAACTAACCCATCTTTACAACCTTTAGTTTATTAAGCTGTGAAGTATCTTTGGACCAAAAGGACAAGGGAATCATGGGATTATAAAACAGATGAATCTCAAGTGAGTATAATAAAGAGTGCCAAAATAGTATGATAATTTATGCCACGCCCAACGATACAGGCTATCGGGTTCATCTGTCTCACAAGTCTACCATTATCTCCCCAAATTCTGGTATTTAGTGGACATGGATCTGCTATCTCTCTCTAAATCACCACAGGTAGAGGCTCCTGTATATGTCCAAACCAATACCCGGTGTATTGTGCCTGAACAACATAATATAGTTCAATGACTGGGACCTCCATGCCTCCTTTCTTGTAAGTCAATTTGGGTGTTTTCCAACATGAAAAGTTTCAACACTCCATCCATCATTTTACTTTGTGGTGTTGCTATGTGGGCCCTGAGTGGCTAGGGTATGCCCAGACGTGGGTCCCTTGCTTCCTGTGCCACTGGATTCAAGCTAGCCTTGCTAATGAGGAGTGATACCCCAAACTGGTCCCAGGATGCTTGTTTCCGGTCCAATGAGAGGACCTGGCTTGGTAGTTTGGGCTGGACTGTTCTCACTGGGGGGCATCGTCAAGACTGATTTGCATAAGGCTGGGTCCAAACTCGGGTGCCGTGGTGAGCACATTAACAATGGATTAAACCCAGATCTGTGACTGGGAGTGAGTGTTTGAAAAGTTTCAACACTCTGTCCATCATTTTATTTTTAGTTGTTGCTGTTTTCCAACTAACCATGGGTTGTTTGCCTTCCCAAATTAGTCTGGACACTGTTGATATAAAGTGATGAAGGAGATTAGCAGGTGATAGAAGGGGAATATTACAGAAAAGGTACCGCAATCTTGATAGTGCTATCACTTTAATTAGTGTGATCCAAGATTCCGTGGACGAAGGACGCAGCATCCATCTATCTATATGATTTTGTATTATGGAGAATGTTTTGTTTTCCTGATCTTTTCACATACTACTACTATTTCGGGGTCCCTATGCACCATGATCCTCTCTTATCTGAAGAGTTCTTCCCTTCAAACCAGTGGATAGTCAAGAGACGTTTGTGTGTACCTGCTGTCAAAGGGAAGATTTCGGACGTGTTCAAGTTTACATATAAACCGGATATTCGGCCATAGATCACTATTACCCTGAGCACTGGGTGTAGATTAATATCAAGATATTTGACACACAAAAGGATGTCACCGGCATAGACAGGAATCAACATATTGCACCTGACAACATTAATACTGCTTTGGCATGATATTCACGGATAACGCATGCTAGGGAGTCTATAGCTATCGTAAGCAATAGGGGTGTATGTATCACCTCAGATAACAAAGAGCCTAATCCACTGGAAAAAGCTGACCCCACCTCCAGCTGTACTATCACGTTCAACATGAAGTCCCACAACAGTGAATTAAACACCTTTACAGCGCCTAGAAAGGCAGCAGCTGCAGGCAAACAGGGGTCAGTTTAGTTGTTTCCACTAAATAACAATCAGAGATTAGGCTCCTTGACTTCCCCAGCATTGACCAAGCCTGGCTTTAGGCCAGGAGTAGTTTTGCTACAGGTTTGGCCTAGATTTTCATATCACAATTAATCAGAGGCAAAGGTCTGTAGGAGAAGCTATATAAGGACGGCAGTGCGGGCTTCGCAAAGAGTGTGGGGGGAAGGGCAGCATGCCTCTGGCCTTTGCTTCTCTGTACATTTTGCTTCTCTGTACATTTTTAGCACATGGGACACTAAAAGGGCCCTATAATATTTATTACATTTGCCAGACAAGCCGTCACTGCCCAGTGCCTTCCCTCCTGCCAAGTCCTAGATTTCAACATGAATCTGTCGCTGTGAAGGAGACGCATAAAGAATGCATGCTCCCCTCCTCTCTCTCCCCCCCCCCCAACAAGATTCCCACCATGCCAATGTGGCCCTTTCCAGATACTGGCACAGTTCCTTGTCTACAACTGTGGGCTGTGCTGCATAAAACTAGAGGTAGGTATCACAAAAGGTGTCTACAATTGAAACATCTGTCCACACCATGGTGCCTACATCCGTGGACACTTTGGTAATGCTGTCTGAGGCCCTTTGGGCCTTGATCAATATGGCTAGTGTTGTGCCGGGCCTGAGGAGGGCCCCATACACCACAGAATTTTGAAATTTACGCCCCCATGTCAGCTCTTGCATTATTTTTCCGAACAAGCTCTCAGATCTCTTTGAGTATACCACTGCTCCCTGTAAATGTGAAATTAATTTCTCTGAAACATATTTCTTTTCCAATGTATCCATAGTGTTTTGCTGAGCCTTAAAAATCCTGGCTTATTTAGATGTATTTACTCTTCTTATGTATGCCTTGAAAGCCTCCCAAAAAGTCCCCGGGCTCCGCACTGAGTTTTTGTTAAGTTTGAAATATACTGAATTATGTGCCTGATCGATGATTTAGAAACCGGATCTAAGACAGCCTCTGACGGGAATCTCCAATGCCCACCCCTTACTCTCAATGTAGAGAAAGTGTATGTGGTGCCATGAACAGATAGCATTCGTAGATATCCACAGCAGCATTTACGCTTCATGAGCAAGTATCGCTGTGAAGAAGCCATTAGTCAAGTTGGGAAGTGACCTCATGGACAGAGGAATAGTAGGTATAATCCATAGTGTCTGGATATCTGATCCTCCAGACATCTACCAACCTATATTGAAGTACTAATTAATACAGTTTGGTGGAGGCATTTTGTGTACATCCACTTTGTTCGAGCGATCCCTCAGCATCTCCATGACCTTGTTAAAGTATCTACCCACGAACACTGTGATGGAATCATGGGAGCCAAACAATTAAAAAAGCCTCAAATAAAATTGACGACCATCAGTATTTGCCCCTAGACATTGATCATCATGAAGTGCGCCTGCCCAAATTTAGCCTAAACTAAGAGGTATCGCCCTTCAGCATCATACAGAGTATTTAGGCGCCAAAACAGTACCTCTTTCTGTATGTGTATGGCGACACCTCTAAAATATGAACGGTATGACAAATAATACTCAGCAGGCCCCCAAACTTTGGCTAATATTTCCTTCCTTGCTTGTGTTAATATTCCAGAATACTATATTCAGATTAAATTCCCCTCCCATTACCTAGACCCAGATTTGTGGGAATACAAACTCCGACACACTAAGCGGTTGACTTTGATATCCTTTCACCTGGTATATAGTTTGGGTCCTGTGAGTCAATAACATTGACTCAACATTAAACTCTCCCATCCCCATCCACCTATAACAAGAAGTTAAACCCAAAACCCACAAATGAAGTAAACCAATAAACAAAACATGAACAGTTGCTTGACTCATGCATCGAGGCTCATGACTCCACAGCTACAGCAATGCAAACTATTTCAGTAAGTCAAAATATTCAAGCTTATCAGCCCACCAAAGGATCCCTAAGTCAAGGGGCTACAGAGCTCTCTGGTTAACAGCTGTGTACTCTGTCTGTATACTGCAGATTGTCGCAGCAGTTTTCTATTTCCAGAGGCACGCGGCAAGGTTGCCCCCTCTTGCCCCTATTATTTGCTCTCTATATGGAGCCCTTTGCTGAATGTATACGTAACAACCCTGACATAACTTCCTCCCGATGGGGGGCAGGTCACATAAATTGGCTCTTTATGCGGACAATGTGCTACTTCAGCTCTCCCGGCCTTAATCTTCCCTGGTGGGAATTATGTCAAAATTGGCGACATTTGGTGCAGTATCGGGTTTTAAAACGAATCTCGCTAAGTCATCAGTCTTGAACTTCACTGTCCCAGAAGCAGAGAGCACCCTGAAGGCCGGGCTCCCTTTCTCTAGGGCTGCACAAGACATTACATATCTAGGCTTGAGAATACACCCCACATCTGAAGCAACGGTAGCATGTAACTATACGAGGATGTTCGACTCTGCTCGCACTGCCCATGTGAAGTGGAGGGCTTTCGGGCCTTTCTTGCCTGGGTCGTATTGCGGCGGTCAAAATGACCCTCCTGCCTAGAATACCCTATCTCATGCAGACTCTGCCATTGCGGCCGCCACCCCAACTCCTAGTCAAATTGCAGGCGCTTATATGGGAATATACCTGGAACGGTAAGAGAGCCAGAATGTCGAAGGTCCAAGCCTATCTACTTCAGGCAGAGGGTGGCCTGGATATCCCACACTTGCTTAGCTAATACTATGCTGCTCAGCTGCAGTATATGGTGGAATGGGCCCGCCCGCAGATGGAAAAATACTGGGGCTTCATTGACCAGGCCATAGCTGGAATACACATATGGAAAGTGCCATGGCTCCCTAGAAGACACCGCCCACCCGGGGTGTATGTGCCCCTTGTCTTGCAGCCACACTGTGAGCTTGGGACAGGGTACAGATGGCAATTGTCCACCCCCATTCCCGCCCAGACGCCGCTACTCGGTAACCCCGACTTCCCTCCTGCAGTCAGAGATCCAATGTATTTAACGCAGCAGGATGCACAGTGCAAGAGAATCTGAGACTTTTTGATGAGAAAGGGATAATGTCTTTTACCAGGCTACAGGCGATATACGGTCTTCCAGATAGTGCCTCATGGCAATACCGGGCAGTCCATCATTGGGTGGTCTCCCCTGCAATACGACCCCATGCAAGTAGACTTTGAACAGTGGCTCCTAACTAGGGACACAGACAAGTGCCCCCTGTCTGACATCTACGCGTTCTTGATTACACCGCCGCAGCTTCTCGACACTCCAGCTAAACGTAGATGGGAGTCTGAATGTGGACGCACCTTTACAGACCGAGAATGGAGGGATATCCTTCACAGAGCAAGGGTGACGGCTTGCGCCACGAACACCAAAGAAATGTTCCTGAAAATATCCCACTATTTGTACTACACACCTGCCAGATTGGCTCAATGGGGAGGGCGGAGCGATGGTAGATGCCGGCGTAAATAGGGGGGGAGGGCACACTCACGCACTTGCTTTGGCTTTGTTCGAGGGTTGGTCCCTTTTGGGGTCCGATCCTTCGGGCAATAGATGATATATATGGCACTAGCGTACCCCTGTTTCCCAGTTACATTCTGTTGGGCTTCCGTAATCCCCTGAAGTATCCGCTCTGCTCTCCTAGGGGCCGGGCTATTACTCTGGCCTTGGGGGCAGCAAAGCAGCTTCTGCTGGCCTGCTGGGGCTCAGAGTCTACCCCCACTCACACGGACTGGTTACATAAATTGTGGGCTCTAATGGGCATGGAAAAGCTGATGGCTGCAGAGACTGGCACACTCCCCATTTTGACAAAACGTGTCTTAGGTTCTTGTCAGCAGAATTTAGGGTACTATCATGCCCCTCCTACCTTTGTATACTGCGGCTGACCAGAGCGGCTGACTCTCAGGACTAAATGGTGGACCTGCCCCCTTCTTACCACTTGGGCAGATCACTTCTACTCAGGGTAGTCCCATCGGCTGACGACAGCAGTCGAGTGAACAAAGGTGTCCCCTTTTTTTTTTTTCCTACTCTTCTTTCTTCCTTCTGTTTCCTCCCCTCCGGCCTCTGATTGTAGGTGGGAGATGTTGTAATGTTTCAAAATCAATAAAAGAGATCTTAAACCTAAAATTCCTAACTCTAGTTCTACTTATTGGATTTTTGTCATTTTGTTTTCATTGTATTACTGTGTGTGTGTTGCACAAATTCTTTACACTGTTCCGAAGAGACCAAGGGGAGACAGGGTGAGTACTCTAGCATCCTATTTGGTAGGAGCAAGAGTCCTCACACACCCAGTTGGGTGTCATGCTTCATCATCGGACGAGCTCCTCGTCAGACCGGCACTGCAATGTCTGACGGGCATCACCCATCGGGGGGCTCTTTGCCGGAGATCTTTTCTCGATGATGCCACACTATCCCGCAAATGAGTAGGGAGAAAGAAAACGGGGAGAGTTCAAAGAAGGAAAGAAAATAAAATTGGCTCAGGACCCTTACTGCGTACTAACTTTATTCTGTCTGTGTGGAGTGAAGGCCAAGGTTAAAATATTAATCAAGAGAGTGAGATAGAGATGATGCTCAACCACTCTCTAACTGTATGTCTAATAACAGGGGTCAGGAAACTACAAGACCCACCTCAGAATCGGGTCGACATGTTTCGCGTCTCAGTGGTCCATAAGGATCCAATGACGCTTCTTCAGGACCTAGTGTAAAAAACTTCTCCAACTCCAAGCTAAGTTAGCTATTACATATCAAGGCTGACAGTCAAAAAAAAGGTATCGTCAGTCACTTACACAAGTCCATTATGACCCTGTATTTAGTTCCTATTCGTCACCCCTCCCAAATTGAGTCAGGGCTTCATGGGATCACGCGGGCCATAGGCCAGATTTGCATAACACACGATTGTATGGACCTGGCGGAGGGCGGCTAAACCTACCCTTGGACGCGCTCCCGGAGGTCTCCCGGAGGGGTGACGAATAGGAACTAAATACGGGGTCATAATGGACTCGTGTAAGTGACTGACGATACCTTTTTTTGACTGTCAGCCTTGATATGTAATAGCTAACTTAGCTTGGAGTTGGAGAAGTTTTTTACACTAGGTCCTGAAGAAGCGTCATTGGATCCTTATGGACCACTGAGACGCGAAACATGTCGACCCGATTCTGAGGTGGGTCTTGTAGTTTCCTGACCCTCCGTTATTAGACATAGTTAGAGAGTGGTTGAGCATCATCTCTATCTCATTCTCTTGATTAATATTTTAACCTTGGCCTTCACCCCACACAGACAGAATAAAGTTAGTACGCAGTAAGGGTCCTGAGCCAATTTTATTTTCTTACCTTCTTTGAACTCTCCCCGTTTTCTTTCTCCCTACTCATTTGCGGGATAGTGTAGCATCATCGAGAAAAGATCTCCGGCAAAGAGCCCCCGATGGGTGGTGCCCGTCAGACATTGTAGCGCTGGTCTGACGAGGAGCTCGTCCGATGATGAATCATGACACCCAACTGGGTGTGTGAGGACTCTTGCTCCTACCAAATAGGATCCTAGAGTACTCACCCTGTCTCCCCTTGGTCTCTTAGGAACAGTGTATTGCATTAATAGTAACTTTCATTAGAGGGTATACACTGGACCTTTAATCCTCCTAATCCCCTGTATTTTTGATGCACAAATTCTTTACACATTGGCTCTTTAGATTAGCCTGACTGCTCTGGGCCAAGCTACCAGAGGGTTAGCACAGGTTATCTTTAAATGTGTATCTGACTTACTCTAACTAGAACGATGGTCCCTACTTGGACGGGGCGCATACCCCTTTCCAACTAGAGACCTAATTTCTAACAATGTTACACAGGGGTATATAAGGCAAAAAATACTGTAGTAAAACACAGTGTGACAAAATACGAAGAGAATAGAGCTAAAATTAACACATATTGACTTGAGGCATGTATATTTTTATGCAAATTAGAAATTACTAACAGGTTTTTTTCTGTTTGCAATTTATTTGAAGGCAGTCATAGGAAGATGCATATGAACTTTTTGTGTCTTAATGACCATAATATTATGCAATATTCATAAGGGGTCAGATTCATGGTCCTAATTCACAATCTGTGTACACACTCTACAGTCATAACAAGTGGGCCAGATGAGAGTGAGTGGGTGCACCTTACTTCCTGCCCCTCATAATTATTTTCCGGGTGTGGTAAACCCCTCACATTTTAAGCTTTTTTAATTGAAAAAGAAGCATAAAATTAAGAACTGTTTTTTAGTGCATAAAATATTTTGCCTTTTTACCGGGCCTGTTCTCCTGATACATTTCATAAGGATTGACCTGCCAAAATCTGTCATGGGAAAAGAAGGGGTGAGAGGAGGGCCAACAATTATCACAGAACTTCGAAATCCAATCCCTGCCGTTTGTAGTTTGTGTAAGGATCGGAATTGTTTAACTCTAGGATTGGAATCGTGGTCTATGTCTTTGCAAAGGCAGCAATAAAACTAATTAACACTGTGATCCATTGGAAAAAGATGACATATTGTATAAACACACTATGGTGAAAAGTCTATCCTGCTCGTTTAATGTAACATCATGTTACCTTTGTCCTCGACTTGCAGCATTTATACAACACTTCACGGCGATTCTATGAAAATAGGTCCAAAACAACAACTTTTAAACGAACATGTGTAACCTCAATTGAAGTTTTCGTTTAGCCTATACTGCCATTTAAATATCAGCACCGTCCAGAATATTGCAGAATGACCCTAAATTATTTTATTATGTCTACAAATACATATAAATGTATATTTGCATTTTTTCTAAACCTATTGCGAATAGAAATATGAAGTAAGAAAGAACATCTCCTCATTTTAGGTCAAGCGCGCAAATGCTTTGACCTGTTGGAAGTATTGTGGGCTTTAACCACGCCATCACTTTCACTTGTTAGTGGACTTGTCTTTTAAAATCCCTTGATGTCATTGGTAAATATTTAACGTTTGGCCCGCCTTGGGGTGCTTTTGTTACCACCGCCTTGCAGACAGACCCTGTTACATGGATAATTCCAGGACTGCCGATATACTTCAGCGTGGTGAACAATTTTGTTCTTTTGTCTCTCCCCTTCGTGCTCCATGGCAGCCATAGTGCAAACAGCACCAACAGCGCAAACTCCATCAACGGTATTGAAGTGCTGGTCACATCGTTCACACACTTACCTAATCAGGGTCATTTCTTTTGGTTCTCGCCTTCACGCTCCATAGCGTTCCCAAAAACACTTATAATTGATAAATGCTTTACATAAAAAAACACAGAAATCTGCAATGAGGCTCTCCCGGCACAGTGGGAGAGCCAATACTACAATATTCACTGCACTCAGGCAAAGTCGCCTCATAATGCTCTTCAAGCATTCTTTTTCAAAGCATGTTTGATCATAACTCAACCTGTGGTGATCCTAGGACAATGGGACCACCATCAAAACGTTCAGCATGACACACTCTTTATGTTTAGGTCATCTGTTGGTCACCACACTAGGTTAGTGAGGACTACAAAATAATAACTCCTCCCATCACTTAGTCCCTTTTTAAGCTCTCTTATGGCTGGGAAGTTTTGTTTTACAGCTTGGAGTAGATTGCATGTGGTTATGCCCTCTAGGGGCTAACTATATGGTTCCATGACCATGTTTCTTACAAATGCTATTTTTATGTGGTGTCCTCTAGGGGCTGTTCTGAGCATTACAGTCTAATGCCAAACATGTATTTCTGATAAAGGTGTATGTATCTTGGGTTACATGCTAATTGTATGTGTTTTATTAATCTCTCCTTACTGCAATTATGACCATGATTCAGGCCAAAGTAACATCCTTATTACATTATGGCTGTTTAAACACTCCTGATATGTTTGGGTGACCCTTCTAGTTTATTTCTCTTGTTACTCCTCCGTGGCTGTCTTATTTTGGGAATTGTGTTAGTCGGCCAGCAACTATGATGGTGGGGTGATGAAAGTGTTATTCTAATGGAATTAGCATGACAGATTTAAAGTAGGATGCTAAATGGCAACATTTTCATTTTTGGCTGCAGACAGAAGAAAAAGGTAAATGGAGTGCTTTAGTTATATGCAAGGCCACTGGAATTATGTGGCAGGAAAAGACCAAATTATGAGACAGGGTTGACCAATTTATATGGCATGAAAAGCCAGTTATGAATTTACAACACCAATAGCTCTAGATCAAGCAAATGTGAAACTTTGAGTAGCTGGACGTTTGACACCTGGGAGGCTGTCACTCAGCCTTCCAGTGCATTTGATGTGACGTCTAAATAGTGTATATACCTGGCTAAATCCAAATGCCATATTTCACTTTTAAATGAGGCAAAAAAATGGTGCAAGAAATGCACTCACTAGTGGTACAAAAGCGAAATGTAATCTCCGAGTTACACCACCTCAAGTATGATAAACAACTATATTCATATCTATTAGCCTGAAAGAACACTGCCTAAAATACTACTTTTAAACATTAGGTAAGCCACCCTAAGGTGTACCTTTTAATCAACAAGGTTGGGTGCTTAACTTTTTAAAGGGAGCATACTAAATATAAAATAATACGCCCCTATAGTGACTAGCTATACAATTCACGGTTTAGATGCTGTTGCAGCATTTCCTATGATGGAGAACAACTCATGATTTTAAATCACTGTTACAAAATGTATACAAAGTTCCTTCTTAATATTTTTTAAAATATGTACTTCAATGGTGAAGATCGATTTGTACTAAATATAGTGTGAATATGAATTTATAAATACCTGCTTTATGCTGCCTGGAAGCTTTAGCAGTAAATAATTCAGTTCTGCTGGTTGTTTCTCTTGGCATTGAAAAGCTCTTTGGTGAGGTATGAAATGCTAACAGGAACATTGGGAAGATTAATCACTGGCTAAATATCCTGGAATGTGGAAGCTGGGACTGAACAGGAACACAGAAGACATCACAAAGGACCACCCTTGGCCTGCCCCTTCTTACAGGAAAGCAAATAGAAACTGCTAAAAAAAAGTAGGCAGGGTAGGCTGTGATGAACATTTTGAAACTGGGTTACCAATCACTAGCTAGTCAACTAATTAATTAGCCAACACCAACCGTTCAGAGCACAAATGGACCATGCAAAGTTACAGAACTTTTGCTGGACATACCTGAAGGAAGAACTAAGGTGTAAGGGAGAAGTGAGGTATGATCTGCTCTCTATTTGTACACATGGATTTGGAAGTGCTCTCCAAAGGACATCTGCTAGCCCCTTGTAACGTAAGGGACAGAAAATGACTCATTCTGTGAAGATTAACAAGCCGCCAATTGGAGCTAAATTCTGGTTTCGGACTTTAAATTGTTTTGGTGCTGCTTTCATAAGCATTGCTTTGAGGGAATGCCTGCTGCTTTAGGGTACTGTATCAGTGCTTAATTTGTAAACAAAAGAGTGCTGGTGCACATAGCTATGCTCTGAAACATGCAGCCAGTGAAATGAAATGTGCTCGCACAGAATGCCACCTCAGCACACGTAAATCCACTGGCAGACACTGCTTTCCATTCTGCTCACTCTTGCAGGTTGTTGCTTTCTCCCTCTGAGACATATTTCCCATCTTTCCCGTTTATGTGTTTTACCCTCTCTTACGCTCGTAAATGTCTGTTGGAGAAAAATAAGTGCGAGTCCTCAAAAAAGTGCTGGTCCCCCCACCAATTCAAATTAACCACTGTACTGTACGCAGGGGTTAAGCCTAGGCCTACCATTGGAACTGTGTTTTGATACAGCAAGGTACTGTATTAGTAAACTGGTGGGTTCCTCCTCGCAATTTTTTTATCCAAAACCTCGCACTTCCAAACAATCTTTACTACAGCCATCTTTTGACAGGAGACGTAAACAAACATTTGCAATGCAATGAGTCTCGCGTTTGCTTGAGCTTTTCTTGCCACATAAATTGAAAATGACAAAATAATAAGCGAGCCGATTCAAAACTCCATTGCCGCAATAAGCATGAGCGCGAAGGAGAGAGACACAAAGGTTTCGCCTTGAGACTCTATGGGTGATTAGTCGTGCTTTAGAAATGATTGATTGATTGAAAAGGAAACATAATTTTGCTTATTGGCACACGCACAATTATCCATGTAACAGGGTCGATGTCCAAGGAGGTAGAAAAACTGCCCCAATGAAGTGCAATGGAAAGCATTTACCAATGAAAATAAAGTCTTTTTGAAAGGCAATCCCATGAACGAGAGATAGTGATGTGCGTGTGGTGGGCGTAATTAAAAGTCCACAGGTATATTACAACATGCCAGAGCGCTTGCGTGCTTGACCGAAAAACACACTTAACCAATCACATTGTAAAATGGAGTCAGTCACTGGCCTGGGAAACAGGATAGAATTTTAACAGACTGGCTGAAGTGTCCGCTACTGTGTAAGAGTTACAGTTTAAATGCTTTACAATACCTTCACTGTGACTGAAGGAACAGCTTCCGCACCCATCGACCAATCAATAGCTTGCTGTTAAAGACCAATCAAAGAGATTTACATCAGCCACATGAAAAACTGAGCCCAAAATCACTTTTCATCAGCAAATGAAGGCACAGTGAATTACCCACAATGGCGACATGGCTTGGGTGACAACTGATGTAGGAAGAATAGGAACACATCACATACATCACATACATACATACACACATAAGTTCCCAAATCCCAATACAAACATTTTAGGCTGGGGATAGTTGTAAACTAATGTAAGTAGTGAAAGGCTTAATACATGACATGCTAAAAAAAGACAGACTGTGGGTTCAATAGAAAAGGCAGGTCAAATTTAGGACAAACAAACACTTGCTGCATTGTTAAGTTAGCTGTGCTGAAACACACAAGAGGCCCAAGCCACATTAGAATGAGAGTTTTGCTTTAAAGCTGCATCAACTGTCGCTTTCAAAATCTTCACTTAGCATGAACAAGGTGGAACAAAAGGGTGTAGCACAAGGTTCCTGCCTTAGCACAAGGGTCCTAAAAACCACAAGTCATTCATATCTTGGTGAGGGGAACTGTGTAAGGGTCAGATAAGCATTTGCACAAGGCAGGGCTACTGTGAGCATCATGTAACATATAATCACTTGTTGTGCAGAAAAGATAGAGATGCTGAATGACGTCAATGTTACTTACCCACCCATGAGGTGACCAGTAATCGTGCATGTGCTCTTGTCAAGAGGTACCTCTCCCCTATTATCTTATCTGTACTGCTTGTTCTTGCTTACGTCAATGCTGAACTTGTTTGTGTTTTTTACAGTATAAATACCACTGGTTGTGAACTAGAACTTTGAACTTCAGTCATGGCCTCTATGTTGAGACTGCCTGTTGTTCCCAGCTGAGAATCGATTAAACCTATATTATTGTGTCAAATTGATCTGTCTTATTTTATTAACAGATTTCCCTCTAACATATTGGCCAGCTAAGCCAGGAGCTCTACTTTGATCTCACCAACTGCAGTACTGGGGGCCCTGCCTGTCTCCACGAAGTGATTTGCGCACTTTTTAAAGAGGTAGGGGAGATGCCAACATTTATGTAAAAGTCTCTAATTTCTTGGGTACAGATGGGACTCAGGTGATGGTGGTAAGGTGGACAAAGTACGAGGTCTGTTCCTTTTCTTTTATAAAGACATTTACAATTTTGACACTGTAATGTATATAATTTTGGTGTTTGCATGCAAGATTGTGTATGAATTGATTCAATATTAAGGGATCCTGGTGGTAAGTCCGGAAGATACATGGAGCTTGACGAAGTAAGTCAAAAGTGGTCAAGAGTAGTGTTAGACTTGGGGCTGAGCAATCAGTGTATGTTCTAAAGAACACCCAAGTCAACCTAACCCAGTCCTTAAGTCTGGAAGTCACAATTTGTAGTTGCAAATAGTGAAAAGTTGTCCCCTTTATGAATCCGGAGGGAAGTGACCAGTAGTATTTTGTTTGCCCTAGTATGAAATTAAGAATTACTGTGTATATATATGCATGTATAGATAGAAATGTGGCCACATAATAATGTCAATATATAAGTTTATGTTATTTAGTGTATAATTTAGGAATAAGTATCAGACCTCCTATTCTTATGAAGGTTAAGTTATAACAGTATACTCAAAAGTAAAGTAATTGACTGGATTGAGCAAATGTCCCAAAAAAGTTAACTAATTAATTCCACATCCCTGAAGTAATTATTCATTTTTATAACGGTCAGGCTGTTGCCCTCTGCAACAGAACTGACCTTAGTAGACCAGTAATATCAATACCATAGAATCATTTATTTTAAGTCAGAAGTTTATGAATGCC
Source organism: Pleurodeles waltl (assembly GCF_031143425.1). Taxonomy (NCBI): domain Eukaryota; kingdom Metazoa; phylum Chordata; class Amphibia; order Caudata; family Salamandridae; genus Pleurodeles; species Pleurodeles waltl. The sequence goes on along the minus strand of NC_090438.1, from coordinate 582,932,293 downwards.
TAGGTATTTATAGTATATCACTGCCTTAAAACAACCTACACTGACATAAGAGAAATGCCAGGTAGAAAATTATAAATAATTATTCGAAGAACTAATATAAGGACATTGTCCTCCAAGTTAAATGTAGTTTAGTAGCCTCATGAACTCTATAACAAATACTGACACTACTAACTATTATCCCCATTATGAAACTATAGAGCCTCAAGATTGGAGGCACGATGAATTATCAAACAGTATATACTGGGACATATACACATATCTTGAGGGTATACATATAGAAGAATTATCAGCTACTATACATACAAATATATTTAACTACCTTTCAGATAGATGTGAACAGGACCTTCGCATAATTAGAATAAAACAGTTTGTTTTAAAATCTACAAAACCTGTTGCAGTTGTCTTTCCAAGAGTGAGGCACCCCTTTGAAGGCCTCTAAAATATTCCATTTAATTTTTCATGTGTGACACTGGTGCCACCTTGTGGTCAGAAAGTGAATATATTGAAGTCACTGCAATTTTTCAGTGGAACCATGGGCAACAGTCACAAGAATACCCTGCAATAATAACAGACTCATATTTAGCATTAGACCTCCTAATGTATGCATTTATTAGGGACCTCCCAGTGTGGAATTTGGGATATGAGTGACTTATAAACATGTACATATATCACAATAACATTATTGTTTTTGTGTCAGGCAAACAAACCACTTAGGCCACACATAAATGCACCTACCTAATATATATATATATATATATATATATATATATATATATATATATATATATATATATATATATATATATATAAATATATATGAACAAAGTCTTTCAGAGATTAGGGATATATATATATATATATCTGATGTTCACCTTCACAGCCTAATAACAGTTTATGTGAAGTCTGGAAATACCCCAGGAATAAATAGAAGTCCATTTAGAGTGTAAACCATAGAGTATAAAGGATTAAGTTCACTAAACAGTCATGGGGTCTCCTTTAGAACACATGGTTAAGGTGTTCTCAGGAGACAAGGACAGGATAGGAAAATACTGTAAGGAATGGCACAAAGCAACATTAAAACTTGCAAATGCGTGGCCCAAAGAGGGCTCATTTGATAATACAACAATAGAACACATGGCCACCTTCCTACAGAGTGAATTCAAGGGAAATAAACTAAAGAAAAGGAAGATCACACTAGACCTATGGAGGGTCTTTTGAGAAACAAATATGAATGAGTCAAATACAAAGCCTCAGACCCTCCCTTTGGCTCCTCCACCCCCCTATCAAGACGTGCAATTAAGGTTAGGCAGTGCAAGGATACACAGCATTTATACGATGCAACCTGGTACCCCACACCCACTACCCACCTCTTCCCATCCCCCTACTGTGGGATATACAGACCCCGAGTATAGCCCACCATTAGAATCTTTTTCTGAACATAGAGAATATGTCCACTCATCTCCATGTCCTCAAATGGCCAGTACACCACGGGGAATGTTAGGTGGGGACAGTACTAAATACATAGGGACAGTAGATGCCACATTTACACTTCATTTAGAGGATGAGATGTCCCCCACTAGGAAAAATGAAGGTATACCTAATGAGGGGTCAAAAGAGGCACAGAGAATGGATGGGGCTAGAAAAAAGAAAGGTGTTTTGCAAAAACCAAGTACCAACATTAAAAATGGGACAAGAAGGTTAGCTTACACACCAGAAAGTCCTCCCACAGAGTGCTTGGGGTTCATGCACCCAGGAGCAGAGGAGAATAGTGTAGTCAAGGGGGCCACAGTGCAGGAAGATGGACGGGTAGGCCAAAGAACGACTTGGGAAAAGGAAGAAGGGCCCTTGAGGCAGTTAAGGGCCCTCACTGGGCCTCAAATGATTGAACAAGAAGGACTAGATGACACAGTCTCCACACATAGCACCCTAGGTGAAGAAGATCTGGATTTAGAAAAATCCTACAAAGGATCAGAGGGGGCATTAGATGACATCACTGAGCATGTTAAAAGAATGTCCCTTCTTGAGGACCATAACAGGAAACACTCACAATATGCCTGTGAGGAAGAAGAAAACAATAAGACAGGACAGACTTTACAAAAGAAGCCAAGAGAATTACAGAGATTAGTATTTGATGCGGCGCAATCACGCCCATATGAGAGAAAGGGAACATTTGACAATGGCAGGAAAAATGACACTGAGGAAAGACATGGCACATGCATTCCCTGTATGCCCCGGCAATAATTTGACTCCCAATAAAATAGTAGCTCAGTATGAAAATAGTTGGTATAATGTTGTCCCTTTTACAACCTAGCAGGTTGGACAGAAGGATTGGTATCACAGATGACACCATGGCAGCGAGAGGGTTCCTTTGAAACCCGAGACATGGCTAATGCAGAAATTTGCATTTTTCAGGGCACAGGGGATCCTTACTGGGATTATCCCTATATGCAGAAAGAGTATAGCAGAAATATGCTTGTAAGTATGACTCTTGTCACCCTACTGGCAATAGGACCACAGTCCTGTCACAACTGCCCTTGATATTCAAGGGCCCAGGGGCATATCAGTATATACCATGGCCCCAGATGGACAAAGAAAATCTTTAAAAAACAGTTGCCACAACTTGCTGAGGGTGCTGGGAAATGGATAGCAGCTCTGGAAAAGCATACTGCATGGATTACTCTCGCAATATGGGATGTTAAGAGTTTAGTAAGTTCCCTTATAGGGGATGAGACAGACCTATTGTTTACAAAGGCAGGAGTAAAGGATGTGACATTGATCAACCCAAAATGTGATGGGGCACCCTTTAATAGAGTAAGGGGAATTGTTTGGAAACAACTGAGGAAAATGTATCCAGACAGGCCAGACATTGGGTCCCTTATGGCACAAACAATGCAGCCAAATGAGGACCCAGCCCAATTCCTTAGCAGAATGAAGGAAAAATGGACACAGGAAGTGGGGGAGAGTTGGGATGTAACTGGACAGAATACAAAACTATTTTACAATATAGTGAAAAAGGGTCTGCCAGCTGAAGTGCAGGATAAATTAGATGATATAGTGGCCTTAGAGGCCAAACCATGGATAGAGATACAAGCACACATAATACATTTTTGTAAGAAGAGACAAGAAAAGGAAAAGAGCTAGAAAGATAAAATAGAGAAAGCAGCAGCTAAATTGGTCCAGCAGAAACTGGCTAAGAAAACAGAGGAAGGAATTGTCACTGCCACCACCCATTTAGCTGCAGTGTCCCTGGGAGTGCCCCCTTCAGGCACCCCCAATGCAACCCTACCAGTATGCCCAGAGAAGTAATAACAGGAATAATGGAAGAGGAGGGCAAGGAAGGATTGGGAGAAATAGAGTAAACACATTCCAGAGTGGACAGACATGCCACTATTGCAAGATGACAGGACATTTCATTAGAGACTGTAGGTTTAAAAGGGAAGATGAACTTAGCAACCAGACAAGGGAAAATTATGGCCAACAAATGGCACCGCCTGGTGGCATTGTAGCACAACCTTCCACGAGTCCCCAAGTGATATATCTCCTACAGTCCCAAATACAACTGCAGCCTCAACCACAGATACAGTCTCAGCAGTTACAGCAATCAGTGCCCCAAATACAGTATGGGCCACAGCAGATAGGGGAGCCCACCTTGCAGCACCAGAACTTACAAGGAGGGGCAACTGTCAGGGGAGGAAACCCATTCCAGCAAAACTACATGGGAGGATATGCCCAATGAAGGTGCCCAAGGAGAAGTCTCATATGTCCAGTCTTATCGGTAACCCACAGGCCAGATGAGGAACCCATGACAAGGAATACACCTTTCTCATTGACACTGGGGCCACTAGGTCCTGTATCCGTGAGAGGGGACTGCCATTGTCAAATTTATCAATGGACACACAGGAGTTCTCCGAGGCTGTTATGAGGGTTCCATTCACTAAACCTGTGGAGATGGAAATAGGGGGAAGGTATGTTGATGGATCTTTCTTATTCTCCCCAAATGCACCAGCTAATCTGCTAGAACATGATCCCATGGCAAAATTAAACATGACTATTCACTTTGAAGAGGATGGGACTATGATCTGTTCAACACCTGGAGTATCTAGTACACGCATCATGACAATGGTTACACACACCCCAGATGGTAACCAAGTTAGAGCCAGACCTGTAGACATTTTAGCTTTTACTAGAGCAGTGTACACCATCATAGCAGAAACACCAGAACCGACAGGGAAACTAGTTGAATCATCCAAGAGCTTTCTCTTTAGACAAGAGGGCCCCTATTTTGAAATATTAGACAAAGACCTCATTCTGGAAATAGAGGCTCTAGAAGTGTCCCCCACCTATGGGACACTGATGGCAAGTGACCACACTGGTGCGATGTGGGCATGTGTCATCTTTTATGATCCCAACATGCAGGTGAGCGACATATCAGATGACCATTTGTTAGCTGACCTTAGAAAGACAGACATTGTTTTTCAAACCAGTGTACCTCTATGCACCACACTGGAGACAAAGCCTGTGATACCAATAAATGTCTCCAGTCCTATCAAAGATAATGACCTTGCGCAGGTACCCTCCAACTTGTGGACTAAAGTCCCTTATGATGTAGGCCCCGTCCGCACAGCAGTACCATTCAGAATAATTTTGAAGGAAGGAGCAATACTACCAAGAGTGAGACAATACCCTCAATCCAAAGAAGCAGAGGAGGGCATTGCACCTGTTATACAGGCACTGGTGGAGCAGGGAGTCATATACCCAGGTGTATCCCCCTGCAACACCCCAATTTACCCTATAAGGAAGGCCAAGGGAAATTTGTGGCGCATGATTCAAGACCTGTCCCCCCTTAATGACATAGTGATACCAGAATTCCCTGTAGTACCTGACCCTTCCATCCTCCTAACCAACATACCCCAAGATGCTAAATACTTTCCAGTCATAGACTTGAAGAATGCATTTTTCAGCATTACCCTGCACCAAGACAGTCACTATTTGACTGCATTTTCCTATCGCGGTTCACAGTACCTTCATTCCTGATTACCTCAAGGGTACTGTGAGTCCCCTAGTTTCTTTAACAGGACGGTCAAGAATGACCTCACCAATTTTCAATGTGACAGCACAGTGCTGCAGTATGTTGATGACCTACTGATCTGTAGTCCAGCAGAGGAGCAGTGTAGAAAGGACACTGTGTCCCTGTTGTGCACCCTTGCACAAAGAGGTTACAAGGTGGACAGGGACAAATTACAGTACTGCCAGGAAGAAGTTCAATACTTGGGGCAACTACTGTCAGCATTAGGTCACCAAATTATGCCTGGGAGAGCAGAATAAATTCAGCAGATGACAGAGCCTGAGACTGTGAAAGGAATGCAGAAGTTCCTAGGCTTATGTAATTATGTCAGACAATGGGTTTTTGACTACAGTACTTTAATATCCCCACTGCTTGCATCTATCAAACAGGCGAAAACACAGAAAGACAGGATAACATGGACTACGGAGATGGAACAAACCTTCAGCTAAAAACAGAGATAACAAATGCGCCAGTGTTATGAACACCTGACTACAACAAAGAGTTTTTTCTTTTTTGCCACTGTAATGGCCAGGTGATGACTGCTGTCCTCCCCCAAAATATCCTTTAGGCCACAAACCAATTGCATATTTTAGTGGCCTACTTGATTCTGTCATGAAAAGTCATTATCCTTGTGAACAAGCACTACCCACAGCAGCCTTTGCAGTAGAGAAAAGTGCTCCCATTGTCATGGGTGCACCTCTGACACTGTATGCTGAACATGCTGTGTTTGCAATAATTCAGAAAGCTAAAACAACATTAACAACACAGAGAGTATCAGGCTATGAGAAAATATTATCATTACTTTCCTTGAAGGTCATTAAATGCCACATAGTCAATCCTACCTTCTTTGCGCACCCCATTTCAGACACTGACGATGACGCCCATGATTGTGCCACATATACTCCAGAAGAGTGTAGCCAAGCAACAGAAGACCCAATTCCAGGTAGTGTTGTATATTTTGTAAATGGGTCTTCCACAATAGATCAGGACACAGGGGTAATACATACAAGTGCTGCAGTGGTCAGAATGATGCAGCACAACTCTTCAGACACACTGCACATAACTGATCAGATAACTTTGCCATCTCAATATTCAGCCCAGGTGCTTCCTGGGGTATTACCACCGGGGCCGACGGTATTCTGCCACATTTGCCCCGGCGGTGAAAATCCACCTGGGCAGCGCTGCTAGCAGCGCTGCCAAGGGGATTACGAGTCCCCGACCGCCAGCCTTTTTCCTTTTCCTGGTGGTACGGGGAGTTGTGGGGCTATGCAGACAGTGAAAAGCGCGACGGGTGCAACTGCACCCGTCGCACATCCACAACACCGCCGGCTCCATTTGGAGTCGGCTCCTATGTTGCGGCCCAGCGGGGATCTCCTAATGACCGCGGCGGGGGTGCGGCCGCATTGGCGGCCGCACGGCGGTCAGATCTTGGCAGGCGGCTGTAGCCGCCAGCCAAGGTCATAATGAGGGCCAATATGTCCCTCCAAATACGTCAGGATTGGTTTGTCCCTAAATTACATGAGATGATTACAATGTACATACACACCTGCACAGTGTGCCAGCAGTATTCACCAAGTCCCACCTCTAAGGTAATAGCTTCCACAATACCTCGCCCACAAGGTCCCTTTAAGGAACTGCACATTGATTACAATGATATATTGACAGATGCAATCATTATCGCTATCTTATAGTTGTAGTCTGCCCATTCTCAAGTTGGATTGAAGCATTACCTTGTGTTCACTCTGGTGCCAAGTCTGCTGCTAATTCTTTGATCCATGAGTTAATACCACGGGGGGTGTCCCTGAGGGGATCAGATCCGAAAATGGCACCCACTTAGTCAATAATATATTTTTTCACCTCACCACCTTGTTAGGAATAACACACAAATTGTACTCCGCTTATCATCTGCAAAGCAATGGAATTGTGGAGCGCCTTAATGGCCCCCTCAAGAACAAAATAAGTAAACTATGTGTGACATTGAAAAAGAAATGGCTATACTGCCTCCCTTTAGCACTCTTTGCTTTGAGAAATACCCCAGGATCAGATCACCATTTGACTCCTCAACAAATAGTGACAGGTAGAACAATGAGCACCTCTGTGCCATCAACTAGACATAAATTGGAGACTGAGAGTGCACCTGAAGTTGTACAAACTGAAATGAATGAATACATGTCTGGGCTAACCAAAGTTGCAAAGTTCTTCTCTAAACAGGTTACACGTGCAGCCAAGAAGAGCGCCCACGCATCTCCTGTAAAGGATCAATAAACACCATTACCTTTGGGAACTTTAGTATACATTCGCGATTTTGTCAGAAAGTGGAAGGACTGCAAATTCAATGGACCCTTCCCAGTGACAGACAGCATGACTACAGCAGTGAAAGTCCAAGGCCACAAACCATGGTACCACCTCCAGAACATCCGCCTGGCCCCAACCATGCCATTCATCCCTTTGGACACAGCAGGAAAAAGAGGGGGGAGAACAGGAGAAGCAACCGGAGTAAAGCCTCCCTCTAAAGCTCCAATATTAGACAATTCTTCTTTTCAGTCATGTATTTTGTTTGTTTTTCCTCCTCGGTTCACTGATATTGATGTTTTTAGCCCTTGGATATTTTTATTTTTTTAACCCTATATTAATTATTACAAGTTTGCGTAGAACTGTTAATAATGATACTGACCATCACCCTCTCCATACTGCTTTGTTTGATAATATGTGGTACCAGCACATGCCTAGTATAGGCACATCCACGTCCAACACCAGTTGTTATGTATGCTCTCTCATCCCCCATGCTGCTGGAATAGATAGATTGCATCTCCCAAAAGAGGTACCCCCAAACATTACACATTGTCTCCTGCACCTATTTTTAAGCAGAGTGAAAGCACAGCTACAACCAACTCATGTTAGTCCTGTTACTGCACTAGTTAACACAGCTAGATTTGACACCACCCCAGAAGTCCTACAAGTCCTGACAGGAAAACAAGAGATAATGGAAGAGATATAAAAAATGAAGAAAGCAGGGCAAAAAAAGGTCTCACCCAGATTGGGAAAAAGGGGTATTACATCAAGGTATTTTTGGAAGGTCTTACCCATCATCTGAATGTAGTAACTATTTAGCTAAACCTCTGCCCCCGATTGCGCAGGCAGGCCAGTTCTTAGTATCACAGGATCAGTATTTGCCCATGATAAATGGCATACTGAGGCCAAAGTCATATGTAGCGCAATATCATTATGGAATGGCACTGAGACGCAAGGTCCACTAATTTTTAATAAGATAATAGGCCAATGTCAGGAAATATGGGATGCAAACATACAGAGATATACATGGACAGGAACTACCATACACCCTAGAATGGCAATGAAATTAACAGAGTTTTCTCTTTGTTTCGGAGGGAATGGGACAGTGAATGTGGGGAGTAACCTCAACTGCAACATCACCACCTACAACGCTGATAAACAGGGCACCACCTCCAACCTGATGGATCATTACTGGATGTGTGGGGCCCGGCTCCACATGCAACTACCCCCGAACTGGAATGGCCTCTGCAAACCCCCTCCCTGGTGATACCAGGTGTGGACATCTCTCAGTTACATGACCATCCCATGAGCCGTCCAACAACCTTGCTTCACCATTATCGGACAAAACGAGCTGCTGAGTTTTTGGGTACTGAAGTGTGGCAAGACGTTCCACAGGAACATAGACTATTTAGTGATGCCCAAATCTTTTTTGGTAGCATCCTACCATTTATTCAGGCGAAAGCAACTGCACTCTGGCTGCAGATCACACGCTTTGAATTGATGAAGACCATAAATGCAACGGAAGATGGGTTCAATGCTATCAAGGGAGAACTCCGAGCCCTTAGGCTGATGGTAATGCATCACACATATGTGTACTTGATTTAATGACGGCCATGGAAGGAGGGGTGTGTAAGAAGATTGAATTGGCCTGTTGTACTTATGTGCCTGCCAATGATGTGGACAATGGGACATTAACTCAGGCCATTCAGACATTGCATGATCTACAAAAGAAAATGATCAATGAGGGGGGTGCCCCTGATGGGTGGTTCGAGGGCTAGTTCAAATGGGTGCCATCCTGGATGTCGGGGTTGTTCAAGGCCTTGTTGTCTTTGATCGTGTTGTTGCTCTTGCAGGTAATAATAGCATGTTACAAAAGGATGACAGCTAAATTGGGAGGGACAGAGTAGTGGGTATGTTGTGATTCCCCTAGTTTAATTAGTAGATGGGAAGGTAGGAAAATTAGTTGAATAATCAACTAGAGGGGGGGATGGTGTAGGAGGAATAGGAACACATCACATACATACAAACATAAGTTCCCAAATCCCAATACAAACATTTTAGGCTAGGGATAATTGTAAACTAATGTAAGTAGTGAAAGGCTTAATACATGACATGCTAAAAAAAGACAGACGGTGGGTTCAATAGAAAAGGCAGGTCATATTTAAGACAAACAAACACTTATTACTTAGGAAACTTATACACATGCTGCATTGTAAAGTTAGCTGTGCTGAAACACACAAGAGGCCCAAGCCACATTAGAATAAGAGTTTTTCTTTAAAGCTGCACCAACTGTTGATTTCAAAATCTTCACTTTGCACGAACACAGTGGAACAAAAGGGTGTATCCTGCCTTAGCACAAGGGTCCTAAAAACCACAGGTCAGAGGGTCTAAGGGTCAGATAAGCATTTGCACAAGGCAGGGCTACCGTGAGCATCATGTAACGTTTAATCACTTGTTGTGCAGAAAAGATAAGATGCTGAATGACGTCAATGTTACTTACCCTCCCATGAGGTGACCAGTAATCGTGCATGTGCTCTTGTCAAGAGGTACCTCTCCCCTATTATCTTATCTGTACTGCTTGTTGTTGCTTACATCAATGCTGAACTTGTCAGCATAGTTTTTTGTGTTTTTTACTGTATAAATACCACTGCTTGTGAACTAGAACTTTGAACTTCAGTCATGGCCTCTATGTTGAGACTGCCTGTTGTTCCCAGCTGAAAATCGATTAAACCTATATTATTGTGTCAAATTGATCTGTCTTATTTTATTAACAGATTTCCCTCTAACACAACTCAGAGCCCACTAGATACATGTTCATGCTACCTTTCTTTAAATGAACATAATTTATTAAACAATTCACATCATGATAAACGAGTAAGGGAGTTAAAAAAAAAATTATTGTTTCTGCACACAATCTGCTTTAGATAGTAAACATTGACCGCAGATACAAATACAGAACTCTGCTTTAGGACAGTGACATCATCAGGTGTGTTTTTTGTTTGTACATTGTTCTTGGGGTGGTTTTATGCTGTTCATTTGTAGTTGGTTCCTAAAACCGAGTTTTCTGACACGTGCATATGGCCTGCATATAATCCTAGAAGCTGTAATATAATAAATCATCTAAGAAGACATGATTGATGTGTAATTTTAAATCCCTAATTAATATGCTCTACATATTAAACAAAGCTAACATGTCTCATCTGTCCACAATATCACAAAATAACACATTACACTGCAGCCAAGCCATATGCAAATTACCTGCTTTTCACAATTAAAAGAAATGCATCATTTAATTTCAGCAGCGTGCAAGCACTGGAGCTTACCAGTGGGGATTCTGAGAATGTGGTATCTGCCTCTTATGAAAGACAATCAATTTCAGCACCCATTGAATCCGATCAAAAAGATGCATCAATCAGTTCTGCTTTAAAAGAACAAGTAAAAGGTGTCTCTTAAGATTGTAGAAACCGGGCGTCAAGTTGGCGTTCGCACTATGAGAGTACTCCGGACCCCTCCGTCATCTGCCGCTAGTAAGCCCCCGTGTCCCATGCCCAGAACACATCTGGCACGATCGCGACCCCCTGACAGTCGTGAGGGGGGGGGACTAGGGCGACTGGAGGGTTCGAAGGCGGAGCGGTGGAGCCCGGCCGGAGATCAGCCTTACCAGAAGCAGCAGGCCCAGTGGTGAAGCACAGCACCTTGCGCGCGAAGATTCAGCAGCCCGTGGGACGGCTGGACTGGGCCAGGCGCCCGGTACAAACTATTCCAGACAGAGGGGAAGCTGAAGGACTCGACCAGCCGATCCCAGAGCTGCCACATGGAGAGATCTGGTGAGGCAGGGACCCGGGCTGGAAAACTCCTTCCAGGTCCGAAGAAGGAAGTGAGCCAGACTGTGAGGCTGGGCCGCAGCTGGAGCCCGGAGGGGAAAAGGAGAGCGACCAAGGCCATCTCTGTGGACTCCGGTGACTTGTGCCCGGTGCTCTGGCCAGGTAGGCTGTGACCCCCCCCTCCCCGGGTGTTCGAGGACTCATGACACCCAGATTCCCGGCAAAGAGACAACAAGGCCCAACTTGAGGCCTGGGCCTGATAGGAGTGGCCGGGCAGAGAGGTGAGGAGTGGCAGTTGACGAGCAGAGGACCAGCTGCTCGTGGGGTGGCTGGGTGGGCCCTGTCGCCCACAGTGCATGACCCAGTTGAGAGAAGGGGTCGCCAAGTGGCTCAGCCGCTGTGGGGGCTGCATCGCATAGGCAGCTGACGAGACGAGGTCCAGGCTGAGTGCCTCCCCACAGGGCCTGAAGGCGCAGATGAGCAGGATCGAGTGGCTGACCCGTGGCTGGGGCTGCGGGCGTGACAGAGCCCGATTGTGGGGGCGAGTGTTGGGGCCAGGGAGAAGGCCGCTGTGAGAGAGCATGGCATCGTGAGGAGCGGTGGTCTGAAGTGAAGCCATGAGCTGCCCCTCCCCCTGATGTCACGGACTGGATAGTGAGGAGAGCCCGCTCCCCGCTGCATGTCCACTGGCTGCTGCGTGAGCCTCTGGGCCGGAGCTGTGATTCCCATGGGTGAGACCCACAAAGCACTGCCCTAATAAGAGCAAACTAGACACCGACAAGTAAGCAACTGAAGCACCAGAGATCAGACCATATCCTCCGGGCAATTGGTGGTGAACCCCACACCAATGGCGTAGTGGCAGAGTGACAACGCGCTGGAGCCCATGACACCTGGATCCCCCCGGCCTCGTCATGGGGAAAGACAAACTCGGCAGACAGCCACCCACATCCCAGCAGCGCATTGATCAGTTCACAACCCAGCCGAACCCTCAGGGGACTGGTGCCTCGGCACCCGGGCCCCCTTCGATAGAGGGTCTGGACACCCATTCTACAGGTTATGCAATCCTTACAACAAGCCGTCGAGACTGCGATTGGCGAGGTGCACCAAGATGAGGGCCTCCTGCGACAGGACTTGCGGACAGCAGTGAGCCGCATTAAACAGGTAGAAGACTGTCTCAACAGTAGATGCCAAGATCACCGACCTTAAATCCAAAGTTGCCCAGCTGCTGACCTGTATAGGCACACTCCACCAGAGAGCCGTAGATGCAGAAAATCGCTCTGGGTGCAATAACCTGTGCATCGTCAGATTCCCAGAAATAGCAGAGAAGACCCAGGCTGACGAGTTTTTGGAACAATGGCTTCAAACCTGGTTGCCGGAGTAAAAGCTGTCCCCCTGGTTTTCTGTTGAACGGGCCCACAGGGCATTTCCATCCTGGCCCCCACCGGGAGGGCAAAGAAGGTCAATAATTGCTAGGTTCCTTATTTTAAAGATTGTGATGTCATCCTCAAACAAGGAAGAGTGCAGCTGGATCTCCGATGGGAAAACCTCTAATTTTTTCCAGACTACACAAGTGAGGTGCAAAATAAAAAACGCTGGTACGAACCGGTTAAGCAAAAACTTAGGGCAATGCGGCTGCCACGTAAGGCGCAGAACTACCATTGATCCCCCGCAGATGTAGAAGAGAGAGGGGAGATCTCCTGGCCGACAATGGAGGCGGGACAGCGGCCTTTACTGCAGAACTCTTGACTATATGGAGGGGTCCACCACTCCACGCCTGTTACAGACACCTTGGTTTTGGGTTTTCAGTTGTGTTCTCGGGCAACTGATGCTTCATTGATAGAACTATGGAGCGGGGACAGTTGAGGGGGTTTGAGGAAGTACTTGCAGTAAGTTTCGAGGGCAAATTACAGTTCAGTTTCATATGTATTAACACTTTTCTTTCAGGTGTTCAAGTCATGCCTCTAGATCTACTTTATATACACGACCCTCCTAGAGGGGCTTCTTGCTCACATCTTGACGCACATGAAGTCCTAAATGCATTCAAACATAGTTCCCCCGCACACTCCGGGGTTCCTTAAAACGGTCCTTTCTTGGAATGTCAACGGATTCCTGGACAAAATTAAGCGCTCTGTGGATTTTGGCGCAGTTCATCACTTTCCCCCTTCTATATTGTTGCTCCAAGAACCACACCTGCTGGGCACTCAATGCCCTATGCTTCTACAAGGCGGATGCGACAGGGGCTTTTCCAGAGCCTCTAAGGGAGTGGTAACACTATTGCATCGTTCGCTGCCCATGGTGACCACTTCAACTAAGCTAGACCCACAGGGTCGATATGTCACTGTGTCTGGAACACTGATCGGCCAACCCGATTAATATTCTGAGTGTGTATGCCCCCCCCCGGTGACTTGAACGGTCCCTAGAGACCCTGCAGGAGGTTGTAGCGCAACTCCCCCAGGTTCGACACTCCTGGGGTGGTGACTTTACACGGTCATGAACCAGGAAGCTGTGCCACCGGTACACCGTCAGTGAGTCGGAGCGCCCGAGCTAAGCAGCTACACCGCTGGGCTGACGGTCTGGGCCTTTGTGACATGTGGCGGGTTTGGCGCCTCGAAAAGCAGCAATATACACACACACATTGATGGCACATCACACACAAACAGAAGAATAGACCTGGTTTCATGCCAGCTCCAGATGTCCACTAAGCCACAGGCATGCAGATACTCCCATACGGGATCTCTGATCATGCACACCTTCTTGTGCAGATAGATGACCTTGGCAAGGCCCAATGCTTGGTATCTCCAGGACGGCGCCTATGTCCAAGACCTGAGAGAGGAACTCACCCACTACTTTACGCACAATGTTGACTCTGTGCAGCCATCGGGCACAATATGGGATGCATGCAAATCCACCCTCTGAGGGTATGTCAGACATTTCCTGAAGGTGCAAGAGCATGAAAAGAAGCAGCAGGTGGCGTGCCTTGAGGTCCATGCATTACGTCTGGAAATGCAGCTCTCCCCCACCAATCATGCAACCACTATCAGACAACTGGGGCTAATTAGGGAAGAAATTTACCATCCTACCCTTGACTCTGCGTAGCATATGTGGCGCACCTCGACAGCCCAAATATATGGGTGGGGAGACAAGACTGGTAAACTGCTGCACTGGTTGGAGTCCAGACCCCTAGCTGGTATAATTGTCCCTGAAATCATTGACAACTCTGGCAGCTCTTACAAAACACCCCAGTCTATCGCCCAGGGCTTTGCCGCTTACTGTGCTGAGCTTTATGCAGAGCGTCCACGACCCTAGTCAGAATGGGAGGCCCCACTGCTGCGCAACGTGTTCCTCCCCAGAATCTCTGCTGCATGAAGAAAGGACCCTGACGAATCCATAACGCTGAAGGAAATCAGGGAGGCTATCTCAGCGCTGGCCCTGGACAAGACTCCGGGCCCCGACGGGTTCCCAGAAGAGCTCTACAGTAAGTGCAGTGATCTTTTAGCCCCACATTTGTTGAACCTGTATGCGGAGGTCGAACAGGCAATAAACTTCCCCTCAAACCTCGACTAAGCCGTTTTAGTGATTCTGAAGTCCCACCCACCCTCAGTACGCTGTTCTGCCTACTGTCCCATTTTGCTCCTCAATACAGAAATTACAATTCCCTCCACAATACTGGCCACTGGGCTGAAGAGGGTGCTACCCTCTCTAATCCACCCAGATCAATGCGGATTCATGCCAACCATAAGCACCCGGCACTGCCTCCGGCGGCTTCATGCAGCATTGGCCCACCACCATTCTCTGCCCCTACAATTGGTGCTGCTCCTTATAGACTTCGAAAAAAGCATTTGATACGGTCGACTGGTCGTATCCCTTCCAAGTGCTCATAAAAACAGGGTTTGGCCCTTGATATCGGAGGCTGGTGCAGCTCCTCTATTCTAACCTGACTGCCCGAGTACCGGTGAATAGGGAACTTACGTACCCCTTTCCCATCCGGCTTGGGACCCGCCAGGGATGTCCATTATCCCCACTTCTTTTCGCCCTGGCGAGCGAACTACTGGCGAAAATCATAAGGGAAGACCCGCTAGTCAGCGGATGGGCCTGGCCCACCGGACGACAGGACCACATCACCTTGCATGCTGACAATGTGCTTATTTACTTGATCAATCCACTCAGTAGTGGATCCCGCTGTCTGCAACTAATGAAGCTATTCTCTGAGGTCTCGGGCCTGACGCTTAACCCCGGCAAGTCTGTACACCCTGCAAGGGACAACATCCCTATTCAACGTAATAGCTTCCGATAACTGGGTATCACTGTGGCCCTATTGCCCAAGCTAGCATGGTCCCTTAACATCACACTGCTAACCCAGATGATTAAGAAGGACCTTAAGAGATGGCGGACCCTACCCTTTAATGTCTTGGGAAGAATGGCCTTGTATAGGATGATGGTCCTACCTGCTTTCTTTTTCTCCAGAACTTTCCCTATCAGGTCCCCAAGCGATGGTTTAAAGAAATGGACTCGGTGGCACAGCAATTCTGTAGCATAACTTTTGCCCACGGCTTGCACTTCACAACTATCAATGCGACATTCATGAAGGAGGGCTTGGAATGTCCAACTTATACCTCTATTATCTAGCCACACAACTGCTGGTACTTAATGAATGGCTGGGAGGCGGGTGGTCAGACCAGGTGGACCAGCTCAAACTATTGACAATGGGCTTCCCCAAGCTCCTCAAGCTACCATATGGAGCCCCCTTTCCCCAGAGAGATTCCTGAAGTGACGAGAATGGTACTTACAGGGTGCAGGGCAGTGCAGCGGGAAACAGGGTGGTGGGCAAGCCTCACCAAGCAAACCCCACTGTGGCAGGGAACGTGGCTCTGTGAAGTCTCCAATTTGGAGGGGTTCCATAAATGGGATAGCATAGGCATTTCGCTTCTGGGAGATGTCTGGGTGAGTTCCAACATGCTGTCCTTTCAGGAACTGCAACAACAGTACTTCCTCTCAAAGACCCAGTTTCATAAATATAAACAGCTCCAACATGCATAGGGTGCCCACGTGCAGGCTGGCACAGTCCTCCCTGAGTTTAGCCCAGTAGAGGCAAAAGTCCTGATGGGTGGTTTGGGCAACGGCAAGGTGTCTCAGATATATTGTACCTTGATCACTAACATGACAAAGACGCTCATGAATCTCAGAGAGCGGTGGGAAGGCTGGCTGGTGCAGATGGAGGAGGACGACTGTTGAGACGCCTTGATTGCCCCAAGGAGCCTGACCATAGCCAACCGCCTCAGATTAGTACAGGCATATTACCTGCATGCTGCTTACCTAACCCCTGATTGAATGCAGAGAGCGGGTCTCCAGTCCAACTCTGCCTGCCCCCATTGCTCTCGACTCAATGAAGACTTTTACCACATGGTGTGGGTTTGCCCATGCATAGAAGCCTACGGGCAAGCGGCGACCACTGAACTCTCCAGCATACTGGCAATGGAGGTAGAGATGACCCAGTTACCAGACCTTTTGGGTGTCCTTGAGGGAGTGTGGAACAGCAGGGCAGAATGTGCTTAACAGAGGAGAGCATGCCTGATAGTCAAGTGTGACATAGTTGCCAGCTGGAACTGAAAGGCAGCACCAACACTTGCTCGATGGAGGTGGGGAGTGGACTGGTGTGCTCAGCAGGAAAAGCTAGTCGACGAGATGAGAGGGTGTCTGGCCAAGAATAATAAAATGTGGGGGAAATGGAAAGGGTTTTGTGATGTCTGATAATGAGAAGTCTTTTGAACATAGCATTAACAGCTAAATATGGAACTCCTTGGAAGATACAGTGTTTTAAGTGAATGTTCTGTTGAAGCCCTGTCAGGAATAATGCAATGGTGACATATCAGTGGTAGATGTGACCTGTTATTAAGTTGTTACAATAATAAAATCAATGAAGACGTTTCGAAAATAAAAATTAAAAAAATTGGAGAAACCAAAATTCAGGGAGAACAAACGAAAAAATGAATCATTCTTTGGTGTGGCTACTTTGACTTGGAATTGCTTATCAGCTGTACTTCACCTGCCCTGGTCACTAATCAACCTCCATATAGACATGAAACCTCCATGTTAATTTGTTTCCTGTTGATTGCATTCTCATTTCTATATCGTTGTGGCATACAGATGCTGGATGTTTGCAAACAATCTTGTAAACTCACTTTTGGGATTTTTGTAAGTTCTGTAGAAATACATGTTAAAATGTAAAGATATCCTGTGACATACAGACATTTTATTAACATGTAAGTAGTTATTCATACCAACTTTGAAGTGAACCCAATAAAATATACAAGAAAGGAACTAAATTGAAGAGTAGTGACTAAACTTCCTTTCTATACAAAATAACAGTAGCTAAAGTCACAATCACTCTTACAAAAAGATCAATGCAATCTACCCTTTTCTCCACGAGATTCTGACATTCCTTTGATGACCCCAATCTTTTTAACACTGGCACATAATTCCATTCTCACCAGTGGTCTGCCTTTTGAGCTAATGGATAATTCTGATTTCTTCAATACTACGTTTGAACAGCATATGAACTGCATCTATTTTCTCAGAAAAAAGATTTGTTTTCCCTCAAATACAATGATTACCATAGCCAAGTTGGTATTATAGGCCTTGAGCCTGCAACATGGTTCAATTCTCTTCATATCTGATCATATTTGAGAGAACTGCATGAAAGAAGTATCTGCACACAATGAGCAGAAAAAATATAGTTCAACATAAGTAGGCTAAAGAGACGCCCACGTTGACCTAAACAATAGCTATAATCTTACCAGAAAACCTTCTCCCAGTGGCGGTGGGAATCGTTATTATGAATACTGCTGATTATACCAGTGAGCTATCGAGATAATTTACAATCTAGTCGTTCCTCCATTTTTAGATCCTATATGTCTAAATATTTTTTTCGTAATTTTTTTCTTTTTTTTAACTTTGGTGCTAGTGGCCATGTCTTACACCTGTAATAGTAGCAATCTCATCAACGGCATGGAAAACTAACATTTTGATTCTCAGGTGCAGTTTTTACTCACTATGGATGTTGGGATAGGAAGGTCCCATGCATGGTTAACGGGCATGTTTCCCTGTCCTGAGTGCTCAACTGTGTGTGCCTGTGGCAGACTTTTATTCTGGCCCTACAGTGTCACACTAATCTAGGATATGTGCTTAATCCTAGACCTCTCCGTGACACTGGACCTATCCAGTGGCCTTGAGGGGTGCATCAAGTAGGCCCT
This sequence comes from Pleurodeles waltl, assembly GCF_031143425.1. Lineage (NCBI taxonomy): Eukaryota > Metazoa > Chordata > Amphibia > Caudata > Salamandridae > Pleurodeles > Pleurodeles waltl. Next base: position 582,913,862 of record NC_090438.1, on the reverse strand, counting down.
AATTATCAGCAGAGGACTAATGTCCCTGTTTTGCATACAGCGCATAACAAAGAGACAGCTTACCATGTTTGCAAAATTAATAGTGACACAAAACCTGTTCACCTGTATCACGGGGAGTTAGGTCTTCTGTCCCGGTTGTGTAAAGTTAAAGTTCCAATATTATGTGTGTATCCAGAGCTTTACGCTGGAATCATGGGTGCGCGTGGCCACTGAGCCAAAGGACTTAGCGGGATAGGGACGTAGATCAAGGTGTGGCCTGCACCCTGCCTACCCTCAGCTTTGGACTATCTTTGCTCGTTGTTGCCTATCATATACTGACTACACCACAAGGGGAAAGAATTAAGAAAACTGTGACTTGGTGCACAATTGACTTGTGGAGGAAATGTAAGATGGCACCTGAGCCTGATTCATGCTTCTATCTGACTACTAGAGGGGAGCAAGCTTAGGAGGGGACACCCAGGAGAGACCTCCAAGGGAACTTAGTGGGTATAGCTCCCAAAGGGAGAATCATACCCAGGGTCATAAATCTGTTTATTAAGTTGGATTACGTTGTAATAATCATTGCTGTGTGATTGAGGGCATTTTCATTTTCATAAGAGATAAGCATCGGGATAAACACTGATGTTACAGTGTCTGTTAGTTGATTATTGAACTTGCACTATCTCACTGAGAAGCCTGTGACTGCTCACCCTCAATACCCTGAAACACAAGGGTTGCACTTGGCTCCGTTTGCCGAGTCCTAGAAGGACGGACACAAGGGGCAAACGACCTAACCATTTTGACACACCTCCTTAACACACACACCATCCTTTGCAGAGTCCTACAGATTTGCATCATTCTCCTAAAGGGTGCTTGGACTAGGATGTTGTTCTATTTTCTGAACACTTATTATATTCAAGCTAAAGGAGTGTCAATGGTCGTCAACTCTGCCCAAATCTAGGAAAGTTCTATATTGAAGCGCATTGCTTTTTATGAGGTATGCCATGATTTATGCTGAAAATATCCTTGAATATTTATGAATTTTAGTGTGAGATGTTCAAGAGATCATTTAATTGACGGAAAAATACAGAGGGTGTCTGCATTACAATATCGGCATCCATACCTTTTTATATAAATTGAGGGCAGATTCGAGGAACTGAGTAAATGTTTTTGTCCTTCTTTGGCTCCGATAGAGAAGGGCAGTGATGATAAAATAATTGAGGAACCGTTTTTATGAACAGGCAGAATTTTAATGTCTTGAGGGTTTAGACAAATAGTATATGGGTATAAGTATATATATATATATTTATATGATAATATTAACTTTTTCCTTCTAGTATCAAAGAGTACTGAAAAAACACCGGACTGCACAGCTGTATAATTATATAGTTACGTTTTAGATGCTGAAATGACTTTGAAGTGGAACATTAAAAATTCAAAGTTCCAAAATGCGAGCTCTATTGGCTTTAACAATACGTGTTTTTAAAGAGCATTTGCTTTGTATTGTTAACAGCAGCAACTTCCATCTTTAATAAAGCAACAGGAAGGCGACATCATGTAGGTTTCGGCCCATAACATATTGATACCCTACACATGGTAACAGCGCAGACCCCAAGTGAGCAAGAAAACGTCCACCTTGATTGAAAAGAGCAGAAGTGATGACACTTTCAGCTTTTAAAGTCACTGTTAAGTGCCGCTTTTAATTTACATACCGATACGGAATCCAGCTCAGAGGAGACGATAGCGACTACAGATAAATCATCATCTTTCTCCGTCTTCGGCATAATATCTGTAATTAAAAAGTAACAGTAAGACACACTCCAAAATATGTTTGGTCATGCATAATAAAGCAAGAGCATTTTGGCCCTAATGGGCAATTGGGGTGTGGCAGCAGAAGATATCCATATGGAGCAAAACCTCAGAGCAATGGGGTAAAAATAAATACAATGCAAGTTTTGTCAACTGGTAATTCGTTTTAGTTGTAAAAGTAAGAAAAATGTATTTGATAGAAAACAACTATGCAGGCCATTCAGCCACTTATGCACTTGCCAACGTTTAACATCATACCCCTCCACCCCAGGTCTCAAGTGTTACCCTTAGGACTTAAGTCCATGTTCTTCTGAGTGTTCCAACAAACAACTGTGCAAATCCCTGTTTTGCACAGGGGTCGGGATCCCAAGTTGGGTAGCATTTACTGCAACCGTTAGTTACTAGGTGCGTTAAATACCTACACATTCATTACATTTTCAGCATGTCAAGCCTGCTGGAATTTAACAGGGAAAAACAAAACAATATTTAGCTTGAACTGAAAACTGTGGTTTGCTAAGCGCTAAAATTCGCATGATATTCCCCAAAAAACAGAAGAGGTGCTTATTTATGGTACTCAATAAATACTGAATCCTGGGAGTCAGATTTTATTGGGTACGTTAAGGAGCACCTGCTCCTTTAACCAACTAAGAATCAGGGCTTGCATTTTTATGGTCGAGCCTGCGACTGCATGCACAAGGGCATGCGTCTCACATGAGAGAGACTGTTGTGTTCATTACAGGGCTTGGAGCCCACCTGCCGCTCACCATTTGTTGGTTTGCTGGCACTTCTTTAGAGCCTCGTATTTCGTCAAGGCATGTCTGGCATAATTTCCATTTCCCTGTGTGGGGCATAGCACTAATTAATTTCATCTTACTTAGTGTCATTCAACTTCTCCCGAGTGATCGAGGTACTATTTTGTTCTAACTTCCAGTGCCCCGAAAACAGAAGGCTTGTGACAGGCAAAAACGTGGCAAGCAAACAAACAAAATTCCCAAGTTTTTTTTTTTTTTAAAGCTAACTTTTTTTTTGGTGTGGGGGTAAGTCGTGTTTGCTAATTTTCCACTCATGGGCGCTGTTGTCAAAAAATGACAATTAACTTGTTCGAAATATGCGAGAACAATTGAATTGCGAATGCTTGTTCTGCACTATTGTCGGGGTCCAGTTTTTTGCCACGACTTCCGCTCTGGGGGCATCAAAGGTTTGGATTGGCTGACAGCCTGCTGACTCTCATTGGTTCATGCTTAAAAAAAAAAGAGCAGCCTTGAGCACACAACCATTATTCTCTCATTAAGCCCGAGCATCAGTCTCTAATGCGCAGAACGGTTTAATTGTCTATTGTCAGCCATTCTGTGAGCACTGTTGGTACCGAGCCTCGTAGATAACATCACATTTAATCAGTGCTCCGTTTTGTTGCTAAGAGGAGGCTGGTTGAGAGGTGAAAAAAATACGGAAAATAAAATGAAAAATACACGAATAAAAGGAGGTCTCAAGACTGAAAAGAATGGAAAAATCATGAATGGAAAGATTGAACAAAGAGACAAAAAGGAGATGATGAAAGATGGAAACAAATGCAGGGAGGACAAGGAAAACGAAATCTAAAAGGGCCAAAAGGATCAACCAGGGGTGGAGAAAGAATAGTGAGGGAAAGCTCAGAAGAAAGGCAATGTTTTGGCTCTTTTTTTAATTAAGTGGTTTACAAGCCTTCATTGCAGAGACATTGTAGGAATAGCAATAGGATGGTATTGCAACGTTTATATAACACTTACTCCTACCTTGGTGTATGGAATGACAATTTTTTGCATAGTGTACCTCCAGATTCTTGCCTTGACTGTTTTTGCTAGCTGTAGAACTCTCCATTTTACTCCTGCTAACCTGTGGTAAAGTGCCCGTGTTCCCCCCATCCAATATGTTGAAATTGGCATACCCCTAAAAGACATATTTAACCTACCCAACAGGGCCTAGTATATGCTCAAACTTATGCCCAAGATCAGTAATTTAAATGTCACTAGTGCACTGTAGCACCCACTGTATACTCAACTGTACTAAAAAGGCAAACAGGACTGCAAGTCAACCACTGGTAGCCTGGCTGTGCAGTTTTAAACTGCAAATTTGACCTGTCAAAATAAACCCGTTTGACAGGTCAAAACTTTCCTTTTAAATACTTACAAATCACCCCTATGTAGGTCCTGTTCTCCATAAGACAGGGTGCATGGCATTCAAAAGAGTAGGTGTCCTGAAAGTGGAAAAGCCCCAAAAGCTATTTTGACTGTAGTAAGGCTGGCTGTTCTATATGAAAATAATAAGCTACATAATTACATTTAATAATGCTATGGTTAGTCAAAAATCGATTTAATGGTAAAATCACATTTTAAATAAATATGAAGAAAGAGTTACTTTTAAAAAGTGACCTTTTCCATGCCTAAAGCCACAGGAAGCCCATTCCCATGAGCTCCAGCTGTCACCTTGCAGCTAAAAAGTCACCTTGATGAGGTGTGAAAACTGCTCCCAGAGCAAGATAAATGCCTGGGGTGTGGGGGGGACGTGATGCTTTTTCCCTTGACTTGATGGCCCGTCGGCTGTGTCCAGGAACATGATTAACTTCAAAGAGGGGTACTGTGAGATTGTTTGCTGCAGAACATAGGAGAAAATGCAAAAGTAAACAGGGTAACCCCATTGGTTAGAGAGGAGCCAGGAGTCACTCCATCCACAAGCTAGTGTAAGGCTTAAATGTGGTACTCACAATGCCCTCCTCATATATACTACTGGACCCGTAGAAGATCAGAAGACGACTGAACCTGCTGAGACCTAAAAAATAGCCTAGAAAACTGGACCTGCTCTCTATCTAGTACCCAGGACAAAGAAGCAGATTCCAAGAGTCCAGCTGGCCAGTCCCAACTTGACCTGCCCTGGACTATGCAGTTGGCCTCAGCTAGAGTGAGTCTTGACTGCTGAGGGTGCTGTCCCTAAGGTCTTAAAACTCTTGACTGTGTCAAAGTGTTTCCTTCTAACATCTCCTGAAACCTGGGAAACTGAAATGTTTGGGCTTCAAAGTCATCTGGAGGACCAGGACTTACCTGCCAAGTCGATCTGACAAAGATGCGTTGCCAGTGGGTGAAGATTGAAGTTATTCATGCTTAGAGCTTCTCCAAAACAGCAAATCCAATTTAGGGGGACCTTGAAAAACAAAGGTAGCTGGCCTTGTGTAGCCCTGTTCAGGTACATCTTACAGCCTTGCCCTGCTGGAATAATTTGAGCTCCAAAAAAGTGATTAAGTCTGAACATAGAAATCATCACCAAGCGAAAGCACCTAAACATATGCAGCCAGAAAGGTGCGTTCCTTGGGCGCAAAATTGCAATTTCTCTTGCTTGAAGCATTCCCACAAAAAGTCAATGGCTTTCCTGAGACCTCGTCTCTTCTGCTACAGCCTGCTGGCTTTCCCTGCTGAGGAATTTTGACTTCCATGTCAGAGGCTAAGTCAGAAGGTAAAACTTCAGACTGGGTCAAACTTGGTTTCTGTATTCAACCCCTAGTCCATCTCCGTTGGCCTTAACTCATGCCTTGGTACCAGTCAAACGCAACCAGATGACCGTGGTTGGACTTATCATTTTTTGGTGCTATTTGGAACCCTAAACCTCAAAGATTCATGTTGCTGTGCCCTTTATTTGATTTTTATGATTCTGGAATAATTTTATGTTTTCAAAATTATTCTTTCTGTCTAAATTGGTTTGGGATGTTTATTGTGTTGCGGTTGGACTACTATTGTTTTTGTACTGCATAATGCCTTTCACATTGCCTCCAAGTTAAACCTGTCTGCTCTGTGCCAAAGCTACTAGAGGGTTGAGCTCAGGTTAATTTAGTGACATTAATGATTCACCCTAACATGGTTTGTGGCCATTCCTTAAAGGGGGTCATCTGCCCCATCAATTATTATCCTCCATTTCTTACAGTGGCGCACAGAGGAACTTGTCTACCTGAGTAGTACTATACAACATGTGGGGTATGTGGTTGGAAGTGTGTTGTCTTTGTTCCGATCCTGTATGAGAAATGTTTTCATGATGAGCGTGGTGACCACTGAGGTGAGGTAATCATTTTATAGGATGCAGCACTTAGCAGTATGATGGATAAAGAAGTGTTTGAGACAGTTACGCAGTTTATGGCTTTCAGTATGCCAGCAGGTCTGCAGGTGTTTATATGGTAATTCTTAAGTTCATAGTCCACTTAGCTAGTTACTTCAATGGGTTCTCCATTTTAAGATATTTTGTTTCAAGTTTATGATCCTGAGAAGGCAAGGATACAGGGAGAAACGGTGTAGAGGTCTGCTGATTTGTACTTTGTCAACGTAATCCCATATCTGATTGTAGTTGTGAAATGTCAAGAAGCGGTTGTAGAATGTGGCTTGTGTGGTTCCGCAGTGGTGGATTAAATTAAGATCCTCCATGGGTGATGGACTTGCTGAGGGCATCGGTCTCCTTATGGAATATGATCCCGCTGTCATTGATGGGCAGACTAGCCATCTCCAAGATGGTACTCTTTCAGCACTGTTTATATGTCATACAGAACTCTCCTTCTTCACTGGCTGCGAGGGTCTTCAGGCAGTCGGACTCAATAATTGTTTCCCTTTTCTGGGCTGGAAAACGAGGCAGGGTGGCCTCGACCACTCTGACCAGACGATAGGAAGGGGAAGACAGGGAGGTACGGTGACATGACTCTTTATTACACCGCACACATGTAGCACGCTGCCTGGAGCCCAATAAAAGTTAGGAGAAATGTCTCCTGGAAGGGATGGTTGATGCAGAACAGCTACCATCGATATTGATGGAAAACACTGAGGCCAAGGATAGCCTGCCATTTGTGAAGCGGCAGACGTTGCACATTTGGCAAAAACGAGTTACAGTAATGTTGAGACACGCCCCTTTTCACCAAGAATTGCTGATGAGGATATTTGAGCCAGTGTGAAACATGTCTGAAAATATGTCCTTCCAGGCATGGAGGGAAGAGGTCTGTGAATTGTTGGGGGACCTGTACCCCAATGAGAATTTTATTTCCTTTGGGGATGCACGAGCAGAGTTTGCACTGGGGCTTGGACACCTTCTGCACTTGCCAGCATGGCAGAAGTGGCCAAACAGACCTGGACCACCTTTCCTGTGGCTCCAAGGGCGTCTGCCACAATGGAGACCCTAGTGTCCTGTGGGTCGGGCAGCCAGCTAATATCTTCGGGCCTGATTACAACTTTGGCGGAAGGGGTTAATCCGTCCCAAATGTGACAGATATCCCACCCACGGTATTACGACTTCCATAGGATACAATGGACTCGTAATACGGCGGGCGGGATATCCGTCACATTTGGGACGGATTAACCCCCTCCACCAAAGTTGTAATCAGGCCCTTTGCTTTATGAAGCCTTGAAAGCGGATGTGGTGGGCGACTGTCTGCAGATCCAGGCGGCCTGGGAGTAGTACCTCGGGGTGCCCATGGAAGAAGAGGATTGAGCTTGTGTCTGTGCCCTCCAGCAGTCAGTGTCCTGTGACACCTGCTTCAAGCTTGTACATTATCATTTTTTTGCAGCGCACTTACCTAACACCCAAGACTCTTTAGCAGAAAACACAGGCTCGCTCTCTTAGCTGCCCTCACTGTAGAACTCAGGGAGCTGACTTCCTTCATTTGGCACTGGGCTGTCGAGCCGTGCAGGAAGTTTGGAAGCAGGTGGTGGGTGAACTCACAGGCGTAACCTCATTACCTGCAACCTACAACTCCACAGTGCTGTTTATTGTCTACCCAAAATAGTTAAATAACTGTGATTTCCAGTGTTTAAAAAACAAGTTGTTTTTTGCATTGATTGTTATATAGCACATATTTAATTAAAAGGTGAAGTAATGCAGAGTATGTTGTGCCTCCCCATTGGCAATGAGTCCAATGGACTTAGGTTACACAGCATAGGAAGTCTGTGTATTGTACTCTCACTTACACTCACAGCTTATTACCCTCTCCCACATACCATTACCACTCACACCTCAATTTATCACATCTCTTTCTGGTTTACAGGACTCCTAATTTAAAAAGTAACACTACTATGTTCAAGTGTTTTAATAAACAAATTCCAGCATAGTTGGTGGCTACTTGCCTACTTCTTACTGAATAGTACGGCACTGTAGGGGTGGTCAACGCTGCAGACAGCATAGTACCTAGTGAAACCTTTAACATTTTGAATTACACCAGATTCAATTGTGGCCCTGCATTCTCAGGCACCCGAAATTGATGCTTCAAGCATGCTTGCCACTGTATTTTTGCACTCTTTGCCTGACTACATTAAGGTCATGCTGCTGTTGTGGGGACATTCATAGCTGCCAAGTGTCCCCTCGGCAAATGCTTCACTTTACATTAGTCCTGATCACTATGCACTTAAAAACTCCAGCAGTAAAGTGCAGTTGGGTAAAAAGCCCAGATTAGCTGAAGGTATCATGCATACCAATGGGATACAGTGCAGCTATTCATCTGGTTTGTATTTTGAAAGTCTTGTGTCATGTTTCATTACTACCCCATGTGCATGATGGCAGCTCTCTTTCACAGGTATCAGCACTGAATGTTTAAAGCCTGGACTATTTGTCTGGTGACTTGCTATCAATACAGCCATGGTTGAAAAGGGGGCTGGTTTATCATAGGGTTTTATCCATTCTGGGTCCGGGGGTAAATGTGATAGTGCATATTGGTCACAATTCTTGTGAGCCACTCATTTCACCAGTCACTGAAAGAATGTAACACTACCAAAAGATCATTTATGATTTTAATATGCCCCAATTCACTACAGTCATTCTCTAAAGTAATTAGATCAGACCTAAGATATACTTCTAAACCCTGCACTTTTAATGCAAGCACTCAAAACTGGAGGAACCAAAAGTAAAAGGCAACAATATTTTAGTGACAATCCTAAGCAACAAAACTGAAGCAGAATAGTCTTAAACCAGTCTTTCTGGCTGTTACCTTTTGTAGCAAAGTTATGTTGTGTTGGTCCCTTCAGAAAGAAATAAAAAAATACTCATTCGCCTTTCTATGAATGACATTTTAGCTTTTGGTTCTGCCAGTGTTTATTTGAGTTTATATATTTACACTGATGGGGGTTGTTTCCCTCTCAGTGGGGTTAATCAGTTATCATAGGTTTAAACCTAAAACAGGATAGCCTACTTATATTGCACTTACTAACTCTTATGATGTCTTGTGATGGTTTACGCCAGGCAGTACACTGATCTGAAACTCAGGGCAAGTAGGTCTTTTTCTTTGTTATCGGGATTAGTTTTGCGTATAAGGAGTCTGTGCCATGCATGCTTTTATGCAGAAGGTTTAATCCATAGGAGTTAGGTGTGATCTTTAGTGAGAGAGGGAGATATGTGCACTCATGCACTGACTGCGGTATTAATAGATGGTCTACAAGAGATTCGGTATTTGTAGTGCAGGCATATGACTTTTAAAGGAAAAGTGATCTTTGAAATGAGGTGTGGGCAATTTTCCAAAACACAGCAATCAGGATTAAGGCAGACATGCATGGGACTTAGAGTAGGTTGTTCTCAGGCAGAGGAGGCATGCAGAGGACGGAAAAGAAGAAGAGTAATCTGAAACAAAAAGTACAGTCGACAATCAGATATTTTTTAATCAAGGTCAGTTTTCATGCAGGGTGTTTAGGAATACGGTTCAGATAGCATGCAAAACTGTAAAATGAAAGGACATTATTGGAATGTTTTCAAAAATCACTGTAGCCATCAGAACACCAGCCCACATATATCGCCATCACCTACGGGTAAAAATAATTAAAATAAATGTGGTTTCTTTTTCCCAAAAAATCTGATGGAAGGAAAACGCAAAACAAGAATGTTGTATTTTAAATGCTTGTGCTACAGTTGCTCTTCCCCTGTTCTTGTGATGATCAAGGCCGGATGAAGGAGAACAGTGTCTGTTTAGCAAATTTGTGTAAAATACTATGGGCCTGATTCTAACTTTGGAGGACGGTGTTAAACCGTCCCAAAAGTGGCGGATATACCACCTACCGTATTACGAGTTCCATAGGATATAATGGACTCGTAATACGGTAGGTGGTATATCCGCCACTTTTGGGACGGTTTAACACCGTCCTCCAAAGTTAGAATCAGGCCCTATGTCTTAGAGCAGAGAGCAGGGCTGGGGCTGTCTCCAATATGGAGCACCCACATCATAGGTACAATTAATTGTATTTTGCATCTTGCTGCCATTCAACCTAACTGTAGCAGTGATCATATACAAGTGATACGTTTGTGTGGAAACCCATTCCAAATCACCTTACATGCTAAAGGTGTGGTAAAAGCAAAGTAATTCTATACCCTCGCTACATAGGATCAACAGCGGTCTTGTCAAGCAGACCATAACTTAATTTAACATCTGTTAACTCATCTCCTTTGCATAAGGATTGTCACACATCGATCAAAAGCTGCTAATCTGTCCTCTCCCGCTAGCAATCGGCCATCACCTTGCCTTGAAAAGTGTGTTGCTTATCTCAACTTTATGTTTTGTTTCTTCCAAGTCTCGGGTGAGATTATTTTTTTTACTCACTAAGCATATTTTATAACCCCAAGCGTTTAAATATTTTCTTTCTTTCTTTAACTCTATTAAGAAGTTGACTTGTGGTTTTCTGACTTGCCTTGCATGTCACTGCTCTTCCTGTCTGCTCTTATTATATATTGTCTTCTTACCTTATCTTGACCTGGTTTAGAAATACTACTGCGATATCACCTCAATTCATGTGTGACCCATTCATTCATGCTGTCATTTTTAACCTGCAGCAAGTTGCATGCTTGGACTTGTGATTTGACTTTCAGCAATGATAGTCCTAGGTCAGAAATTGCAGCAAGCAAAGTTTTGCTGCCTAAACATCAGGTTTAGTTGGAGGTGTTATGCGTGACTTAAAGCTACTTGGCATGTATGGATGCAGTATGGACATTAGCTGTGCAAGATTCCCTCAGTCACAGCAGTAGGGAAAGTCAGCAACAGCAAAGACACTGCTCTCCTGTCTGCTCTTATCACATACTGTCTTTTTACCTTATCTTATCTTACCTGGTTTAGAAATACTTCTGCAGGTTAGGGCTTTTGCTTCCAGAAAAGTAGTGAGGTAACTATCAGCAGATTTTTCCATCGGTTTAGTGTGTAGGGAATCCTAGTTTGTTTTAATGAGATAACAGGAGTTAGCTTAGCCTTTGACTTGCAGACTCATGCCCCAGTCACCTAGTGACTTTTAACCTACTTAGCTTGCTCTGTCTTAGCCCATTTAATTATTTAATTCTTCTAAGATGCCTGTCTTGTTTATAATTAGGCCACTTGTTATGATTTGCTTTATCAGTGCCACCGCGTTAAGGCGTCAAGATCAAGTGACAAAGACAAACAAACAGTAGGTGTTCACACTTAGGGACTTTCCCTCTCCGTGCTTTTGAGGGAATTGTTTATATTAATTGCCGCCCCAAGCATGCCTGTTATCTTTTGTTTGGGAACACACCTACGTCAGGGGTCCAAGTAGATCTGTATAAATACATAACACTTTAGACAGATAATCAGAGGGATTCCGACCAGAGGGCATCGCCACCATCGCCGATATCGATGCTGCATGTCTTGACGCTGACTCAGTCTTCGTGTCCCTGCGGAGTCTGAGATAGAGACCTCATTCCAAGGTAACGAGGGTTGGGGGCTCCTCTCATGGACATGGCATTGGCAGATTAGGTTTAACATACCCAGCTCTCCTTTAGGTAGGAGGTTAGGCCTATCATGATAGGGTATTAGGACATATTATACGCCTTATGTCTTTTCATGTTATTGCAAGATGTTGGGGGTCTTTGTAATAATGACTCTTGTCTTTACAATTCTGTTTCTTGCACTGTTCATTATCCTAATCATTGCAGCCCATGCAACTTATCGCAGATTGCAGTTGTGTTAAATAAAAAACATTGAAACTTTACTGCATCTTCGTTATTGCCTGTGTTTGAATGAGACATGATGTATCTGTGAGAAAGGAGTAATCTCCGTTTAACCCCAACACTCCCTGAGATGTCATACTCTCGAGTCCATGCGTAAAGGCTGCCACAAATCACCTTCTACAAGTTGGGTTTTTGGTGAGGTGCTGCTAGGGAGCCGGAAGGGTTGGGACGACAGCTGTGACTTGTTGTAGGATAGGCATAGTCGCCTACAAACATAAGTACTGTCATCCTTAAACCAGCAGTCTTGCCTAGAGCAAGAGTCCAAACTACGACATGGCGCCACCAACGATGGTGTTTAGGCACTAATTTACTGATACCCTGACTATCACTGTCTCACAGACAACAGGTACCCTAAGTACCATTAAACGGAGACGTCCGTGGAGATGTCCGTGGTCTTTTGGAAGATCCTTCTCAGCTAAAAAGGTAACACCTGATTAGGCTGTAGGTTGGTCGAGCTCGAACTCATAAAAGGACTTTACTCCCCATTTTGGTGTTCCGTTTCTCTAAACAAATATGGCTAACACCATAGAAATTCCTGAGAATGCTAGACGAGCAATAACACAACACTTACTAGCGCCTGGCCTTGTACCAGAAGGCGGGGATGTTACTCTTATAATAGAAGCTAATGAAGCATACCAAACAGAAACATTTTACAGTTGGATCACCTTTCCTGGGGTGGACCAAAGAAACATACATTCCACACATACGAAATTGCAAACGTACCATAACGGTACCAAGCATACCAGTATCATGAAATATCGCTCACATACCAAGAGAATCAGAACTGGTTTGAAGGCGCCCTACCACATGTAATACAAAGAATGAGACTAGGTCCTTTAAGTAATGATAGACCTACGTGGCCTCTGTTTGCCACATACACACCTCACCCAGGCATACCAAATATGCCAATAGCAGATCTGCGAAATTTATATAATGAGTTAGTAACACTATATAGACGACTAGTTCAGTTCGTAATGCCAACTCTGAACACAACACCAGTGCGTCCAGCTCCACCAGCACCTGGTGGATTAATCCACAAACATTGCATACTATTATGGGTAAAGTACCCACAGAACGAGAGAAAATACTGTTCTGGATAGCCAGAAAAGTAACCAGCTGGAAGCTGTGTTTCCCCATACAGGACCACAGGAAAAGCATAGACTTCTCACAATGTGCTTGCCCTTTGGGATGGTTCCCTCTGTGGATTACTGCGCCACATGGGGTACAGACTTCGCTGCTATATATACTACCACACATGGTACCCCGACACTTGCCAATTTACAAGTGATAAAACAAATACAAAATGAGCAAGGGGCTGCACCAGCCTTTGATTTGGGGATGAAATTAATGTGTAACTTTGACGCAGTTGCCTCAATAATAATCAGTAACATTAAAGGGGAAGTGGTAGCACTGGCTATATGCCAGCGTCTCGGAGAAATTCCACATTTGGAACAGGAGAGACAGCTACCGAAAATAATTTCCAACACCTATACTAGTATAGGGTGGGATAGTTTGGGAGCCAAACCAAAGAAGTTGGAATTACAAAGTACCACCCTTAAGGAAGGTATGAAGCAGGCACAAGAGGGCTCTAAAAAGCGCTGGGAAAAATAAAAAGAATTTAAGGATAGACGAAATAAGAGAGCTGATTCTCCACACCTGGAGAACTCCGAAAGGAGATACAATCTCAGAAATAGGGAGAATATCAAAACTCCTGACAGATATACTGATTCACGGCCATCTCGTTCCTTTCAGGGCGCGCCGGATAGACCTAGCAAGAGAGGGGGGCCATCCTGATCGACATCCGGAATACGTGAAACAAAAGAAAGACTCGCCGCAGTCTACAATTAAAAAAGATAAAAAGACTCAGCAAAAGCCACAGTTTAAAAAGAAAAAGGTGGCAGCACTGTCAGCTAAAAATGCCATTACACTTGAGAACACTGTTGAGGAACAAGACGTGGGCAGTGACACTGTTAGACAGCGCAGCAGAGGTCACGATATGTCACCAGAGTCTGAAAGATTATCTGGATGCGACAGCAACTAGCGATTTTATTGCAGTTGAGACAGCGGACGGCCGCGTTCTCCCACCTGACAGGGTTTATGATTTAAAAATTCAAATAGAGGGAGATGTGGAGAGCACCATTGGTGTGATATTCTGGGATGAAATCACTAGTGACATTCTGGCCGAAAGAGACTGGCCACCTAAGCACGTCCGTAAGCTTTCACATGGAGAAGATGCTATTTTGCCTTCTTTCTCTAATCTTGTTCCAGAAGCAGAAAAACAAGCCTATGCTACTGAATGGGCTTTAGCGCAGGCACCTGCGTTATACCGCAATCATGTATGTTGGGACAAGGAGTCTCCTTGTCATGTTATTCCTGTTAGGTCTACACCCCAACCTCAGCCACAATATTCTGTCAAACATGAAGCAAAAGCTCCAGTGAGGGAGATCGTCACTCAGCTTGAGTATCAGGGAGTAATAGAGCCCTGTACATCTGCAATGAATAACCTGTTATTCCCCGTTGCAAAGCCAGACCATTCCTACAGAGTAGTCATAGATTACAGACATTTAAATAGTCATACACGTACATATGCTATATAAAACTCACATAGCACAGCACTAATAAACAATATAGTGCGTAAAAAATATAAAACAACGTTACATATTTCGAATGGATTTTTCTGCCAGAATTTAGCACATGAAAGTCAGGACCTGAGAGTGCTTTCTTATTTGGCTCACAAAAACACTTTTGTTGTTTACCCTAAGGCTATAAGAACAGCCCAGGGCTATTTTCAGCCCGTGTAACATCAATATTACATGATATTGATCCCGAGGCGTTATCCTATGTGGATGACATATAGCTCACGGACGACAACATCAACATTCATCTTGTAAGGGTTGATCGGGTAATTTTGGAATTTGCAGACCTCGGTTACAAATTCAACTTTAAGAAAAGTAAGATTGCCTTTTTCAGTGTATTGTTCCTGGGATACAAGCTATCGAACGAGGGGAAGAGCCTGGCCCTGCACTTTCTAGAGAAATGTGCACAGTTGCACCCCCCTAACACTCTGAAGAAACTACCGTCTTTACTAGGTTTCTTCAACTTTGGCAGAACATATATTCCAGACTATGCACAAAGTATCAAGCCACTTTATGACTTGGTACAGCCACACTTTTATAGCAGACACTGGACAGTTGAACATACACGCATCCTTAGGAAATTGCAACAGGACATGCTAGAAGCTAAACACTTGCACACACGTGACAATAAAACAAATTAGGTCATCAGAATAATTGTTGGTGCCACTGGATTTACTTATGTCACCTTCAATGAGAGCGACACAGTACCCATAGCGTATAAATCACATTTATATTCATAGTCAGAACAACGTTTTGCACCTACAGAAAAGATTCTGACTGCAGTTCAGATGGCTGTCATTAAGGAGAGGCCACTTGCCCTGGGGAAACGCATTATTGTTTTTACCCCTGTGCCGGCCTTATAGGCTGTCACCAAAGCAAGCGTTTCCAACGCTAAAGCATTACATCCACGTTGGATACAGTGGGCAACGTCTCTGACCGCCACTGATGTTGACTATTTCTTTGATCCAAAACTTCAGAGACAAGAGTTTCTCCAGTACGAACAGGAGTACCCTGCTCCTCTAAATATCTTGCCACTAGACAGATACCATATTGTCATATACACTGATGGTTCAGCACAACGAGCTGTAGGTACTAAACATCAATACTCAGCCGCTTGCGCAGCCGTGAGCGGAGTGATGGAGGAAGGAGTTTTCCACCCTCACAATACCTACACGCAGACCCTAGGGAACACACAGAGCCAGGATGCCTGACTTTAATAGTCTATGACTCATTCTACTGCTTCCAGTCATACAATGATTATCTTAATCATTGGAAGCTAAACGAGTTTATATATTTTGAATGGGAACACCATTTAACAAAAGACATTGTGAGGGAGGGTGGCTGATCTTAAGGATAAGCTACAATGTGTCCATGTAGTACATACATTGGGCCATCAACGTGTAGGAGTACATGTTATCGGCAACACTTTGGCTGATAAAGCAGCCATATGTGCAGTGGCTACAGCTTCTGTGGCTGCAGTGACTCGTTCACAGACGAGATTGGATAGGGAAATACTGACAGCTGTGAAAGCTTTGGCTGAGGGCAAGCCCTTCCCGAAAGGATACCCTACAAATTATTCTTACCACATCAGTGCAGAGAATGTTGCCTATGCAACGATTCCTGGGGTTGGAGATCGAGTGATCCCCAACGAAGACCAGAGATTAGATCTAGTAAAAGCAGTGCATGAGGGTGTAGCTTCTGCACATGCTGGTATTTTGGCCACGATAACACTCTTACAGAAATGCTTCTGGTGGACTGGTCTATGCAGACGGACAAAGAAATATGTGCTTTGTTGTGACATTTGACAGCAAATAAAGAGATCTAATATCAAACACCCACCAAGGACATCCCTCTTAGTGTCCAGCAGGCCACTACAATGTGTGTACCTGGACCACTGCGGCCCGCTCCAACCTGATGGTGCATTCAAATACATCTTAATCACTGTAGATTCTTGTTCTAGATTCCTGTGGGTATGGCCGCAGCGGTCAGTTGACGCTCGAACTGTTATAAGAGACTTGCTGATCTTTATCGGTACATATGCGGTTGCAGCATTCCATTCGGACCAGGGCCCTGCATTTGCCTCTAAGGCATTCAGGGACACCATGGGGACGATGGGTGTTGAACTCCATTACTCCTCACCATACTATCCTGAGGGAAATTCGGTTGTGGAGAGGCGGAACCATCATCTAAAGCAATCCTTAACAGCTCGAGTATTAGGTTCAGGCCGCAGTTGGCTTCATCACCTATATGGGGTCCAGGGAGCACTTAATAATCTGCCACGACGGTCCTTGGGGGGACGCACTCCTTATGAGGTTCTCTTTGGGATACCTATGTATGTCCCAGATCTTACTGGCTCTGATTTGGTGGCAGCAGAAACACCATGTGACATAAATGAATGTCTTACTGGAGCTTCAGCAATTTCGTGATAAATCATCTACCAGTGCTGCCACCTTAGGAATAAGGGATTTAGCAAAAACTTTGACTGGCTGGATTCCTAAAGTTGGGCATCTGGTTCATGAGAAGATCGCTGTGAAGAAGGAATTCGGTCCATCATACAGAGCACCTGTCCCGGTCTTGGAAATTCAAGGTACCAGAACTGCCATCTTACCACCACTGTCTGTTTCCAGAATGAACAGATTCATTTCCATTGATGACATCAAACTACACCATGTGGCCGATCCTTCACAGTAGACCAGGAGGTCCCTTGGGTAGTTTCCGATCCCCTCTCACTACCCAAAAGGACATACCTCTACATAGTAGGATGAACAACACTACTACGGACTATGCAACAATGTCCAATGCTGTTACAGATACCTCCTCGACCATGGGGAGGGCGGAAAACGAACTCTTGCTAGTTCCAGTTACCACTTCAATGACAACACCTGTCCAAGATTTGGCTGTTTTTCACACAAACACTTCACAGACTGATGACACCGTCTACCATGAGCCTCCACGCGAAGTGGACCAATGTACAAGTAATGCACCGGCTCCTGTATTTGCAGAGACTGCCTCTGGCTATTTCATAGACACTGATGATTTTTCCTCAGACTCATCCACTATTGTGATTAACAATGTTTCGAAAACACGTAAGCTGTGTCAATGGCTTGAAAAAAACTATTTAATTTACCCATGGAACTATTTATGGTTCTGTTTGACATTTTCTGCGTTATTTTTTTGGGTTGGTTTTGTGACTGTTTTCTTTTTGCTTATAAATGGTCACTACATTCCTGAACGCTCCTCTGTTGAGCCTGTGGATGAAGTCCTAACTCCAAATCATTCCTCACATAACGTCCGAAGAGACTTGTCCCTTGTGAACCTTTCAGCAATACCGATTCCTGATGGGATTGTGTGGGACAACGTTCCCTTTGATATATACGGGCCTACTGAGCTTATTCAAATTCCATATGTGCTCAAAATATCTATGACAGATGTGATTACACCTGATGTTGTATCTGATGATTGGGATGTCCAAACAGTTGATTCCATGCTAACTGGAATTAAGGACTATTTCGTATTTGAAAGTGATAAAGTATATGGACATACAATGAATTATGGGGAAATGTTCTGTTAAAACAATTGGGGACATTACTACCTACACCGTGCCACTAAACACAGGCCAGTATTAAACTATACACAGTGGGAACACTGTTCAACACCACGGGTGCGGAGCCCAAAGGACTATTCAGATAAATTTACATACTTCACTGGGTATGACACAAAAAATGCAGAGTCATATTATTTCAAGTAACCTCCATCACAAAATAGGAACATTTTGCTAACCAACACAAAACTGATTTATTCAGATCCCTTTGTTTCCCGGCTCGCAGTTGAAGGTTACGAATACTGGAAGAGCACTATTGAGTTGAAAAGTGTATGGGGAACACAAGATTGGCAAATACAGGGTAGGGAAGCTTTGTTTAGAGCACGGCTAATTCCTGTGCAAATGATCTTTTTAAATGACACCATTCAACAGACATCCTGTCTGGGGTTAGCAAAAATTAAAGACATGAACATGGCCAGTATCCCCACACCGGCGAAGTTTAATGATTGGCAATATGTCCTTAATATCACCGAGGGAACGCTAGATGCAATGGTTCAGGCTGGTACCTATAATTCTTCACTTTCCAGTCCTGGTGGGTGGTTGATATGGCCAACTGACACCAATAGATGTCAAGCACTTTTTTTTTTTAACTCTTCAGGGGTTTTTACGATTAACAGGCCAGTACCTTACTTTGTATCGGGTCAACATACAGGTATAGTTACAACATACAGTATGGGTAAACTGTCCCAACAGTGGGTACAGACTAACACGTTAGCCGCAGTTAAAAAACATCTTAACACTCTTGCTGAAGATGTAGACTTGCAGGATTTTCTGCTAGGTCCTAGGAAACAGAGCTCTAAAAGGTTCCTATATGCCATGTATAATGAGATCTGGAAACTTTCAAATAGAAGCTGCTGCACGTTTGAGGCAATTATATAAGGAAAACTTAGAGAAGGCTTTAGCAGTTGTCAACAACGGCATGAACACTCTGTCCAACAGGATTTATTCACTATCAAACATTGTGTCGTCTGCTATTGATATTACTCAGACAGACTTGTCCCGGTTATATCATGGACAAACTCAGTTACATTCCATCATGCAGCTAGGTTGGACATTACAGACACTGAAAAATGGCCGCATTCCATGGAAGTATATTAATGGTAGGGAATTCTTCACTGCTTTTAATCTTTCCGTGGAACGGCAGACAATAGCTAAAAGGGAAGCTAGTTTTACCATGCTTCACATTGAGAAGTTAGATAAGTTGCCCTTCACGGTAGCAGAGAGTCCTTCAACTATTTGGCTCTTACATGGCATACTTAACTTGCCCATTTCGACCTTTCGTTTCTCGAATTGCTTGAAACATCTTGCAGTGGGCAGGTTCAAGAAACTAGGCGATAGCTATATTAAGGAAGAGTGGGAGCTGCCATTTGATTATAAATATTTGAACAGCGAAACAGAGGCTTTTCTGAGCGGAAGCGAATGTGAGACTACTGTTAGTCATTCAATTATATGTAAACAGGCGTCCCTTCATTGTCTTTGCAATGCGGGGGTCGCGAACTTGGCCTGTTTTCTGAAGGGTACTCCCATCCCTTTGATTCAACCGGTATTTCATGTACTTTCCAATGGAAGTTATGTGGTACTGAGTGATCAAAGTTGTTGCGGCATGCGACCAGGAATTGCCTAGGCAATCTCGGTCTCGAAGGTCATTACGTGGTGCGGACATGTTTTATTCCCCCCCCACATGAGAGATAAAAGTATCTGACATGTGGCCCCACATAGATACTATTAATGTACATTATGACAAGCTGAGCAGACTAAAGGCGCTATTGTTTCAAAAACAGGTCGCATTGACATCCGCTAGAGAGACGTATGGTCTCCAGATAGCGAGATCATCAGCCGAGATACAATCCCTATTAAATACCAACTTCCTCAAGCACTGTGGAGAACTGGTATCCAGAATATTCAATGCTTCAAGCACTGCTGGGATTGTCCATTTCTTTAAGGCCGTCGGGTCTGAATTCGTGTCCATCTTCCAGATTGTTTTCGGAGTCATCCCATCAGCCATCCATTCACTCTTTTTAAGCGTGTTTGGCGTTTTTCCGATTATTTTGCCATTGATTGGCGGACTACTACTGCTATTTCTTCTGATTCGCAGTGGTTGTTTCTTTCCAGCTACACAGAGCAATGGAGCTGCTCCCACCAACTCAACTGTGCCGTGAACGCATGGTTCAGATCTTCGGTGCCTCCTTGCTGGTGGAATTGGAGTGTGATTGGTCGTTGTCATTTCGGCCACTTCTCTGGTGCGTACAACCAGTTTTCTGCTGCGTGTGGTGCCTCTTCGAACACCTACCTATGGTGTGTCTTGCTGTCGCACCGGCATCTCCTGTGGACCAAGAACTGCTGATGTCCCTGATGAGGGTTCAATCACGGTCATGCCCCTTGAGACTAAGGCTGCTCCGCGAGGCCACTTATGAGCCTTCAGTTCTAATATCTACCATGGACAATGGCACTGCTGCAGATGGACCTGCACAAGAGACTGACACGCACTACTGCTCTGTGGATCCATTTGCCCGCCCGGTGATCGATCTAACATCTGATGATGTGGACTCATTCTTTAGGTCCTTGATTGGTGACTTCGATAACACTCTTCGAGATCATGACTATAGCAAATAATTTGATAAATTGGCTTGGTATTCCTGATTCAAAGTATGCATTCAAATTGCCTTTACTTTGGCCTGCTGTGCTTGTCATGGTTGACATTAAATATTCTCTGTATGTATTTTTTACCTAATATTTTTATTCTCTTTTAGCAAATTAAAAAAAAGAAAACGTTTTTAGCTAGTTTTTTTTATGCTTTTAGCTTTTAGTCAAGAGCAATTTTAGCGTTTGGATTCATTTGCCTTCGTCATACTTGTTATGGCAATGGGGATGGTGTAGTGAATCCTAGTTTGTTTTAATGGGATAACAGGAGTTAGCTTAGCCTTTGGCTTACAGACTCGTGCCCCGTCACCTAGTGACTTTTAACCTACTTAGCTTGCTCTGTTTTAGCCCATTTAATTATTTAATTCTTCTGGCTGCCTTGTAGCTAGGCCACTTGTTATGATTTGCATTATCAGTGCCACCGCGCTAAGGCGTCAAGATCAAGTGACAAAGACAAACAAACAGTAGGTGTTCACACTTAGGGACTTACCCTCTCCATGCTTTCGAGGGAATTGTTTATATTAATTGCCGCCCCAAGCATGCCTGTTATCTATTGTTTGGGAACACACCTACATCAGGGGTCCAAGTAGATCTGTATAAATACATCACACTTTAGACAGATAATCAGAGGGATTCCGACCAGAGAGCATCGCCACCATCGCTGATATCGATGCTGCACGTCTTGACGCTGACTTCGTGTCCCTGCCGAGTCTGAGATAGAGACCTCACTCCAAGGTAACGAGGGTTGGGGGCTCCTCTCATGGACATGGCATTGGCAGATTAGGTTTAACATACCCAGCTCTCCTTTAGGTAGGAGGTTAGGCCTATCATGATAGGGTATTAGGACATATTATACGCCTCATGTTATTGCAAGATGGTGGGGGTCTTTGTAATAATGACTTTTGTCTTTACAATTCTGTTTCTTGCACTGTTCATTATTCTAATTATTGCAGCCCATACAACTTATCACAGATTGCAGTTGTGTTAAATAAAAACCATTGAAACTTTACTGTATCTTCGTTATTGCCTGTGTTTGAATGAGACATGATGTATCTGTGAGAAACGGGTAATCTCCGTTTAACCACGACACTCCCTGAGATATCAATCTCTCGAGTCCATGCGTAAAGGCTGCCACAAATCACCTTTTACTATTTGTTTTTTTGGTGAGGTGCTGCTAGTGAGCAGGAAGGGTTGGGACGACAGCTGCAAACATAAGTACTGTCATCCTTAAACCAGCAGTCTTGCCTAGAGCAAGAGTCTAAACTTCGACAAGTGGTACAAACTTCTTTTAACAGCACCTAAATACTACACGTAACTGCGATGTCACCTCAATTCATGTGTGACCCCTTCATTCATGCTCTAATTTTTAACCTGCAGCAAGTTGCATGCCTGGACTTGTGGTATGTCTTTCAGCATTGAAGGTCCTAGGTCAGGAATTGCAGCAAGAAAGGTTTTGCTGCCTAATCATCAGGTTTAACTGGAGGTGTCATGCATGACTTGGGGGTACTTGGCAGGTATGGATGCAGTATGGACATTAGCTGTGCAAGATTCCCTCAGTCACAGTAGAAGGATATTGGAAAGTCAGCAACAGCACAGACACTGCTTATGCACAGAACAATTACTGTCATGGGTTAGAGTTAAAGCATACGGCAAACAAGGCATATACCTAGGGAGACAAGCAAAATCAAACACATTTCAAGAGGACATATGAAATAAAAAATATATATGTATGAAGACCTCTGTTTACATTATCTAAGCACACTGTCTTCTTGGGAGCAAGGGATGCACCTTATCCTTCCTCTACTTCTAAACTTGGAGATATAATGCTTTTACTGAGTTGGTGACTGGCATGAAAAACAGGTGTGAATCTTTAAACAGAATGTTATGTTCATCTTTCATTTTGTATGCCCGTGGCTGGTCCTCATATAGGGTGACCCTAGCTAAAAGGCAGTGAGTGTCACGCTGTGCAGGGCAAAAGGCAAAGACGCAATTAATGAGTGACTGGAGGAGCATTTGGATTCTGAGAATGAAATGAGTCTTCAGCTCATCTCTAGGTGGGAACAAAGGCAGTTCTGATTGAGACAGACATCATTCTACATCATGGATGCAAGAATGGAAAATGCCTTTTGCCACATTTTCCTTTTTTTGCATTTCATTGTCTTCTGGCTGCGGATATGTTGAGCCATCCTAGACAGTGTGCTTGTCAGTCAAAGAGTCAGAGGTGCTAGATGTGATGGCTTTGCAGATGATGCAACTGGCTCTGATGATGCTACCAGCTGCCAAGTGGATCTAGTGATGTTTCATCAGGGTTGGGGGATGTGGTCATATTTCTTCAGGCACTTGATAAGACAGGTCGCGGCATGTAAGATGCCCTTCAAGGTATGCCCTTTTGCTTATCCCATCCCAAAGGAAGCATTTGAAGGCTTAAACGGCAATTTCGAAAATCATTTTATAGGAGAAGGTTTCACTTTCTCCAATAAAGAGAGCTGGTACTGACCATCTTACTTTTCTTCAAGATGTGTGCCTCGAGGGTGAGTCCTTAAGGGTCTCTTTGTAGAGGTTGAAGATGATGGATGACAATATGGAACAATGGGTGCTATGGAGTACAGTGCACATGGAAACAAACAGGTATCTACTAGATAGGAGGAGAAATAGCCCCACAAGTTAGGGTTTGTACAGAAAAAGAATCCAAAAAAGGCTAGTGTGACCAGCAACCTTTACCTGGCAATATCATTGTAGATTATCTCTCCTCTAATCCTTTCTTTCCCTTCTGTATGGAAGCCCTGGCTTGCTGGGACTCAGATTTCCCAAGTTTAATGCTGTCTTCAGTCAGGTCCCAGGCACACCTCTCCCCGTGCTGCTGCATCACCCTTGCTTTTTCCCCAATAATTTGTGTGCCTTCTTGCTTTTCCCTTGTTTGAACTGCTTTCACCTTGTTTTTCCCCCTGTTTTATGTGTGTCTTCTCCTTGTTTTTCCCTAATTTTTACTGATTTCATTTTGCTTTTCCCCCTGTTTTTGTTCAGCCCCCCACATATCTCTGGACCATCACCTCACTTCCGGAATTTCTAGCGGCCCTCAAGACCTGGCTGTTAGAATGAGCCTGCAGGACCTGCAAGTGTCTGGATACCCTGTCGGGTAATTAACCGCAATTTACAAATCTTGATTGATTTTCTCTGCTCCAATGGCTTTGGCAAAGAGGAGCACAAATGACCACATATGTTGGAGGGTGCAGATAATATTAAATTAAGCAGTTCTTTTAATCAGATCCATGCACTGATATTAATGTAATCTAGAAGCATTGTTCTCTGTATCTAGAGCAGAACCTAAGTGTGGCCTACAATCTGGGTATGGGAGGTCTCCAAATGTCAGTTTGCTTCCACTTTCGGCACGTCTCTCACTATTGACTGCCTAGAGCTTGTTTGGTGTGCTTCCATCTGTAACCACCTACCTTGGCAGTTCCCGTATGAGGGTCTGATCGTATCCCTGGGCTGCAAATACTGTGAAAGTAGGGAGTTCTCAAGTACCTTGCTACAGCCACCCTTTACTTTGGTTCTAAAACATATATGGCCACTGGTGGTTATCACAACTGATACATTAACACAACCTTTCTGCCTGGAATGAGTTATTTCTATAATTCCTTTCATTCAAGCTCAGATAGGGCCTCATATGGCATAAGCTTACTTAGTACTACCTATATCTGTCTTAAATCGGCATTAAATCAAACAATGACTTTATATTCAGTAGGAAAAATGAACTAGAATCTCCCTGTCACCAAGCAACACAACAAGAACTGAGCTTTCTTATTATGAGTTATTGTTTTACGGTACAATTGTCTATTGGTTTGAATAGTGTAACTGATTAATATACCATAGGTAATCCATAAGGCTATTGAACAGTAGCCAGGACTAGGAGACATTGACTAATGGTTGGGAGAGCAGGAGTTGAAGTCATATTGGGAGTGTGATGGGTCACTGGGGTTTAAAAAGCATCAGAGTATAACTCAGGATTACGCTGCATAAGCAGCACAATGGAATAAAGAACTGTGTGAATGTGATGGCAAAAAGAAGTGGAGTGACTTCAGAGGAGACATTCAGGCAGAGTCCTCTCTGTAAAGGTCCTGACATACAATTGTTAGGTCTAAGTAAAACACATAACTGCGCTTTTACCTCAATTCATGTGTGACCCATTCATTCATGCTCTCATTTTTAACCTCCAGCAAGTTGCATGCTTGGACTTGTGGTTTGTCTTTCAGCATTGAAACTCTTAGGTCAGAAATTGCAGCAATTTCTAGGTCAGAGATTGCTTGCCTGCGGCACACATGAGTGCTGCCTGAGGTCCATCTGATTCGGTCACAGGGTCCTCAAGGTAGGTCGTATGTGTAACCTGTGTTCATTTTTGTATGTTATGAGGGTAGATGATATGCCCGCAAGTCTGGCTGATGAATTCTGATAGCCAGCTTGTGGAATTAAAGGGCATACTGATGGATCAAGGAGGCCCAGTTGACTTGGTGTTAGGTCCTTCTGGTCCTTCCCTGGGTCCATCTGATTGGCAAAAACTCAAGAAGTATGCCCAGAGGCCTTGCTTGTGAACCTTGAAGCTTTAATGTTTTCTGGGGCAGCATTCATTGCTAAGTTAGTTTACGAACATGCTCAGGGTTTATTGGAGGGGATGGGTATGGCTGCACACCGCTAATGGATGTTTACTACTCCACCCAGTAATTTAAACACTGCCCTTACTTGTGCCTGCTTCTAAATAAACAGCACATTGATTGGTGGTTGCTCCCCCTAGGAAAGTACACACAGCAATACTTTGTTATTGCTGCCACAGGGTAGTACTGTCTTTCTGCTATTAATTGCTTTCAGTACCCTACCACTGACCCTAGGGCAGCAGGACTGTTATTGATGGTGACTCCTGCACACAAAGCAACATGGACAGCTACGACTAGAAATGTTACCCTGGATAGCAGGTACTTATAATGCTGGTGGCTCCACTATGGCTACCACAAGGACAGCACACAGTATGATTACTGGTGACTACCGTTCCCGCGAGAGCTTCCTCTGTAATACCTGCCTACTACTGCTTCATGGAAACTCACTCCAATGTGACAGTTTACTACTGCCCTAGGAAAATCTATTTGCTCTCATTGCTGGCCAGCACACTCTCAGGCCAGAAAACATCACTGTAGTGGGATATTGCTGCCGAAGTGGGATTTTTAAATTGTGAGTTCTGAGACCTCAAACTCCATATCTCTTTCTGCCCCCAATGGGAAATTATACTTAAAGGTAGTTTAAGGCAATCCCCATGTTACTCTATGGGAGAGACAGGCCTTGCAACAGTGAAAAACGAATTTAGCAGTATTTCACTATCAAAACATGTAAAACACACCAGTACATGTCCTATCTTTTAAATACACCACGTCCTGGCCGTGTGGTTGCCTGGGGCCTAATTTAGGGGTGACTTACTTGTAGTAAAAAGGGAAGGTTTGGGACTGGTAAGTAGGTACCCTTGCCAGGTCGAAATGGCTGTTTAAAACTGCACACACAGGAACTGAAATGGAAGGTCTGAGACATGTTTACAGGGCTATTCATGTGGGTGGCACAATCAGTGCTGCAAGCCCAATAGTAGCATTTGAGTTACAGATCCTGGACACACACAATGCACGTTAATAGGGACTTACTAGTAAATCAGATATGCCAATCGTGGATAAAACAATCACCAATACAAGTTAGACAGGGAGCACTTGCACTCTTGCACTGGTCAACAGTGGTAGGGTGCCCAACGTCCTAAAGCCAGCAAAAACGAAATTCAGCACAGGATCAAAAACAGGAGGTCAGAAGCAAAAATACAGGGGAAAACACAACATTGGTTGACAGGTCTAACAATAGCTATGGCTGTTTACCTGTACTCACAGAGGAGCACAATTGTATTTGTTAAAGAATTCAATTCACGTGGCAGCACAAGTAAGTGTGACTAGTGACCACGGCTATGAAAGCATCACACACTGCTATGGATAGTAAGTGCTCTACCCCAGACAAGAAACACTGCTATTGAAATTGGTTGTTGCTGTTAAGGCAGCCCATACAATGATGGCAGTTTACTTCTACCCCAGGGATAGTATTGCCTGTGTTTAGTGCTGTCAGCTGCTACCAAACGGGCACCAAGATTTTTTATCATTGCTGCTTCATATGAGAGAACACACAACTTTGTTGGATATGGGGTTCCCTGAGGAAGCATATCTGATATGGCTGTTGACAGCTCCCCTCTTCTTGATATCCCTACCAAAAAATATACAATGAGAGTAAAAACCTAACCCAAAGACATCAATTGTGGTACATAATGCAACTGGTTTCTGCTGCTGCCAGAGCAACACGCCTGACTTTAGTTGGGGACTGTTGCCACCACGATACTGCCTTGGGACGAGTCCCCTTTGGACACAAACCACTGTTGTTACTGGTGACCCCTGCTCCTATACCACCATGGTAGTTTAAAGCTGCTCAAATGCAACAGTGATTGATTTTGCTAATGTTAGCTGCCTCCAGAGCATCACAAGGTCCACTAGTTTATGAATAATACTGCCAGGGCAGCATACACGTCAGTGTTTGATTGGTAGCTCCTCAGGGTACCACAATTGTTACTGCCCGTCAAGTGTGCACTTGTTGCAGTAGATGTCAACTACAACTTTCAGGGCAGTAAACATCCCAATTGCTGGTGGCTGCTACCTAAGAGGCAGCACACACCATTATGATAGCTACTACTGCTCCAAGGTCCACATGGACTGGTGGTGTTGGTGTCATCTGCTCCCAGTATAGCATCAATTTCTACTGCTAGTGTGTGTATTGGTGAGGTAAAGGCAGCACTGGCTTAAATTACCTGACTGCTTTGAGGGTACTACGCAAAGCTTTCATTAAATAATATTGTCCTAGGAGCAACACAGGTCCTATGATTGGTCTCCAGGGTATCACACACTTGTATTCTTGATTGCTGCCACCATGCCCTGTTAGGACTATCAGTTGCTAATGCTGCTGCCACAAAGGACATTAACATAGAACTTACTGTTGTGTCAAGGGCAGCTTTCACTGCTATTGCTGCAGTCTGCTTCCAGGGCAACACACAATAGTTTGGCTGGCTACTGTTGTCCCAAGTACAGGCTTTTATCTTTGTTGCCCACTGCCCCTCGAGCAAAGTAAACTGCCTTGGTTGGTTACTATTGCTCCCCTTACTGCAGTGCTTGTTATTACCTATCAATCAGAATCTACAATTTTGGCTGCTGACACCTACAATCAAGAAAGAAAGCAGTATAATGTAGAGATGTCTACTGCACCACTGCAGCTAACATAAGAATGCCTGACGGCTGCAGCCGCCAAGGCATCGACCACACCCATGGCTGGTGATTGCCGCCCCTAGGTCAGAACCTGCAACAACAGCTGTTAACTGCTGCCTCGAGGCAGCATGCAATTTAATGGCCGGTGACTCCTGCCCTTGGGACAGAACCTAAAAAAAAAAAAAATAGTGACTGATGCCCCAAAGAAAGTGTTATGGCTGGCAACTGCTGTCCTCAGGACAACTACTGCTGGTGACTGCTGCCCCCATAGAAGTGACCATCACCAAGGTTGAAGACTACTACCTCCAGGAAAGATCCTATAACAACGGCTGGTGGCTACTGCCCTCAACACAGCAGGCAGTGATATAGCTGGTGTCTACTATCCGAAGGATGACTAACAAAAAGTATGGTGACTGCTGCTGCCTCATGGCATCAACAACAATCATGGCTAGTGACTGCTGCCTCCAGGGTAGAACCTGCAACAACAGCTGATGAGTGCTGCCCCCAAGGCAGCATGCAGTGCTATAGCGGGTGATTCCTGCCACCTGGGCAGATCCTGCAACAAAAGCTGATAACTACTGCCCCCCATGACAGTAGGCAGAGCTATGGCTGGTGATTGCTGCCCCCAGAGCGGGTACCACAACTACAGCTGGTGACTGCTGCCCCCATGGAAGTAAACATCACCAAGACTGGTAACTGTTGCCCTAGGGCAGATCCTGAAGCAATGGCTGGTGACTCCTGCCCCCAAGGCAGCATACATTGCAATAGCTTGCGAGTGCTGTTCTCAGGGCACATACCACCACCACAGGTTGTAATGTCTGCCCCAAGCACAGTCACCGTACCCATGGCTGGAGACTGCTATCTACAAGGCAGATACTGTATCAGAGGCTGGTGTCTGCCACTCCCAAGGCAGCGTGCATTGTGTGGTTGTGGCTGCTGCCCATAGGGCAGTTACCACAAAATTGCCTGGGGACTGTTACCTGCCAAGGCAACGTTCAATGCTGTGGTTAGTAAATACTTCCCTTAGAACAGCGACTAGCACCATGGTGGATGACTGCTGCACCAAGGCAGCCTGCAGTGCTATGTCTGTTGATTGCTGCCCCTGGTACTGAATCTGCAAGCATGGGTAGTGACTACTGTACTCAAGGCAGATTGCACTGTAGTGGCTGGTGACTATTGCCTGGGCAGCTACTACAGCATGGCTGGCAACTGTCCTCAGCGCAATAGTCACAATTATACAATCATAAATGTAATCTGATGCCCTTGGGGTACACGCAACAGTGGCTAGTGACTGCTGCCATAAAGGCAGCATGCATTAGTTTGCCTGCTGACACTTACTGGCAGCCGCTTGAGGCCAGTTACCACAATAATGGCTGATGATAGCTGCCCCCCTGGGCTGTCCCTGGAATAATGGCAGGTGACTGTTGCCTCTAAGGCAACATGCAGTGCCATGCTTGTTGATTGCTACCTAAAGGACAACTACCATAATCACAGCTGGTAAATACTGCCCCCAGGGCAGAACCGGCAACAGTGGCTGAGGCAGCATTCAGTTCTATGATAGGTGACTGCTGCCCGCAGGACAACTACAACAACCAGAGCTGGCAACTGCTGTCCCCAGGGAATCAAGCTATGTCAAGAGACCGCTGCCCCGGGGCAGTTATCAAAACCAGAGCTGGTGACTGCTGCCAGAGGGCAATTAGCACCCTCATGGTTGATGAGTGCTCCTCCCAGGTCAGAACCTGCAACTGTTGCTGGTGACTGCTGCTGCTGAGCCAATGTGCACTACTGTGGGTGGTGACGGCTGCCCCAAGGCAATATGCTCTGCTATTGTCGCGTAGGCTCTCATTATCCTAATGAGACTACTGGATTTTGAGCAACAAGATCGTCCACGATGTGCAGGACTTAGGGGGTCATTCCGACGCCGGGGCCGGGGTCGGCGGGAGCACCGCCAACAGGCTGGCGGTGCTCCGCAGGGCATTCTGACCGCGGCGGAATGGCCGCGGTCAGAACAGGAAAACCGGCGGTGTCCCGCCGGTTTTCCGCTGCCCTGAGGAATCCCCCATGGCGGCGCAGCTTGCTGCGCCGCCATGGGGGATTCCGACCCCCTCACCGCCATCCTGTTCCTGGCGGTTCCGTCCGCCAGGAACAGGATGGCGGTGAGGGGTGTCGTGGGGGCCCCTGCAGTGCCCATGCCAATGGCATGGGCACTGCAGGGGCCCCCGTAAGAGGGCCCCACTTTGAATTTCAGTGTCTGCTTAGCAGACACTGAAATTTGCGACGGGTGCTACTGCACCCATCGCACCCTTCCCACTCCGCCGGCTCCATTCGGAGCCGGCTTCCTCGTGGGAAGGGGTTTCCCGCTGGGCTGGCGGGCGGCCTTCTGGCGGTCGCCCGCCAGCCCAGCGGGAAAGCCAGAATGGCCTCCGCGGTCTTTCGACCGCGGAGAGGCCATATGGCGGTTCCCGCCAGGCGGGCGGCGACCGCCGCCTGCCGGCCTCAGAATGAGGCCCTTAGTCTAGCTCACGGTAGATGACGCTTGTCACTTCAAATCCGGGTTTTGCTCCGGCTAACTAGCAGTGCCTCATCTCTCCCAAATGGTAGAGACAATTGGGCAGCCGAGCGCATGACATCTTAGTACTTCTCAGGGAAGTCGTGGTCACTCAAGTCACAACCGGTTCTCTCATACACAGTGCGGTCTCATATATAAATGACAAAGACAGTATAAGTTTTAAAGATTGGTTTAATAAAACGACTGCATTTTAGATAGCAAAGCGTGAGCTGCAATAATCAGAACTACACAACACAGTAATATTAAAATAGTGACGATGAGAGTGAAGCACAAGAATAAAGCTATCATAGTGCAGCTAGGTTATTCTCTCCCTAGGTTATATTTTCGAGCACAGCATCTTAAGCACTAAGCCTGCCTTTCAGGTTCCCCCGGGAGGACATCAACCCTCATACCTGAGCAAAGGCCTGTAATCTGCATCAGCATCTGCAACGGGGCATCCAGCATGCAGTTGTAGGTCCCTGGCTGGAATCTCCCTCTTGACGTGTACTAGGACTAGAAAGTGTTTTTATAACTAACACGCAGATGTTCAAAGAAAATGTCCCTACGTAAGGATGTGTATTTTCTACGAATGCTGGAGACTAAACTTCTACCACGTTTACCGGCAACGTACCAGACTGTAGCCTTGACTGAAGCACAGGGGGATGAAGAATGCATTATTTGAGAACACAGTGCTGAACTAAGCTGAACAGTGTGATAGAAGAAATTAAAACAAGACCGTAAAAACTGGTTATTGTGAATAAAGCTGAAAAAAATATATCTAGGGCAAAGTGCACAACGGACTAGTATGTTAAACTAACGTGCATGAAGCTACATTTAAAATGGCTACACTACACTATTGCTGGTGAACATTTTCCTTAGGGCAGTACATACTTTCACAGCATGCGGGTGGTGCTCTCAAGGCAGCACACACCAATTCCGCAGCTCATTGTTAATTCAGGTGCAGCACTGACTGCTATTGCTGGAGTTAGCAGCTCCCAGGGCAGAAGACATCGCTATAGCTGGATACTGCTGCCCCCAGGACATCTTACACAGCTATGGCTGGATTCTAGTACCTCTAAGCAGCACCTCTACATTGGCTGTTAACCTCTACTATTATGGTAGCACACTACGATGGCTAATGAATGCGGAAAAAAGGCAGTATGTAGTGCTATATCTGCTCATTGCATCCATGGTTGCTGACTATTGATGTCTGCCCCAGGGCAGACACTGTAATCACAGTGATGACTGCCCCTACAGTAGCATGCAGTTCTAGAGCTGTTGACTTCCACCCACCCCAGAGCAGCTACACACAGTGCCACGGTGATTGACATCTGTCCCCCAGCACAACATTTGCAACCGTAACTGCTGACTGCTGCTCCCCCCACTCCCACCCAAGGCACCATTCAATGCTATGGTTGTTGATGTCTACCATCTGGATAACTACCACAGCCGCAGCCAATGACAGCTACCCCTAATGCAGTATGTAGTGATGTGGGTGTTAATGTCTTTGTTAAGCAGTCTGCCTGACAGCTTAACTTTGTTCATGGTCATCTTTTGTTCACACAGATGCAAACTTTTTCTGGGAGTCAAATAACCTCTCTTCTCGCATATTCTATGAGTTTGGGTTCTGCTAGAAATCAATTACAAGTTCAGTCATGTTCTCACTTGGCAGCTCATAGGGCCTCACAGCTGCATATAAAACAATTGTTTTAAAAGAGATTATTATGTGACTGGAGTTAACTAAGAGAAATAAATAAAGTAAAGAGAAATATGTTAGATTGTAATTATATCATGGGACTTTAACTAACCTAAGGAAGGTAATACAGGGAAACGGGGACTGAGGAAAAAGAAGTGATGTAGAATTAGTAGGTAGAGCAGAAGGTGAGGAGTAAGAGAAGCACCAGTAAACTGTGAATCATGGCTTGGAGAGATAGCTTGGAGAGAGAAGAGAACCAATTTGACACTGTGCCACTGATGTAAAGTGCTGGAAGTAGGAGTGATGATTGACAGTACTGATTTCACCGCCAAGTCCAGAAGAATGAGCATAAAGCAGTGGTTCCCAACCTGTGGTCCGGGGACCCCTAGGGGTCCACAAAGCCTCCTCAGGGAATCTGTGACTGCTTAGACTATATTAACAAATTAGGTCCCCAGCTTTCAGTAGTGACTCATTGAGGAGAGGGGTCCCTGGATTCCAATAATAAATCTGTGGGGGTCCCTGGATTCCATTACTGATAAAGTGGGTGTCCACAGAACTCAAAAGGTTGATGATCACTGGCATAAATGATAAGTGGTTATGTGCAAAGGTGATGAATTTCACAAACAATACTAGGCCTTGTCTGTGAAGTGGAGATCTCAACACTGGACTTAAAGGTGTTCAAGTAGATTTCATGCGGGAGAGAACATTTAAACTGGTTGAACACAAGACATGTAAGTCTTGGAAAAAGGGTAATTGAGTGACTATGCAGCAGTTGGTAGGGAGCGAAGGATCCACAGTAGGTCTCTTCAGCAGTGACAGAATAACAGCACTTTTGAAACATGGACAATTTGAGTTCAAAAGATGAAACTTAAGACAGAAAGGTCATGTCATATTTGCAACTGAAAAGTTCATAAGGTGTGCAGTATGGATTGGTGGTCCAAAACGCTGGATTAATATCCATGAGGACTGTAGCAAAGAAAGATGAGAAATGGGCTAACTAAGAGCCTATTGGCCCAATGATCAAATAAGGAACAAAGAGTATTGAATGGAGATCAGGTAGTGCATTTGAATGTGAAGTATATGTAAACTGTGTGGCAGAATGGCATAGTCGAATAATGCTCAGCCAAGGATTGGCAGTAAAGCAGGAAAGCAGGAAAATAATGGTGCAGACCATGTATTATGAGTCTTAACGGTTGCAGAGGTCTTGTTGGAATTAAATAACCACAGTGGTGTCAATTGGGGATGTGATGTGCCAGTTTATACTATGTGCGGTGATCAGGGATGGAGGTAGCATACTTGTCGAGCAGAGGTGATGCATTGTAAGACATAAGATTCTTAGTCAGACATTTAAGATTGCTCTAGGCACAAATATATGCCTTAAAAGGCCTAGGGAGAGGAAGAAACAGACAGGATTCTCATAGTCTCTTTCACATGTCAGCAGTCAGACCTTCCAAAAATCCAGCAGCTTTTTAGTGTCTTCCTGCTAGTCAAAATCGAAATAACACACACATGGCGTACTGGTACTTAAACTACTGTAGTTCTTTATTATATACCACCTTAGTACAGGAACTGGAACAAAATGGTAACAAAGATCACAGTTATATATGATGTATTTGTAGGCATAGCTCCCTGGATAGATCAATTCTCAGTGCATATCTGTAGAGAATGTTACCAGAAATTGGGATTTCTTTGGCTGTTTTACTGAAACATGGGCTGCCTGGGGCGGCCAACTTCAAAAACTCTACCAAAGCAAAGAGTCTTAAAGTACCTGCATACATGTGAAAGCTTCCACTTTAAACTTCCTGACAGAGAAGGAGGGGTCCTTGATAGTGGAACCAATAATACCAGTTAGCTTATCTCTCTCATTGTAGCCAAAGCTTAAGACATAGATCAGAGCCACTAAACACCCTGAAATGCATATGGCAGCAGAAAGGCTCTCAGCAATACTATAACCACCCAACAGAATGCTGAAATGTCAGACTTGACTGATATTTACAATTAAATCATTATGTTTATAATGAAAGAAGTAATCCTGTAGAAACTAGAGACAGAAAATCAGGAACTCAGAGCAGTGCTATTCTAAAGAGCTTAGTAAATAAAGAAAGACAATCAAACTGATTAAAAGGTTCTGATAGCAAAATCCATCAACCCTAATCATGAACATTCCCTGTAGTGAGAGGATAAATGCAAGAGAATCTTTTAAGAGAAGTTATCCTTCTTTAGATACTAAGTGGATCAAGCAAGATACCATCCCAAAAGACTATTTGACTAGGAATAGCAGCATCCTAAGAAGAGTCTCATTCCCCATTCTGATGTTAACGCCTCCAAAGAAAGATATGAAGATTTCTCAGAAATGTCAAGAAGAACAACAAGACAGAGTGAATATTGCCCTTCCAAGCAATTGTCAGTTCCTAATATATTCTGGTGTAAAAAAAACAGATTATCTAGGACACCTAGAAAATAAGCACTGGCAAAGCAAATAGCTCTCACCTCTGGGTTTTTAACTATGTTATACAACATCTGTGATGCTGTGCAGCATGGCTAAAGAGACAGATCTGTACATTTGAAAGAACAAAAACAAGCAAAAGTGTTTTTAATAGGATGGCGAGAAGCAATAATGGGAGGAATCAACACAGGGGTTTGTGGGGGGTAGAAGCAACACCTAGGCGCGGGTAGGGGAAGCAACATGGACAGTGGAAGAAGCAGTTGGGGGATGCAACATGATGGGTGTGGGTGGGGGCAGAGCAAAGCAAATGGGCAAGAGAGAGAGAGTAGCATGGAGTTAAGGGGGGAAGTACATGGATGAGAAAGCAGCACTGGGGTAAAAGAACACAGGGCGAGTGCATCAAGCAAAGTGGAGAGGGGAAGGTTGACAGCTATAAACCACAGGCACAATAGTGGAGCGCTTAAGGTAAAAGAAAAAAAAGTGAGTAGTAAAAGTGATTTGAAATGCTCCAGATGAAAATGGCAGGTCACTGAATGAGAAGCAGTGAAATGAAAGCAACAGTAAATTACAGCATATCTCTGTGCTGACAATATTCAGCTTTTCCCTTAAAGTCGCTTTTTGGTCCAAAACTAAAGACCATTCAGTCCAGGTTGCATTTTGCCTCCCACAGCTCAACCTTTTCAAGATGGCATTTCTTCTCCTATCACCTTCACAGAGCTAATTCCCAATCCATTCTTAACTTGACCTACTTAATACAGAAATGCAAACATAAACTTGATAAATTTATGAAATTTCATTGCTTAAAACCAGACAGTTTAACCTTCAAGCAAACAAACAATTACAAAAAACTAAAACTAGTTTGTACTTTTTTTGCAGGAGAATCCAACCGTTTACTGTAGCAACGACTGGACCTCAAAACGGTGATTCAGTCATTAAGGCAAGACTTGATTACAGAAATAGCCTGGTTAAAAATATTCCTAAACTACTCTGGGCTCCTCTGAAAGCAGGTCTACAAGTAGTGTCAAGGCAATTCACATAAGTGAAGCATTTCAAACACATGACACTAGCTCTTATGACTCTTTACAGGCATCCATAGAATCTAGATTTTCTCACTGCATTCTCAAAACACTTTTTGAAGCATTTACACACAGAATTGAAAACACAATATATTCCCACCATGCCAAGCGAATGTGCTTATACTAACGGTGAATGGCTAAAGAACAACATATTGTCTAAGTTAAGGAAAGCTGGACAACCATCAATCAGGGGGTTCTTGTAGACAGCATGCTTGTCACACCAGGGTGGGGTCCCCAGGAGCTGGTTTAGTGCTGTGGGTTTTGCCCGGCTGGCATGGGTGGTGGTCAAAGAGCCAGATCTTGAGTTGTTTTCTGAAGTCGTTCAGGGAGGGGGAGGTGTGAAGGTAGAGGGGGAGGTTGAGCCATGCTTTGGCAGAGAGTTGGTAGAAGGAAAACTCTCTGGTGTGTTCGCGGCAGATGCAGGGGATGTGAGCCTGGGGAGGGTTGCTGAGTGGAGTTCTCTGGTTGGTCAGTGGAATGTGAAGCAGTTGTTGATGTAGATGGTTCCAGCATCATGGACGACCTTGTATGCAGGCGTGAGGAGTTTGAAGAGGCATCTTTGCTGTATGGGGAGCCAGTGGAGGGCCTGAGGTGGGGAGTGATGCTGGTCCATCTGGGTGGTCAAGGACGAGTCATTCCGCGGAGTTCTGGATGACCTGATGGCAGACCAGGAGCTGCTTGGTGGTTCCGGCGTGCAGAGTTTGGTAAAGTCGAGGCAGCTGGAGATGAGGGCCTAAGTGACTGTCTTCCTGGTGGAGATGGGAATCCAACAGAAGATCTTGTGGAGCATGCAGAGGATGTTGAAGCAGGCCGAGGAGACAGCATTGGTCTGTAGCTCCATGGTCAGTTGGGTGTCCTGAGGTTGCATGCGTGGCTGGGGGGTGCAGGGGGAGGACTGAGGATGGTGGGCCACCATTTGTTGTTCCAGGGGGATGGCTTGTTTCCAAAGATGGGGATCTCATTCTTGTCTGAGTTCAGTTTGAGGTAGTTTGACCGCATCCAGGCGGCGATGTCTGTCATGGTGTTTTGGAAGTTGGTTGGAGTGGTGGTGGCGTCATCTGCTAGGGAGAGCACGTGCTGGGTGTCGTAAGCGTAGGAGATGATGTTTAGTCTGTGTGTGTGGGGGCGATGGCGGCGAGAGGAGTCATTTAGGTGCTCAAGAGGGTGGGGCTGTGGGGGGAATTCTGAGGGACGCATGATGTCTTTGGGAGCCGAGACGAAGAGTGGAAGGAGGATCCTCTGTTCTGCCGGAGAGGAAGGAGGAGATCAAGTTGGGTGCTTTGTCTTGGATGTCTATGGTATGGAGTCTAGTGATTAGAGTGTGGTGGGAGATGGTGTCGAAGAACAAGTTACATACCTTCGATTTATCTGGTAGAGACATATTCCAGTTGCAGATTCCTTACCTTAGAATTTCCCCAGGATCCAGTCTGACGCCTGGGGAAATTCTAAGGTAAGGAATCTGCAACTAGAAGTCTCTATCAGATAGCTACAGATAGGCCAAGAAGGATGAGGGCTGCAGTTCCCCTGAGGTCTAGGAGGCGTCTGATGTTATTGGGTGCTGCGATCATGGCGGTCTCAGTGCTGTGATTGGGCCAGAAGCCGGATTGAGATGGGTCAAGCAAGTGTTTAAGGTAGACCGTGAGTTGGCGAGGATGGCTTTCTACAGGATTCTGGTGGGGAATGGGAGGAGTGAGATGGAGTGCTAATTTCTTTTAGTTTTTTGGGGGTCGGCTGAGGGTTTCTTCAGTAGTATCTTGACCTCAATGTGTTTCCATGCTTTGGGGCGGTGGCTGTGGTGATGGAGGTGTTGAGGATTTCTGTGAGGGCTGCTCCGATTACTTCTTTTCCTAGATTGTAGAAGTGGTGAGGGCAGGGGTTTGCAGGGAATCTGGAGTGGATGGAGGTCATAATAGTGATGGTTTCCTTGGTGGAGAGCTGCTTCCATTCGGAGATCTGGGGGCAGGTGGTATGGGTTCGGGTGCAGGGGGGGTCGAGGTCGGCTAGCCTTGATGTGGGCGGTGAGTGCTTCTTTTGTGGTTTCCCTGAGATTGTGGTGGCATGCGTTTAGGGAGGACCTGAACGCATCTCTGCTGGCGGGGTCTTATTGGAGCGCCATTGTCTGTCTGGCTTCCCACAGTGTGGTTTCAGAGTCCGGAGTTCTGGGGTGAACCATGTGGCTTGCTTGGAGGGTTTGTGACTGGTGGTGTTTTTCAGAGGGCTACGGTGTGGGTGGGAGAGGATAACCAGTTGGAGAGATTTTGTATGCAGAGTTCAAGGGTGTCTGCAGTGCAGGGTCTGGAGTTCTTGAGGGTGGTGATCTAAGGGGGAGGTCCCGTTGAGGTGTCATGTAGTCGGTCAGTGGTGAAGTGTATGATGTTGTGGTCAGTCCATGTTACTTCGGTGGTGTGGGATAATTTGGTTCTGTCGCTGGTGGAGAAGATGGGACCCAGTGTGTGTGTCCTGCATTGTGGGTGGGGGTGGTCACCAGCTGAGTGAGGCAGATGATGCTCATGTTTTAGAGGAAAGAGGTGGAGTTGGCCTTGTTTAGGTCTTCTAGGTGGAAGTTCAGGGCCCCCAAGAACATGTAGTGGTTGGAGTAGGTTGTCAGGAGGCAATTAAGTCTGGAACGGCATTGCAGAAGTTGAAGCTGAGGCTTGGTGGTCTGTAGGTGAGGGTTCTCCTTTATGGTGATGTTGGCATCAGGTTTGATCTGGAAGTTGAGGTGTTCCATGATCCAAGTAGTGTCATCTGAGGCGGTGCACTGGAGCGAGTCCTTATGTATAATGGTGATGTCTCCGCCATGTCTGTTGGGTTGGTCACAGTGGATTATCTTGCATCCGGGGGGCATCGCAGTGGCGATGTCTAGTGTAGATGCGAGGGTTAGACAGTTTTCTGTGATGAACATTATGTCAGGCAAAGGTGGTGACGGTGCACCAGATTTCTATAGCGTGCTTGCAAAGTGAAAGGAAGTTGAGTAGCGTGCAGTGCAGTTGCGGTTTGCGGCTGGGAGTCTGCCATGTGGGGGGTGATGTGGTTCCTACGTTGCAGGTGAAGTGACAGTTGAGGCAGGAGAAGGGGCCTTCAGTTAACTGTGTTGAGGTGATATTGCAGTAATTGTACGGGTCCTTGGGTCTAAGAATCCAGAGCTTGCCAGAGGTGTAGCTATGTCAGGCTGTGGATCCTGGGGCTCTGGCGCTGGGTGTGGTCCAGGCATAGATGGACCCAGATGGGCTTGCCTTTGGCATGCCAGCTGCGCACCCGCTGCACGGATGCACAGCAACCACCATTAAGTAGGTCCGGGAAGCAAAAGGGGAAGGGGAAAGAGGGAGGGAGGAGGGCGGGTGGGGAGCGGGTGAGAAAAACAGCTGGAAAAAGGTGGTGGTGCCGGGGGTACAAAGAGAGAAACAAGAACGGACAGCAAGACGACAAGGCCTTACTTACTTCAGTAAAACATTTTCTAGTGTATACACCATGATATGCAGAAGCCACACCTTTTGAATATTCCCCCATGAGTCAGACTAGATCCAAAAACTTTTCAGCAGTACTCCTGTGCACAGGTAGGTGACATTGTGTGGCCCTGTGTAAACGTTCCACTCCGGTGCAGAACAAAACCCATTCACACCGGCATCAGTTGCCTTCTAGGCTGTCAGTACCGATGAAATATAGCCCATTATCAGATTGGTATGACCAGTGTGTAGATCTCTTTACTTGGGACCCTTTAAAATAGAAAAGAGTACAGGATCTGTGAGGAATCTGCGGTTAGATAATGTATTCACCAAAAAGACAGTTAGTGAAGGTAATTGACTTCTTCTTCTGATGGATTCTTCTAACCAAAGAATCAATACCTTTTGAATAGACAAGTGGTGGGTCTATGAACTGACTCAGACAAAAAAGTCCTGCAGGACTGAGCAGGCAAATTGCCCTTCTAAACAGGCCTGACCGTCCAGGCAGTAAAGCTTCATAAATGTGTGGACTGATACCTACGTAACATCCAAGCAAACATACAGGACAGGCACCCCACATGCCAAGAGTGGTAGCAACCTCAGCTCTGTTGGAATGAGTCTGCAAGCCTTCTGAAGGCTGCTTTTTAACCAGTGGGTAGCAAATGTTCATGCAAAGCATGGTCCAGTGGGAGATAGTCCTTATTTGCATTGCTTTACCTTTCTTTGCCCCGGGCAACCCAATAAAGAGCTGATTCTCCACACAATGTTACATGGTACGATCAATGGTACACACTCAGGGCTTTTCAGGGTCCAAACAATGGGGTCTCTCTCCCTTCTTAGAGGGGTGAGGAAGAGCAAAGAATGGCAGAAGGGCAAATGTCTACCAGGCATGAAACTGCATTACCACTTTTGGTAAAAAAAAAAAAAAAAAAGAAGAAAACAAGGAGCTCAGGTCCGTAGTACCAGCTTGATCGGAAAGAATGTCTTGCGAGGTGGGTAGACAGAGAGTGTGTGTGGCTCCATCACATTCCAAGTCGATGGTATGTCTAGGAATACTTTCTTGAGAGACAGGAGCTTCTAGGGACAGCTATGCAGTGGACCAAAGAGATCACACGTGGTCAAAGAGACCACACATCAGGAATTTGAAGACTAAATACAAGATCCACAGAGGCATCAAAAAAAGTGAAGGTAGAAAGAGATGTTGAAAACTTTTCAAAAAATTAATCACAATGGGTGATTTAAATGAGTAAGGAAGAAAGGAAGGAAGGCTGATCTGGCAACCTCAAAAAAGCCAAACGACCAGACAAATAACCTTTAACCATGCACACAAAGCAAGTCCTTGCTGGGCTAAAGACAACACAAAAAGCAACACTTCAGACAGCTTGGAGTGCAGTGGGTCAATCTGACAAGTGGCACACCAAAACACAATCTTATCTGAAAGGCAGCCATATGCTGATTTCGTTGGGGGAAGTGCCCGCCCCCAAGATGAGATCTACGATTTTTGGAGAGTTCAAATGCAGTCAGCAGTCACTGCTCAATCTACAAGCATGGAGATAAAGACTGCACAGGCTCAGATGCACAACCCTGTCTTGCTGCTGTGACAGATGATCCTCTCGAAGCGTAAGCCTGATGGGAGGACAGATGCTCATGGCTAGGAAGTCAGGATACCACATTCTCTTTGTCCAGTCTGGCGCCACTAGGATGAATTGGGACAGATCATTCCTGATCATCTTTAGAACTCGGGTTAGGAGTTACAGGAGTCCACTGTAGGTCTTTCGCAGTCTCCTCCAAAATCTGGGCATGATTGGAGAGACGTCCCAGATGCTGTGCCCACGGGGACTTTAGATCACACTGAGGAGTCTTCATATGCCATCTGATGCACTTGACCAGCGGGATGCAGGAGGCCAATAGTCTCAGCAGCCTCAGAATCCCCCTCACTGGGATCCAGGACAGAGGCTGAAAAATCAAGATCATATGCTGGACATCCAGGAGTTTCTGCTGTGAGGGGCAGGCATAAAATTGCACCATGTCCAGAATGGTTCTAATGAATGGGAGCATCTGAAGACATCAGGTGTGACTTCGGCATGTTGACAGTGATCGCCCAAAGGTGCGAGGAGGTTCTCCATCATCTGTTGGTGGGTGGTGACCGCCTGTGGTGACCCGGCCTTCAACAGCCAGTCATCAAGGTAGTGGAAGACTGGGACCCATGAACTCTGAAGATGTGCTGCAACCATCAACATCACTTTCCTGAACACCCAAGGGGCACTGGTAAGGCTAAAGGGGAGTACAGCGAAATGAAAATGCTCCTCCCCCACCATGAACCACAGATAGTGCTTGTGGGCCTGCAGGACAGGAATATGGAAAAAGCATCTTGCAGGTCCAAAGTTACCATCCAGTTTCCAGGGCCAAGGGGAGCCAGGACCATGGCCAGGGTGAGCTTCTTAAAGTTGTCCTCCTGCAGGAAGGCACTGAAAGGTAGAAGGTCTAAAATAGGACAAACGCCTCTGTTCTTTATCAGCACCAGGAAGAAGCAGGCTTAACAACCAGTTTCTACTAGTGCTACCGGAAGCCCCTCTATGGCCCGTTTGGCTACATGGCCTTGCACTACCTGCTGCGAAAGGAACAGATGATCCTCCATCAGCTGCCCTGAAGGTGGTAGATGATGTGATGCAGTGGATAAAAATGGAAGGGCATAGCCGAAGAGATTGCTTGACACCCTTAGAGGAAATGTCAGGTTCTGCCTCAGACAAAGTGGCTGTGTTTGTGGGAGGAAATATTAAAGCTGAGGCAACTGGATGGGTGGGGGACTGAGCTGCATATTGTCCCTGTTGCTGAGACACACAGGCTATGCCACAAAATGGCTGGGAGAGATGCTGAGCTGGTTGTGTGACCCGGTGTTGGCGGTATTAATACCTCCAGCCATAGATATGAAGGTGATGAAACTGCTGGTGAAAATGTCTCACCTGGATTGACAAGCTCAAGGAGAGTACTGTGACCCTACTGTCCTTGATTTTTCAAGGACCAAGCCTGTTTACTCACCAAATAGCTTTTCATCAACAGTGACTCTCATTGTTACCATTCACATCCAATTTCATTAATCATCAAAAATTAATGTATGCAATCATATGTCATGAGAAAAAATGATTTATCCTAAATTATCATCCGATAATAAGTGTCTAATATATACTCACATCAAAAGGGCGTTGTGTCCAGAGTGAAAAAACAAACCCACGACTAAAAGAATTGAAAGAGAAATGACTGGGATAAACACTCCTTGTGTGACAATGATACAATGTAGTTTGTTTGTTATCCTATATGCAAAAGGGGTTTTGGCCTTCAACATGACAGGAAGGTCTCATCAGGACAGAAATGATAGAAAGACATAATGCCTAGCAGGAAGGATGTATTATAGGTAGGATGACACACCTGATAGCAATATTAAAAGTCAAATTCTTTTTTTTAAATGATATACTCACTCAGACAATGTTGACTCCCTGAGGAGGAATCAATGCTTCACATGCATACATCACAATGGATGTACTTGCAGCTGGATGAAAGAGGCCTAACAGCTGTGCATCGCCACAAGACAGTGATGGACATCCTTTCTGCATTGCCAGCGTGCATCTAGATAATTTTGGTTAAGGCATTAGGCCCCCTGGAGATATCATGTCTCTCAGTCTACTCTTACAACCAATCAAGACCTCCTCATATATCCTTAGAATCCAGGGACATATTCCCCTGAATCTGAGATTCCATCATTGGGTGCACAGACCACCATAGCCCAAGTTTTGTCCTGCCTGTATTCCATCAAGGCAAATTTATCTTGGGGCCCCACTTCTTCTCCTGGGTAGAGTACAATTGCTCTAGAATTCTGCTACAAAGCTTCTATTCTGTATTGAAAATGAACGTATCTCCTGTCTTGCAAGCTCTCCACTGGCTGCCAAAACATCTTCAAAGCTCTCTGTATTTCACATCAAGCTGTATTCCCGGTCACCAAGAATTATACCTTATTTGAGCCCACAAAGAATAGGGTATTGGAAATCTGTGGAGACTCCAGATGTATACACTAATTCAGCCATTAATCGGTAGACTGAAGTGGTTGTGATGGGATCACTGGCAGAAAATGGTTTTGCACAGTAAAAGTGCAGGGAAGGATAGGACTTTGCGTGTAGTATTATTCATAATGCTTTCACAGGGTAG
The DNA here is from genome assembly GCF_031143425.1 of Pleurodeles waltl. Taxonomy (NCBI): domain Eukaryota; kingdom Metazoa; phylum Chordata; class Amphibia; order Caudata; family Salamandridae; genus Pleurodeles; species Pleurodeles waltl. The sequence goes on along the minus strand of NC_090438.1, from coordinate 582,870,479 downwards.
AGTAACAAGCTAAAACATTCTTACTTTTCTAAATACCTCTTTCATGTTGGAAAAGAGAGAGATGAAAGGGATATATAATAAACGATATATAAAAGGAAAGGTTAGTTAAAACTTAATAATGTTCTCTAATTAAAATGATGTATGAAGGCAGCATTAATGTGTGAGATCAGTGATAGTTATTTATCTAGAAAACCGTTTCTTACCTGCACACCTATTATTGAATTATGGAGTATTAGGAGACCTCAAGTGAGCTGTCTCTAGTTCTATTACCAGAACCTCAGTTTTTCCAGCACTATGTTTCAGCCAAGTTACTGGCATGAAAGCCCACAGCTGAGTTACACATGCTCCCTGCACACTGGTCAAAGCTAACTAATCTCAGTTTTCTTCTAAGTAGCAATGAAAATGAAGATGTAAAATGTAAATGCCCCTATTACTTACCAGTAACTTTTATAACAGTCCTTAATTTTGAGTTGACTATCTCAGAGATCCATAAACTTTATTGAAAACTGCTGTGAATGCAGGGTCCTCCCTCAGTTATTGAATGCCATAAGTAGGACTGACATCCGTAGCACCCCCATGAACATCCGAGATCACCCACAACGGCTAAATAGAACAGAGTGTGCAGAAGGGCTGAATAAACTGTGATGAGTGATAGAGGAGTAATTACCAGTGAGTAAGGTGCACATTACCTCTACATTCTCTTCCTTCCCCAGTCCTTAACTCTAAAGCATACCATTGCAAAGTCATAGACATGAACGTCAGAGGTTCTCAAAGCTTACAATAGGCCAAATGTACTGCAAACCCCACGCTATATCATATGGACAAACTGGTAGTGGACCTAAGAATGCCGGAACCAGACCCCCCTTACAAGGGTGATCCATCAGCCATTGTGAACCCCAAGGCCGCCAAAGTCGAAGAAGCAGAAGTAGAAACAATCTTGTAATCTCAGTGAATGCCACAGTACAGGAGACTGTTAATATAAATACCCATTTGTAGAGATAGGCAACTTTTGGGTAAACAGGGTAAAACACGGATCTATTCACACCACCAATGAACAGCAGACCAGTCATGTTATCCTATCCAGCCCAGAGACACTGAGGGTGACCAATGGGTGGCTACAATTACCAAGTGGACATAACTTGTACAGAGAAACCATAAGTGCCCTCCGAACATCACAGTCTTACCGACCTCTCTTGTGCCTCTGAAGCGGCAGCATATGGAAAACATAAACAACAGCAGGGTAAATAACCAGCAGAGCCCTGTAAAAGACAAAGCCACTCAGGAAAGGGAAGAATGTCCAGATCAAAAAGCAACTCTGTGTTGTAGTTTGACAAAAACTGGATCCTACACATAAGAAATCATCAGCCTAACCAATCATCCACAATAAGGAGCTAAGAGCAACCGAAACTAAGATCAGAGAAAAAAACTAAGCTAAAGCTCAAAAGGCTATATGACAGACCAAGTAAACAACATGCAGGAAGGGCAAAGGGCAGGGTAAAGCTGTGCAAATGGCTTGGAGACAGCATATGTCCACAATCCACATGACAACAGTGGATAACCACAATAAATACCATGCTTGATTCCTGAATCATGGACAGCATAAGGAGAGCACTACAAACCTTGTTGAGAGCACCAGTTTCCCTGCGCCAACTTATAGTAAAGCCTTTCCATCCTCCTGTGTCTGAGAGTGGAACTGATGATACATGTCGGACAAGATGTCCCAGAAGAAAGACTGGAACCAGTTACATAAAGCCTGAAAGTGTGACAGATTTGAGATACATCCTAAACCAGTGAATCCCACCTGTTAGGAGCTGCCCCTGAATGCATGAAGTCTCCTGCATAGGCATAAGACCCGCTTGTCCAGTGAAAAACTGGCATACCATAGCGCACAGAGTCTAGGACACTACAACCAAATAAATGAACAGATCTCACCGTTGCTTTCTAGGCCTGGATTCAAGGCAGAAATGTAGAACAATTCTGAACAATTCTGCACCATCCTCACTATAGGAGGAAATCTACTTTCTTCATGAGAATCAGTAGGCTATACACTCCAGTCACTCACGGACAATGTCCATGTCATGACAAGAGCAACCAATAAGAAAAAATCTGCAAGGGAGGATTGGAGAAGATATACATGACAAGAAAGAGGTTCCCAACTATACTATGCTATTTTAACGATATCAACAGATTTCCCAACCTCCCAAGTTATGTCCTACGCAATGACTTAAACCCTCCATTCCAATAAGAGTAAAGCAATCACTTTAGTGCTGGTCACACCGAAACAGGCCATCCTATCTAAATAGGGCACCAATGCCACGCTGACTGACTTGGACTGGCTACTCAAACTATGGAACCTCCTCGGCATGGAAAAAAGGAAGCCCTCCATTGACAATTAATTATCACAATTTGGAGCCCGTGCATCTGATTCTTAGTGTAGGACTTTGGAGAACTTTCCTGTCCGGCATACCTCTGCATACTCAGACTAACCTCCACAGTGAATGCTTCAGAACAGCCTATCAGCAGCTGACCCTAGCGATGCACCTTCATTTGTAATATGCCATGATACAGTGTGTATCTCACATTGGCGGAGAAGTCAAGAGTAGGCCCTCTCACCCCCCTTCTCCATCCTCCCTCTTGACCTACAGGCCTGTTTCCCTCAATCTCCTCTATCCCTCCATAAAATGTTATCCTCACTGGCCTTTGGAAGTACATGATGGTAGCTGTTTCATGTACTCTCCTGGAAAATAAACAACAAAAAGATTTGACCCATAAAGACAATGAAACTATTTTTCCCAGAAAGTATATTCAGAAATGCTGTTCAAGCCTGCGTACTCTTACATCTGGATGGTGACAACACTCTGCTCCACAAACTCCCAGATTTCACAATAGCCACCTTTCAAGGTATGAAACATGATGCAACATACCTCAAGTGCCTGAAGAAATATGACATTATCCCCATCCTGATGAAATGCCACTGACTCTTCTTACCTGCCCGCACCACCTTGAACCCAGCTGCGCCATCCCTCAAAGCCTGCCTGGCTATCAAGCTCTGCACCTCTGATGGCTGTTAGCTCACCCCAGCAAGGACATCAAACTGGATATAGAAGGCAACAGGCTTTCGCCATTTATGCACTCAGAATCTACAACAAAATCTCTGCATATACCAAGATAACCAAAACCTTGTCTCAATTTAGGACAGCCAAACACAAACCTCATTAAATAGCACTACTTCATGAGGAAGCAACAGTTGATCTCCAATTTCAGATCCCAGGTTCCCCTACAACAGCTCATTGAGCATATCCTTGTCCATAACCCTGTACAGCGCTCTGATGCCTTTTAGTTAGCTTTGTGTTACACAAATACCACATATGTACAATACTTGTGCAATTCACCTCTTACCATAGGTCATTAGGCCTCCCACTATCTGGGAAATTCTTATCTTCATCTTCCCTCCATTTCCTACAATTCATAGGAGACCATGTAAGCGACAACCCCTGTTCAGGGGTTTCCCCCCTAGTTTAAAATATTAAGGTGGGCACTTTATGTGGCATTCTCACCCATAATGAAACCTCCACTGGCTGGGCCTATCCGCTTGCTGTTGCTTACCTTTTGACTTGCCTTCTAGTTCTTTGGGTAATCCTGGGTATGATGCAACCCACATTTTTTTCCTTCTGGACAAAATGCCAGGCCCCATTTGTCCTCTTGGTCATGTTCTAATGTGGCTGTAATGTGTGGTTCATAGGTGCACAATGATATATTTTCTTGAAACAATATGGTCACTGTAATTCAATCTTTTAAAAATGTTGCTGCCTAATATTCATTTTCTCATAATCCAATAATGTTTAAACTTTAAATAAGGCTCCAATCAAAAGTCTAGTGGACTCTGTAACCATGGAGTGAAAAGCATTAGTAGTGTTGATCCTTGGAAGGACGGAGTAACTAAGGATGCAACTTTGACAGCGTACAAGATGAAGCCAGGTTCATGATACCAAGAAGTTTCAAACAGTTCTAAATCTCGAATCAAGCTCACATAGGACCAAAGGGTAAACTAGCAGATGCAAAAAAAAAATCACACTGTGCCCCTATAACCCAGACCCATTTCCGTTAAAAGAAACAACAGGCCATAAAGCAGTCATACATTCAAACAGATAGACAGAACATCTCCTCCTTAGGTGCAACTGTCAATATTTGAAGAGGACATGTGTGATTGAAAGTTCCAATCTTCACTGTCTATCAATATGAGAATGCTTAATCCCATATGCATCTGAGAATGGAAGGTTGGAGCCCTGACTCATGACCACCAACACGACTGAGTAGTAAAGGCTTATTATACTGCATTGCCAGAATAGAAGCACGACTCATCCCTTCTGTTAAAGCAGAACGAAAACGACAACCAGCATCCTCATAAACACAACATGAGCATGTAACAGTACAAGAAGGAGTAAATCAATAAAGGAAGAGCCTCACCTTGAAAACAAAGTTTATTTTGTGATGTTCATTGAATGCTCCAGTTTGCAGCAAAGAATTCTGCAAATCAGGAATGAACAGAACTGAAAACAGAAACATAAGCCAACCCCATTACTATTGATGAACCTCAGAAACAGTGACAGGGTCCCTCCCAAAGGGACCATAAATCACTATCTTAGTGAGTCAAACACAGTGAATCTGCATGACACACTTTGATGAGGGATTGCAACACAGGACCACCAGTGGCCATTATCACACTTCCTACAAGGCAATCTAAACCCAAACACACTCAAAGGTCTTGGAAACCATTTAACGACAATCTAAATTTCACCTTGCGAGCCAGCAGCCCTCCAAAACGCAGCAACGAACAGAACCCTCTCAACTCAGGGTCAATGTTTGAAGGCAATTTCAACTTACAAAATTACAGTCACTTGGAGTCTGACTGATATATACATTTGCAGAACCCACCAAAGAACCATCCCTCCGCTTACCACTGCCACGTAATCTTGGAAAGTCATGAGCGGTACAGATAGAAAGAGAAGCCTGGGGTAGGGTCAGTACCCCTGGAGCTACCTAGCTTTCTGTCTGTCAGCCAAGAGGCCTCGTGCAGTGATAAAGAAAGACTGTAGGCCAAGATGGGTGGGAACATCTAAACAAAAATGGTTTCTTATATTCCAAGGTGAAGGAAATCATGCAGAAACCTCTGATGTATTGTTCAAGACTACTTTAATGGGAAATTTATCCTGCACTACCATGTTGAAAAAATGACAGGAGATTTGCACCACTAGGTAATGCCTGGAACAGTTGTGCAATAGGGCAGAGACCAACTAAATGACAGTTCCATCCAGAGAAAATGACAAATGTTTCCAACACCACCCACAGAGCAACTGACAGCACACATATTTATTACATATTTCTCAGCGCAACACAATGTGGGATGTTTCAACAGATTAAAATGACACAAAACTGCTGGCCATGCACATCATTGCCTGCCGCATCTTGTGCATAGCTGTCAGAGATGGACAATCAGCAAACAAACTATTTGCACGGGTACCCTGCCTTGCTCATCCTGCAGACTCCTTTTGTAAAACTGCAACACTGAGGTAGTGCATAACCCCAGCAAAGATGATACCAGTGCCCGAAATGCCAGCAAAGTGATATAGTTGGACAATGCACAGATGTGTACTGACTGGAAACATCTGTAGTAGTATCTACTATATCACTGTAGTGATGAAGATAAGGAAGAGTAGGTAGGGTCAGGAATACATCAAAGACAATACGATTTAGCGATAATATAGGAGATGTAAGCAGAGACTAGAAACAGGGATGAGGAAAGAACATAAATAAGGGTACCTGAAGAGTATGAAACGCAGAGGTACTGTACAGCCATATCTCTGGGTCCCATCTGCCTAACTTCTGGACACACCAGTAAGATATTAAGCTCTGCCCAGCCAAATGTCTGGATTTGCCAGCAAGACTACAGCTGCCTTCCACCAGCCATACCTCATGTCCCACAAGTCAGACCAAGCAAACACCAGCCAGTCCTAACTACCCACCAGCAAGACTGCAGAACAGATCAGCTGCATCTTGGCAACCACTAGTCCATGCATCTCCAGTAGGTTGAGCTTGAACTACCAGTAGCTCACAGGTCGTCTATGAGTAGCTCACCTACAGTCAATTGGATTCCAGGATTTGCAAATTCCCTGGCTTCCAAAGATGTACTTTAAAATACTGTTTGCCTGGTTACATGGGGCATGTAATCTGACAATACAAGAGGAGCAGGCAGCAAACCAAAATGCACCTAATAAGACACCTGAAAAACAAATGCATAACCTTAGAGCCCACTAAAATCTTTCACCACAAACAACATATAGCCTCCATGAACTTCTGGCTTAACTAAGTACATTTTGCAGTTTCAGCACAATTCAATTTCTTTCATTCTTTTTTCTTCCATTCCTTCCTTTCTTCCACTCCTTACTTACTGTCTCATTCAATTTATTCTTTATTGCTTTAATTTTTTTCTTTTTTCCTACTGTACCTATTTTTCTTCTTTCTTGCCTTATCTCTTTTATCCACTTTAAATCCCTTATCTTATTCAAACTCATTTCTTTCATTACCTCATCTCCTTTCCTATTTTCTCTCGTTTATTTCCTTTTTCCACTTTCCTTTTGTTTTCTTTCTTTCTCACTTTCTTTTGTCTTTTTAAGTTCCTTTCATATTGTTTTTATTCTTACAGTTCCCGTTCTTTCTCTTTCCATCCTTCCTCTCTTTCATCCATTCTTCCATTCTACAGCCACCACTGCATTTCTTACTCGAGCTATCTCCCTCCCTCTTTGATTCTTACATTATTTCCCCATCTCTTTTTTCTCCCTGCCTTTCTTTCTTCCTCCCCATCTGTCTTTCTCCCTCCATCTGTCATTTTTTCTACATGTCTTTCTCTTTCCCTACCTTTTTTACTGCCCCCCTGTCCTTTCCTTCTCTCTGCCTGTCTTTCTTCCTCTCTGTCTTTTTCTCTTTTCTTTATTCCTCCCTTTTCCTTCTCTCCTTTCTTATATTCCTCCCTTTCTTTCTCCCCACCTTTCTTTTTCCCTGTGTTTCTTTTTTTTCCTCCCTTTATCTTTCTTTCTTCCTCCATTCGTTTCTTCCTTTTTTCCTTCCTTCCTCTTCATCTTTCTTTGTCCGTCCTTACCTCTTTCTTTCTTTTTCTCTTTTACCCTTTCTTTCAACTTCCTCTCCTTCCATTTTCACTTTTTACCTCCCTTTCCTTTCTTTCTCCCTAAACTCTACTCTACCTCACTTTCTCAATACCTCCCTCCCTTTCTCTCTTTCTCTTTCCTTCCCTTTCTTCCCCCATCCCTTAAGAATATTTAGCTTCTTAAAACAACCTTTAATTGCTTCAGAGATATATTTCTTGTAGAGATATATAAGCCTGCATGTAGCTTGCTTAAGAATACTATTGGTAATGATGCTAAGAGGCTGTGCAATGAATATGTTATTCTTTTAACTTCCAGATTTGATTTCATGTGCGTGTGTGCACATGCTTGGAATGAGGTGTGAGGTGGTGTACCTGGGCATTATTTTTACCTAGGCCAGCAAAAACTCTAGAGTCAATCATAACTAATAACCAACTAGTTAAATCCTGTGACATATCCGAGAGATCTCACCAGCCAGGCATCAGGACACACCTGCCAGAATGGAGGATGAGTTAGCTGGGACTAACAACCCACAAGCCAAGCCTTGTAGTAACCCACTAGCCATGCCGTGGCTATGCCCTGTGGAGCACACATCAGGCCTTGGGACGCACCAAGTATGAGTAAATATCGACCAGGCAACAGGACTTCAGAGCTAGGCTTCAAGATATATCAACTAGGTTTTTGCATCCAGCAGCCCACTGTCAAAGCCCCCATCTAGCACATCTCAGCAAATGTCAGCCAGACCTCAGCACTACCTTGGCAGACCTCAATTCCAACCAGTAAAATGTTAGGATTCACCAGTCAGAACTTAACTCTCACCAGTCACAGCTCATTACCCACCAGTCAGACTCGGCGGCACACCTGTCAGACCTTCTCACTCGCAAGTCAGGCTGCAGAACACACCAGCCAGACCTCAGTTCCCACGAGCTTAATGTCAACCTAACAGCCAACAAGGCAGATCTGTGCTTCAACTAGCCAGGCCTTGCAACCTACGAAAGAACTCACGACCCAATGGTCAGACCGCACAACTCATCTGCCAGCCCTCAGCAAACGCAAGCCAAACCTCAGTTCCAACCAGCCAAAGATGCAAGCTTCCACCAAGTCCCAGCATCCTGACCACACCACACTTTGCCACCCACCAGCCAAACCCTGCCCCGCCAGCCTGACTTAACACCTACAAACTACCCTTTGCATCCCAACAGTCCACCCCTCCCCTCATGCTAGCTAATCCATTCACATGCACGTCTCAAGCAACAAGTTCCACCACCCCAGACTCAGGACCCATGCCAGATAGCAGGACATAGCAGCCAGGAATCAGGACCAACTGTCCTGATGTTAGAGCCAAGCAGCTGGATTTTTGTACCCTCTAGATGTATGTCAGATCTCAGGATCCACCAGACATGTCTTGCAACTCACCAGTCAGGTCCTGGAACCACTTGTGTGAACTTTGCTTCCAGCAGTTGGATCTCCAGCCCCACCAAAAAGACCTCCGTTCCCACCAGAAGAATCTCATGATCCATGAACTTAAAGTCAGTACCCAGCAACCACATCTAAGAATCCACTAGCCGAACATCTGTCCCCCTGACAGACGTTTCAAACAATCAGCTGAACTTTATGGTCTTGGTCCTCCCTCTTACTGATACTGGTCCTTGCGATCTTTCTGGTCCCCATTCTTCTAGCAGTGTTCTCTCCCTTCACCTTCTCCTGCTCTTCCTGATATTGCTTCTGGCTCTCCTTCTCCTGGTCATCCATGCCCGACCATCCTAATCTTCCTACTTATCTTCCTGGTCTTCATCCTTCTCTTGGACCCAGGTAATACTGCTCCTGGTCCTACTAAATCTGTTCCACTGGATCTCACCATTGTCCTATTGGTCATCTATTTCCTGGTATCTCCTGTTGCTCATAAATTCCTGGTCTTCCTTGCCCTTCTCCTCGTCTCTATCTTGCACTGCACACACTGACAGTCAGGTGGGACATCCTGCAGTTTAGTCTGCTAGCTTCTGGAATATTAAGTTGAAAGGCAGTGACCAAACTTTTTAAACCTAGGCAAATACTTTATTCACTGAGCCTCCTTTTTTATATCGTCACGTGAGAACTCCTTCAAATACACGAGTCCAGGATGTGAGTGGTCCAAAAAAAATCTTATGTTTGAATTAACAGACTGTAATGTTGCTCTACACATAGTACGAATATAGGCCATCTATAGGGGGCACATAACAATTGACTAGAGTTCTAGTTCATTATTAGCATTGTCATGAGGGTGGCGGCAGGAATTTTTCTCAGTGCCTGTTTAAAAGCCCTCACATTTAATAAATACTTCTCAATGCAGAGATATAATCTGATGTACCAAGTTGAAACACTACTGTATGTTTAAGAAATATACTTTTTTGAACTTTGAAGACACCTCATAATTTTCTTACAAGATGTTTGTTGCATGATTTACATGCCAATTATTTTCAAGGCTTGGCTCATGCACAGGGTCTTAAAGCCAGAGTCGACTCATGGCTCAGCTCTAACTGTTAATTTTCTGGCTTGCCCACCTCTATGCTTAACTCATTGTGAACCTTGCTTTGCTGCCATCAGCACCCGTATTTTGTTCCAAGCACTGTTTCAAGTCCATTTCAATATTCAGGGAAAGCTTTAAAGGGAGTTGAAGACAAAACATTATTGTGGTTGTATTGCTTTGGATAGCATGACAAGTTAAGAAAAAATGCTGTAAAAAAACATGAGTCTCACATCTAAATTGGAAATGCTAAGTAAGCGTTTCCCATGAATCAATCCCCTTTTATTCCCTTTCCTTTTTCTCTACTTGCTGAGCCCTCAAATGCACACCTTCACTGTTGAGGAGATCTATTGATGCTTGCAGCTTTGGTGAAAGCTTTTCTTTTTAGGTCTTCCCTGAGACAGCACATATGCTGTCACTTGCAAGACATTTTGCTAGTTTACAGTGGGTTTGGAGCCCGCCCATTTCTTACCACTGGCTGGCTTTATTGACGATCTCAGATGCTTGCTTCTCTTTGGTCAGCCCATGTGGGTTTCACATCTTCTTCCGTTTGACCCTGCCTTGTAGCATAACACAAGTACTTGTGTTCTTCCACTACTTGAGTTCTGGGAGCTACTTTTTTCTTTTTACTGAAGCACTCTGTGTGAGTGCATATGTTTGTAAACTCTTTCCATCATGTGATACAACACTACCCCTATATTCAGTGTGGCAATCTTCGCTCCGCAGTATCAGCTGTGTGGCGGAGGAAAAACCGCCTTACAAACTTAAAGTTAAAATATCCTTTGTTTCTTCCCTATTTAACTAGCCGTGCATGTAACAAATTACACTTCATTTCCCAGTGCCAGAGCAGCCTCAGAATTTACAAATGTTTTTGCTCAGGTTTATTATTACAGTCAGCCAACTGCGTCTTCCTGTCAGACCTTCTCTTATCTTGGGTACACTTGCACTCACTCAGAGTTCTTAATGTTATGTATTGCTAATCATGCATTTACAAAGTGCTTTAACGCCTAGCGAAGGGTACTAAGCGCTAGATAAATGCAATTACTATTCAAAATGATGTCTGTGTTGGTATTCATCATTGCTCCTATCATGCCTCAATATGTAATGTTTGATCTGCAGTTTGTTCAGAACCCCTTGGTGTTTAATCATGACCCTACCATGCCAGCTACAGCTCAGGCACCGGGGCGTACCTTCTTCATTTTGCCAGCATTTCGCTGGAACTACAGAAAGTTTCACATCACAGTCTTGCAACAAAAGGCAATTTACAAGTAATTTCTACTGACTTGTCTGGTTTGTGAATGCTGCATCTCTAGCCTTCTTTTGAACAAAATGTCTTTATTTAGTTTCAGTTTCTCGACTGCCACTACCAGGAGCAACACCACGGCCAACAGTTGCACCCCTGCTGCATTGCAGAGACCATGATCATATCCTAGCACAGCTAGAACCAAGAGCAACTTAATGCTTGCAAGCAGTAAAGCCCTGCTCTTTACAGATTTCACAGGGGATTTACAAAGACAATGCTCCTCATTCTTCAAAAGCCAAAAAGCAACTCCGGTCCAGGGATTAAAATACGCCATGGTGTTCTCAACCCGATTGCGGGTCATTACCCCAGACAGGGTGCGATTCTTCAATACTTCAAAAGAAGTCTGGGACTGGTGGGAAGCCCACCCAAGTGCTGGCCCTAGTCTGAGCCACCCGAGGAGGGTGCCCGGCGGCGAATGCGGAAGAGAGTTCGCTGGGGGTCCCAACTCAGCACCCCATCTGATGAGGAGATCCAGCGCAGACAACACAGGGCAGTGGAGGTCTTAGCCGTGCTGGGCAGGGATGAGCTTCGTCCCTCTTCCTCACCTAGTATAGAAGCAGCTGTGGACTCCGACACGTCACTCAATGGCAGCTCTGGGGAGTCAGATGCTCCCTTACCACAGATTTCCCCAAGGACAGCTGATGAGCTAATTTAACAAACCCACAGTATGGCATGCAGGCTTATATAACTGTGGGCTATAGCAGGGATTGTAGAAATGGACAACTTCTAAAATGTATCGGGGCCCAGGCTACAAGCCTCAGGCTGATATATATTTAAACTGTAGAGGTGGGGTGGGGACTGTGCTGGTGTGGGGTTAGATCCCCACAAAGTTGGTGAGCAAGTTTTTTGTAGGCGCTCCCACGGATGGATGTTGTATGCATGTGTGTTTGGATGAGTAGAGTTAAACTGCTTGTCCTGGGGATGATGAGTTGGGATGATTGTTCTTTAGTTTATAGAGGGAAATAGTTGTACTGTGCTTTAGTAGTCAACATTGGTACTGGATGGACAGGGTTGTTCCCGGGTGTTTGGTGGTTCTCTGTCCGACAACATACTGATGTGTCTTGTCACTTCTGCTCATCATGGCATCTCCTATGACGTATAAGTTACTATCCTGGAATATCCGGCAGATGCATTCCGTCCTCAAATGACACAAGGTATGCCTTGAGGCGGGAGATGGCTGACAGAGGGGAGGCTTGTGGAGTTGGAGCGGCGTCTGACTGAGAGTTGGTCTGGCGAGGTACTAGCGGAGTTCCGACGAGAGATGTCCTTATATGAGGAGGCCTCCCTAAGAGAAATTTGTTTTATGGGGAGGCATGCGCGGGCTCGCCGTTATGGAGAGGGAGAGAGAGCTGGGCGCACGCTCGCTGATATGTTGCGCAAGACCTGGGCCAGTAACTATGTCACTGAGGTTGTTGGCACTGGGCGAGAGAATGTGACTGGAACGAATGGTGTAATGCAAGTTTTTACAGAGTATTTTGCGCAGCTGTATGCTGCCCTGGAGGGCCCGGACGCGGCAGCTGCGCAGACGTATTTTGCGGATATTGCACTGGCGTGGTTTGATGAGGCACACAGGTCGTACCTGGATGTACCGTTTTCTGTGGAGGAGGTGGCGGTGGCGATTCGCGGCCTGCCCGGCGATAAGTCTCCTGGCGCTGACGGCCTGACTCCAGCGTTTTATAAGGAATATGCGGATATTCTCACCCCGTGCCTTCTGGAGGTATACACGGAGTCTTTGGAGACAGGGTCCCTTCCTGCTTCGCTCCGGGAGGCTTTTATAGTAACGATTCTTAAACCTGGGAAGGATCCAACTCGATGCGACTCATATCGCCCACTCACTATGATCAACATTGATAACAAAATTCTGGCAAAAATGATTGCGGCGCGTCTGCAGCCACTCCTCCCCAAATTGGTGCTCCCGGATCAGTCGGGATTTGTCTCCAGGAGGTCCACATGTCACAACTTGCGCACATTTTTTGCGGTGGCGGGCTCGTTGGGGGCGGAGGACAGGGCGGCAGCGGTTTTTCTCGATGCCGCCAAAGCTTTTGACTCTCTGGCATGGAAGTATATGTTTGCACTACTGGCCCGGGTAGACCTCGGCGCGCGGTTTATGCAGTTGATTAGATTATTGTACACCCTGCCCACTGCTCGGTTATGTCTCAACGGGTGCGTGTCGGCCCCATTCCCTGTTGCCCGCGGTACGCGTCAGGGATGCCCGCTGTCCCCGCTACTTTTTGCGGCGGCGATGGAACCTCTGGCGGCGGGGCTGCGACAGAAGTATAACGATAGGGGTTTGCAGTTCCGGCAGAGACCTATCTTGGTATCTATGTATGCTGATGACATTGCGATATACGTGCGGAATCCAGATCGAAACTTGGACATCTTATTGGGCGAAATTGTGCGCTTTGGCACATTTTCTGGCATCACGATCAACTGGTCGAAGTCGGTGGTCTTGCCTTTGACTCCGAGTGTGGCGAAGTTCGATTCGCGGTACCCCATGGCTTGGGCGGAGGGCCCGGTGCGCTATCTGGGAGTTCAGCTGAGCTGTGATGTTGATACACTTTGGCTGGCTAATTACAGTGCTGCAATGTCGTGGCTTGAGGAGAAGGTTGAGACTTGGCGCGCCCTACCATTATCGTTAATTGGGCGCATCGCTATTACGAAGATGGTGGTTCTTCCTACATTTCTGTATCTCTTCGTTAACCTCCCACTTACGCTCACGCGGGGTTTCCTGCGATGCCTGCGCTCTGCGCCGATTCGCTTGGTATGGGCGGGTCGCCGGTCCCGCATCTCCTGGGAGAGGCTGACGCTACCGTTTGAGTTAGGTGGGCTTGCTGCTCCGGATCTGGAGTTATACTATAACTGTGCGCAAGCGCACTTTGCATACTATTGGTTGCATCCGATTCGATACTTGCCGCATCTGGCACCCGAGAGCGATGCGGTGTGGCCGGATGGATTGCTGCGTGTGCTTGGGCGCCGGGCTCGGTCTCGGCCTAAGGGAGTTGATACGGTGGTATGTACAGCGAGAGCGTGGGGGATGCTGATGCAGCGTTCTGGGGTTAATGCGCTGTTTGCTCCTTCGTTGCCCGTTATGGCGGTCGCTGATGCTCAGATGTTCCAAGACAGCGGGGTGCGTGGTTTTCTTCGAGATGCAGGCTTGACGGGGCTGGGGGACTGGTTTGTGGATGGTCGCCTGATTAGCCTTTCCGAGGCGCTAGATACCATTGGCAGGACAGCGTTGCAGCAAATGTATGCTCTCAGGGGTCGTGCTTTGCTGTGGGCTCGATTTCTAGGCGCGCCGGAGGCGCCCGCGGAGTTCCGTGCTCTGGAGGTGCTGTGCTACGTGCGGTCACCGAGTAAGCTAGTTACCAAACTGTATAACTGCATACAGGAGCAGAGAGGCGGCTCTGGGGAGTCCTCTAGGGTCATGTGGGAGAGAGACGTGGGGGAACCTATCACAGAGGCAATGTGGCGAGGCTGTTGTGCCCACATGAGAGTGCTGTCCCCGAATTATAGGTTACGGCTGCTGCACTTTAAGTTTTTGCATCGTTTATATTATACACCCAGTGGGCCCTGCTCCATGGGTTTGCGTGCAGATGCCTGCTGTGAGCGCGGTCATGCGCCGGATGCGTGTTTTCTGCACCTGGCGTGGGAGTGTGCGGAAGTTCACGCTTTTTGGGTGGGGGTTTTGCATACAATTGCTGTGGTAACTGGCTCTGAGATACCCATCTCCCCTAGGGTTGCGCTGCTTGGGTGTGTAGATGAGATTAAGAGACCGCATAGGCGGCTGGTGGGCTTACTTTTGCTACTGGCCAAGCATAGAGTTGCCATGTGCTGGGGCAGGGGGCAGGCGCCGCGTAGATCCGAATGGCTGCGGGATGCTGCCTTTTGTCACGATCAGTTGACGGTCTTTTGGGAGCTTATGCCTGAAGGTTCCCGGCCGAGGGATATCTGGGCTCCTCTGAGTGAGTACCTGACATCTAGAAATAAGCAGGCGGAATGATATGAGTTTGCCCACGCTTGATGCTTCCCTAGCCCCTCCCTGACTGGGTTAAAGATTGCGTATGGATGAGGTCAGCTGGTGTAGTCTGGTTTGTGTGCCCTACCTGCCTTTTTTGTTGTTCTTTTTGTTGCTTCACCCCTCTTTCGTTGGTATATTGACTCTGATGTTTGATACGACAAACCTCCTGGACCGAATATGCGGACTATGTCGAATGGAAGCCCGGCGGGATGGGCCGAAGATGTGGCCCCCGATATTGATGCATAATGTGAGAAACACTTGGAGTTTTGCTGACCAGGATAAATGCTGAAGTTGAGGAGGGTTGTAGTATGTACAGTTTGTTGCTATAATGGAGGGGTTTGTTTGTGTTATTGCTCGTTTTGTATCATGGAAAACTCACTAAAAATATATATATAAAAAAAAAAAAAAGACACAAGGTATTCCTACACATAACTCGGCGGAGAATCCAGATTGCACTGCTCCAAGAGACACAATAATGCCTGGAGGGGACAATTCTACTATGCCACATACTCCACGCATGCAAGAGAATTAGTAATATATATCAGAGCAGGGGTCCCTTTTCAATGTACCAGGCAATTGATCAACCCACAGGGTAGATATATTGTGATAAAGAGGAGATTAGATGGATGGGACATCACCATAGGCAGCATCTATGGCCTCAAAACAGAACAGCCAACTATCTTTTCCACTCTATCCAGAGTCCTAGCCCCACACCTTGTTGGATCCATTATACTGGGAAGAGACTACAACTGTGTTGCGGACCCGACTGTGGATCGCTTGCAATCCCCTCTGCATGACTGCCCGATCTATAAAGAAGCGCATCCGTTCTCTGCTGGCAGAAGGAATGGGGCTTGACCAACTCTTGACCTACCCAAAATGGGGAGGAACAGGACTACTCATTCTTTTAGCATCTATAAGTTCTTTTAGCCTCTATACAACCTCCATCTGCGCCTTGACACAATACTATGTTCCCCTAATGTCCATGAGATGGGTGTGCTGACCGAGTACCTAACTAGAATGATCTTGGTCCATAATACCCTCTTGATGGGACTGCTTTGGAGCTGACCTTAGCCCTCAATCCCAACATGGCACCTGTAACCAGCGTCTCTTGAAGACCCGGTGTCTTGTGACATCCTGGTGACCACCATAATTCTTATTTTGAGGAAAATACTGGCACTGCATCATCATTACTAACAGAGTGGGAGGCATTTAAGACCATGATCAGGGGTTGCTATATTTCTGAGGTCAGGGGGGTGAGACGGACTTTAAGAGCCCTTGAACGGCAGTAACCGGATCACCCGGAGCTCCAAGCCGAGCTTTTGAAGGCCAGTGAGAAGGTGGTGGTGGAGCGCCTCCGATGCTTCGACTACAAAAACTACATGATTCGAGCACAGACTGAATGTGACAGAACCGGGGCACTATTAGCATGGTTGGCAAATGCAGCTAAAAGTAGCTCCATGATTGTTGAACTGACATCCTCCAATGGGGATAGGCTATACAGACAGAACAATATCAATGAGGCTTTTTGCTCATACTACTCTGCCTTTTAAAGCTGCACTGACATCACAGGAGTGGAAGCCCTAGATGAATTCTTATCGGAGGCGACCCTTTCAATGCTGCTGCCACAGGCTGCTAAGGATCTCGGCAAGGAAATCATGCTCCCCGAAATAAGGGGCGCTATAAAACAGATGGCCCAGAAAAAAAAGAAAAAAAAACATATGCCTACTCTTATACATAACAACCAATTTGGACTTATCTTGGGACATAATACGGCCCTTAACATCAGATGACATCTGCGATACTGGAAGCGGACACATATGATAAGACTAAGGCGTTGATTTTCGCTGTTGATATCGAAAAGGCATTTGAGAGCTCGGAGTGGTCATACCTTCATGAAGTTATGAATCTCTTTGGGCTGGGAGACGGGTCTGTGGCTTGGACAAATTTTGTATGCACAAGCCTATAGGCCAGGGTTGGCTCCTGCAATATTATCTCAGAGGAATATCCTGTGAAACAGGGCACGAAGCAGAGGTGCCCCCTACCACGCATTCTTTTTGCACTATCGATGGAGCCCCTTGCTTACCATGATGGGATACGGGTAGGTAACCACGAACATCATATTGCACTCTACGTCGATGACCTCCTCCTTTTCCTTCATAATACTGATGGGGCTCTTACAGGGACTAGGACCCTCCTGGAGTGCTTTTGGATTTTTCCGGGCCTACGAGTCAATGGGTGAAAATCCTGTATATTCCAAGCGGCACACCTCACGAGGACCGGAGCCAAACAAAGGAGCCCCAGTGTTTGTCAGACTTGGGAATACGTGTTTACCATAACCCGTAAGATTTGCTGGAGCACAATGTGGGAAAAGATATCCGGGGGCTCCGAGCACTGATTTGGGAGGGCACTTACGCTATCTGTAGCGGGCCGACGGGCTCTATTAAAAATGGTAGTTTTAACGCGCCTGCTTTACTTCTTTGTAACCTTACTGGCTTGGATTCCGCAGTCTTGGTTCAGGGACCTAGACACAATCACAACGGGGTTCCTGTGGGCATCGGGCCGCAGCAGAGTAGCATTGTCCATGCTCAGAAGACCAGTCTTCGAATCGTATTTTCTAGCTAGCCAACTGCAGTGGTTGACACAGTGGTTTGCAAGGAGGCTGTCACCTGACAGAGAATCGCACATCGGTACCCCAGACATAAGGAGGTTGGCCGGCTTCCTTCTCCACCCGCAATCCCCATCTGCCATGGTTAGTATGGCGATTTTGGTGACACAACGCTGCTGGGATCGTTGCCTTTGCATATCAAAGATTTAACTACCCTACTCCTCTGATATCCCGATGTGTTTCCTATTGGTACTTCCACATGATGGATACTGGTGAGGGATATGTGACTGGGTAATAGCGGGCGCAACAACTGTGGGTGTTTTATATGAAACAGAGACCCTTTTGCCCCTTGTGGACTTCCAAGAATGCTATTCTCCAGCCGCAGGACAGTTCCTCCTACATCGGGCAGTAACGACCACGCTCCATCGGCATTGGAAGCAGGGCCGCCCCACTCTGAGATCTGCCAATATTTTGTCACTGTCTCTAGAATGCTTAAAGCAGTCACCTGCTTATACAGACAACAGAGACGTGAGCTATCGACCCCCTTAGCTGCTCTTAAATCGCACTGGAAGGAAGACCTATTCCCTACATGGATTGGGAGAGCATCCTAGAGCCCATACCCAAGGTGTAATACAACGCCCGGTTTAAACTCATAACTTTTTATACGCTACATAGGGCATATCTTACTCCTAGTAAAATTAGCAGATACTTTAGTCAGAAAGATGCTAAATGCCCCCAGTACAGTGAGGTCCGAGCTAAGTTTATCCATATGTTTTGGAGCTAAAAGTCCCTACTCGAATACTGGGAGGGTATCACTAGGACACTGACATTGGTTATTAAATAGGAGGTTGCATGCACCTTGGGGCATTTCCTACTAGGTTGGTTCCCTCAAACTACTAAAACTAAAATCACAAGCCAACTCCAAGATTAGCGTCCATCATAGCTAAGAGCGCTGGAGGAGAGAACAGCTGGCGTGGGAGGGATACAAGAGGGTGATCAAACTTCAGGAAGCTAGGAGGGGGAAGGAGGTTCCTGGATGGGGCCACAACCTGGAAGGCCTTGGTGACAGCACTTGACCAGCAGGATTCCCAATCATCGGATGATGAAAGCTCATCTCCTTAAATAGCCACCCCTATACACACGAAGGTCAAGGGAGATGCATGCTGCTACAGCTCAGGTGAACATGTTAGACCCCTCTGCGTTCCCTCCTTTGACTGATGACCCCCACTGAGGACACCCTTCTCCTTTATGACATGAGACTAAATAGGCAAACCACTAGATTGACAATAGGCACAGTGGGGAGGTGGGAGAGAGGGGCGATGCAAAGTTCATAGAACACACTTTCACTGCATGATTACTGACGGGAGCGAGAGATGTGATGGCTCTTGTAATATTGCATCTTATAATATTTCCTGCCACATTAGCCTTAAGTTAAATTCAATGTCAGATACGTATAAATTTTGATATATGTTCCTTCATAATGGCTGACTGGCCTGCAAACATGTTCCTCACTTAACTGTAGATTGTGCATTTCTAAGGCAAAATTCAATAAAATTTGAATGAAAACAAATGGATAGGAGAATGCCTTTGTGCAGGCGTATCATTTTACTTTCATGTTGAATTCACATGCCCCATCGCACATTGCTTGCTCACCAGTCCCACCTTAAAAGAAAAAGAAAATAATTGATAAAGACAAATAGCTCTTGCATATATATATATATATATATACATCTGCAAGAGTTATATGACGTTGTCAATGTTTTTGCTTTGTTTTACAACAGCACGGTTGCTTTGCAGCATGGCTGAAAGTAAACAAACAAAAGCACTACACTGCGGCCAGGATTACCATGCTGTGCTGCTATACAACATGGGTGAAACAATGGACAAAGCCAATAGATCACACATAGCCAGTGCCTGTTATGTATTAAAGCAGAGTCCTCGCATTTCTCAACCCAATGTGTGAGGAGCTTACCTGGACCAGGATTTTCCTTTACTTTCTAGGATTTTTAGTCCTAAATTAGAATCTACCAAAAGGACAATGAAACCCAGAAGGCAATGTCTACAGTTTTACATTAATAAAAATAAAAATAAATAAACTGCCCATTAGTTCATTTTTAGGTTGAGCATAGCGTCGCTCAGGCGCTGCTTTTCCGACCTGTTGGTTATGAAACTGGGCTTTTAACAACACCCATCTCACGCCCATCACTACTACTGGTTCATGGGCTTGCCCCTTCAAAAATCCTTTGATCACATTGGAAAATGGTTTACATTTGTCCCTCCTTGGGGAGGTTTTGTTACCGCCTTAGTCACTGCCCCAGTTAAATGGCTAATTGCAATTTTGCCGATACGTTTGACTGCGAGCGAACTTCTTTTTCCTTTTGTGTCTCTTTTCATGCTGATGCTCATGGCAGTCGTGGTGCTGTAAATGGGCTCACTAATGTGGAACTCTTTTACTTTTCATTTTCAATTGATGTGGCAAGAAAAGTCTGGTTAGGCATTAACAACGTTAATAGCTCTAACTCGAGCAAATGTGAGACCCATTGCATTGCAAATGCTTGTTTCTATTGGGCTGACAAAGGGAACTCTAATCCAAATGGCCACCGCCTTCTTTCACTTAAGTCCAAGCGTGTCATTTACTTCCCTAAGACAAGGGTGACCAGACCACTCCAAGCCAAAACAACACAACATTCCAGCCGTGAGAGTTTCTTACACATTATTATCTTTACCTTTACTCGTTCAATTGGATCAACCAAATGAACCAGCGATATATAAAACAAACCCTGGAAGAGCCGAAAGGTTTTGCCTAGGTGTGAGCTATGGGCCTTATCGATCGTGTTTTCTAGCCATGTTGTACAGCAGTGTGGCTGCTGTGCAGCATGGCTGAAAGTAAAAACTATTTTAAAAAATGCTAGGATGCGACCACCACTGACCGTGCCATCACTTTTTTCTTTTACTTTCAGCTGTGCTAAACAGCAGTCACAGTGCTGTACAACATGGCTAAAAAACATTAGCAAAGCCAATTGCTCTTGCGTAGGCGAGATCATTACCTTTGAGAAAGCGTATTTGAAAAAGACACCAGTCTTGCTGGAGTGCACATTGAGCCTCTAGGGCAGCTATTAAAGGTCTCATTTCTTTTTAATCAATCGCTGCATGCTGCTCGAGTTGGATCTTGCCCGAGCTGCAGCCAATGAGAGCCAAAATAATGTGAGACAATAAGAGCCTGCGCTGCCCCTATGAGACAGCTGAAGGCAACAAGCATAGGCAAAGCCAGTAGGTTTTGTCTTTGGGACCTTCTGGCTTTGCCAATAGTTTTTAGTGATGCTCTACACCATGGGCAAAACATCTTCCCAGGCTACAAATTATGGTTTGTGATGCAGCAGAGGCCTGCATTGGTGACACTAGGGTGAGGTGACAGGTGGATATAAGGTGAGAGAAGGTGGAGTGATGGATGTACATGGTATGGACTGTGGGTCGTGGAGTTATTTTGAGAGTTTCATTCCATAATGCCATCTAAGTTATGCTGCTAGTCTCTTGAAAAGACACAGATTTAATAATACTGTGCTATACTGCATGTGAGTCACTGTCCCCCTACAGCCCCCTGAGGTAAGTGATCTCTGCTCACTAGCTACCTTTGGCAAGTCAAGAGTTCAAAGGGAGTAACTTGGTTATTGAACTGGAATGAAACAGAATATTAGCCTAACAATTTCTCTATTCCTTTGGTCTCTCATCTACAAATATTAGAAATGCTAAGTAACAGGCTACGTGATGACAGCAATGCTATAAAAATGTTTTCACAATGAGCCCCCGCTTGTTTAGCACTTGCACTTTAAGTCTTGTCAATAAAAGGATCATATTGGGTGGTTCATCTGACTGTGAATTATACTGTCAGTGAATATACTTCATTTACTGCTTTTGATTACATCACTGTGTAGTTTTAGAAAAGTAATCTGAATATGTACATGAACGGTTTTCAGAGTATCCTATTAAAATGTGATCTAATGTTTTGTTGAGATGTGAATAAAAAATTACACAGTATATATGCTTAATTGAGGAAGGCTAGTCTTTTTCAATACTTGTGTTTTAACACCCAGTACTGAGGCAAATGCTGAGAAGTGTTCGACAAATGCTATTTAAATTACTGTGCTCTGCTTCCTTCAACGTCTGCGTAGAAACAGGCGAGTTGAAAAGATGTGTACCAACAAAGGCTCATGTATGGATTGATATTTTGCAATTGGCATGCACTAGTGGTGCTGGAACAATTTTCTCTGTGGGGGTGCTATCATTAATGTTACAGCACTGAAATCATAGGGTTTGTGAAAAATCAAGTATATCAAATGTATTCAGCAGAGGAGTGGTAAGGATGTAGTATGTAGTTGGTGGTACATTTTAAAGCACAAAGCTACAAATATATCATTAAAGCATGGTATGGTAGCGAATGCCATTACAGACAACAGATTTGCCGTTTAATTGACTACTAAGTCTGCATAGACATACAGTTTTATTGATAAATCTATAGAGCGCACAATTGGCTATGTGTGGAAATCAGCATCACCAAGTGTATTGATTTGTTTTGATGGTGTTAAAATATTTGTTTCCATCATGCATCAGAATAAAAAAGTTGCTACAATTGCCCTTTCCTAATTCAGGTATATTCTGAGAAATGTGTACAGTTCACTTACAGGCATTTACAGTTTGTTGTGTGCTAGAAAAAAATAACATTCACAGTCCAAGGACCCAGCAAGATCGTTACATAAATCTTCTCTCACTAAGCACTCAGAGAAAGAAAAGTAAACACCAAGCTCCCTTGAAAAAGAATAAACACCAATTTGTCAGAGGACAGGGCCTTACATTTTACCTCTATTTGAACGCACAGCAAATGTGACAAGATTATAACAAAACTTAAAGTCCTCCCAGCTGCTCATATGACTTCTGAACTCCAGTATGGTTATATTGGGGATGCTTCAACACCCCCTACTCTTCTACTTCAAGCACTTATGGCATGGGCATGAAACTGAGGAAGAGAATTGTTACGCTACTGGTAAAGAGCACTGACTAAAAGAAATAAGCTTGTGGGCAAAAGATTTATCTTCACAGGCATCACACATTGCTGAAATGGTAGTGGCAGAGATAAGCAGAATAAGTCAAGTAATAAGGCAGGAAACCTTTGCAAAGAAATACAGCATGCAGTGGCGGCCTGTCCTTAAGGGCGGAGGGGCCATGCCCCCCCACCTTTTACCCACCCATGAAGAGTGTCTGTCACACTGAACAAAGGTCAGCCTGACAGACACTCTTCATGTTCAGGTCAGGCAGCCAGGAGCAGACATGCACGATTTGCGCAGACTCCTGGCTGCCTGAGCTGAACTTTGCTGGGCTGAGAAGATCACAGCTCCTATGGGTGTGACCTCCTCAGCCCAGCAAAGGTGCCTCGAGGCCCTCCCCTGGGTGACGAGGAAAGCGTCACCAATTGACACTCTCCCTGGGCGCTTCAGTTTAAGCCCTGAAGTGCCCAGGGCGAGTGTCAATCAGTGACACTTCGTCACAGAGTGGGGTGGGGTCAGCAGTCTCACTGATCCCATCCCACTCTGTGACGAGGCTGGGGCTGCTGCCTTCCCTCATTGGCTGACCTGAGGTCAGCCAATGAGGGAAGGCAGCAGTCCCAACCCTCCTGGGACCTGGAGGCCGAAGGTAAGTAAGTGTGTGTGTGTGTGTGTGTGTGTGTGTGTGTGTGTGTGTACTGACTGGTACGTGCATGTTTGAATGGTATGAATGTTGTTAATGAATGTGCGTGCGTGCATGTGTGAAAGAATGAGTGTGTGTGATGTTTTAAAATTAATGTTTGGTGTGTGCGTGCATGTTTGAATGGTATGAGTGTTGTTAATGAATGTGCGTGCGTGCATGTCTGTGTGTGAAAGAATGAGTGTGTGGGTGTGTGTGTGTGCCGCACCTGCCCCCCTCCCTCCTAAAGCTGCCAGCCACCACTGACAGCATGTTTACTGCTTCCTGAACTAGCATACAAGGAAGACAACTGAAAACTCATGCACTCTCATGGAGTGCCTATCAAAAAAGAAAAAAAAGAGTTCCATGAAAAAGAGCACACATGGAAGAATACAAGGAGACTATCAGAGAGATGGTAAACAGGCTGTGCTTCATAGGAGGGACAAAAACATGCTGGATGGCCTCAAACAAATAAAGCCCATCAAATAGAAAGCAAGCAAATGTGAGTTACAAAGCGAATGGTAAGCAACAGGTGGAATGCATTCCTAGGTAGGCTTTCACGATGCCCCCATTATGTCCTTGCAACTAAAGACCTGTGCCTATCTGGTAGCCTTCGACCTGGAAATACAGCACTATTACTACATGTGCCCATCCCATCACCCTCCTTTCTACTGTTCACTGACTTTTACTTCAGTGGAGAAGTTCCATGCATTTACCACTCTTTTTGTGGAAAAAGCACTTCCTGGTGTTGCAAAAACACCCCTTATTTAAATGTGTCCACATCTTTGGATTATGTAATTTGTACATTTGTAACAAATCTTATTTGTAAATATGGCTCTTTTCAAATGTAAAGCACTCTTGCAGCTTGGGTAACGTCTTCACCATATAAAAATGCATGCCTGAATAAACACCTGAAGAAATAGTTTCAGACTGTAACCTCTGCCTAAGGACATACTCTTCCAAACAGATAAACTCCTGTGTCGTAGCCAGTGTTTATTTCCTTTAGGAATGCAAATGTATGCAACCTAGATGATGACAGAAATATACATTCTTGAGGTTTTTTCACAAACAGTAAAGGGCAACGTTCAGCTACAACCAGTGACACCATTTACTGGTACATTATTGTCACTGGAGTTCTTGCACCCACCATCTTTGAACGTCCGTAGTATATACTTTTGTACTGTAAATGTATAAGCTATTCCCGAGCAGAGGACTCTACAAGGCTGGTAGTGGGGAGTTTACAGATACAATATTCTGAGGAGCAGAAAACACTCTGATGAATACTCTTGCCTTAATAGCAGCCAGTACATACTGGGTCAAAGACTTTAGCTCTACAAGTAGAAAAATACTCCAGAAGAGGCTGCATAATGTGTTATTCGGTGATAACATAATGCACCTTTCTGGATACCTTTCCTGAACGCAAACATGGTAGTGCCATGGCCTTGTGTGTTGCTCAAGTTTACTGAAATTGTAATTTAAATGTATCAGCAAGGCATGATGGTGTCTTAGTTATACTTGTGCAGATGACGCTCCAAGACTTAAAGAACTTACAGGCTTGTATGGGAGTTGGTGTAGATGTCAGGGTGGTAGTGATACTATTGTACGTCTTTTAAAGAATGATAAGCCAAAAGGCACATCCGGCTGTTGATGTGCAGAAGGCTCCTCCACGCTGCCAGGTGGGAGTCCATGATGCCACCAAGTATAGCTCTGTCACAGTCCTGGTAAGGCAGAATGGAGGCCTGTAGAAAGGTCAAAAGTTTAATTCAGTAAGGAAAAGTTTTAGTCTGCGTTGGAAATGGCTCTTTATGCAGGGTCATCCCCAAACTCTTTGCCTTCCTCCTCCTATTTTTCTGACCCTGCTTTTTTTAAAGTTAGGACACTGGGCACTTTACCACTGCTAAACAGTGCTAAAGCGCATACGCTCTCTCCTTTAATCATGATATAATTAGGTGACCACCTGTTTGGCATATTTAATTCACTTGCAAGTCCCTAGTATAGTGCACTTTATGCCTGTAAATTAGATGCTACTAGTGGACCTGCAGCACTGATTGTGCCACCCACTACACTAGCCTTTCAAACATGTCTCAGGGCTGCCACTGCAGGGCCTGTGTGCAGCTTCAAACTGCCATTTTGACCTGGCAAGTGCACCCACTTGCCAGGCCCAAACCATCCTTTTTATTAAATGTAAGACACCCCTAAGGTGGACCTTGTTAGCCCCGAAGGCAGTGTATTTAAAAGGTTGGACATGTAGTATGTTCAGAGAGTAAAAAACTCCTAAATTTGTTTTCTTTACTACTGCAAGGCCTATCTCTCCCATAGGATAACATTGGGACTACCTTAAAACATCTTTTAAGTGTAATTTTCAAATGGGAAAAGATAGAAATATGGAGTTTGGTGTTCCTGGACTCACAATCTAAAATTACAACATATGGTGAAATCAGATTTTAAATTTTAAGTCTGAAAATTAGATTTTACATTGGGAGTCCAGGGACACCAAACTCCATATGGATGATGTTGACCAGCATGATCATGTATGCAAGGAAAAGGGTGGGATTGAACAATAAACCTTGAGGCACCCTGCAGATGAGTTTGCAGGCTTCTGTGGAGTAAGGTTTCAGGCTTATAGATTGTGCTCTGTCTGTTAAGAAGGAGCAGATCCAGCAGAGAGCAGGTTCTTGTATGCCAATCTGGTGCAAGCATCTTATGACAATGGGATGTGAGAATGTGTCAAATGCTGAAGAGTGGTCCAGAAGAATGAGGACTGCCATGTTGCCTCTGTCAATGATCAAAGGGATGTCATCTGTGGTGGCAATGTGTGCTATTCTGCACTGTGGTTGGGCCTGAATCTAGACTGCGTTCTGTTGAGTAGCTGATGGTTGCCGAGGTGGTCGGTGAGACGTTGGTTAATTAGTTTCTCTAGGTCCTTTGCCGAGTATGATAGGAGGGAAATGGATCTGTACTTGGAAAGCATGGCTACATCAGTGGATGGTTTCTAGAGAAGGGGCAAAATGGTGGCATGTTTCAAGGAGTCCGGGAATGTGGCTGTGTCAATGGAGGCATTGAGTATGGGTGCTAGTGCTTCGCTGATCGGTAGGAGTCCATTGGTGAAGGCGTGGCGGGGACAAGGATCAGATGAGGACCCTGAGTGGATGGTCGTCATGGTAGCACCAGCTTCAACTGTGGTGATGGCAGGCCACAGGTCAGGGTTCTGGGAGCTTGAGTTGGGACACCGACAGGGTCCACCTCAGGGTCAAATTTGCTGTTGGTAGAAGTAGAGGTGACTTTGTCTTGCACCCTGTAACATGTAAGCACAAATTCCATGCAAAAGTAATTTCTTTTTTTAGAGCATAACACTTGTAGTTGCAATGAGATCAGCAGGCATTAGCTATTCCAAAGGTCAGTGAATTTGCAGAGAAACAATGAAAAAAAATTGTGGGGAACACAAGAAAAAATATGGATTTCCTTAAACAGGAGCGGCAATGAACTCGTTTTCAGGAGGAATGGAAATGGAAAATCAAAACTATTCATCCTTTGATACAATACATCAATGGACAAATGATGGTAACACATTTGTGAATGACTTCTGGTCTGGTGTTAATTTGTGGCTTAATATAGAAATAAATGGGGTGAGCAACGGCTAGTTTGACACTTGACAATGATTTTCTCTGTGTCATACTGTGCCTTAAAGTGTATGATAGGGTGCCTCCCTACAACCAAAAATAACAGTTCTTAATCGGGTTCCACCCATCAGTGGGAAGCCTCGATGTTTTCACGTTAATTTGGATCCCTTCAGTTTTAGGAATGTTTGTGAGGACAAAATATTATCACTATTCTAATACTGTCATTTTTTTTTTGTCAGTCACGAAAGACATTTCACTTTTGGTTCTCAATGTTTGACCCATTGCTAAGCTGGAGATTACATACATATTTGCTTAAGGGTCGAACGCTGGGGCTGTTTCAATCAGAGGCATATCAGTTGCAATGCAATGGTACTCCTTTGAGAGTAAGCTGTGAAATGTCAAGGTTAGTTCTCTCAGAAGAGAGACAGAGGCGATGGCAGGGGTGTGGGCTGGACACCGCTGTTAGCAGCATTTTTTATTCTGTACTTATGGCATGATTTAGTATTTTCCATGTCCAGTAGCTTCATTTTTTTTTCTTAACTGAATCAAAATATTCCGAGTCATTTATCCTTTTACTTGGTTTCATTTGAATGAGGATTCAGGAGTTCACTTGTCTTCATAGTTCACAGTCACTTTCAGCAGGTATCTCTGAGGTCTCATGGAGTTCTTTCTTTATGATTCCACAGGGCACAGGAAATCAGTAAATGACAGAGCAGGTTGTCCTCTGTTTTTCCTTTAGATACCAACTCAGGGGTAGAGGTGGATAGGCCGTCAGTTGGCTTGTCATAGCATCTAGTGAAGTTTTTCAAGTTGAACTTGTTAATGGGGAAATTCCGCACTCCCTCTCACCTTCAGCTGCAGAATACAGGGTCTGAAGACACAAATGTTAAGTACAGTGGAGACTTTCCTACAAACTCTTTGTACATCCTTAGCCCCCCTTATACTTTTGGGCTTTCTGGTCATGTTTTAGTTATTTTCTCAGGTGTCTCTGAACACTCCTGGGGGCTGTACCTGTGCTAGCTATTTCAATTTATATGAGTCTTTAGGATCCCTGCCTTCCAGCTAACATCTGTATAATATTTCTTTAAAAATGGTTTACGGCAAAAGTAATGTTCATCATAGATATTGGCCTACGTGTTAGGACAGATACGCCTTCAGGGACTCTGGTTATGAAGTAACCGTCCAAGAGGCCTTCAATTTTTGGAACCCCCTGAAAATAATTTTCTGTTGGGAATGTGATTCAAAATTGGGAATAGTAGAGTACTGGTTTTTGCATGCATGGGATGGTTACATAATGGGGAAAAAATGACATTAAGTCCGGTTCATTTTTTCACTACAAGTGATCATCCCATGATGTTTGATACTCCACTCACCATTCTTTTACTGTTTTATGAACAGACTAATCCTTCTTATTTTGCCTACAGTGCTTTAGTATCCAGTTCAAGCACCCCAAGTCAGATTCAGGAGTTTATCATACAGTTTATCATACAAAAGAAAGGTAGAGCACAAAATTATCAAGCCAATGCCCAAAGCAAAATTGAAAAGTGTAAATACATGATGGGAAAATATAAAACATAGACACTTCAGCTGGAAAAACCTCAAACGCTTTGTACCTCGCATCGCAGGCCAGATACCTTCTGGCCTGATTCTGTTGGCTAGATTTCAACAAGCTTAAATCTCTATGCCTAAAGAAAGTCTTTCATTATATTGAAAGAAATAGTTTCTGACAAAATTACTGTGCAGGACCAGGTAGATTTCATTCAGGATCCCCTCAGTAACTCTTTCATGAAAACTCTTTAAAACCTATGAATGTTATAGTTAAAACAACCTACATTTTTGGGAGTTTGTCTACGTGAGACACCATACCCGTCAGATAGCAAAACCATGAGCTAAAACAATGAAGCATCTCCTTTATAAGAAACCAGCAGAGCACTGAATAAGAGGGGGCGTTGTTTCGAAATCCATCCACACCATTACTTGAAAGTGATCTCACAGAAAAGCCAGTAAAATCCTTCCTGTCTTTACTATGTTGTAAAAAAAAGCCTTCTGTATGCTACAAGTTGTACTGGACATCACACTTTTACCAGTACATACACTACAGTTGCTTCCTTTTATATATTTAATATCAGCACACTGAAGTCAGTTTTAAAGTCCTGCATGATTTGGAATATACCCTTTCAGATATTTTACTTAAATGTATAGAATCTGAATCCTGGAAGCATATGCATCAAAAACAGTATGTCTGGGAGAACCTTTCCATACAGTTTTTTGCAAGAGTCGAACATGTTGCTTACCTTTAGTAATGCTCTTTCTAGTAGATTCTCTATCTAACCTCAGATTCCTCATCTTCAGAATCCCAAGTGCCAGGCTGGATCTGAAACATTTTATAGCTTTTCTTCCACATGCGTCTAGGTAATGCAGCTCTGGGCACACTTAGTTCCGCCCTGGAAGAGGGGGACCAGAGCAGCATATAAGTGCCACCCTTGTGCACTGACATCAACTTCTTGCTCGACTCTTGCTTGATTTGTGCTCCACACCCACTGACGCAGAGCACAAACATTGTTGATAGCACTGTGCGGAGCTCTAATTTGAGATCTTTTAGATGGTAAAAAAAGAAAACTCCATCGAACGAGGAGGTGGGAGGGCAGTAAGGACTCTGCAGTTAAATAAGAATATCCACCAGAAAGAGAGTTACTGAAAGTAAATAACTTGTTCTTCTGACTGATAATTCTAATCTCTGAATCAACACCTTTAGAATAGATACCAAAAGAGTAACTAAGGGTGGAGGGTCTATGAAGAGGGTTCAGACCAGAAAGTCTTGCAGGACGAAATGCGTGAAACACCCTTCCCATTGGACTTGGTTGTCAAAGCTGTAGTACTTTATTAACGTGTACACCAACATCCACTTCGCAGCCTCACAGATGTCGAGGACAGGCAACCTGCATGTGGAAGTAGTGATGGCAGTCTTAGATCTGGTGGAATGGGCTCTCAGATCTTCTGGAAGCTGCTTTTTGGCCAGTTCATAGCAGACCTTAATGTAAAATATTATACACCTCAACAGAGTCCTTTCTTTCCTTCGCCCCAAAGAATGCCACAGAAAGCTGATCATCGACCTGGTACTTCTTCATACAATCAATGTAAAAGCTTAAAGCTCTTCTGGGATCCAAACAATGGAGCCTTAACTTCTCTTTCGAGGGATGAGTCAGGGCAAAGAATGCTGGGAGAGTGATGAATTGCCCAACATGGAAAGGAGTCAGAACTTTCAGCAAGAAGGCTGCACAAGTCCTCATCAGAAAAAAGTTGGTGTACAGTGGTTATAGCAACAGAGTTTGGGGTTCACTCACACACCAAGCTCAAGTGACTGCAATGAGGAAAACAGTCTTTCATGTTAGAAAGTGCAACAAACAGCTACATATTAAAATGTGCGTCCTGCAGGTCCTTGGCTATTTGCCAGTTGCCTGGATTCAGGACAGATACAACTTGGACCAGCATGAGTATTTTTAATTTGTCCTTCCATACAAAGGCCTCAGGGGACGAAGATCTAAGATATATCAAAGCCCTCCATCCTTCATCAGCACAAGGAAACAGTAAGAGTAATAACTCGCCCATAGTTCAGAGTCTGGAACCCTCTCAATGGTTTTACAGAGTAAAGCTCGCACTTCTTGCATGAAGATGGCAGGTGTTCCTCTGATAGTCACTTTGATGTGGGAGGAAGGTGCAGTGAAGCAAAAAAGCAATGGTAGGCCAAAGCCCTACTGAACGTTTGACGGACACATCTGTTGGATCTGATGAATCGCCACTCCAGAAGTGCACTCTTTGCACTGGGTGGTTCTGCATTACTGAAGGCAAGCTAAAATGGCTTTGAGGCTGTTTCCGCAGGTGGGGAAGGGTCTGCGTGTTGGCTGCCAAATCCACATCTCCAGCCATGAAAGGGTTGGCATGACCTCAGAGGGGGCTGGTAGGGCTGGCATTGCCTGTTCGTTAAACCTATAAGGGAGTTTTGGAATTTACATAACTGGTAAGGAAACAGTTTGGAGGTATAGAAAGACCCTGAGATTGTGCCATGGCTCTATTCTCCTCAAATCGGTCTCAAGAAGGATCACCTTTTTCACCAAAAAGACATGCACGAAAAAATGTATCCGTAAGGGAGGCTTTTACGTCTCCTGACAAGCCTGTGGATCCCATACACAAATGGCAACAGAGGACCACACTGGTGCCAGTAATTCACTCCAGACAATCAGGAGTAGTATCAAGGCCAGCACAAATCACATATTTGGCCATGTCTTGACTGTCTTGAATAGTCTGAGCCAAGGAGATTTAAGTTTATCTGGAACTGCTGGCAATATCTCATTAGTCATGTCTCTGAGGGAGTGCACATACTAGCCCAATACATAAACAGCACTGACTGATCTCAGTGCTAGGATAGCTGAAGAGAACATTAGTTTCCAAAATGCCTCAATTCTCTTTGCACCCCAGGCCCTGCCAGGACAGGGAGTCATTCAAAGTACATAAATTGGGGTTCACCTTGCTGGTGGATGCCTGGACCACTCTCTGGAGTATGAAGCTTTGTAAGGAAATTAGGTTTGGCGGGAACTGGTCAATGGTATATGGCCAACTGCCCACTCACCGGCAAGAACAGGACTTGGGCTAAATGCCCATTAAGGTGTCAGTATGGCTTCACTGAACTGAAGCAACGGCAAACTGAGGCTGGGTAGAAAAACATCTGGAAGGACATTTACCTTGATTTCAAGCCAGGCAGTTATGGGGTCAAGGTCTCAGCCACTTGACGAATTACTGCAGCAAAGGAAGCACCGTCTTCCACTGGGGGCCCAGTAGGCCAAGATCAACCATGTATTATGAGAAGTATCAAACCTATTGGCCTCCTGTAAGTCCATCTAAAGTCTGTCATTCTCATATTGGTGGCTAAATAATTCCCATCCCCTCCATTGTTATCACTGGGTGGTGGCAAGCTCTGGTCAGAGACTGAGACAAAAATACAATGGAGTATCAGAGTGCTCCCCTGCCGTAGTGGAAGAATAGAATCAGACTCAGATTGTACACAGATCGGGTGCACTGTTGCAGATAAAGAGCGTGAACTCGGACGAGGCTGAAAAACACCTGTTCGGTGTTGGACATCAGAGTTGGTATCGGATTCTCCAGTGGTATCAGCATTATCACTGATAAAGGAGGGACCGACATGGTACTCATAAACCAGTGTGGAAGTTGGCACCGAAGTCAGGGCTGAGTCTGTGACAGGTTCAAAGGGTTCAGATGATGCACAGAAGGGCTCCGTCAGCAGTAAACGAACTGGGGGACCTTGCAGATCCTTAGGGCTTGAAGGCACACCAGAGGGAGCTAGGAGAGTACCAAAGGTACACAGCATGACCTCCTTAAAGGCCTCCATCTGCTAGAGCATTGCCAATGACCCAGGAAACTCAAATAGCACTTGGATCAGTTCCTCAATTAAAGAAAAGGAGCAAAAGCTATTTATACCTGTACATCCTGTGATTGCTCCTTTGATAGAAAAAAGGGCAATAGGGTCAAGTCACAATTTGCTTTCTTATGTTTTCACTTGGATTTTGACTTACCTTAGGACTTAGATCACGAAGAAGACTTCTTGCCGGAGTGGCCTCAGGAGTGGGTCTGTGCCCTCGAATTGGAGTGAAAGCAACGACTGTGACTTCTTCCTGTATTTGGCAACTTACACCTTTGCAGTCCTGGATCGCCTTTGCGTGCATGAGGGCACACTCATCACACAACTTGGAGTCATGCTGAGCCCAAACACCTAAGACACACCTTGTCAAGTCTCGGATCAACACCTGTTATCTGTAGTAATGTCTTGGCTTGAAGCCTTTAGTTTTAGGAGGGAACATAATTCTCTGGCACAGTGGATTTAGTTTTAGAAGTCATCAAGACTGATGAAAGTGAGTGTGGAGCTCCAGGCCCACATTCGAAGGACCAGAAAGAAAGGAACTGACAACAGCGCACAGAGGTGGCACTTACATGCGGCTTTCCACCATCACCTCTGGGTGGAAAGAAGCCTACACAAGCCATCTACCGGGGCAAAGGAGTACTGCTTTGAAACGTTTCCAGACCCAGTCTTGTGCCTGGGGAATATTCTAAAGATGAGTAATCTGCAGCTAAAAGTATCCATCAAAATGGCTCACTCACAGCACTCTGTCAATAATCTGACAATTACCAATCACTCTGCTCTGGTGAAGTGATAAAGTATAGGCCAGGCTCCCAATCCCAGAGATGAAATATGAACATGGGTACTTTTTCCTTACATAAGGAATAATGAAAACTGTTGTTTTGCACTGACAAATGCCTTAGAACCAACTACAGAAAGCCTGAGAAGCTATTCTGGCCTAATCACAACACTCAATGCAGAAGCACTTAAGCTGATATTCACAAAAAATACATTATGGCACATTTTTAGTCAAAAGGGTAGGAGTGAGCCAGCCAGAAGATTCAAAGGGAGAGTCAGCACCGAGCCAAAGCTCTTTCTTGCCTGTAAGAGCAAACGTATGAGTAAAGACATCCAAACAAATTACCATGTAACTCATACAGCAGAGAAATTTGTATGAAGTACTTAGTTACTTTCTGACAAGATGCCCGTCTAATCCAGTTCGGGTGGGATGTTAAATGTAAGGGAGAGTGTATGCATACAGGTACCTAAAACAGTGTAGAATTCATCATTACTTCTCAGTGCCACCAAATGGTTCATCATACAGGATCAGGAAAGAATGTATTATACATCCTGGCAGAGAAACGTCCTTTTCCAGAACAGAATCTTAGTTTTCTTGCTTGGGCCTGGGGCACCTCCACACTCCAAAACAGATTCCTAGGGCTCTTTTAAACTCACCTCTTCAAGGGTCTGATCAAGAATGCAAGGATGCAATGACACGATAATGTGTGGTGATGTGAAAGTCTTAATCTTGCTTGCCCTCCCTGGGCTGACTTACTAAACTGGCATACATAGGTTTCCAGACTGGAAATCTTGTTTTGATACATAATTGAGTACTAAGACTGAGACATGGACCACCCCTAGGGTAATATTACTAGGTCCCACCTATACCAGGTCTCACCCAATCAGGTTGGCAACAGTGAGAACCTGCCATATATCAATCATATGCTGCTCAGCAGATGTCTGTGGGTCAGTATGACAAGTAGTTCCTTTTCACCAAAAGGGTTTTCCATATTCCATCTCTGTGCTGCTGCTTCAAATCTGCCTCAAGGCAACTTGTCCAGTCTCTGTGTTCTCGAGCATCATGCCCCAATCCACAAAATGCCCGTTCCAGACTAAGGGCCTTATTTGGAGTTTAAACTCTAAATCAGGCCTCAACCCACCGTGAACACTAAAAATTCCCCTTGCCACCCAAAAACTCATACCCACTCTAGAGCCTAAAAGTTCCCTTACCACCCAAAAACCCTATAATCACCCTAAAACCTAAATTTTTCCTCATCACACAAAAACCATGTCCATACCCACCCTAAAACCTAAAAGTTCTGTTACCACCCATAACCACCCTAAAACCTAAAAATTCCCTTACTACCCAAAAACACATACCCGCCCTAAACCCTACCAATTTCCTTACCACTCAAAAGCCCATTCCCACTGTAAAACCTAAAAAGTGTGTGTGTGTGTAGATATATATATATATATTATATATGTACACACATAAATATATCTTTAAATGCTGTTTACCTACCTGCAACATACTTACATTTCTGATGATTTGCGTTGTAAAAGGCATCCGTAGTAAAGGCAAAATCGATGTGAAAGCCTTTAATTGTAAAGGCATTTTCGTGATAAAGCCTTTTTTGTGAAGGTCTCTCGTTGTTTAGCCTTTGTGATTAAGGCTGCTTCACTCAGGTTGTGACATCAACGTGAGGTAAACGGGAAGTGAAACTCAGTGTAACATTTCATAGACCCTGAATGGAGTCATGCCTTGCAAAAGGTATGCCATATCTCGATAAAAATCCCCCTTAAACCTATACAATTTAACCACATTCACAGGACATATCTTATGCTGGCTCAGTTGCAGTTTATGTATTTGTGAACACCCCTGACATGCCCAAGATGTAGCCAAGTGGGAGCAACATGGTCAGGTCATGTGGAGCCTTAATGAGATGGTGGGAAGATGTTATTGGCTGCCTCAATGAATGAACAGGGAAAAGGAACCTGTGTTCACCCAAGTTAGGTTTGTTGGGGTTGCCAGTCCAAAGCCACTGGATCTAACACCAAAATTCTGGACCTTGCACTGGCAAAACAGCAAATAGCTATGAACTGAAGGTCACCAGTGGAGCCTAATCTCAAAAGATGGAAAGCAGACCTGAACAAATTTCACTAAGCCATATTGGATGTAAGTTCACATCCAACTTGAGGTTTGTCCAAGTGTTGGACTGGGACCATATCCTTAGGGCTATAAGCCCCAAATCTGACAACAAACAGTAGTATATGGAAATGAAATCAAGCCAGATACTTGTGATAAAGATGGACAGTTGTACATTAAACATTACCTGTTATATTATCTATATGACCCAGCTTACCAGTGACATTTTGAACTTGTTTAGTAACAACTGTTTTATAACTATGTTATGATATACCGAAAGTATGGGCTGGATGGCGCAGATAAGGGAGTGATCCGTGTGAGTGTTTAGCTTGAGGGATGTTAGCTCTTACTGATATCATGAATGTTATTTTACGCAGCTGTAAGACTTTTCAGCAGGGTAATCTTTCCAGTTAAACGGCTTAACGTTTGTGATCAGAGCACCTTTTATCGTATTGTACAGTTCACTGTAAAATGGTCATAAGCAACAACTGGTTAAAAAAGTGTTTGAGGCTCTGACTGTGCGGGAGATAAAAGGAGTCTGAGAGGGGAGTTCTTAATTGGCCACCCTCTTTGTAAAGCATGCCTTCTCTGTATTTCTAAGTAATAATATGCTCTTGAATTTTTTATGACCAGGAATTGACAAGAAACCTTATTACTTTTCTGTGAAGGAGGTTTTGTCTGTTTCACTCAACATTTAACCTGATATACTGTATGACAGGAGAAATAAGATCAATTAGGCATATTGTACCATGGGAAATGACTTCAACATAAATGTAAAACCAGAGAAAAACATACCAGGTATACTAGCAAAGTGCAGACTCACCTCAGGGGAGTGGTGGACGGTTTCTTGGTCCTTTATGTTTTTAGTTAATTTTAACAAACTGTATATTCCACAAGAAGCCCACAGCTGGCCAAAATCAACTGAGCAACTTTCGACCCATCTCCTTCCTTCCTTAGCCAGCCAAAGTGATTGGTAATGTCATCAACAAGCAACTCACAATCCACCTCGAACTTCATCATCTTTGGGACAACACTCAGTCAGGATTCAGAAAGAACCATAGCACCGAAACAGCATTCTTCACGGCCACTGATGACATTAGAATCATCCTGGACCGAGAAGAAACAGTGGCCCTCAACCTTCTCGACCTCTCGGCGGCCTCTGAAACTGCCTCCCCATAACACCCTCATCAGAAGACTCCACAAGTTCAGTGGTGTGAAATCCTATAGCCAGGCACCCCGGACATATTGTGTGGGGTCAAGGACAACAAGTTCTTGTATTTATTTTATCCTTGGGACAAGTAGACCCAACCCCCTGAAGCACAATCCCTTTGGCTGCCAGTTTACATAAAATTGAGCTGTCTGCAGTTGACGTAATATTTGTGTCCATATGTTAATGCTGTTTGAACTTGTATCTATCATTCAATATTGCAAATCCTTTATTATTAGGGTGGGTGCTCTAAAGTTTAACAACGTGAGGCTACATATAATGCTCCCATAATGCTTTCTGATTAGAAGCAAATATTTGCAGAAGCTTGTAAGCAAGATTGATGATTCTTTGCTTTCAAAATAAAGTGTTCAGAAAAAAATGTCAGTAAGAAAAATGACATTTTGCTAACTTATAGTGAAATTGTAGGTACTATTTCTTTGAAGAGTTATTTAGTAAAATGTGTTTGTACATGCTAGTATTTCCAAAAAATATTCATAGTGGAAAATCAGTGCAACCATTTTCAACAAGATTATGGGAAACATGAAAATAAATAAGCAATGGCAAAGCCAACCAATCTGACATTGGATGTCAGTCTTTTGGTTTTGTCAATGTGTGTCTTGTTCTGAAATGGCTTTTGTAACACTTTATTGTTGTGGGAGCTGCCAGGCCCTCACCATTGTAACAAAGATTGGCAAAAGGCAAAACAAGTTTTTTGGTCTCAAAAAGAACACATTGACCCAGTAGTTCATGGAACTGTGCCAATATGCTCCTTGTGCAAGAGCAGAATGCTGTCACTCACAATAAAGCCAGCTGATAGAGAGAGAAATATAATTTTTATAAAAACAAAATGTCTTGGTTAACGTCAGACCTAAATAGGGGCCTAATTCTTAAAGAAAGTCACAAAAGGGCTCCCATGTATCTGTATATTTGAGTTAGTGGCTTTCATGAATTCAAAATAATTTACAGAAGTATACCAGGAAATCATAATCCTAGAAAATATTTGTGAACTGTATTTTAGCACAAGCAAATACACATCTGTAGATCTGCTAATGTGAAAATCTGTTGAGCTTTTACAAGTTCACTTTCCCTCTTTTTCCCAACCCTGGAAGAACTTCTGCCCTTGTCAGCAGTAAATTTCCAAACTTTTTCAGTTTGGCAAAAGATTAGAGAAGAGCTGATGAAAATCCTTAAAAAAGGCAAGTTAGTAGGTTTGAACAGACTCAAAGGCATTCCAGCCCTGGCCCTATTGCTTCCTGCATCCCAGTATAGAGATCTGTGGTAAGGAAATTGCTATAGTATGGCTTGAAATTTCTAGTATTCAAGCCTTACTATAGTATTAGCCCTGGCATAATCAGGAAGGCTATTATCTGAGCTCTTAGATAATGAGATTGCTGCCATAATTTGTCGCTACACTACATGTCACCAAAGGGACATGTAGATTTGTTTACAGGACAATATAATTAAGAAGCAACCTGTCCCATGGACAAGTAGATATTTTGTTAAATTTCACACCCCTGACATGATTGGCATACAAGGATCTGCTCTCAAATGGATCTGTTCTTTCCTCACAGGAAGAACCCAAATTAGAAGGGACTAGCGGACATTGTGCCAGCTGGGGTAACTCCCCTGTTGGGGTTCTATAGAGAGAGGATGCTCATCCCATTTGAGGAGATCGAGAGGAATATGACCTACACCCTAGACATTTCTTGCTCTACAGTCCAGTGACAGCTGCTATACATAAGCACTTGAGAGCGGGGTTCGTGGAACCCCCACGTCACAAAAGACGCATGTATATAGTGACATCAGCAGGGGCATATAAAGCAGTTACTGGCATGTATAGGGCTATACGAGAAGACATGATGCTACCCTTGAGCACAATCGGAGGAAGATGTAGGAAACCCCATAGATGGAAAGGACTGGGCAACTTTAATAGAAACAGCACCTAAGATATCAAGAAATGCCAGATTTAAACTCAAACGTATGTGCTACACAGAGCATACCTTACACCTGGGAGGATAAATAGGTTTTTTCATATAGGGGACACAAAATGCCCAAGATGTGGAGAAGTGGGGGCAGAATTTTTCCATATGCTATGGTCCTGCCTGATTCTTGCTATTTATTGCGAAGAGATCACTACGATAGTTACAGACATTATAGAGAGGGAGGGCCCATGTGAACCAGCCTGATGCCTCAAGTAAATTCCGACCTACAGCA
The DNA here is from genome assembly GCF_031143425.1 of Pleurodeles waltl. Lineage (NCBI taxonomy): Eukaryota > Metazoa > Chordata > Amphibia > Caudata > Salamandridae > Pleurodeles > Pleurodeles waltl. Next base: position 582,831,798 of record NC_090438.1, on the reverse strand, counting down.
AAAACAAAAATCACTAGTAGATTCCAGGACTAAGCTTTTAAGCTGGCGAAGAGGGAGCTCACTAGGAACAGGAAAGCAGTGAGGGTACCTAGACCACTGGTTTGGCATTGAGAGCTGGAGAGATGGGCTGACTACGACGGTGCTGTATTGTTCAGGAAGGCTAGACGTGGGCAGGGATCCATGGATTTTGCCAGAGCCTGGGAAGTGTTAGTAGAGGTGCTGAAGAACCCAGAGATACCCGCCCCCTTGACTCACCATCAAACACTCCTTAGAACATATCCATTCCTTGAGTAACCGTTATCTCAGTATTGTGACTAGGGGAACATAGAGGACGCATAGTTTTGTAGGAGTCAGACCAGACCGTTGCTCCAATGGCATATCCAACAACACCACTTAGAATATATTTTAGACTAGTGTTGACTACGTGCACAACAAAAGGTGGAGGGTGGATGGATTATCGGGGAGAACTGTTCTCACACTGCTTTAGCTATTATTCTTGAACTATTGCTGCAGACGTAATGCAAAATGTACTACTTAGCGGGCAATGTTTGTTTTTGATACAAAACCAATAAAACAGTACCCACGGGACTCCACCTGATGGCTGTGAGAGATAAGACCAACACCCACACTCAGGCCACGCAAGAAATCTAGAGATCATCCTGGACGAGAAGCTCAACATGATGGCTCAAGTCAATGCTGTGTACACCTCCTGCTTACACATCCTATACATGCCTTGAAGGATCTTCAAATGGTTGCCTCATAACACCAGATGGACCTTCACAAAAACACTCATCCCCATCAGGCTGGACTACAGCAACACCTCTCTATGCTGGAATCTCCAAACAACTCCAACACAAATTCCAGACTATCCAGAACACTGCTGCAAGACACTCACTGAACCTCCCACACCGCACCCACATCACACCGCACCTCAGGAAGCTTCATTGGCTCTCCATTCACAAGCGCAGCCAATTCAAACTTCTCACACACACATACAAAGCGCTACACAACACAGGGCCAGAATACCAGAACAGCCACTTACACTTTCACCAATCCACCAGACACCTATGCTCTACCTCACTGTCACTTGAACACACCCTGCATCCTCAAAAACAAAACTAGATGTTGCTCACTGTCTCACATCTCCCACATTGCACCCAAGACATAAACTTACCTCCCTCAACACATCAGAACCTCCTCCTCACTTCTTGAGTTCCACAAAAAGCTAAAGACCTGGCTCTTCATATAGGCGCCTTGGGGCCCACATGCCTATATTCCTGCCCAAGTGCCTAGATACCCTCTTGGTGATTAGTGCACTACACAAATCAACCTAACATAACAAATACTAAAAAATCTTAAATCAAGAAAAGCAATTACAAAATTTATAAAAGCGATAAACACTTAGGGCCTCATTGTGACCCTGGCTGTCTAATGACCACCAGGGTTGCGGTGGTGGTCGCCATATTACACCTGCAGCGCTAGTGCCACAGTCACACTGCCAGATTTTGCCTACACGACGGTCTGACGGTGCTAGCGGTCCCAATCCGCCAGGGCAGCGCTGGCCTGGCTATTATAACCCCCTTCTCTGCCAGCGATTTCATGGCGGTAACCCTGCCATGAGAAGGCTGGTGGAGACGGGGTGTAGGGTGCCCTGCACTGTCCATGCACTTGGCATGGGCAGTGCAGGGGCCCCCCAGGGCAGCCCTGTCGCAATGTTCACTGTCTGCTTTGCAGATAGGGAACCCTGCGATGGGTGCTGGTGCACCCTACGCACTACAGAATTTACGCCGGCCAGAGACGCTGTGGGCCATTTCCCACTGGGCCAGCGGGTGGAAACTGTGTTTCCAGCCGTTGAACCAGCAGAAATCTCATAATGGGCCCGGCGGGGAGGCTGCCACACTGGCTGCAACCTACCCATCAGGACTTCAGTGGACAGGCTTTTTGACGAACAAACGAGGCTCTGCCTTATAATAGAGGACAAAAATATTGGTCAACTTACTGTCAGTAATATGTTAAAAAAAACAGTTTGAAAATTAAGTTCAACATGGCAAACGATGATGTCTAAATTTGCTTAAAGCTAAAGTTGCATTGAATGACTCTGCAGGAATCTATGTCATAATCACCATCTTATGATGTAGATTCCTGCCTTGTCATGCTATGCAACTTTGTTAATGATCAAGCAGTGATTAAGATCATATAAATGGCTTTTAAAATTGATACTTGTTATTTATTTTATTAATGATATCATTGACATTTCGTAATCAAATTAATCTAAATCTATTGCTAAGTTACTTGTAACATTCTTAATAGCCTATTACAAAGAATAATTGAGTTATTGCAAAACAAATGCATCATACCACGTCCAAATAATTTGACAATATTACCTTACAATGCACCAGCCATATTTAACTCTAGCCTTAGTGTTTTCACCAAACAGCTCTTTCTAAACATCGAGTAGCGTTTCCAAAGGCTATGTTCTACCTGAAAAACGTTATGTTAGTCTGTTGTTTTTCTGCATTCAAAGGTGTAGAGAAAAATACATAGAATCTTGGCATGAAAAACTTTCAAAAGTGCATACATTTTTTGTGTGGCTATTGAACAATAATTATGAGTAAGCTATTACCTACACTTGTAACCTCCGATGCCTGATTTTTTTGCAAATTCCTCTGTGGAAGAGTTATTGCAAATTAGAACTCCTAAATATGTATTTGAAGACACATCTTCCAATGACTAATTATTAACAGGCCAATCAAAATGTTTTGACGCTAGTAAATACCCCAAAATCATAATCTTCGATTTTGAAACATTAATTAGTAGGCACATGTGTACCAAATGTCTTTGAAAACAATTATGTATTTTTTTGTCAAAAGGACAATTACATCCATGGACTTTAATGGGTCCATATTTTTACCAATCAGCATTAATACATATTCTATGTATTGTTTGATATCAACAATGTAAAATTAAAACAAAAGGATGCCAGTACACAGCACTGCTTTAATACATTTTCCACAGATGTAGTCGTTGGTGGTGCCACAAAGGACCCTCACTCAGGTGTTATAATGGAAAAGGATCAACACAGCCAGTATTACTGAAGGAATGTTCCATTCAGAAATGTAAACAGTAACGAAGGCCATTCTACTTGATCAAAAATGGAGAATAGTTCAATAAATGTAAGAAACAGTTTCATTTATTCTTCAGAAAATTATATTTTTCTTTTATTAAATTGAAACTTAGAAGGTTATCAATTGTTGCTCTTCCTGGGCAGACACCTAATTGTAAAAAAAGGAATTAGATTGTTGTCTGCCATCCAGTCGGAGAGCATCAAGTAAGATTTTTACAAATAATTTTCCTACATAGTCAAACAAATACTGAGTGGAAATTCTGGGACTGTTTTCAATTTCATTTCTTATAAATTGGAAGTACTAAATAACTTTTCCAAGATGAAAGAATAGTTGAGGATTCAAAACAATTCTTGAATAGTGATTTGCCCAGGACCCTGCTGGGAGATTGAGTCCTAACATGCAAAATGGTGCCCTAAGGCCCTGCACCTTTGGCTGCTGTTAGAGTGTAATCTCTCCTCTTCAAGATAAAACTATATACTAGGGACATATATGCTAAATGGGTATTAGCCAAATGTACATATATTATAGAGGTCAAAGTACATACACTGGGCTCTGGTCGGCCAGTGCCCCAGTGTTCAGAGTCCGAAACCTGCATTAAGTCTAGCAAAAACTGGGAACAAAATGTGAGGGTTTTCCTGCAAAAAAAAGTATTTTCTCAAAATATTTATATAGGTACACTAGCTGGATCTTCTACTACTGGCTCTTGGCTACAGTCGATATGCTTAATAATATTTTCCTCAGTGAATCAAAGTTATTCTGGATCTGATTCCATCCACAACTGAGATGGTAACCTAGTAAATGGGGGATCAATCAAGGTGACCTTACATAAATTTTAGAAATATTCACATCATATTGTTTCCCCCACAAACAACAGCATTTTCTGGGGCTACTACTCTATTCATGAAGACACTTAAAACCAAAACTGCTGCATATTTCTTTTGGTTAAGGTGTTCAGCGTTTGATGCTGAGCTTGGGTTACTGTCCGTATTCTTACTTGCTTATCAGTAGAAGTGAAAGGGAAGTGTAGTACGTTTTTATACCTTGGTGGAATTCCCGTAACATTAGGTGCATTAATCATATCACAAAATTTTGAAATTAAGCTAGCAAATCCCTGGATGCCAAGGACAGCCAAATTTATGTCAAAAAAAGGTAGTTAGTTAATTAATGAGTCAGATTTACACGTGTACTGTGGTCCAATGTTATAACAAGGTTTTTATGGAGGAAATGTTCTCCTTCCCTTTGTGCTAACTTAACTGTAGAGAACGTTCTTAAGCTCAAAAACATTTTGATGGAACTGTGATCACTCATACTCTCTGTTCTGAAATAAAAAAAGCTAATTTAATTAACAGGCTCACAGGACAGCAAAACAATCGCTAGTAGAGTTGCCCGACCCTTGAGCCCAGGTAGATTAAGCTGGTGGGTAACCCCTGACATATCCATTCATAATGCCAAGATGAAGGATCTGATTTTGAGTTTGATGGCTATCCCAAATGCCATATTACGATTCCATTATATCCTATGGAAAGCATAATATGGCAGATGGGATATCCTTCACGTTTGTGACTCAGTAACTTGTCCTCCAAATTCTAAATCAGGCCCTAAGTCTCAATGCCCAGTTTTGCAAAACTGTACTTCTAATATGTGTTAGGCTGTTACATAACACAGAGGAATCACAGAGGCATGGGACTAGGACTAGAGATATCAATCTGATCCAGGTTTTAGTTCCTCGTCTTCATTGTGTGACAACTGTGTTGCCTGTTTCAAAACAGACCCATTTCTGCTAATAATCACAGGAGTCTTAGTTGAAGTAAAATTACATCCAGGGGGACCAGGGAACTAGTCCAGTACAGTTAGATGGTTACTTTTCATCATCTTTTGTGTCAGAGACTCAGTAGAATTAAAAACACAATTCTCCAAAGGAATCAGAAAAGAGTCAAGAGAGGAATGTTTCTGATATTTGAGGGAGAGATATCTTATACAATTGCCTTGTTCTCAAAGTTCTGCCATGAGAGGGATATAGATCCATGTTTAAAAGGGTTTTCTAAGTAGAGGACTGAGGTCCAAAACAAAACAAATCAGACACACCCCATACCTGTCCTACTGCCAGCTCGCAATAACATCTGACCACCATCAAGTACTTACAACCTCAGAACTCCGAATACCATAAGGCACTTTATCAATCATTTACAATAAATTACTAAGGATATCAATTGCAATGGCACAACATTTAAAATAGTCTCTGGCTCACCACCAGTAAATATCGCAGTGCAGCATAAACTTACTAGTCACTAATAGTCCAGTCGTAGTAAGCAAAAGTAGGACAGTTGGCAGCAACTGTTGAAAATGCTAGGCTGCATTTAAAGGATGAGCAGAAGTGAACAGAGAAACTGCACTAATGTACTAAGGCCATCACGTTTATATGAAGGCAGAGGATTCAATCTACACAACACAGTACTGGCTCAACTCTACTCGGCATGCTGGAGCCACACGCTGCACTGTTGCTACCTTGCCGTTATGACCTAGTTCACCATTCAGTGCGTCATAGTAAAAGGCAAACCTGATGCCCAGCAACAGCGATATCCTAAGTCCAGGTGCTCCAGTTCCAAATTGTTGAGCCCAACCCTTGCCCTAACCATATTGACATGAATTTGGTGTGTCTGACATACACAGCTGATGTAGAATAAATGTTATTGTTACTTTGACCTTATAGTAATCATCTATACGTGCCAATCTTAGCATTTGTTATTTGAAACTCTAACATGTTAATTGTAGAGTGGTGCATTGAAAGCATATATTAAAGTGCATTCACTGTAGTAGTGATTTTAAGTGATGTGGTATAGCACTAAAACTTTGCTTGTAATCAATTCATTCAATTTCATGTGATTCCTTATGTTAATGAACAGTTTGCACTAAAATGATAATGAATTTCTAAGAATAAATGTTTTAAATGATACATGCAAATGTCGAAAATGCCGTTCTGCTTTATAGCTAATGGGATGTATTAACAGAAATAATTTGTTTTAAATCTACTGTAACATGAACACTGACAAAGATTATTAATGAAGAACTCATAATTTTGAATGTTGCGTGAGACAAATGAATGTGCCATTTTAATTCACTTTACTTAGCTTATGTGAGGCCTGAAAGGCTCTGTTTCCTGACATGCAAAAATATGTTTAGTCATTCTTGCTAACGTATCATTCTTTTCAGATTTCATTCTTATGAAATGCTAGCTTGGAAATAGACGTCCTATTGTATTACACATAGTGAGCCTGAGAAAATAACCTCAAGCCATGTTCATTGAGGAACTGTGGAAATGGACTGTACACAATTGTTTTAAACCATACAGATGAGCTAAGATGGATGTCTTTCCCATGTCGGAAGTGGGAATTTTTTCTGATGTTTCAAATGACTGCCCCATGATGAACTTTGCTAGGACAGTTACACCTTCTGATTCATGTGGAGTGATGGATGAGCGAATCATCTTGCACTCTGGACTTTATTATAACATTCCCCAGTGCAATCAGCGACATTCTTCTGCATTCTTTTTGCCCTTCCTTTCAGGAGTGGATCCCCTTATGAGAGGTACAGACCCCTCTACCCATATCCTTCTTTTTCAATGATTTGCTGAGACTTAAACATTTTTCCCCTGACCCAAAGGGAAGACTTTTGACCGAGCTTCTGAAATGCTGATGCTTTCCCTTTTTGCCAATTCTGGTTAGTCACTTTTTGCCCCAGATGTAATTTTTCCATATTCTTTTTGTCCTTTTACTTTTTACTTATTGTCCTCATGTGTTCTAACCCAGCACATACCAAATTGAAACTTGCAAATGCTGCAGGAATTTCCCTTTGCCCTAGCTAGCTAAACTAGATGATTTTTAAATTGCCTTAAAGCTTAAAATAACTGGACATTGCTTGTTTTCAACCCATCACATTATCTTGCTAATGTTTTGTATTGCTATTGTTGAGTGTTTAGTTCTTTTGATGTTAGTTCACTTTAATCTTTTCCATCGCCTTGGTCAACCCACAGTGATTCTATATCTTTGTAATATGTTTTGGGAATAATTTACGTCAATTTGAGCCTAAACCTGTAATGAAACGCGTAACTTTATTTCCGATTGAAGTTTTCCATATATGGTCAAAGGCAAGCCCATATCGGATTCACAGCATGTCAACAGAAGGTGGAGTAAGATAAAGCACACAAAAGCGTGGAGTGCTGGAGTAAAAAAGACTTCTTTAAGGTGGGAGGACACAAACGGCCACGTCTGTGGTCTCAACACAACTGCACATGAGGAGGAGCAATCTTGACCCTTTGACTTACGCGGATGTTTACAGTTGCCCTATTAGATGGGTATCCAGTGTTATCAACCTTGGAAGCATAAAAGGCTAAGTCGACCTGCTAGGATGTGAAAGTGTGACAACAAGATCGAACACATGTGGACATAGCAAATGCATTAGTCCATTCAGCCACCATACTCCTCTTAGAATAATGACCAGCATTAACACTGAGCCTGGAGCTATCATGGCCATCAAATAAACAGTTCTTGGTTGAAATTATCTCTGTAAAGTAAAATGCACTCAACATGAATAATTCATATAAAAAAATAATGTGCCCCAGGGAAATGCTCTCAGGACACTGTGCCATGCAGACATATGTACCCACAAAAAAGTGCAAGACAAAAATTGAGAAAAATACCAGTTTGATTTGCCAGTGAATACTCAGATTAGTCTGTCAGACAACTTTACCTTTATGTGAACTATACAGGTACCACAGCAAGTACCTCGACAAATGAACTACTTTGACAGCCAATTAATGTACATCATTGTTGCTACCTAACATTTTGTTTATGTACTTGATGGTGAGAATATATTAAATTTTAGTTCAGATGTTGCATTTGCTGTGTTTTCTTCACATGCTACCTGCTCTTCTAGCCTATGGTGTCAGGGTTTCATACTGTTGATGGTTTTCATAGCTGCCTCTACAATGCTTCCTACATTTGTGTTCAATATTATGACTTAGTCCTCAATAGTGAAGGCATTGCTCTTTTTCAGCACCTCACTTAAGACAATTATTGAGTACTTTCAGTGTACCACTAGGTGCTCTCATTGAATGCATTTTGGAAGGCCCTTGCTATATTACCTCCTGTGCACCCACAAACCATATTATAGAAGTGTCCTTGGGCGCAAACACAGGCACAATCTACGTCCCAGTTGCAGTTGTGTGTTATCTGTAAAATCTGTGCTGTAGCATTTTCAAACTCTGTGTCTTGGGGTCAAAACACTTGTGCCTCGGAGACCTGATCCTATACATAAATGGTAGTCTTTAAGGCATAGGTTTCAATTGCATATTATGCTACATGTTAATTAACTGTACGCCCACACAGCATAACAAAGGGTTTACAGTGCAATGCTATAATCTGACGGGGGGCCTTTTCCTGTATTTGCTGTAACCAACTCCGTATGCCCAAGAGGGAAGCAATGGCGAAGTGAGAGGGCCATCGACCTGGAGCAGCGTGCAGCGGTGAATGAGATGCAAGTCATTACTTGCGGAGGAAGAGCAACAATTCAACTACCTAAGAATCCAGGAAGACCCAAGAACTGTCGCCAGATTCAGGGAGGCTTACAATATAGGCAGAGGAGCATATGGATGCCTCTACCATAGCATCCAGTCTTCTTCTCATCGCCAGGGAGGCAGATGCGTGCCAGGGCACTCCGATCCTCTACTCCAGGGAGAAAGGTTAAGACTACATACTAGGCCGCCAATATTGGGCTTGCTCTGACTGACACGCTACAGAGCGGAGGCACTTTCACTTTCTCAAAGCCATCACAGAACTTCTAAGACTTGAATTCATTAGCGGGCCTAATTAGAATGTCTACTTGCATAAATAGGGCATAACCTCAAACCTTTTACAAGGAAGTATAACTCAAGAACTGATCCAAGGAAAGCCAGTGTGCCTGCCTTGATGGTGTATATTATTTGTACACAAAACAAATGTGTGGTTGTACAGGAACGCCAGTGCACCACCCATGTAATCCTTACCTGATGCACAGTAACGCAAGACAGCACAATGCGTTGCCTTGCGTTCGTTTTGAAAGTTTTTTTTAATGTATTTATTTTTACAAAGCCAAGCAAAAACTATCCTATGAGCCTAGTTCCTCTTTGTATGCGTGCTGCAAAATGCAGCATACACGCAAAGAGGAAATAATAAGGAGAAATAAAGATATTTCGCTTTGTTACACCAACCTCAGATAGACTCACCAGTTTGGTGCAAACATGGACAGATGCTTGGGAACGCCCAAGCACCACCTTTTTAATGTCTAACTGATGTAAGGTAACGCAAAGCATGGCAATGCGTTGCTTTGCGTTAGTTTCTTTTTCTCAAAGCCACACAAACAGGATTTGTGTGGCACTGTAAATCCTAAAATAGATTTTGCATCAGTGCTGTGCAAGAAAAGTGAAGCAACCCTGACTCAAAATATGGGCTTAACTCAGATATCATTTTTTTTTTTTTTAACTCTGCCGCAAAGAAATTGGCAACAAGAAGAAAACTGAAAGTAAATCTGTTCTGCTTAATTGGTTGCAAAAGCCTGAATTATAAAACATCTCATGTGGCTAGGGCACCTGCTGCAGAAATCTGTGTGTTCCCAGTCAATCTGAGTGAATAATAATGGTAAGATAACTCTGCAGAGTAAAGCACTTGCTGGAAAGATTTGTGTTTTGTCTAGCCCCAGTTTTGTCTCAAAGTAGCATAGAGGGTTAATGTGCCTCCTGCAAAGCACATCTTGTAACATGCAGAGGAAAGATTGTATTTTATGTAGATAGGTAAGCGGGTTACTGCTTTGAACACAGAGATCCTTATGATGCAATGCAGTTGCATTGTAATCCCCCTCATATAGCACAGTGAGCTATGAAGGGTGATATATGACTTCTACACGTGGTAACCCCGCTGTCATATGTAACATAACCTGTACATTGATTTAGAAACACACATGATTTATTGCATATGTAATGTGTATCTGTGACGTAAAGTGCTCTGACACCCTGCACTAGGATCAGTAGTGCTATAAAAGAAAAAATAGTGGTATTTAATGTGATATTTTAACACCTTTTCAGGGGTAGTAAGAGCTACATAAATGGTATTTATTTTGTGTAAATACTGGGAACGACCAACACATCTGACAGTCTTACAGTGCATGCATATTTCCTATACAGGCTCAACAATCAAAAGCGTGCTTCTCCTTAGAATGTGTCAAGTACTAACAAGATGTGTACCCTTGTTCCCCTCCACTATATCTGCATCTAGATGTGAGGCACCAGACTCCTCCCAGCCCAGAGAAATGGACAAAAGAAGTCCTGATGACACCTCAAGTTCGACCTTTGTTGTTGACCCAGCTGGTGGCTAAAAAAAGGTGTCCTCCCGCCTGCACGTTGTTGCAGATTGAAAGCAGACAACCTGCGGACGCTGCTGAATGTGTCCCAATTTTTTAAAATTACACCGGGATGAATTCAGCATATTTTACGATAAGGTCCAACTTCTTGGCAAGGTGGATGACCTCCACCCTTTGAAAATTGTGGGTGGACGCCAGCCACCTGCGTGTACCCCCCAACTTGTGCCCTGGTATACACCAAATACAAAGAGTAATTAAGGGCCGGATTTAGCAGGTGGCCCGCCATCCATCTGGGTGTCGAAAGACATTTTGCAGGCCATTCTGACAGGCTACCCCTGCCAAGTAGAGATCAACACCACCCCAGCAATGATCTGTGCACCTAAAAGGGAAATGCAATTACAGCAGATCCTCTGAAGGAACCTAATGTTTGGAGGAGGGTCATTCGCAAAACGTTTTCTTTTCTAAAAACAACTAACTCATGACAGATGATCCCTATGACCCGGGGGTTTATTCTCTGGGTGAGGAGGTCATTCATTTTGTTTTTCTGTTCCATCTCCAATAGGTTTTGCCTGCCGGTGACTGGAAGAAGCAAGCATTGGCAGAGCGACTAGATCTCGCCTATATAAGAGGTATTGGCTTTGCAAATGTGTTTTAGCCATGTTGTACACCAGCCTGGCTGTGGTTCAGCATGACTAAACGTCAGCGGCATGAAGAAGAGTGGCGTGGAGTGTCGTACAGTGGAATGGTTAAGAGTGGAGTAGACAATTGTAGAATGGAGTGGCAGAGAATGTTGTGCATTGGAGTGGCATTGTATGAAGTCGTTTAGAGTGGTATACACTGGAGTGACAGACCAGAGTGGGCTAGTGTAGAGTGCATTGGAGTAGAGTGTTGCAGAGTATAGTGGTGTAGAGTGCAGTGGCATTGAATTCAGTGACTTACAATGAAGTGTTGTAGGGTGCAGTGGCGTGGAGTGGTGTAGAGTTGAGTGATGCAGAGGGCAGTGGCACAGAGTAGAGTCAAGTAGCATAGAGTGCAGTGGCTTAGAGTGGTGCACAGAAGAGAAGCATAGAGTGGTGCAGAGTAGAGTATGGTCCCATACAGTGCAGTGGCAAAGACTGCAGTGGCTTAGAGTGGAGTAGTGTGAAGGAGAGGGGTTTAGAGAGCAGTGGTCATAGAGTACAGTGATACGGAGTAGAGTGCACTGGCATAGAGTACAGTGACAGAGCAGTTGTGGAGAGTGTATCTGCGTAGAGTGCAGTGGTTAGAAGTAGAGTGGCATGGAATGCAGTGGCACTGAGCAGAGTGGTGCAGAGTAGCGACAGAGTGCAGTGGCCTACAGTAGATTGTTTCAGAGTAGAGTGAAGTGGTGTAGAGTTGAGTGATGCAGGATATAGTGCCATTGTGTAGGGTGGCATAGAGTGTAATGGTATACAGTAAAGTGGTCTAGAGTGCAGTGGTGTAGAGTAGATTAGAGTGGCATACAGTGCATTGGCATAATTGCAGTGGCACAGAGTGCAGTGTTGCAGAGTGGTGTAGAGTACAGTGGCGTAAAGTGGAGCTGTGCAGACGAAATTAGTGTGGCCTAGACTGTAGTGCGAGGGGGGAAAGTGCAGTGCTGAAGAGGGACGAAGAGTGATGAAGAGTGCATTGCCACAGAGTAGAGTGGTACAGGGTAGAGTAGAGAGGTGTGGAGTGGAGTATAGTGCAGTGGTATGGTGTGGTGCAGAATAGACTGCAGTCATGTGGAGTGGTGCAGACTACAGTGCAGTGGTGTGTAGTGGTGCAGAGTACAGTGAAGTGGTGAAGAGCGGAGTATTCATGGTGTGGTAGCACACTGCTTTCACAGAAAATACATTTTCAATTGAAATTACCATTACATTTGCACATACATTGTTTTACTAACAAAACTATACAGTGCACAGACAAAAATGTATGGAAATTGCATCAACTAATTTAATGATTCGTTTTGATCATATTAAAGCATTTGTTTCTAACAGGCTTCAGAAACAACAAAAAATGTGTGTAATTTGTGCGTTCCTAATTCTGATATATTCTGAAATACTTACACAGTTCATAAAACTCTCTCATACCCCCAACTATCCAGCAGGATTGTCACATATATCCTATCACCTTAAAGTCAGAGAAAGAAGGGTAAACAAGCGCCCTTGGCATACAGCGCACGCCATTTAACTTGATCTTTGAACGTACAACAAATGTGACAAGATAAGAACAAAAATTACAGCCCTTTTTACAAAAAGGCACTACTAAGGATTCTGTGAACAAGTTTTTTTGTCAAGGGAAGGACCGAACTCGAGCTGGCCAGCCTAAAACAAATACAGCCACCAAATGGAAAGCAAGAAAATGTGAGTTACAAACCACAGAGGCAGTTGCAAGCAACCGGCAGAATGCATTCCTAGGTCAACTTTCTGAATGAGCTGAAGATGTCTTTAGCAAACCAGACAGCTGTCTGGTAGGCTGCGACCTAAAAAGGGCATCAGACGACGCTCCACCCTTCATAAGGTGGGCAGTGTGATTCCCTTTCTCTGCCAGCCAGCGCTCCCTCAGGCCATAAGTGGAAGCTTTTGGGCGATGGAGCCAACAGGGGCACAGTCAAGGCAAAGCTGATAGTTCGTCCAACTCTAAATAGGGCGGGCGGCAGAGTATGGCTGACAGGATGCTTCATCACACATCTGACCGAGAACCCTGTCTGCTAAACTCTAAATCAGGCCCTTAGTGCCTTTGTGCAGCGGTACAGGTTTATGGTACCCAACTGTGGCTTCATACGCACACTGCTGAAGGAGCTGCGGATGCCACTGCTTCGTGGCTCTAGGCATATGGACGGTGTCCAGGTGGGATGCAATCTCCTTTGTACAGGATTTCTAAAACAGGTTAGGTTCTAAAAGCCGAGAAATGTTATCAGCGTGAACAATATCTATTGTTGTACTGTTCCCTTCATGCCCAATAGAGCACCGTTCTGGGGTGTACTCACCTTGCCTTGCCTGCAGGCAGGTAAGGTTTTCAAGTGTTTGGAATGTCTCTTGTTCCCTACATGTGTTCTCTACGAACTGTCGCTTATAGAATTCGCCTTGGAGTTTGACAACCGGTGATAATTCGGGCCCAGGCTTTAATTTATTACCTTACTTTACAGTGCAAGCTTTTGTCTGCGGTTGTGTGGATTAAATCACACAGATAAAGCATTTTCTCAAAATAACGTATTTCCCCGTTCATGCCACCTAATTGATTTGACCAGGCAATGTGCACATTCCAGATTCTGATGCGCATGTCTGTAAACCAAGGCAGCTGGGTTTAAACTGAAACCGTTGGGCATCGAGGGGGGCCACTTCGTCATCGGGGGAGCTGCAACATTTTTGGATGATTTAATTTGGTCATTACATATTACAGGTAATTACATAATATATAAATTCTAAGCATCATGGCATGAGCAGGACACTTTAATTATTTGCCTGGAAAACCTTCTGTTGTGATGGTTCTTCCTTCAAATGAGTAACAGCGGACATCTTCACTGGTTTCTCCTCTTTATTAGCAAGCTGCATACATATGGAACAGGTCCTTTCCTATCCTCCACCGTCAACCGCCTCCGTTCCTCTCCCAGAACATAGAACCTTTTGACCTCATCATTCTAGCGTCAAGGCGAATGCCATGACGCAGTACATTCCAACACAACACATCCCCCTTCCTTAATAATAATTTTAAAAAACAAGATAAGAATAAATCCTAAAAAGAAATACAAATAGTGAGAAAAACAACATGGGATTAAAACTGAACACTTATACGCTTAATCTAATACAAAATCCTTTAACCACACTGGTAATTCTCTTCTTCTCTTAATAGTGTCCAAGATCTGGTTATGTTCCAACACTTGCGAATCTCGTTGTGACTCTTGTTCCCCCTGAACATGTTCCCCTGCACCACCAAGTCCTTCCATTTCGTCACCCCCACCTGCTCCTTCAGTTAATTCATTATAAGAACCTTCGGATATACTACAACCACTGTCACTCAAAATTGGCGTGCCTGACCCATTTATCTTATCATCATCCATTCCAAAGGGATCACTCACCTTATCATCCAGATTCTCCAGATTCTCTCCCCCATGCTCTTCTGAACACAAGGCAATTCGTTTCAAATTCCACACTTTCCTACTTTGCAACTTTACTGCATTGTGTAACACTTCTTTTACTTGTTCCGGCTCAAAATATTGGCTCTCACCTTTCACCACCTTGAAGGTTTTTTTTAACTCTTACCCAGTCTCCAGCCTTAATCTGAGTTTCTTTCGCACTATGTGCCTTATCAAAATATGACTTGCTTCTATCTTGCGTTCTTTCCATCCGCTTACGTACACCACTCAAAGACCAAAAATCTATTCCACTTTTATATAACCATGCAGGATTAAATTAGCATCTAGGTTTCCTACCTCTCATGGCAACAAATGGACTAATACCAGTAGCCTCATTCTCTGTCACCCTATACGCCCAGACTTCCAAACTGCAGTATGCCAATCGTTGCTTTCTCATGCTTTCTCATTGCCGCTTGAATAACTCCCTTTAACACTCTGTTAAATCTCTCAACACAACCGTTCCCACTCGGATTGTACAATGAAGTGGTCTTGTGCGATAAACCAACTCTTTCAAAATACACTTTAGCACTGTTCGAAATGAAATGTACTCCATTGTCACTTAAGAGCAAAGCAGGAATACCTTCAGAACAAAATGTTTGATCCAAACATTCCAAAACAGATGCAGTATCAACCTTCTTGACTACCCTAACCACCGGCCATTTGGAAAAAAGATCCATGATGACCACCAAGTACTCCTGCTGTTCTCCATTAGGTCCCATTAGGTCTATGGCCACACATTCCCAAGGTACTACTGGAACTAACTTCTGATCCATAGCTGGTCTCAAAGTGTGCAAAGTCTTATCAGCAGACAAACGCATATGACAATTATGCACAAATCTCTCCACCGCCCTATCATCTCCTGTCCACCAAAAATATTCCTTGACAATTGTTTTAGTTCGCACTATCCCAAAATGACCCTCATGCCAAAATTCTATGATGCTTTCACGTAGGTTCTTGGGAGGAACAAACCTATTGCCCCTCAAAATCAAAACATTCTCTATGGATAACTCTGTTCTAATCTCCCAAAAATGCCTACACCCTTCTGACAATAAATCCTTCTCGGGCCACCCTTCCCACATATATTTTAGTACACTCTGAAATTCCACATCCTCTTTTGTTCCACTTCCCACCTGCTCTTACTTAAAGCTGGTTTGCCCGAATCAAAAACAAATGCTACCTTAAATTCAGCCCAGGGATCCTCCACACACACTCTTCTAGAGGACACTGCATTCTAGAGAAAAAATCAGCTAACACATTCTTCTTCCCTGGTACATACACCATCTTGTAAATATACTCCCTCATCCTCATAGAAATCCTCGCAATTCTAGCTGACGCCACAACACTGCCCTCAGAAGATAAAAGTTTAATCAATGGTTTATGATCACATTGGATGATAACACTCCTTCCCCACACAAATGAGCAAAATTTTCCAACCCCCATGCACAAGCGAGCGCCTCCCTTTCAATAATAGGCTATTTTGTCCTCTGCTGACGTCAAGGATCTGGACGCAAACAGAATAATGTTCTCCTTGTCACAACCATCCCTGTGTAATAACACTGCACCCAGGCCTTTATCACTTGCATCTGTAGTTAAGTAGCACTGAAGTTGCAGTTCAAAACTGCTCAAATTAGGGACCCTACACAAACTTTCTTTGATACTTCTAAATTCCATATCAAACTCTGAGCTCCATTCAAATTTTGCATTTTTTTTTTTAAGGAGTTGTCTTATGTTGAATACTTTTTCCCAGTAGAGCCTACCCACTTCACTTCTGGGTGAGTAGAGTGCCTATATAAGAGTAGGTCGGATGGAATGTCTGTCGATATTAGTGTACGTCGAGGGGAGTATTAGTAACACTGCTATGTGAGCACTGTGACCGTGTGAGTGCAGGGAGTTCTGTGCCTGTGTCGGTGCAGGACGAGGGGTTTTTGTATGAGTAGCGGGAGCAGTGTGCCTGTGGGAGGGCATGGGTCTGTCTCTGTGAGTAGAGTGAGTTATGCCTCAGAGTGAACAGTGAGCAGTGTATGTTTGTGAGTGCATGGGCATCTGTGAGTGCAGGGGGAGATTTTTGTTTGAATAGAGTGGGTTGTGCCTGTGTGCGTGTGCAGTAAGGAGTGTGCCTGTGTGAGTGCATGGGGCTGTTTGTATGAGTAGAGGTAGCTGTACTTGTGTGAGTGTACAGTATGCTTTGTGCCTGTGTAAGTGCGGGGGTGGGGAGGTCTGTATGACTAGACTGAGTTGTGCCTCTGTGAGTGCACAATAAGCAGTGTGCCTGTGTGAGTGAGAGAGTGTAGAAGGAGGTTTCTGTATGAGTAGAGTGGGTTGTGCCTCAGTGAGTGTACAGTAAGCAGTGTGCCTGTGTAAGTGCGGGGGGGGGGTCTGTATGAGCAGACTGAGTTGTGCCTCTGTGTGTGAACAGTAAGCAGTTTGCCTGTGTGAGTGCAGGGTGCACCACATTTAAAGCAGACCTATGGGCTCTGACAATTATTGTTTGTCTGTGGTGTCGTCTATCCACTTCCTCCTCGGCCCTGTTCCGCTTTCTGCTTTCATAGGGGCTGATCCCTTCCCCTCTTATTTTTAGGGGGTGCTGCCACCCCTCCTCTCCAATGCTGATGTTCGCAGTTACAATTATGGGTGTCGCTGGCCTACCTGCCTGCCCCTTTCCTTCTTACACAGTGCATATAGCTTTCTGCAGTACATTCAGAGACTTTCCTTTGGAATTGCCTGAAGAACAATCTTCTCGTACAGAAGAACAACACTGGAACATTAATGTAGATTCCTTGGCTTTCTCAGTTGTCCTAATCTACTCACTCAAACAAGATTCAGCCATTTCTGTCCTTTACACTCCCCACCTCTCCATATTTACACGGGTCGTACTGGGAATCATCTTTACTTTCACATTAGCCTTGAAACAGCCAAAGGACCACACAGACAGTTAAGACACCTACATACAAGTGTACATTTTTAATTAGGTGGTAGCATAAGGGCTTACAAAAATGTACAAAATAGTATGGTTTAAACAAAAGAGAAAGCAAAAGCATACGGTGTCATGAATGGTCAAGAGTAAGCGATCTGCGTGTTACCTTGAGTTTTTGTAGCTTCCTTGATGATTTTTTGTAGCTCTTTCATTTCGACATCAAGCTCTTCATAGTTTATGTCTCTCGATTCAACTTTAGGGGCTTGGAACAGAGAAGGATCTGTGCCAAGGTAGGAGCACTGAAGGTAGCCATTGTCACTTAGAGTAACAATAACACCTTTTAAGTCCCTGGATCGAAAGAGGGGAAAAAGGTATTTACTTTTAATATAAATAATGTTTTTTAAAACTTAGTGAAACAGTACAGTTACTGTTAACAGAGCTGTTAACTGAGAAATGTTAATTCCTAAGCTTTCAAAGTCAATTATTATAGCACTTAATATTGAGGATAAAAACATATGGCTCTAAAAATAATACTTGCATGGCTTTAGATTTTCTACCTTGGTCTCTCTCTGGTAAACGCTTTACCAAGTAGAAACCTTAGGTCAAAAAGGGGCACGTCATACACTGCAGAACATTTTGTTCACTGTCTCCCACTGGAATCAAAACGTGAATAATGAAAATAAATAAAAAATAGAAAACCTATCACTTCTGAAATGATGTTTGCCCATGATCGTCCGTTCCATAATAACAGGCTGTCAACAGCCATGCCACCTCTCACTAATGACGTTCAGTACTTGCTGCTACCATTGGCTTTGAACAAGGGTTAAAACCTTTAGGACTCTACTCCGTCGAGGCATCGCAGAGTTGGAACACCGTTGCCTACATAAACCTTCTGACCTCACGGAGTTCCTCAGTGGCACTTCAACAGCACTGACTACCTTAACCACATGTGCCATCTAAGCTATATGTGCGTCTCCTGGGCGGAGGCCAGCCGCAAGGATTCAAAATGTTACTGCCGAAGATCTGCCTGTTCGTTCCCAAACCTGGCCCGGCCACGGGCTAACACTCAGCAAGCACTCAAGGAGGAGCATGAGGGAGAGTGGAGGTGGAGAAGGGTTAGCGGAGTCAAAGCTTAAGTTTAAAGGCAATGCGTGTAAAAGAAATGTGTAATTCCACCAAGTAGCAGTGGAACAGGATTGTTAGTTAAAGCATCGCTACACTAACATATGTAGCCAATGAAATACTAAAGTATTAGAACATTGGAAAATTGAGAGATCCATTACAGACAAAGAAGTAGCTCCAGGCATATTATGGCTGGTGTCCAATATTTGACTTTATGTTTCCTTTATGTTTCTCCCCTTTTATTTTAGAACATTCTGCCCTTTGTGGTTGGAATGTTCTAATAGCCCTTCTGCCTCGAGCTAACTGGTTGTTAAAGACAATCTCTTGTTATAGGCTCTCGCCTGCAGCTCGGGCCTATATACAGGTTCAAGGCCTTTAACAACTGGTATAGTCCTCAGCAGAGGGCTAAAAATATATGGTTGAATAAGAAAAAGTGGATAGTTTACTATTTTTACAGCAGTGAAACCATCCACTTAACACATGCTAGACAAACAATGAATCACACATGATAAGTAAAACAAGCAATTATTTACTAGAATGTCTGCTGACTGCGCACTAGCCAATCCTTAAAAATTAATAATAAACACAATCCAAAGGGGTAAGAAAGATGTCTCCCTTGACTGAAGCCTATACAACATTTTTAAGGAAAGCAATCTTTATATTAAATCATGCAACTGGGCTGCAAATAAGGAAACCGAGGCTGTGTACAAGAAGTAAATACTTACTGAGGACTTTGACAAGACATAAGAAAACAAGAATTCCACCAAATACACTGGTAGGAGGCTGCCACACAAGAAAACAGTGCTCTGGAGATGAGCAGATTTTCACGTGTCTGTCCAGTGATAGCAGAGCAAACCTTTTCCATTTGTTTGTTTTTTAATGTGTTTCATTGTAGATACTTGCTTCATCAAGGACATAGATACAAGTAGCAGTGTATGATTTTTACCACCTTTTACTGACAAGATTGCAGAAACGAATATAGGACAGGAGGTTGGGGGTGTGCACGCAATTCCAACAGTACAACACAGCACACGGTTCAGTTGTTTTGTGCATATTAACATCACTTACTGAATCGGCGGCTTTACAAAGAGGCAGCGAGAGTAGGCCAAAAGGCCTCAAGAAAAATCTTTGAGACCTTGACCAGGCCACCCTAGTGGCCATTACAAAAACACACCCACCATCCGTCTCCTGTGCTGATTATTGGCCCATCTCTCTGATTAATGGAGAGACTAAGATCCATGCAACTGTGCTGGCTAACCGAATACAACTGGTCCTAAGGTCTTTAATCCACCCGGACCAATGTGGTTTCATGCCTGCCAGTAGGACAAGGCTTTGCTTGCAGTGCCTGCATGTGGCACTTGCCAAATATCACTCCCTTCCACCTCTGCTGGCCTTACTCCTGATAGACTTTGAGATCGCCTTTAATAGGTGGACTGGAGCTATCTGCTCCGGATGTTGGAGAAGGCGGGGTTCGGGCCCTGTGACGGTCGCCGGGTGCAAGTCTTATACTCTAACCCGACGGCCCATGTACAAATTAATGGGGTGGTCTCTGATGAATTTTCTATCCACTGCAGGACCTGACAGGCCTGCCCCCCTTCCTTTTTTGTGCTGGCCATTGAGCCTCTTGCCAGGCTCCTACATGGTGACGTCCAGATCAGGGGCTGAGAATGACGCACAGGACACGAAGACTGCATCACACTTTACGCTGATGACGTGCTGCTGTATCTTTCAAATCTGACAGACAGTGGGCCTCAATGCCTCTACTTCCAGTGACTTTTTGCAGAGGCTTCTGGCTTGACCGTCAACTGGGCTAAATCACTTCTGGTGCCATTGGTGCCTTCGCAGGACTGTATGGATTGGCAAACAACTATCCCAATCCATTGCCTTCGCTTCCGCTATTTGTGTATCCACATGGCCCTTAACCCAGCCTTGGCCTGGTCGCTTAACATTACTCTGATCACCCACAAGGTCAGAGCAGACTTCCAGAAATATTAATCATTACCCTTGAATCTCATGGGAAGAATAGCATTATACAAGATAATGGTGTTATCTTGTTTTTTGTATCTGCTTCAAAATGTTTACATCAATATTTCTCACCATTGGTTCAGAGAAATTGACTTTTTGGCTATCTCATTTCTTTGATACATCACCAGACCCCCATCTGGCTTTCCACACTTGCCAGGTTGTGTAATACCAAGGGGACTTGGGAATGATCAATTTGTTTTTATACTACCTAGCATCCCATGTTTTGGTTATCTATGGCTGGCTTACTGGGGGTGGTCGGATTCAGCTTATCAGCAGGAGCTCGTCTCATTTGGTTTCCCATGCATTATGGAGCTTCTCTATGGCTGCGCCATTTCCAAGGCCATTCCAGAAGTAACTAGACTGGTGTTTTGTGGGTGGAGAGCTGCACAGCGTCACTCAGGATGGTGGCAGAAAACCACTGAACACACCCCCTTATGGCACGGCACGAGGTTGCGGGAGGCTGCAGCGCTGGAGGGATTCAACTGCTAGGACGCCATAGGCATCACGCTACGCTTTTGGTAGATGTGAGGGCAGGTAAGCGCATGCGCTCCTTTCAGGAACTCCAGCAGACATATGCATTATCTAATACAAAATTCCTGCGTTGTGTCATGCCTTGCGAATGCATATTCTGTGTACCACTTACATCCCAGAGTTCAGCCCCATGAAGGCTAAAGTGACGATGAAAGCCCTGGGAAAGGGGTGGTCTCCCAGAACAACCACACCCTGGTCATTAATGCCCCTGAAACACTACAGTCCCTCAGGGCCCACTGGGAAGGCTGGCTTGGGCCCTATGGATGATGAGGACTAGCGAGTTGCATTGATGGCACCTAGAGTCCATAGGATCTCCTCCAGACTTCGCTCGGTGCAAATGTACTACTTACACTGCGCATATCTTACCCCTATTCGACTACATCGGGCGGGTTTTCTGGCTAGACCTGCGTGTGGCCTTGCTCCCGCACACTGGCTGATTTCTTTCAAATGCTCTGGTCATACCCTGAAATAGCACGCTACTGGGAGACGGTGTCAGCTGAGCTCTCCAAAGTGTTAGACCTCCCATTGGACCTCTCCCCTCCTTTGGTTCTACTAGGGGTTGATGACGGGGTGGAGGCTCCAGGGCGGACAAGCCACGACTTGGCACTGCCCTTGCAGTGGCTAAAAGAGATATGGTAGCCTAACACTGTAAATGTAGAGGCTGGGATTCGACTGGTGTGCCCAACAACAAAAGCTGGTGTACGAGGCACGGGGTTGTCCCACTAAACATGCAAGGATTTAGTAATAAATGGTTTGGTTCTACAGGAATAAGTGATGAGATGCTGTAAATGAACTGTTTTTACAATGACTGTTATTGCCCTATATGATACGTTTAATGTCATATTGATTACAATCTTGATCGTGAGCGGTGCTGGCAGGGGATTTTCAGAATTCCTAAGGTGACTTATTATTCTGCCAATAAAACAATAAAAATGTATTTATCAAAAAGAGCATTGCTTACTAATCAAATGTTGGTAGACAGGTACAGCGGAGTGAGGAACAAAAATAGTTACAAAGGAAATTTCAGCCTTAAGGAACAATACAACGTTCTTTATTATAGCTAACTCTTTAAAACAAATATGTATATTTGAAAGTGAATTTTCTAAAACGTAACTGTTTTAGACTGAATCGGTCTTCAACATTCTAATGTGTAATTCAAGTTAACTACAGTAATTCCAATACATGAGTGTACAAATACCTAATTTGATTGACAAATACAACGCAAATGTGTCATACATCAATGTTTCAATATTTTCACTCAAAAATAATTTGGTGAAGGGGCTTTATGGTTCTCTGCCAAGATGACACATGTATGTACATTATTTAAAAAATACCGTACACGCTGTAGGAAAACTTTTAGCTGCAGAGATATTATGGTTAGAATCCAAAAACTTGACTAGTGAAAATGGCCAAATATGAATGGTTGTTCAATCATTAACTTCGGGTCTCAAAGAAGGGAAAGGCCACATCGGAAATTACCTGTGGCCATGGCTTCTAAATACCATGCGAAGGGCACAGCCTTTGATTATGCTCTACACTGGCAAAATAGAAGGGCAAAGGGCATACAGACCAGGTCTGATGAATGCAGGAGACATCGTCTTCAGCCATACCCGTGTGAAGAGGGCAGAGTATTATGCAGCAAGCCACAGACTAGGACTGTACTCGTTAGATACCCGGTCACTGAGCACACAGGGTAACTAAAATTCTTACCCTATATGTGCAGACTCAATCACTGTAATCCAGCATACACCTCTCTACCAAAAGCCTGCCTCCTTCCACCTTTCCTTTCCTTCCTCCTTCCCAGGTTTATTCTACACTACTGCTGCACCCAGACACTCAACCGAGACCCTCTCTCACCCTGCTAAACATTACTACCCTTCTGTATCGTTCTCCTTTTCTCAAGATACTATATTCACTTCTGAACCCTAAAACGCATCAACCCATTATCACAAATCAGAAAATATATTTCCACCTCCATAGCCGTCTTGTAAACACTCGATGTCTAGAACACCTACACCACGAAATCAGACTTCTCTCTTGCCTCAACGCCATCATGTAAGCCCTTAGCAACTGAATGTGACCTCCCTAAATAAAATGCTCAAACCTCAGTAAGATATATATGCTCGCATCTCTACACACATCCTCCACACATTACTACACACCCAATATCTCTTCCTCATCAAATACCACAAACATTCAGCAAACAATGTTACAGCACAATCCTACATGAGCAGGCCTCTCACGAACTGCAGAATTCAGAGCACTACAGGTAGACCCTTATGCTTCTCCATCACGTCCTTCACACACCCCATCCCCTTTCAAAAAACGTGAACAGAAACTTAAACATCATCACATCCACAGATTTTGCATCACCTCTTCCAAAATACATCAGGACTGAACTTCATTTCAACACAACACCAAAACATAAACCTACCACAAATTCACAAACACAGGCTCACTCATCTTCATCTGCACTTAAGGAGCATACCAAATCTCTTTTCACCCTGCTTTAGCAAAACAGTGATCACCAGAAAAGTCAGGATGGCAACACCAACAGCTCTACCACCTTACTAACCTTTACAATTTCTAAAACAAAAGAGGAAGATTTTTCGTTCAACAATAATGCCAAATCAACGGAGGGCGAAAAGGATAACCTAATTTTGGACTTAGATGATTCCTTCTACAAAAGCAAGCAACCCAATCTAGAACTTTTACTCATCACAGACACATGGCTGGGCAAGGATATGGCACCTTTAATTCATGAAGCTGTCACACCTAGATTTTCAACCAATAGGCACAACCAACTCGGAAAGCATGGAGGCGGATTGGACAGAATCTTTAAGGAAATTCTATCAGTCACCAAAACCTAAGATATTATATAGACATCATCTTCTGCAATTCAGATCTAATCACTATTCAAAGAAACCCTCCAGTGACATGGCCCTACCAATATATTTTTCTTTTTCATACAGGATCCCACAAAAATATCTGCAACGTGTAGGCAGACGTTGGAACAAATAGAACATCAAGAATTTGCAATCTCTTTTAACTACAAAGACACAATTAGAGTCAGTAAATTAAATAGAGAAACATTATGAGTGGATGACCTTGGGCCTCACCTTATTAATCTCAAAGCAAAAATAAAAATAAAGTTCCTCGGATAAAGTGCTAAAAAATATAAAATTACAAATCTCAACACTCCTAGCACAAAATCCAAGAGCTCTCGGGACAAATTTGTCAACCCAGACACAACAGGATGTACAAATCCCACATAAAAAATGGCATAACAATTCCCAAACACCCAACCAAATAACTCCATAAAAGTCTACTGGAATGTCATAAGCCAGAAAGCAGTCATGAGTCTGATTCCATCTCTCAAAGTTTCTGCAATAATTTAGCGACTCATCACAGAACTAAAGCGGGCACACTGAACTCCTATCAAGAAATCCAGTTGTCACCCACCTCACAATCAAAAACATTCAAGGCCCAAGAAATATCTCCATGTTTCGCATACTTTCATTAAATTACAATGACAGAATTCAGGGTCATGTAAAAGCTGTGATCTGGCTTGCTGTCCCATCTGAACTTTGCCTTCCACAAATTTTTAATAAGATTTTTCTCTCAACATCGGCAGCTATCCAAGTCAGACCTACAGTCAATAACTCCCTATATTCAGATGTTTTTAAAAAGACTTAAAGAAAGCATACATATGCCCATGAAACAAAAAATGTAATTTGGGCCCGCCCGACCCTAAAACATAAGACTAATCTTTAACTGACCTTTCCATTGCAGGCCTGCGTAAAGAGCAGCATTTTTTCAAATCACAAAAATCTTAGAAGAAAATTACTTGATCTTAGACTATTAAAGGGCACTCTGTCCATAAAAAGGCACTGAATCAACTCTAATTGCAGTTTGGGACCACGAAAAAAAAACACATTCAACAAAATAGCGTAGCTGTCTTACTAATTTTAGATCTCCTTGAAACATTTAAAGTAGTACACCACAAAACCTTAATCCTTAAACTTAACCAAATCGGCATTTAGGACATCACTCTTGCTTGAATTTCATTATACTTACACAATAAAACTAACATGCTACATAGCTCTCTTTTCAAATGTATACATTATAATATAAAGACAGGAGTCCACAAGGTTCTACCATGTTACCCATCTTCTTAAAAATTTACTCGTAACCATTACCAGAGGTGATCAACAGCTTTGAACTTACCATTTACAATTAAGTTGATGACACACAGATAATTATCACATTTGAAAAGCCAAAGGACATAGGAATATCAAAACCTGCTTCATAGCCAAAGGTCAATGGATGATTTTAAATCACTACAAACTGAATGCCTCAAAAACGGAAATACTCATCTTTGGTGAATGGAAATGTTATGATCCTTGATGCTTAGGGATGAATGAACTTGGTCCTCCACCACAAATGACTAAAGCAGTACGAAATATGGAATACTGGAAAACTTGGAACTTCAATGCATCTTTTCACATCCTGGATTTCCTCAAACATTCAAGCAATAATAGCAATCATCCTCTCAAAACTGGGTACATAGATTCCAACTCTCAGATATAAGAAGGCTGCAGGGAATTCAGAACAGCAGCAAGATGACTAGTACCAGCATGTAAAGTTATCAACCTTCTCCCATGTCCTGAAGGCTCTCTAATAATAACCTTTCACAGTAAGGTCTTAATTCAAATTAATATGCATCTCTTACAGACCGACAAGTGGTAAAGGCCCTCAATTCTTATAGATTAAACTCACCAAATACTTTTAAGCCAGGAACCTATGTCCCAGGCTAGCATTGTGTCTAATACTTACAACTTAAATAACAAGCATTTGCAATGCAACGGGTCTTTTGTTTGCTCATGTTAGAGCTAATCGCGTTGTAAACTCCTAACCCCGACTTTTCATCTATCAGCAAAAGTGCTTTTATGTACGTAACCCGAAAAAGTGAAATTAACTGTGTAAAGCGCTCGACTTCTGCCAAGCGAAATCGCGCTAGGAAAATAGAGAAAAAGTAGTCCACGATCCGACAGAAAACAGCGAGCCTCGCATGTTTTCTGTACTTGGTCGCTGCGCTCGAGGAGGGCTAACCACCGGAAAAGGCATGACGTGTACATGCTTTCCACTAACGAAAGCAAGCAGATTTTACTAGGCAAGCCCACAAACCAATGAAACACACTGATGTGACGTCGACAGGGCTCCGAGCCTTTTTCTAAGAACTAAAGCGTCTCACTGCGATACGCATGCGCGAGCGCATTCAACGCAGGCTACACCCTAAAAATAACATTAGCAACACTACTTTCTCAGCACAGGTTACCATAGTATTGAATTCCCGCCCACGAAAAATAAAAGCCACTTAGAACCATCTAGAATGAGAAGAATGGCTTAGAGCTGGTTATTCTCAAAGTAATTACTAGGGAACATCAGTTAGATTCGTCCACAAAGACAAGAGTAAATACAAACACTGGCTGCTCTATCTACCGACAGAAACCCATGCACCACTTGTCCATTACCAAGGTAGAACACATCAACATAATCAACAGACAAATGTTTTGCACACAATCTTGTTTGAACAGAACATAACATTAAGGTCTATACATCCAGCAAAGACAGTCCACTTCTTTAAATTTCCACTTGCAAAAATCTCAGGACTATTCTACTGGATAAATTGCCCAACCCAGTATTGGTTAGCGCTTCGATGCCCCCGGGCCGGAATGCGCTTTATAAATACACCATACATACATACATACATAAATAAATTGCCCAACCCAGTATTCTTAAAGTATAAAGATGCAGAGTATGAAAATTAGAATTATGGAGATCGCACTATTCCACTGTATGTCAAGGAACCCAACACAACTGGCAGTCAAACCTATTACCCAAGATGACAGCATGTATAGCACCTCACATATGAATGACCATTGATCTTCTGAGATTGAAATAAGCTGAAATAAGCTTGATATCCCTTTTCAAAATGCTACTTATCCAATCCTCTCCTCACTTGCACTGCTCTTCAGAAACACAATTTCCTACATCACATTGCTTTTGCCTCTATATACACCATCCCCCTTACAGCATAATCTCCAAATTTCCTTTTAATTGTTAGAAAAATAGCAAAGGCACTTTTCACTGCCATGTGTGACTGCTGTGTCTTAAATGTGGCACAGCACAGGAGTGCTCCTGGTATCACTATAGTTTTGTCATTTATGTGGGTGCTGTAAACGCATTCTACAGTGCAGATATGATACCTAATGACCATGATGCTGGATTATTTTAGACACCCTCTACAAGGGCCGTCCTGCAAAGTTAAACAGGACAAACAGTGTTTTCCAATTGCACAGCACATGCTTTTGTTGAAAGCTTAAGTCCTTTATCACTGTTTAACAGTTGTAAAAAAAACAGAGAGATATAGAAGCAGCAAAACCACACAGGAAGAAGTGGGGACCACAACTAGAATGATTTAATTCCTTACACAGGCTCCCAGTTGAAAGTAGAGATAACCCACAATCCCCTTGGATGTTTTCATGACCAAGGCAGATGAACATGGAAAAACTATCAACACTAATGTGATCAGACCTATGCCCTTCAAGTCCACACCCTGTAGGAAGACTTCACCCGCTTAGCCTTCTCCCTTCGCACCCAAATCAGTCACCCAACTGGTTTGTGGTCTTGTGAACTTGGAAATAAGTTGCAAACAAGCATGGATGGGCTCAGTTTCTTCAGGGACCAGACTACAGCAAATGTCTCTCTTTCTCAATGGCACTTCACTGCTGTGTCCTGGGTAGTAGCAGTCTGGTGGTAAACACTATGGGTTGGTCTTGTTTGTCAACATTTATCTGGGTGCCACTAACAGTTCACAACCATCAGCCTCAAGCTACATGTGTATTAATACCACTGGTTTATCTGTTGCAAGGGAGGAAATAGCAGACAATGGTAAATAGCTTAGCTTTAACATGTCTGTTATCAATTTCTAATATTCACTTGACTGAACCTAAATCTTAAAAATGTATATGGCTTTTTAGCTGGGATATAATTGATCTCAAATATGCCCATTGATACCCTATTTCGTCTTAATCAAGGTGTCACGCGGCAAACCTGCAATGTGCAGGTGGGATCATTCACCTGAACCATTTCAATATTCGCCTACCATCCACTACTGAACCACTACTTTGGACTATAACTCAATGGCATTTTGTGTTTTCCTGATACTGCTCTTGATGATGTAGATCATTCCAGAATCATGTGGTGCTGAAAGTGACAGAACACAGCTCAAATTGGGTGAAAAGGGAGCTGTGAACTAAAATAAACCTGTCTAACGATCCCAGGATCCTTATGCTTTCAAGGCAGGTGCTGTACAATTCATACCGTTCTAGCCATTACACCCATGTTGTCACGTGCCTTAGCTCGCCTCAGAAACCATATCCCCTAGATACACTAATTGGACTCGCCCAGAGTGATCTGGTCCCTCCAACAAGAACTGCGAGCAATACACAAAAGGGCTACTGTGCAACCCACTTTAATGCATGAAATCTCCAAAATGGAAAAAGATGGAAGATTGGTGAATAGGGCAGTCGTGTCACATTAAAATCCTCCTTATTTTGTAGCAAGCATATGTTTTGCAGTGATTAAGGATTTGTTAATCCTCTAAAAGTAGCAACGAGAGACACAGCAACACAGAACTAAATATATTCACCATTCACAAGCATTATATTTACAATAGCTACATGAGTCAAACAAGACTGTGGCATTTCTAAACACAGCCATCTTATCTGCAGGAAGAAAGCTGGAGAGAGAACACTAAGTTCAGGGGTTACTGCTATGCACTGTATAAAACTAGTCACAAATGGCCCAATTCCTCTGAATTAGTAGGGTATGTTAATTAAATCCTACTAGCTGGCCTGTAAAATGTATTGTACCATCCATTTAAGTAGCCTTTTGAAACATGTCTCAGCCCTGCCATTGCAGCAGTTGTGCGGTTTTAAACTGCCAATTCGACATGGCAAAATAAACTTTTGCCAGACTCAAACGTCCCTTTTAATAAATATGTCACCCCTTTTGACGGCCCTAAACAGCTCATAGGACAGGGTGCACTGTATTTAAAGGACAGTACATGTGGTTTTAAGTTTTACATGTCCTGCTAGTGCAAAACTCCTAAATTAGTTTTTGACTACTCTGGGGCCCCATTTCCCATAGGATAACATTGGTACACGTTTTAAGTTCTACAATTTAAGTTTCCAAATGCCTGCGCCTGTTGATAGCTCCCTGATCAGCAATGCATATTGAACCCAGACAGTGAACAATAGGACCTGGGTGTCGCTTTGTAGGAGGCTGGCCTGGTTTGTAGTAGGTACCTTGGGTACTTACACCTTATACGAGGTCCAGTTATCCCTTAACAGTGAAATGTTGTAGTGTTCTAGCAGCTATAGCAGAGAGGCTTAGGCTGAACTAGGAGACATGCAAAGCTCATGCAATACCACTTATAGTTACACAATACTTATACACAATTAAAGACAATACTCAGTGTTACCAAAAATAAAGGTAGTTTATTTGGGAGACACAGTACCAAAAATATCTTCGAGGCAATACCCCTTCTGGAGGTACGTATTATACACAATATATACACTAAACACCAAAATAAGGCAAGTAATTAGACATAGGATAGTGCAAACAATAGGAAATGCTATAGAATGCTATGGGAGAAAATAGGTCTAGGGGCAACTCAAACCATATACTAAGAAAATGGAATGCAAATCACAAATTCCCCCCTAGACAAGTGTAGTGTGTGCAGAATTGCTGGGAGAGTAAGAATACAGTAAAGGTAAGTAAATTACCCCACCCTAGAGCCCAGAAAAGCAGGAGTAAAGTACTCCAAGTTGCCTTAGGACACACTACACCTCGTGATTGGAGTCGGCAAGCAACAAACAGTGGATTCCTGGACCTGAAGACATGCAAAAGAAGGAGACCAAGCCCAGAAGTCAAAAGAAGTTCCAGGAAGGACAGGAGCCCCTGCCAACCCAGAAGAGGGTGCAAAAGAAGAGTCCCCGGTTGGAGAAGACTACAGAAATGTACCCTAGCAAGATGCCAGCGGGTTCCTGTGTGATGCAAAGGATGTCCCACATTGTGAAGTTGGATGCAGGTGAGTTTTGGCGCTTGATTCCTTGAACAAGCCTTGGTTCTGGAAAAGTCGCGTTTTGCATCAACTAGGCGCTATCTGGACCAGGAGGGACCTGGTGGCATCAACTCTGTGTGAGGATGAAGAGGGGGCTCTCAGCACTTCAGAGAGCCCTCAGAGCACCAGATAGCACCCACGGGAGTCCCAGGACACGGGGACAAAGGTTGGTGCAGAACTACAAAGTAAGGTCCCACGGGACCCTGAACCGGTGTAGACTGGCTTATGCAATGAGGACACCATCTGTGTCCTTCAAATCATTTCCAGAGGCTGGGGAGGCTGCCCCTCCCAGCCTGTAACACCTATTTCCAAAGGGAGAGGGTGTAACACTCTGCTCCCAAAGGAAATGCTTTGTTCTGCCTTCCTGTCTGTGAGGAAGCAGCAGCTGTAGCTGCAGCGCAAGCCTCAGAGAGCTGGTTTGGCAGTACTAGGGGTCCATAGTGGAGCCCCCAGGATGCATGGAATTGGCTCCCTAATACCAGATTTGGAATGGGGGACAATTCCATGATCTTAGACACCTTACATGGCCATATTCAGAGTTACCATTGTGAAGCTATGTATAGGTATTGACCTAAATGTAGTGCACGCGTGTTATGGCGTCCCCACACTCACAAAGTCCAGGGAAATGGCCTTGAACTATGTGGGGGCACCTTTGCTAGTGCAGGGTGCCCTCACACTTAGTAACTTTGCACCTAACCTTCAGCAAGTAAAGGTTAGACATATAGGTGACTTATAAGTTACTTAAGTGCAGTGAAAATGGCTGTGAAATAACATGTGCGTTATTTCACACAGGCTGCAGTGGCAGTCCTGTGAAAAGATTTGTCTGAGCTCCTTATGGGTGGCAAAAGGAATGTTGCAGCCCATAAGGATCTCCTGGCACCCCAATGCCCTGGGTACCTAGGTACCATATACTAGAGACTTATAAGGGGGGGTCCAGTGTGCCAACTGAAATTGGTAAATGAAGTCACTAGCCTATAGTGACAAATTTAAAAGCAGAGAGAGCATAAGCACTGAGGTTCTGATTAGCAGAGCCTCAGTGACACAGTCAAGCACTATACAGACACACACATTAGGCCATAAACTATGAGCACTGGGGTCCTGACCAGCAGGATCCCAGTGAGACAGGCAAAAACAACATACTGACATACAAGTAAAATTGGGGGTAACATGCCAAGAAAGATGGTACTTTCCTACAAGCTTGGAGAGGGCCATCCAGCCATGATCGGAGGGGTAGAGCTTTTGCCTGCCCCACTTACATTTTAAAGGAGCTGCCTCAACATATTCACAAAGAACTTGACACCAGGCTTGTGTCACCCCAGGCATCTTGGGTTCTGGGCAGGGAAGAAGAAAATTCCAGAACCAACTGTGGGGGAATAACTCCAGAAGTTTCTTCCACTTCAAAGCTGGTACCAAGTATAAACAGTGCATCCTCGGACCACCTCACACTTGCCTGATACCGACACGACCAGCACCGTATTATTCCACGCTTAATTAGGCTTATCATAGCCCTCTTTGCTACCTGTACTCCATATGATTGACTCACCGGGAGATCAACATCATTCAAAAAAAAAATCGGAACTCCTTTTTACTTCTCTTCACTTACATATGTCCGCATAGCTGAAGCCTTGACAAAGCCTTGCAGACGAAACACGTGTCGGCTGTTTTGCTGTTTGGACTTGTGTTGTATGTGGTCATTTGACTGGAACTCTGACCACTTGTTCTCACCTGTAATAAATATCCAGTGTCACCTGTTTGCCGGACTTCAACTCAATTCTTGAATTACCACTTGGATCCACTACACAGTTTTTTACTTTGGGTGTGCCCTGGCCTTTGTGTTCTCAACTCCAGAAGTTTCTTCCACTTCAAAGCTGGTACCAAGTATAAACAGTGCATCCTCGGACCACCTCCTCAGTACACTCCTGGACCTGCAGAAGAAAACAGAAGGACTGCTTTGTACTCCAGAGGACTGCCCTGCCCTGCTGCCTGAGGTCTGCACTTTTTCTCTGAGGACTCGCCTGCTGCTTGAGGCCTGCCTTATTTCTCAGAGGACTGCCTTGCTGGTACCAGTCAAATGCCTTGCAGCTTGAGGCTCACCTTGCTGATTGAAGGAGAGAGGACCATCTCCTTGAACCCAGGAATACCAGAGTGACTCCAAGGGTCAGTTGGCTGACCACTTGTCCTGGGATGCAGAGACAAGGCAAGCTCCAGAGGCCTCCCAGCAACTGCCCAGCAGATCTGCTGCAGCTGGCCCTGCCTGGGCCTGCAACTGGAACTATCAGGACTTGCAACTGGACCTGCCTGAGCCCTGCTAGCCTCTGTCAGAGTGTGTTCCTGGTCTCCTAGAGGTGCCTCCCCAGGTCCTGGAGCCTTACCTGACATCAGTTGTGAAAGCCTGAAGTTTTGAGCTCTGTGCACCAGACTTTAGGAAGGTAACTTTTCAGTAGGACTAACTTGGTCTCGGGAATGGCCCACATTCCATAGCAGTCAGTCTGAACTTGTGATTTTTTCTCACTCTAGCTTGACATACACCTTCAATTAGAGCTTTCTGCTTCTTGGTGCTGTTTTTCCTCAAATCTTTCAAATTGCATATCTCTGGTTCAACTGATTGGATTTTTGTCATTTTATTAAATATATACTATTTTTCGAATCTCGTTAGGTATTTTTCTTATGTTGTGTTTTCACATTATTACTGTTTGTGTGCTGCATAAGTACTTAACACAATGCCTCTAAGTTAAGCCTGACTACTTTTGTACCAAGCTACCAGAGGGTCAAGCACAGGTTAATTTAGTGACTTTTATGATTCACCTTGACAAGGATTGTGGTTGTTGCTTGAGAAGGGTTTTCACCGCTCTCAATCAAAAGCACAAATTCTCATTGTGCACCTAGTACTACCTATTATTTCGAGGGTGCACAATTGTCCCCAGGGATTGCATAAGAGTCATAATGAAGTCCTCAGATGTTTGCACATAACCAGGTCCACAGGAAAAAAATAATTTTTGGGCTGGGACGTTTTCTACATAAATATTAATTTGCTGCTCTACCCACATAGTTCATAATCTGCTGCATAATCTGCATTTTCTAACAAAAAACATTGTTCCTATCTTAAACTTATCAAATGTTTTTAAAATTGTTGCACACAGGGTTCAAAAACATGCCAGACACTTTACAAAACTTAAAAGACCATCTCCAGTTGCTAACTGCTATAATCCAACAATTAAAGCAGTGACAATACTGTTCGAATGAAATAACCATCCCCATTGGTTTGACTAAAGTGAGATCCTTTTTCTGAGGCAGGAAACTAAAGCCTTAAATCCTAGTTCACATTTCAGAGAAGGATTTTGAAGGTCCCATGATCTTAATCCTAAAGTGACTCCTAGAGAAACACATATAAAATACCAACTCTTCTGCAAAGATGTATATTTATGGAAGAAGGTATAGCATAATAGGTATATAACTAGTCTTTGCATTTTTCATAAATTAGTACGCCACATAGTTTAACCTTCCTCCATGGTCACTTAATTCAATTGGGCTTGTGTACAACCAACAAGCATGACCACTTCATTAGTATAAGCAGCAGTCAGGTGGGCTTAATTTCACAATAAAACTGTCAATCTTAAACTAATCCTCAGCTTTTGCTGAAGGGTACTATTCACTACATTGTAATGTAGTCAAAACTGTGTAAAACCTGACTTTAGATCAGGATAATTTCACTGCCTACTTTAACAATCATTAGGAAAGCCAATATGTCTCATCTTTGGGACCTATTAGCTTTGCCAATGTATTTTAGTCAAGCTGCATGGCATCCAGGACATACTGTACAGCACAGCACAAAGCTAAAAAAAAAAACTAGGAGGCACAATAACAAGACCACGTTGTTTTGTAGGGGTGTGCATGCTCTAATACAAATGTATGCCTACAAAATGATGCAGGCAACATATTTGATTTATTTACAGATCTGAGAGGGAGGTTTAAAAAATGAAGAAATAGTAGTGCAAAAGTGCTATTAATGCAGACAGGCTGGCATTACAGAGGAGGCGTCAGAGAAGGACACAGGTGAGTAGGAGCAACATGGAGCTGTGCAGAGGGTGAGAGAAAAACACACGAGGGAGTCAGCTGGAAAACACATGTAGTCTCATGGAGTGCTTACCAAAAACAAAAATATAGTGCCTAAAATGTAAGAAGTATAAGGAAAGAACTAAAAAGGATATGCTTAAGTGAGGGGCAAATGCCAGAACAGGACGGAAAGCAAACACAAGTTAACAAATGAAAAGCAAGAAAATGAGTGACATTAAATCCAACTAATTGTAAGTAATAGGTTGCCTCTAAGCTCACTGTAAGCTAACAAAAATGTGTCACACCAGATAGCACATGCACAGTATTGGGCAAGACCTAAAAAACAAAGACTTTCCGTTTGTAGTGGCCACATTTCGAGAGGTCGAAAATAATGGTCATATCTTATGAGAAACATATTTTTTTTATTTTATTTGTACCAGTTTGCAGTAGTAATAGAGCTAAAAACCAAACATGTTCAGCTCAGTAAACAGTACACGATAGCAAAACATAGCAGTGATCTAGATAGCGGTCTAGCTATGCGTCCATTAGGTGATGCCTCACCTCATGGCGATAACCCATACCCTGCAAGATGAGTCAGCATTTCCCATTGCATCACTGATTGATTAGCCTCCCTCATGTCCATCCTCCAGCACAATCACATTCTGGGCATACATGACAAACGACCCACCCACAGCTCCTGCCCATCTGGTTTACATCGGCACCACCAACATCGGGATACTTAATTGTTTGCTGGTATAAGCAACAGCACTGTGACTATCACAAGTTACATTTAAGACAATATCAATTTGTGGAAAATGTTACTTGATTTTTCTTAATTTCCAAAGTGCCTGCACACAGTCTGGTTACTGGTAATGTACACCCCCACAATGACAGTTTATTCACATGCTAAGTGTTAGGTCAGGTCTATTCATATATATACTTGCAATGGAAGAATGAACTGAGGCATCTTAGAGCAAGTATTTAGGATCAGAAGCCTGTTCACCATGTCTCACGCTCTAGCAGAGCCCCCCAAGCCCAAACGTTGAAAAAGCAAAAAAATAATCTGTGTATACAATGGGCAGATGTACCACAAAAAATATTTTTGTTTACATGTGCCACCTAGGTTGAAGCTTTCCCCCTTAAAAGTAGGTCAGCATAGTCACTAGCTTAAACTAACTTCAATAACCTTTACTACGCACCATTTTTGCATGCTAGATCTATTATTCTATAACCTGACCAGAAATAATCTTTCTACACCTCTACCAAGAAACAATATGTCATCACTTCTAGTGACATTCCAAGTCAGTCTTCAAATAAGGACTCCCATTAACCCATTCCATTGAAACCACAGTTGTTACCAGTAAGTGGTAACTGTTTTTTAGTCAAGGGAGGACCAGTGTATCCTGGACCCTAAACCACAGTGATCAATAACTATGCAGAACCGATAAGAATGAAGTAATGTTGTAAAATTCAATAAAGACAAAGGCAACGTAAAGGGCATTGTCGTTTTAGGATTATCATCCCAGGGCTCCTAATGGTACCAGCAATAATATTTTTGTTTGAAATTTCCACCATAATTTGTATCTTGAACTTTAAAAGTAGATTGCAGGACAGTAACTGCCCTGGGCCTGATGTCTGAAAAAGAAGTGAAGATCCCTGTCCATTTCTGGAAGTCTATACGCACTGACCCATCTGGAGCTTAAAGCAAAAAAATCTCTAAGTTTCCGAGACAGCAACTAACCTATTGTGCTTAACATGAACAATCCTCTTTATGTTTCTGACACAGTTGCTAACCTACTCTCTTTGGCAAAGTCTACAAGTCATTCTCAAAAGGAAGACCAAATGTAATATCCTAGCGTGCATATCCATTTAATTAACAATATCACCTAATGATGGGCGACTGGTTTTTGGTATAGTCTGAAATATTAGACCATGGATCACTGTGCTGGTTAATCCACATACAAGTTGCTAGAATAAATCACTGAATCGAGCAGCAAAGGATATAAGTCCTGCTATAACCATTTACACAAACATTTCAGATTTGTGGTCCACCTTCCAATTTTAAGATGAAATGCATTATTGTAAAGATAACACCTTTGGTCAGGACCACTAGCAACCTACATGAGACACAGAATCTTAGTTTTACTCGAATCCAATCATAATTCACAAAGATCCAAAGATGGGAACAATACAGCCCTGTATCAAGCCAGTGGTTTGTAACCTTTTGTTGTCTGTGGACCACTACTTAATCTTTACTGGAACCAATGAACCTTTCTCCTACTGAATCATTATTGGAATCCAGGGACCCCAGTCTAAGCAATTTCTATGATACGAACCACAAAACAATACACTAATTTATGGAAACAAGCACTCATCAAACAAATCCAAAAAATATGAAATATTTTATTTATCTCACAAATATAAAAAAAAATCTACATTTTCATCGGAAGGTTGGAGCTTTTCTAATTTCATTTGAAGTCACCCGTCTTTCATACAATATTCTGTTTGATGTACTTGCACTGCTCCCACGAATCATTAGGATACCAACTTAATTTGGTGCCTCCTATTTCAAATTCCTTCATATTTACAGAACGTTTTAAAATTTTCAATGTTACTTTTCCTTCTTTATTGATATACACTTTATTAATCAGTTAATATTATTTGATTTTCTAAGCAGTCGCAGAAAACCTGGGTGGGCTTCACAGAGCCCCAAGGGTCCACAGACATTAGGATACGAACCGCCAGACTAAGCCACAGACCTCTCAGGGATCAGAAACGGATAACTGCCCTAAGCAGCACCTGAAATCCAGGCAACACAATTCTGCTTACCAAGGACTAATATTAATAACCGAGGGACTGAGGGACTCCCTTGGGAGCTTCTCTTAATCCTGTAAGTCTTACGACAGCAGTCAAATGAACCTTTTTCTTTGTATAAACCCAGCTGTGCAAGTCCCAAAATGCCTCAGTTTTCTATATAAAGCACAGACGGCAAGGTTGAGCAAGGGGGCTTAGCAATGATACCTGCATATAAGGAAACATCTATATGCCAGAAGCAATTATAATTTTAAGTGGACCAATTGAACTACAGACAGATAGTCTGTAGAAATGCTAACCAATAACAACAGTAAAGTTCTAAAGGAGAGCTTTTTTCTTTGGGACACTGTCAGCTTAACAAATTCTTACAATGCCTTTGAAGCTCCTAAATTAAGAGACTCCTTGATTGACTCAGAAATTCAGTGAAGGTAACTTGAGGCTACACTTCCTTTGAAAAGGAGCAAACATTTACACAATTGTTCAATGTGAGGAAGAATTAGATGACTGTGGTTCTGTAGAAATAAAAGGGACAGGCTACAGCATTTTGATCTTTGACCTTTTGCCACCAACTGTTATTCCTATAAATATCTTTATGAAGGAATGCTTTAAGAGAATAATCATTATATTCCCTTGATGATGACTATACCGGATGATCTATGCTCCCTTCCTCCTTTTAGTGAGATATTATTGTTCAGGGAAGTGGCTTCTAAGACTATAAAACAGAGGTCATTGAAGGCCTCCTGTTTTCATATAAAATGGCAGTAATAAATTGCATTCCATATGTTACTTAGTCATGCCACAACTTCTTATTTGTTGCTGGTTTGAAGGCTTGGCAAAACAGGTTCACTGAGTTGACCAAACAGATACAGGACTACGTTTAGCATGATAATTGGAGGTCACATAAACCAGACAAAATATCTAGCCCAGTTAGTAAAGTTGTACCCATGCACTCTAAAAGATCCTTGAAGTTAAATTGACGGAGCCAATTAGTGTATTTTCCACAGACAGCAACAAGTCTACCTTAATAACTCCCAAGGTGGACACAGCAACACAAGAGAAATAGCCTGTGTAACAGAAAGTCATGTTGAGGAGATGTAATGTATGAAGACGTAGCTCTTTTAAATGATCTTGGATGAGTCTTCTTAATTGTCAAAGGTCACCAGTGTCATCATTATTGTCCAAACCACATGGCTCGTTTCACAAAAAAAGTAGTCAATCTGCAACTATAGATTTACTAGTTTTTGCCATTCTACATTATTTACAATAGTCTGACTGGAAAACTATGCCAGGTGCGGGTTTTCAGGTGAGGTACTTGAATGTCAGATGACCCTTCCCCTGGGCTCCTATTCCCACTGTACAGAGTTCTCCATAACTGAGAAGTCTGTGCAGCGGAAATGAAGCACTCTGCACAAACTCACACTTTTTGTTCTCCGCTTGGATATTATTTTTCCTGAGGAGAAAGCCCTTCCCTTACAACCACACTGTGAGAAAGTAGCCTCTTTCTAGCATGGTTACCTCACTTTTGTCCTGTTTGCGAGTGTGTATCAGTGTGTTTTTACTGTCTCACTGGGATACTGCTAGCCAGGACCCCAGTGCTATTAGTTAAAACCTTATTTGTCAGTGTGTTTTGCCTGTCTCACTGGAATCCTGCTAGCCAGGACCCCAGTGCTCATAGTTTGTGGCCTGTGTGTGTTGTCAGTAGTGTGTAACTGTATCACTGAAGTTCTGCTAACCAGAACTCCAGTGCTTATGCTCTCCAAATTTGTCACTATAGTTTAGTGACTTCAAATTCAAATTTCAATTGGCACAATGGCCCTCCCCTTATAAGTCCCTAGTATATGGTACCCAGGTATCCAGGTCATTGGGGTCCCAGGAGATCCGTATGGGCTGCAGCATTTATCTTGCCGCCCATAAGGAGTTCAGACCAACCTTTCTTCAGCACTGCAGCCTATGTGAAATAGTGCACACACTATTTCACACCAATTTTCACTGCACTTAAGTAACTTATAAGTCACCTATGTGTCTAACCTTCATTTACTGAAGGCTAGGTGCAACGTTTCTAAGTGTGAGAGCACTCTGGTACTAGCAAAGGTGCCCCCACGGTGCCCAGGGCCAAATCCCCGGACTTCGTGAGTTGGGGGATACCATTACACGCATGCACTACATATAGGTCAATATGTGGCTTCACAATGGTAACTCCAAATATGGCCATGTTAGGGGTCTAAGATCATGGAATTGTCCCCCATTCCAAATCTGGTATTGAGGGGGGGGGGGGGGGGGCAATCCTCAGCAATCTGGGGACTCCACCTTAGACCCCCAGTACTGCCAAGCCAGCGCTCTGAGGATTGCACTGCAGCTATAACTGCTGACAACTCACAGATAGGGTTCTGCCCTCCAGGGGCCCGAGCAGCTCAGTCCCAGGAAGGAAGAACAATGCATTTCCTTTAGGAAGAGGGTGTTACACCCTCTCACTTTGGAAATAGGTGTTACAAGCTTGGGAGGTGTAGCCTCCCAGAGCCTCTGGAAATGCTTTGAAGGGCACAGATGGTGCCCTCCTTGCATAAGCCAGTCTACAGGGACCCCCCAGTCCCTGCTCTAGCGCCAAACTGGACAAAGGAAAGGGAAGTGACCACTCCCTTGTCATCACCACCCCATGGGTAGTGCCCAGAGTTCATCCACTGTGTCCCTGACATTAGCCATCTTGTTTTTCAAGGTGTGGGGACACTCTGGAGATCTCTGAGTGGCCAGTGCCAGCAGGTGACATCAGAGATCCATCCTGATAGGTGCATACCAGGGTAGGTAGCCAATCCCACTCTCAGGGCTATTTAGGGTCTTCTCCTGTGGGTTCCTGTTCAGATTCAGCTTGCAAGACTCCTCCAAGAATCCTCTGCATCCTCTGCTTCAGCTTCTGACTGATCAACTGCAGACTGCTCCAGGAACTGCTGTAACTGCAACAAAGTATCCAGGACGACTCCTGTGACCTGCAACTTCAGCTCCAGCCAGCATTTGTAACAGTTTCCAAGGTGTGCACGCTCTGAGGACTCCATGTCTTCACCCTGCACTAGAAGAACCAAAGGAATCTCCCGTGGAGTGATGGAGTCCCTTCCCTGCTCCTGCAGGCATCTTCTGAGACGGCGACCGGTTCTCTGGGACTCCTCTCCTGATGACAAGCATGCTCCTGGAACACAGGTGGGGGACCAACACGACCCAGACTGTCCAAAGGTCCAGCTGTCCAAATTTGGAGGAGGTAAGAACTTGCCTTCCCGGTTTGCGACAGTACCCCTGCGCACCGCATCACCTCTAGCTCCTTGGACTTCTGTGCACTTCTTCCAAGAATCCTTCGTGCACAGTGTAGCCCAGATCCCCAGCACTCTATCCTGCGACGCACAACTCTCTGAGTTGTTCTCTGGCGGCACGGGACCTTCTTTTGTTGTGCTGCACCAACCGCAATTTGCACCTTCTTTGTCCCCGTGTCCTGGGATTCCCGTGGGTGCTGCCTGGCCATCTGTGGGCTCTCTCCAGTGTTGGGAGCCCCCTCTGCCTCCTCAGCCCAGGTTGAGGCCCCCAGGTCCCTCCTGGGTCCAGACAGCGCCATTTTGACATAAACCCCGACCTTGCTTGAACCAAGGCTTGTTGGATGAATCCAGCAACGCAAACAGCCTGCATCCAACATTTCGACTTGGGACATCTCCTGCAACCACACAGGAACCCGCAGCAATCTTCTTAGGTGCTCTTCTGCAGACTTCTTCTAACTGGAGAATCCTCTTTTGCACCATCTTCTAGGTTGGCAGGGGCTCCTGTCCTTCCTCAAAGCTTCTGCGACTTCTGGACTAGGTATCCTCTCTTCACAGGTCTTCAGATCCAGGAATCCACCATTTGTTGCTTGCAGTCTTGCTTGGTTCTTGCAATAACTCTTTTCACAACTTGTAGTGTGTCTTGACGAAACTTGCAGTAATTTACTCCTACTTTCCTGGGCTCTGGGGTGGGGTATTTTACTTACATTTGGTGTTCTCTTACACTCCCAGCGCCCCTCTACATACTACACTTGCCTAGGGGGGAATTCGTGATTCGCATTACACTTTCTTAGTACATGGTTTGTGTTGCCCCTAGGGCTATTGCATTCTATTGTATTTTCTACTGTTTGCACTATTCTATGACTATTTACTTGCCTAATTTTGGTCACTAGTGTATATATTGTGTATAATACTTACCTCCAGAAGGATTATTGCATCTAAGATATTTTTGGCTTTGTGTCACTAAAATAAAGTACCTTTATTTTTGGTAACACTGAGTATTGTCTTTTATTGTGTATAAGTACTGTGTAACTATAGTGGTATTGCATGAGCTTTGCATGTCTCCTAGTTCAGCCTAAGCTACCTGTAGACAGTCTAAGCTGCTAGAACACTGCCTACATTTCACTAATAAGGGATAACTAGACCTGGTGTAAGGTGTAAGTACCTTAAATACCCACTACAAACCAAGCCTGCCTCCTACACACACCAAATGAGGGGTGATCCCTTTCCCAACTCATCATGGAAAGGAAGTTACCCCAGTCATTTCCTGAAGCAAATCTCTGACCACTTCCAAGTTACTAAGAAGTCAGAGAGGTATTTGAGAATGCCCACAAATGTATGTTTGTGGGTGTTGCCAAATTTCCAAAACAAACCACGCCTTGGACTACCCATTTCCCACCACTTGTCTGGGATTTCGAAGTATGGTTTTCAAACACTCATAAATGCATTTACGCCTGCCAGTAAGCCTTCTGGGAATTCGTGGCAGGTTTAGAAATGATTAATTCGATAATAAATTTACTTTCTGATGGATAAAACTACCTGTGGATTCCTCACCTTATGAATTCTCCCAATGCACCAGCATTCTACGAAAAATCTTCTTCCCTGCTCTCCATGTCGACGAGGACGTCACAATTGCACAGCTCCCACGCGACTCCATCTGACGTCACCGTGACAATAAGAGGTCCTCGCCGGCGTGCTGACGTCAGTTCCCTTTTTTCCGTGCCTTCGACGCTAACGGTTTTCTCCTAGCTCTTGCTACTGTTTCAAAGGTGTTCCCTCTTGTCTCTGGTTACAATGTCTCCTTCTAGGAAGTCGGGGTTTAAGCCTTGTCGGGAGTGCAGGGGTCGCATGTCAGTTACGGACCCTCATGATGATTGCCTTTGGTGTTTAAGTTCAGAACATGACGTTGAGAAGTGTGTGTCCTGCCAAAGCATGAATCCAAAGGCGCTGAAGGAGAGAGAAACCAAACTCTTTTTGGCTAAGGCGAAGGAAGGACATAGAAGTCATTGTAGATCATCTTCTCACACTTCTTCGAAAAAACATAAGAAGCGGTGTCGACACGACTCGGCGTTGTTCGGCTCAAAGCCGTTCATGGTCCAGGTCTCCATCTAGACGGCGCTGTGCAAAGTGGGAGGTTAGTCCTACGGTGACTCCACAGCCTCAAAGCCCTCAGGCGTCGGTCTTCGAGGTGGTCGCGCCTCAAGAGAGTCCTCGCTTTTCGTATGGGGGGCAGGATTCAGATGCTCAGCCGGTCCAAGTGCCGCATGAAGACCATCAGTATCCTGCCTTCCCAGCTCCCAGAGCGGATTTGGCGGCATTTTTAAATGCCATGTTTAATATGTTTAATGTTATGGCCCATGCTGGTGCACCGGCTTGTCCCATGGGTCCTTTGGCATTTACATTGGGCTCCCCGGCTCCTTAAAAGGTGGTGCCGTTTATGCCCTTTTATCCGGCTGAGGGTGCCGGTTCGGCGCCCATGACTGAGCCTCAAAGGCCTATTGCGCCGATGACATCACCTTATAGACCTGCTACGCCGATGACATCGCCTTATCAGTCGACGCCGATGACGGAGCCTCAGGTGTCCATGGTGCCGCTGGGATCCGCTTCAGCGCCGGATGGATCCAGATTGGACCGTAGTGTGTCTACTACTTCTCATGGTCCGCGTCTTTCAGTCTTGAAGCCGATGTCATCGACGTCGGCTAACTCTACGTCAACACCAAGATTTGGAGGTCAGGCTGAAGTCGTGCAGAAAAGCACTAACACTTTTAGAAGAGCAGGAGTACCAAAGACAGCTGCTGGAAGAAGGAGAGATTGCGGAGCCCCTGGGGGAATATCAAGGCCTAGACTCAGCCAGTGGGCACTTCCCTGGAGTGGGACCTTCCTTCTCCAGGGGAGTTTACAGAGGAAGCGGCCTCTTTCCATTCTGTGGTCAGGAAAGCGGTGAATTTCTTGGATCTTCCGTTGCCTGCTGCTGAGGTGAAAACAGATTTTAACCGAGGTCCTGCATCCTTCTTCGGCTTCAGCAGAACCATTGCTCCCATTTAATGATGCTCTTACGGAGCCTATTTTAGAGGGATGGAGGAAGCCTGTGTCGTCCCCAGCTGTAAACAGATCTGTGGCAAGACGGTATAGGGTGGCTCCTGGAGATCTGGGATTTTTGTCAAAGCATCCCACCCCGGAGAGTCTGGTAGTTCAGGCCGCATGTTCCACACGTTCTGCACCAGGCTCCTTCCCTGTGTTTCCGTCAGACAGGGAGTCCAAGAGAATGGAACAGTCGGCGAAGAAGACTTTTTCTTCCTGTAGTATGGCCCTGAAAGCAGCAAACGCTACCTGTGTGTTAGGTAGATATGTGCACACCTTGATGGACACGGCTCAAGCTATGGTTCCAGACTTGCCGCAGGAGATGCAAGGACAATTCGGTGAGCTCCTGTCAGACGCTCAGGCTGCGGCTAAGCAGATTATCCAGTCTAGTCTGGATTCTACAGACTCAGTGGCCAGGGCGATGGGTACCTCTATCGCTACCAGAAGGGCATGTGCGGTTGAGGTCCTCTGGCTTTTCTTCAGATGTCCAGACCACTCTATTGGACCTGCCTTTTGATGGAGAGAAGTTGTTCAGAGCTAAAGCTGACTCTGCCTAAAAGCGCTTTAAGGACAGTAGGGCCACAGCGAAGTCTTTGGGTCTGCGGGCTTCCACTACTACCCCTTTCAGAGGTTCAGGGGGTTTGGGCGTGGAACTGTTTACCGTGGGAGACCCCAGTCCACAGTCCACAGTCCACAGTCCAACAGCCTGCCAGCCTGCCAGCCTCCCATATAGATCCTTTAGAGGGCAGGATTCGGACAAGAGGGGCCACCCAGCAGCACCCTGCATCATCCTCTTCCCCTGGGGGACAACAACAAGGGAAGCAGCCCTAGTTTTCTGTCCATTTTGAGCCATACTTCTCCTGTAGGGGGAAGGTTACGT
Source organism: Pleurodeles waltl (assembly GCF_031143425.1). Taxonomy (NCBI): domain Eukaryota; kingdom Metazoa; phylum Chordata; class Amphibia; order Caudata; family Salamandridae; genus Pleurodeles; species Pleurodeles waltl. The sequence continues at coordinate 582,787,246 of NC_090438.1, read as the reverse complement.
CTTTTTCTCCGCGAGTAGGAGTTAACCACATCAGACTCCTGGGTTCTAAATACTGTGAGGAAAGGATATGCTCTTCTTTTTCAGGAGTTCCCCCTCTCATCCCTCCCCGTCCCTCGTTTTGTTCAGAAGACCATCTCCTGTTGTTGCAGCAGGAGGTTAAAATCCTGTTATCAAAAGGTGCAGTGGAGTTGGTTCCAGAGCAGGAAAGGGGTCAGGGTTGTTATTCAAGATATTTCCTGATTCCCAAGAAGGATGGTCGATTGAGACCAATCCTGGATCTGAGGATTTTGAATTGGTTCCTCAAACAGGAGAAATTCAAGATGCTGACTCTAGTGCAGGTACTTCTGGAGTTGAACAAAGAGGATTGGATGGTGTCTGTCGACTTGCAGGATGCTTACTTTCATATCCCTAGTCTCAAGTCGCATAGGAAGTATCTCCGGTTTGTGGTGGGGCCGCAACACTACCACTTTGCGGTGCTTCCGTTTGGTCTTACTTCAGCACCTCGAGTCTTCACAAAGGTGATGGCAGTGGTTGCAGTAAGTCTCAGAAGGAAGGAAATATTGGTATTCCCTTACCTGGACGATTGGTTGATCAAAGCCAAGTCTCCAGAGCTCGTGCTGCATCACTTGCAGATGACAACTTAGTTTTTGTTCAGTCTGGGCTTTTTGATAAACGTGCCCAAGTCTCACCTGGAGCCCTCTCAGCACCTCCTGTTCATAGAGGCAATTCTGGATACAACATTGAATCTGGCCTATCCTCCGCTTCAGCGGATTCAGGACATTCAGGCGTTGAATCCAATGTTTCAAAATGGAGCGGCTGTTCCAGTCCTCAAAGTCCTGCACCTGCTCGGTCTGTTCGCTTCTTGCATTCTGTTGGTCACTCATGCACGTTGGCACATGAGGGCTCTCCAATGGTGCCTCCACAAGCAGTGGTTTCAACACAAAGGGGATCTCGAGGAGCCGATAACTACCCCCAGAGTCGCTGCAGCGGATCTACGATGGTGGGCTGTGGATGGCAACCTCTCCCAAGGAAGGCCGTTTTCACTGCCTCCTCCGGTGGCCAGGGTCATAACGGATGCTTCCACTCTAGGGTGGGGAGCTCATCTGGGGGACCTGGAGATGAAAGGTCTTTGGTCTCCAGTGGAACAGACTTTTCTTATCAATCTGTTAGAATTGCGGGTAATACATCTGGCTCTCAAGGCCTTCCTCCCTTCAGTCAGTTCAAGTCTTGACGGACAACACTACTGCGATGTGGTATATAAACAAGCAAGGAGGAGTGGGGTCGTACCTTCTCTGCAGAGAGGCTCTGCGGCTCTGGTCCTAGGTTTAGGACCAATGGGTTTGATTGGCAGCAAATCATCTGTCCGGAGTGCTCAACGTACGTGCGGACAGTCTCAGTCGGCATTTCTCGGTCGATCATGAGTGGCGTCTCCATCCGGATCTGGTTTGTCACATCTTTCAGATGTGGGGGTTCTCCGAGGATAGATTTGTTTGCCACTCTGGAGAACGCGCACTGCCCGTCGTTCTGCAGCCTCCAGTATCCGGTGCAAGGAGCTTTGGAGGACGCGTTTCAGGTGTCTTGGTATGACCAGTTGCTTTACGTGTTTACCCCCATACCCTTAATTCCTCAGGTCCTGAGGAAGATTCACCAAGACCGGGCTCAAGTCAGTTTAATAGCCCTGGATTGGCAGAGAAGGGTGTGGTACACGGACCTTCGCCAACTCTCACTGTGCCCTCCGTTCCGTTTCCCTCTCAGGGCAGATCTCCTCTTGCACTCGCAGGGGCAGGTTCTATACCCCCACCTCCAGAGCCTGCACCTTCATGCCTGGAGATTGAACAGGGCAATCAGTTCTTTCTCTCTCCCACCAGAGGTAGTGGATGTTATTTTATTGGCCAGGCAACACTCCACTAAGACTGTTTATGCCAGCAGGCGGGCAAAATTCGTGGCTTGGTGTGGAGAGAAACAAATTGATCCCTCGAGAGCCCATCTGTCTGATGTTCTGTTGTTTGCTTTAACTTTAGCACAGAAGGGTTGTGCAGTTGAGACTGTTAAAGGCTATTTGTCAGCACTGTAAGCCTTTCTTTGCCTTCCGGATCAACCCTCCTTGTTTAAATCGCCTATTGTTCTTAGGTTCCTAAAAGGTTTGACAAATACATTTCCTCCCACTCCGTTTCTTGTGCCTCAGTGGGACTTAAATCTGGTTTTGACTTTTTTAATGGGTTCCCCGTTTGAACCCATGCATTCTTGTCCGTTAAGATTTTTAGTTCTTAAGACGGTTTTCCTGATAGCTATTACGTCTGTTAGGCGTGTGGGTGAGCTTCAGGCCCTTAGTGTTAAACCTCCCTTTACTTCATTCTTTACTGACAAAGTGGTGCTGAAAACTAGGGCAGCTTTTCTCCCTAAAGTTGTCACTCCTTTCCATATGGGGTAGTCCATTACCCATCCATCTTTCTACCCTCCTCCTCATCCTTCAAAGGAGGAACAGAGACTCTGTTGTTTGGACCCCAGAAGGGCTCTCCGTTTTTATATTGAGAGAAATAAGGACTTTCGTTTGCAGGACCAGCTTTTCGTTGGATATGTAGGAAAGAGGAAGGGCAGAGCGGTCCATAAAAGAACTATATTCAGGTGGGTCATTCTTTGCATTAAGATCTGTCACTCGTTGGCCAAAAAGGTTCCTCCTGAGGGTATTAGAGCCCATTCGACCAGGGCTAAGTCTGCCACTTCGGCCCTGGCTAAAGGGGTTCTGGTGGTGGATATTTGCAAGGCAGCAACTTGGGCGTCCCTCCACACTTTCGTGAAGCATTATTGCTTGGACACAGAAGTTAGGAGAGACGGCCATTTTGCACGTTCTCTGTGGCAGGATTTCTTGGTTTGACCAGTCAGGCACCCACCTCCGAGTGCGGTACTGTTTTGAGACTCTATTCATAAGGTGAGGAATCCACAGGTAGTTGTATCTATCAGACGAACAAGTTACTTACCTTCGGTAACGCTTTTTCTGGTGGATACACTAGCTACCTGTGGATTCCTCACAGTCCCACCTGCCTCCCCGTTGCCTGTCTGGTCATACCAAGACTTCTGTGTTACAAGTGTATACATGTTTTGATAATTTTATGTATAAATGATTGTTGTAATTGTGTTACATCAATATGGTTTTATGTGTGTATTCATTTGAGCTATTGTGAGGTCAGTTTTCTCCTGTTGGCCTCAAAGGCACGTAACAAATGGGTGAAACTGACGTCAGCACGCCGGTGAGGACCTCTTATTGTCACGGTGATGTCAGACAAAGTTGCGTGGGAGCCATGCAATTCACGTAGTTGCCTTGACTATTAACCAGGCATTTTGTGTGCCAGTGCAGTGATAGCAGCTTTGGTAGAGTGAGCCTGTAAACGTTCTGAAGGCTGCTTATTAGCCATTGTATAGCAAATCTAAATGCAGAGGACAATCCATCAGAAGATGATCAGTTGTGCCCAGGACAACCCCACAAAGAGCTGATCGTCCACCCGATATTCTTTGGTGACATTTATATAGAAGCATAATGTTCCCTTGGGGTTCATACTATGGAATTTCTCTTCCACCTGGGGGAATGAGGTTGAGCAAGGAATGCCGGAGGGATGATAGCCTGCCCAATATGAAATGGGGTGACAATTGGTAAATGAAAGGAAGCTCTGTCCTCAACCCCAATTTATCTGGGAAGAATGTTGTGCAAGGTAGGTTGACAGAAAAAGCTTGCAGCTCGCTTACTTGCATAAATTGATTGATGATTAAAATGGCAATGAAAAAGTCAGTTTACAACTCTAACGTTTTAATGGACAACTGTGCAGAGGCTCAAAAAGGGAGCACATCAAAAAAGTGAGAACTCAATTAAAATCCCACTGTCATCACAAAGGGTTTGGCTGAAATACATTTTGCTAACTTTTCAAATATCTCATCACAACAGGTGACTTAAATAAACAATGCTGATTCCGCAACCACAAAAAGCCAAACAAGCTCACAAATAGCCACTTACAGTGCTCAAAGCAAGTCCTTGCTGGCCAGGAACACACAAGCAACAAAATCCAGATAATTTGATTTGCAGTGGATAATTTTTGCAAGTGCAGCGCAAAGCCACAAATATGTACCAGCAACTGGCATACACAGTTATTGTAGAAGGGTGTTACATCTACAAGGTGACTCCACCGACCTCAGAAGGAAGTTTAAGTGTTGTAGAGTGCTGCTCTTCAGTCTTCAAGCAGGGAGATGCAGATTGCACAAGCGCAGATGCAGCACCCTGCCCTGCTGCTGCAACAGAAGATCACCCGAAGTTGCAGCTTGATCGGAGGATGTATGCTCATGCCCAGGAGTTTCTTGTCCCAATGTCTTCTGGCCCAATCTAGTGCCACTAGGATGATTTGGGACCAGTCATTCCTGATCTTCCTTAGAACTTCGGGGAGAGACGCAGCAGTGGGTAGAGCTCCACTCTAGGCAAAATGCTTCTCTGAGATCCAAGCTTTTTCGAAACTCCAACACAAAAGTGCTGACATTGCGCATTCTTGGTGGTGACGAAAAGATTGAGCCAGGGTTTCCCCCACTGATGGAAGATGCCCTGCACATCTCCAGGTGCAACTACCATTTGTGATCTGTTAAGCACTGTTGGCCTAGTTTGTCCACCCTGGCATTTAGAGATCTAGCCATGTGGTTCACCACAAGCGAAATTCTCTGGCAGTCCAACCACGTCCAGAGATTTAATGTGTCCTGCCACAGAACCCAAGACCCTCCCCACCGTGCCTGTTGCAGTAGCTCATAGCTTCCAGCATACGCAAGACCAGAGGCCTCTGATATCCACCTCTCCCAGTTGGCCTCCCCAACCCAGAAGTGATGCATTTGGCACTACTGTTAAATCTAGATGGGGTAAGAAGAGGGTCTGCCACTAACTCAATCACAGCCCAGCTGCCAGCACTGAAGGTCTTTTGAAGCCTTCTCCAAAATCTGTATACAATATGAGAGATTAACCTTGTGCTGTGTTCACTAGAACTTCTTGCATTTTCCACCCGCAAAATGCAAGAGGCCAGTAATCCCAGCAGCCTCAGAGTCATCCGAACTGAGATCTGGGACAGAAGCAGAAATATCAGGGTCATATTCTGAATGTCCTGGGCTCTCTCCTCTATAGGAAAGGCACAAAACTGATTATCTGAGTCCATACCAAAGATATTGTGCAACACCTGGCTGCCTCTGCTGCAAGGAAAGGGCAAGGTATTGGAATCTGATAAGTTGTAGAATGGCCACACCCCAGAAGGATCAGGATGCGGCCTCAGTTGAGTTTGAAACAAGTTCAGCTTGGAATCAGCAAGCAGGATGGGTCGAGCCTCCTCCTCTGGCGCTAGCGGTGTCAGCACCTAGGATTAAGAAAAAGGAACTGGAGCTGGGGATGCAGCAGGGACCGAAGCCAGCACCGGCGTAGGTGCAGATCTTGAAGTAGGTTTAGAGGAAACAGATGTTGCTGAGGACAGCCCCTCCAGATGAAACCATACTGGAGGCCCTTGTACACGCCAGAGGGACCCGGTAAAGTGCTGAAGATATGCAGCATGGCCCCCAAGAAAGTTCTCAATCTGCTGCAGCAGTTCTGCAAATTTGGGGTGCATTGGAAAAAGGCTTGTCAAAAGAAGGAGCATCTCTGGATCCATGGATGAAGGCACGTACAGAAAATAACTGATGTCAGCGTGTATAGGTGGGCTCATATGCAGCTTTGCTTGTCACTTCTGGTACAGTGAGGAATCTGCTGTTAGATACATCCATCAGAATAGGATATTTCTTATTGATGGGTTAGAAAAGAGCATCACATATTTTATGGTTTTTATTGAGCCAAAATAATCACAAGTTAGATCTACTGACTTCTCTTTCAAATAAGTGTGATCCTGATTCAAAATTTCCAAATATACAAGTTCTCTTTTATCATTTTCTTTACTTACTGGGCAGGTCATCCCCAAAAGTAAAGGCGGCCAGTCAAAAAAAGATCTTGTTGTTTTAGTGCTGGATACATATCCTTACCAGAGATCTCAAGAACAGACAGAAGGCGGGTATTGCAAAGTTTAGTCCAATCACGTACCTTAATATTTAAAAGGAAATTAGGTACCTGACATTTATCAATTTGATCCCAACAGCATAGTCCCTGCTCTGCTCTAGTAGCTTATAACATTGTCAAACTAGGGAGAAATATGGCTTTTTTTCATTACTTTTCTTTCTATTTCAGAGTACTTTTATCATGCATCCAACGTTAGAATTTCAACACGATATAATATAATGTGTACAATTTTACCAGCAGTTACTTCAGATGTGAACCAGATGAAAAACACTCATACATTTTGTCAAACCAAGATAATGCCCCCAAAGTGTTGTCAATCATTGGCTATCTTTTCTTCAAAGTGACTTCTAGTAAAGATGGGGGTGAAAGTTAGCCCCATATATTGGTAACTCTTGATAACCTACAATTTCATATTTGCTAGACACATACAGCATTTTTTGCTCAACACAGATTTCTCTTTTTTTATCAGAGTTTATTCTCCATTTATTAATGATGCAATATGCTTTCATGGTATCAATTTTCCACTATAGTCTTTGGATTTTGATTGAATAAAGCAAAATCTTCAGCAACTAAAAGGGAACCAATGGGAATTCCCCCTTTTTTGACAAAATAGAGCATGATTTTCCCAATATGGCTGGCAAATTGGCCAAAAATAAACAAAGCAGCATAGAGAGCAACACATAGCCTTTTTTCTGGCTACATATAATAGATAGTTCATCAGCCACATTCCCTTTCAAACATTTTCATTTGTCTGAATGCTACAAATGATCGATTGCTAAAAGCCCAGGTGAATGTCTCAACATTCAAACTTGGACCATAGTTGTGAGCTGTCTACAGAACCAAAAGATGCACTGAAGTCTACAAAACAGTACTATAAGGGCATCTTGGCCACAATGAATGTCTGAGTTAAAACCCATAATACAAAACAAAAATCCATTTTGGACTGACCAAATTGAAAGTTAACTTGTTCCAAAGGGATCAAACATTTTTCAGTGGCCCAGTCATTTAACCCCACTCCCCCACCCCCTCTCCCCCCCCCCCCAAAAAAAAATATTTTTTTGGGCCACATTTATTGAAGAGATGCAGCAATAACATGCTTGATTTCCCCTAGTAATGTTTGTTAAAATGTGTGATTATGGCATCTTTCCAAGATTGGGTGATTGTTCTATCCAGAAAGTTCATTTGTAAGTGTTGACATGTTGTGCCCAGCTCTCAGAATTCTCCTGAAAACACATACAGGGAGACAGTCAGGGCTAGATGAGATTCACTGACCTAATTGTTTTAATAATTACTTCCATGTACTGACTTTAGAGATCCTTTTCAATGTTATGAGGAGCTGCCTGCCTATGAGGAACTGTCTGACTAGGGGGCTCCAAGGTCCCATAAACAGACATAGGCCTTCATTACGAGTTTGGCAGGTGCCACAGGTCGCCTGCCAAACTCTTCCCACATTCAGGCCGCCTGCGCAGCATGAACCCCGCCGGCCCTACTGGGAGTTCACTGCAGGGCCGGCGAATGGAAACAGCATTTCTGCCCACGGGCCCTGTGGTGAACAGGGCCTTAACATTGACGCTGGCTCCTAATGGAGCCATCGCCGATGTGGTGGTGCGGCGGGTGCAGTAGCACCCGCCGCTCATTCCACTGCCTGTAATTCAGGCAGTGGAATGCTCAACGGGGCTGTGCATGGGGACCCCTGCACTGCCCATGCCAGGGGAGTATGGGGACTCGTAATCCCCCGGGGCGGGGCTGCGAGCAGCGCTGCCCTGGTGGATGACAACCACCAGGACCACCATGCTGCCAGCTCGAGGCAGCCTTGCCGTGTTGGTGATCCGACCATGGCGGCTCCCCCATGGTCATAATGTGGCGGTCCCACCGCCAGCCTGTTGGCAGTGGGACGGCCATCGCGACTCTGGCGGTCATGCGCCAGCCAGACTCGTAATGAGGGCCAGAATGTGTTCAGAATAGGAGGATTCTGAAATGATACCCAATAACGATTGAGACAAAGTTATTTATTTTACGCCACAATTGACGAGGGTCCTCTGACTGAATAACATTTACCTAACATCTCTCCCCGTTTTTTGTGTTATATGCCACTTTTTTTTTCTTTCATCATCGGACTATAATGCCAATTTTTCTCCATAACAAATCTTGGAATATGTGCAAATATATCAGAAAACTCGCTTTTCATTTAAGGAATAACAATCATATTGCACCAGGGTTCACCTCACTGCAGTGGTTACCCGTCGATAAGTGCATTATCTTCAAATCACTTAGCTGCTTTTCAAATGTATCCAAGGACTCCTCCTGTATAGTCACAGGACAAACAATACCTAATGTCATCATATGAATACTCTCTAATTAAGCAATTGCGGCATTCTAGAAGTTCAACCATCCAAATTTCGAATGGAATGGAGACTTGGGATTTGCTGTCAGTCCAAGGATATGGAACTCTTTGCCCATGGACCTCAGAAAAAGAAACCTTCTATTTGCATTCAGAAAATATTTAAAAAATGAAACTCTCACTTTCACAGCATGACGGTCCTAGCTTCTTTTTGTTGAGGTACCTTACCTGAGACTACTTATTCTTTTCTGATCAAGCTGCTAGACACAACTACGATTCTGCTATGTGCCTGATAAATAAATTATAAATCAATAAAAAAATAAAATAGGCATTAAACAACAGGAATGAGAGAGTGACTCTCAATTTGCTTGAAGTTTTCCCTGAGTCTAATTGTTGAGTCCTGTTGTGGAGGAAAGAAACAATTCAGTCTAACACCCGTTGTGGAGGAAAGAAACTATTCAGTCTAACACCCTAGGGTATTCATTCAATCAATTATGTGGAATACTGTGATCCACTGTGTCATAGGCTTCAGATAGGATGAGCAGGCCAGCGAAAGTAAACTGCCTTCATTTAAGGGTGATAATGAGATGTTTAATGTTAGAAATGGCTATTTCTGTTCCAGGAGTGTGACAGGATATGAGAGACTGTCACTTGTTTCTTTAGGAGAAGCTAATTGTGTGTTTCATTGGGCTGGAGGCAATGCCTTGCAACAGGGATGCATTTACACATTATTAATGTCAGTCATTTGTTATAAGTGGAAATGTTTCATGAAGATCTCAGGGCAAGGCTCTGCTGCCGTGTTGGATGCCTTGATTGTATGAACTAGACTTGACATCTGATCCACTCCTGTCGGTTTAAAGACTGCCAAAGATCACTGCAAAGAGAGGGAGAGAGGGAGATAGTGTATCGTGTGGTAAAAGGGTGTGCTTGAATGAGAGGGAATTTTGGATTTGAGAGACTTTGGTCTCAAACAGCTTCATAAGATGCTAACGTTGCTGCTAGGATCTTTGTATTTGGGACTTCTGGGTGAGTGATTCATTTGTATGGTACAGATTTTCTTAGGTTGGTGCTCTTTAATCTATGGAGAAATTAGCCACTTTGATGGCTCTAGGATAACCCCTCTATCTGTCCTGTATAGGATCTTGTCCTCAACATTTTCACCACTGCCATTCTAAGCAGTAACATCTCTTTTTTCAGTTTGCCCAGTTTGTCTTTAAACCATAAATTAGCGGATCGGAGACCACTTTTTTTCTTGGTTCAAGCAAGCCTATATGTCAAAGGATTTGGTCATGCTGTAGCGTAGATTAACCAACAGACTCATGAAAATTAGTGTTTTGCCTATGTAACATTAAATACTTCTTGACATTTGTCACTAATTCATACCTGGAATGACTTGTTTCTGGCTTATTGTGAGGAAAAGGTCTGTACAGCACGCTTGAAAATTGGTCGATACTTGATGTGTGCTCAGACCAAGACTTTCTGCATCATCAGATTTGCTCGTAGGATACTGTAAGTGAACACTAAGTCCAATATCTGGACTTCAAATGATGCTAAACAAATGACTGTCTGAAGCCCAGAGACCTGAGACTAGTTTTAATTCATGTCAGTTAACCCACAGATTAAATTTACCTAGTTCCAGGTTTTGTTGGGCTGGGGATTTCACTTAAGAAGTGAAGGTCGAAACTTGGTAGTTGAAATATCGTTGCTCTCATAAAGAAACTCTTTGGATTTATTATACGGAATGTGCTGTTATGCACTCGAATGAGGATATTTCTGTGCCGCAAGCTCACTCACTGAAAGCTTCTTGTGTTACCCGTACTCCTCTCTGAGTTCCTAGTATTGCATAGTAGTATGAATCCTGATTGAGTTAGTTTGTCAATGAAGGTAATTCATTTTTCTTGAAATCGTGTTTTATTAATGCTGACCAAATCATATTTATGAAATATAAATGAAACATGAGATGATTTTATTCATCCTATTAAATTATTTTTAACATCAATATGTCATTAAAACAGACGTTTTCCATCCTGTTAAAATCAACGACTTGCATATATGCGCCACTAGATATTTTAGAACATACTTGCCACTGTATTCTATGTGAAGAGGCAAAGATAGAAAGCACACTTTGGATTTTCAACAAAGACTTTAACTTGATCATGCAATCTTTATCTGCTAGAATGGCAGAAGGCACTCTTTCCATTAATCTGACAGTGCTGGATTCAACCTGGTCTCTGAGCACAAATAAATTTATATCAAAGGTGCAATATTAGGGCTTATGGGATTTTTCGCAGAGCAAGGCAAGAAGTTCAACCTGTAATCTTCACCTCAGAAAAATTATCATTCACACAGTTGGCTGGAAATTTGTGTACAGCATATCAAAGGCTATTTATAACCAGTGAAAGAATATTAGATATAACATTAAGATGGGATTATTTTCTTTCTAGTTGTCATAAAACATGGGTGGGCAGGTCATGACTGGTTTAATACTACTATTATACTGCTTGTTTTTTACTATCAACCAGATGTCATCTGGCACTTGCCCCCTCTTTCCCAGATATTACTATTAATGTCCCACTCCTAAAGAAATCAAAAGTAGACCCTGATGACCCCACCAGCTACCCTCCATCACTTACCTACCATTTATCAGCAACAAGATAATTAAATAAGCAGTCTATGTTCAACTCCAATTTCACATGAATGCCAACCATATCCTGGACGATTACCAGTCGGGTTTTAGATCACGTTTCAGCAAACAGACTGTTATCTTACATATCACAGACATTGTCTACCTAAACTTTGACAAAGATGGCCTCTCCTTCCTTATATTGCTGGTCCTTTCAGCTGCCTTCTACATAGCCGATCATCCCACCCCCATATGCACTGTAGCATCTCAAATGGGGCTCACTGGCAATGTTCTTCATTGGCACTCCTCTCACGTTTCCAGCTGATACCAGTTGGTTCACATGGGCACCGCCAAGTCCCAGGAGAACCATATCACCTACGAAGTCCCTCAGGATTCCATATTATCACCGTCATCTTCAACCTCTACATGGAGCCACTTTGTGCTTTATCCATAGATAACAACATCAAGATTCACCAATACACCAATGATACATATGTCTGCTTGAAAGCCCTCTCTTCTTTAGACATTTAACACCTCAAACACTGCCTACACATCATCCAGATGTGGATGTCAAGTGTCTACCTGAAGCTCAACCAAACCAAGACAGAATTCCTTTTATTTGCCTAGAACTGAAAACAAGAAACTGTATAACCCTGTCTCAATAACATGAACCTTGACAGTTTTGAACCCCAACTTTTGCCAAGTGCTAAGTCACTATGATTCACCCTGGACAAGGAACTCACCTTCAAGGAGCACACTGCCAAAAAACAAAGATGTCTATCTCTCTTCTAAAGCAAGTGGAGCTGCTTCTTCCAGAAAACGACTTCAGAACTGCTGTTCAAGCTCTCCTACGCTTGTGTGTGGATGGTGGTAGCATCTTGCTCCATAGCTTCCCAGACTTCACACTGGTCCCCCTTCAAGGAACATCCTACATGACACAGCATATCTTATCCAAAGCCTGAAGAAATATGATCACATCATCACCATCCTCATTGGAACTCCACTGGCTTCCCTTGCCAGTCTACATCATCAAAACGAGCTGCCGTATTTACAAAGCCATCACAAACAGCACCACCCACTTATCATGCAGACAAGCTCACCATTGCTAGTAGTTCTCGGCACACCTGCAGCCATTACACCATCAGACAAAAAAGTGCAAAAAAGAAAACACAAGACAGCAAGTCTTTCTATCCGTGCACCCAGTTTCTGAAACAACAGCCATGTATACATCAGGATCACCCCGACATTGCTCTAATTTTGGAAAGACCTGAAGGTGCTCCTCTTTAAAGAACACAACATGTTAACAAACCTGCTAACTCGCCTATCACTCGTTGACTCGTTATGCTGGTCTTTGGCCTTGTACAGCGCTCTGCAACATATTGGCTATGTTTGCACTATATTTACCACATAAATTTGCCCTTTAGTCCATTTTTAGAATGCCTCACAATCATTATTACATAAAACGGACTATAATCTGATATTCACTTTTCCCTTTCCCTCACTTTAAATTTAAGATTCCAAGTTTCTGAGTTTTCTTTTAAATATACATTTGATTGGATTGAGGCAATAGCGTTCACGGTTATAAACACAATTAAACAAAATCAAAAGAATGTCTGTAATATGATTCTCATAAGGAAACCCTGCAAGCAAAAGAGGATCTGGGATGTTTGTTCACTTTGGGATCTAGAACTTGAAAGGTCATCACCTGGAAGTAACAAAATGATAGGGTAACTGTAAACATGTACTGTTTTGTGACAGTCTTACCAACTTTTGATCCCTACAATCTTTCATAAATGTTTTATTGTATAAAATTCAATATATTGTTTTGAAAATGCTTTATTTGCTGCCTTAGGAGGAGTTCAGGTACAACAAACCACGTTGGCTAGTCCCACCTCCACTAGCAAGCGGTTGAAAGGTGATTTCCCTCACTCAAGGGGAACTGAGGGGGAAACTAGTAGGATGTGTGTTTGAATGTGGATTAGCTATGATGCCAGACAAGACAACAAGTTAAGAGCTGTTTGGCTGTGGCTTGACATTGTCCACACACTGTGAGCTGCACTTAATTCCTCCTTAGGGCTTCAGCTGGCCAACAAAGATCAAGGTGGTCATATTATATATATATATGATGATTTAGATGTTGATAGCACACACTATAAACTATAAACAACTTATACCATGGAAATACTTCCACCTCTTTGATATTTTGCCTTCCAATAGGTTTGAACAGTTGTGTTGTGGGTTTTTCTTTTAGAAAGAATGAGTGGGCATGCACGGTAGCCATTTTCAAATGGTTTGTCTTTTAAGGAACATCATTCATAGGTGGGTTTTTCACAGGGATGTGTGGTGGCTACCTTTTCAATTACTTTTCTTAAAACAAAAGAAAAATCATTCCAAAATGGCCACCATATATGCATGCACATTCACAACGACTATCAGGAGAAACACTCTCACCGTAACAGGTAAGACCTAATGTCTTTGTCAATGCTTTTTAATGTGTGCTATAGTTTCCAACAGATAATTATAGCACAATACACATAAAACGGTCCCACAATTTGTTTAACTGCAGAGCTCAAACAGTGAGTCAATAATAAAATCACAAAGCCCAATGAAACATAAGCATTTGAAAGCTAAGTTGTTGTGCAGTCTAGGGCTGATATGTTTCCCCTACAATTCTTTGGGTTTTTTTTAAAGAAGAGGAGACAGCATCTAGTAATTCAGTTGCTGAGCTTGGAACATAGAAAACTAGATACGAATTCCAGCTTCAACAATTGTCGACACTGGCAGTGGAATTGCCTGTGCCTGAACCTGTAAAATGAGTCATGCAATGTGATGTTTAAGGCAACCAAGTGTAGGTACATGTAACAAAATATATTTAAAAAAAAACTCTTTGGTGTGCATGTAAAAGTCACAATTATATCTCCCTTCTCTACTAAGTCACAACTTGGCTTTTGGAATGGGCCTAAATCAGAGTCCTTGTTTGCAGTATCTGTATAGCACAAACCTAGCCAAAAGCAGTGAAGTGCCAGGCAGTGTAAAAGGCAAAGATCCAGCTGACAAGTTTTAGAGAAGTAGCTGCGTATTAGGAAAAAAAAGGAGACTATTATTGTATATTGCATAGTGATGCAGGGTTCCTTAAAAAGGTGCAGATTCACTTCTTTTCTAAACTGAAGCAGGGTAGATGCTGGCCTGATGGAAAAGGGATGCTGTTCCAGATCCTGAAAGCATAAACGGAGAATGCCTGTTACCTTGTTCCTTTGTTTTAGAACTTCCTTGCCTTCAATTTGATTGTGTTCTTGCTGAGGGAGTGCAAAGAGCCATCGGAGGGCAGAGTTTGGCATTCTGATATGCGGGACTGCTAAACATGCTAGCTTTGCAGATGATGCAGTTGGTTCTGAAGATGGTGGGGGCCAGCAAGGGGAGCCAGTGAAGTTCCAACAGGATGGGGGTTATGTAGTCATATTTCTCCCGGGCCTGGGTTAGATATGGTGTAATGTGTAAGATAACCTTAAAAAGGGGCCAGTGTGCTGTATCGGAGGCATGGAGCTTGGCTATGCCATCATTCAGATGTAAGAATAAAAGGACTAGAACAACAGTTATGATTTCATTTTCTTTAGTGGAGAGAGCTGCTACTAGGCTCTCTGTTTTCTTGGCAATGTGTTCCTTGAGGGTGAGCAGCTCCTACTACAGTAAAAAGTAAAGTAGTCACGGCACTAGTTCTCCACTGCTCACTAGAGTTAGGGCTAAGCTACACGAAACAGGTATACCAAAAACGTGCCTAAGTTCTGCTGGCTCATCATTCGTATCATTTGTGACATGGTTCAATTTCAACGTTACACTTTTTGCTCCTCTAGTTGGATTTCTCCACAAAATGCTGTAAAGTTCATTTTTTGTCAATGTGTGGTGTTTCCTAAAAGCATAACCACGATCAGTGGGGACGTTTGGTGGCAGTTATAGCCGCCGAAGGCGTTAGACTTCGCCTTTAACTTTTAACCGACCATTATCTGCTAGGAAAAGCCATCTCCATCGCAAAGTGCTGTATAAAAGGATGAAAGGTCATTTTAAGATCGTTTCATGTTTACATTTTTATTCGGAAAAACGCTGGGAATCTCTTTAAGTGTTCAATTACCAAGAGATACCAGCCCTGGAGGGAGGTCACACCAGGGAGGTCATAGCAGTTCCTTTTCTCAAGAAATCTCAAATAAAAAGAGAACAGCTCCATGTCACAACCATTTACTCGTCAGTAAAGTTCACAATGGTTCAATGTAACCTAATTTCGTTTGAATGCCATAAAACATTGCTTTCCATCCACATATGCTGCCTACTGTGGAAAACCACAAACAAAACATGCATGCTCGAAAAAAACCACTCGTTTGTTCTGTGTTGCACATAGGGCGCGGTGCGGGACCACAACAGATGCTGTAATCTGGTATCCGAGTGCACGTTCACATTTCTTCCAAGACGCTCACTTGGTTGGAGCGGGGAAAGGCCGTCCTTGCAGCCGAGCAATGTAAGATGAGCCGCTGCATGTGGTGGGGGAGGAGGGGGGTCGACCTTCCGGAAGCTGAAGGTGCTTTGGTTGCTATTTAGACACTAACCCAAGTCAGAAGCCAGGGCAGGGGAAACAGAAAAGCCATTTCCTCACATCTCCATTAGCCTCTGGAGTGGCATTAAAGGTATATCGATCTCCTTCGCTCACTCTTTCCTCCCTGTACATATACATTTTCACCTTCAGCTTCCCAGAGGCCCACCGCACACAAACACAATGACGCTTCGATGATTTCTTTCACACATTGCCGACGCTCTCACTTCGACTGGAACTCACAAACGTTTCAAGACGACTTGGCATCCGCCTGCGGTCCGTTATTTGAGGTCAAAATATGATTTAACGCGACAAGCCGAAGTCCAAAAATAAAAGGAAAGTAGGTGTTATGATTTACTACGTATTTTAAATCCCTTTTCTTGATACATTCACAACTGCAATAAATAATCTGAAGGGATCTCAAGAGAGTGCGACAATAATAGAAGACTGAAGCGCTCCAGGTGTGCCATCAGTAATGCCATAAGTAGTCTTATGATTTATATAATCTTATGAGTTACGTAAACATATAAAAAATAACGTAGCCATTACGTACAACTGAAGTACATTAAAAACTGCCCTTGCAAACCATGTCACCATTGCAAGTCTTTACCTCAGGTTCGAGCATACTGCGCACTTGAAGAGTTAATACTGAAAATCTGTAGTTAACGCTGGCCACTTCAAATATGGTTTTAAATACTTTTATCATACAGACGAAAACATTCACAGAACTTGAGCACCGCATCAATTTTTTCGATATGCCAAAGGTAAGTCCCACAGCTGCCAAGTTTTCAGAAAGCTTATATGTGACAGTTCCATGGGTTCAACGTACTTATGATTGACTTTCAACGACCACGTGTGGCACTTAGAGTGACACTTTCCCATAAAAGTAAAACCAAGAATTTAAGTGCATGGAAAGAGATGGAAATTATGGACTTCTATGCAATGAGAAGCATTAAAAAGATCAAGAAACAGTTGATAACCACTTGCAATGGAAGGTCAGTAACCTACTACCGCCTTAATGACCCGGCCGATACAAAAATAGCAAAGTTGCTAGTATTCTCACCTTATTTGTAATACTGTAAACAGTAATTATAAGAAGAATTTACTTTAAAATGTGTTCTGGAGCTCTTTTAATAATCCCTGGCTGGTAATTAAAGTAAACAAAGACTGAAAAGCCTTGGTAAAAATGAATACATATGAGTATAAAAGTCCTATTTAGGTATCTTGTTCAGACCGTTGCAGAATTTTGAAACATAAACATATCACTAGTATTTTTCTCTGGGAAAGGTGGCAACCCCATTGTCTGCCTCAAAGTACATTACATCAGATACTGATGCAGCCCACAGTAGGACCATTACACCGACTACTACAACAGCATATGGACATAGAACCCAATTCAGGATTACTCCAAAATAGCTCATTACATGAATGTTTTTCCACAAGGCTAACTACCAACAGAAACAGGGCTCTTTGCTCACCAACTGAGGATCTACCATAAGTGCTGGTATACAACCAATCAAACAAATACATTTCTTAAGCGCACTACTCACCCGGTAGGGTCTCAAGGCGTTGGGGGAGGGGGGTGCTGGCAGGGTGGGGTTACTGCTCGAAAAGCCATGTTTTGAGGTGCTTTCTGAAGGTTAGGAAGTCCTGGGTCTTGCGTAGGTTGGTGGGGAGGGAGTTCCAGGTCTTGACGGCGAGGTGGGAGAAAGATCTGCCGCCAGAGGTGGTGCACTGGATGCGGGGGACTGTAGCGAGGGCGGCGGAGCGGAGCTGTCAAGTTGGTTTGTGGAATTTGATTCGTTCGTTGAGGTAGGCCGGTCCAGTCTCGTGGAGGGCTTTGTGAGTGCGGACAAGGATTTTGAAAATTATCCTTTTGTTGATGGGCAGCCAGTGTAGGGATCTGAAGCGGGTGGAGATGTGTTTGTGGTGAGGGAGGTTGAGGAAGAGACGTGCGGCTGCGTTCTGGATTCGCTGGAGTTTTCGCTGAAGCTTGGCTGTGGTCCCTGCGTAGAGGGCGTTGCCGTAGTCCAGTCTGCTGCTTATGAGGCCGTGGGGGCGGAGGATGTTGGAGAGAGGAGCCATGTAGATGTTGGAAAGGGTGGGGCTGAGGGAGGATCCTTGGGGGACCCTACCAATGGTCTTGGTGGCTGTAGACTGGAAAGGAGGGAGGCGAACTCTTTCGGTTCTTTCGGAGAGGAAGGCGGTGAGCCAGTCCAGGGCTTTGTGGCAAATTCCGGCGTCGAAAAGGTGTGTGCGGAGGGTTTGGTGGCATATGGTGTCAAAAGCTGCAGAGAGGTCTAGGAGGATGAGGGCGACTGTTTTGCCCTTGTCCAATCTGGCCCTGATGTCGTCTGTACAGGCGATGAGGGCGGTCTCGGTGCTGTGCTTTTTCGGAATCCAGACCGGTAGGCGTCAAGTATGTTGTTGTCTTCTAGGAAGCAAGACCATTGTACGTTTACTATCTTCTCCATGACCTTTGCGGGGAAGGGGAGAACAGAGATGGGTCGGTAGTTTGTGAGGTCTTCAGGGTCTGCTTTGGGTTTTTTAAGAAGGGCATTGACTTTGGCGTGTTTCCAAATATTTGGGAAGGTTGCGGTGTCGAAGGAACTGTTGATGACAGCCCGGAGCTGGGGGAACGATGATTTGGCTGGCCTTGTTGAAGATGTGGTGGGGGCAAGGGTCTGTTGGGGAGCCTGAGTGGATGGAGCTCATGGTTTTGCTGATATCCTTGTCATTGGTGGGTGTCAGGGTGTTCAGTAGGTTGGTGTAGCAGGGTGTTGTGGTGTTGGTTGTATCGGCGGTGGTGATGGTGGGTGCTGACAATGTGAAGCTGTCGTGTATGTCTGCAATTTTGCGGAGGAAGTAGTTGAAGAGGGAGTGTGGAGGGTCGATGGTGCAGGATTTGGGTTTAATGAGTTCTTTGATGATGCCAAAAAGTTCCTTGCTGTTGTGTGTGTTGTTGTCTGTGTGTTCTTTGTAGAAGGACCGTTTGGTGGTCCGGATGAGTTGGTGGTGTTTGCGCATGGCTGATTGAGGGCGGAGAAGTTGCTAATTGAGGGTTCTTGGCGCCAGGCTTTCTCAATTTTTCGGGTTTCTCGTTTGGAAGACTGAAGTTCTGTGGTGAACCAGGGGACGGTCTTGATGGTGCGGGTGTTGTTGTTTGTGAGGGAGTCTGCGCAAGTTTCTAGCCATCGTGTGAGGTTGAGGGCGGCTGTGCTGGGGTCGTTGGTGCTGGGAGGTGGAGAATGTGCGAGGTTGGAGATCAGGTGTTCTTTGGAGATCTTGTTCCACTTGCGGTAGAGGGCAGGATGTTGTTGGTGGTGGGTGGTGGGTTTCAGGAAGGAGAAGTGGACGCAGTGGTGGTCAGTCCAGTGGAGTTCGGTGGTGTGAGTGAAGGTGATGTGGCTGCTGGAGGTGAAGATGGCGTCTAGCGCGTGTCCGGCTGAGTGGGTGGGTGAGGTGACCAGTTGCTTGAGGCTGAGGTTTGCGAGGTTGTCCAGCAGGGCAGTGGAGTTGCAGTTGTGGGTGCTTTTCAGGTGAAAGTTAAGATCACGAAGGAGTATGTAATCTGTGGAGGTGAGGGCGTGGGAGCTGATAGTGTCGGCGATGGTGTCACAGAATGTCACAGAAGGGAGGTCTGTCAATGAGGGTTTCTCTTAGGGTGGTGTTGGCATTGATGTGTACCTGAAAGTGTAGGTGTTCTGTGTTGTCTAGGGTGCCGTTGGTGTTGGTGGAAATCTTGATGGTGTTGGTGGAAATCTTGATGGAGTTTGTGTGTATTATGGCGATACTTCCTCCTGGTTTGTTGGTGCGGTCTCTACGTGTGATTTTGTAACCTTCTGGGATGGCACACTGGTATACACACTTAATCACGAGTGTCGACTAAAGGCTGTGTCGACTACAGTCTGTGCTGGTGGTGTAAGTGTCCGATGGGATGTTGGCAGCCCATATGACAGACCTTTGCATCCTTGGCTGCAGAGCTGAGTCCGCAACACTGCCTCCATTGCAATACATTGAGGCTCACAGGCTGGTTTGGTTAGCCGGCCCACAAGCGCCCACCTTTTAAAGACAAATCCTCACCAAAGAAACAAGTCTATATGCCGCCCACCAACACATGTGGAAGGCAGACATGAAAATTATTATTTTTATCCTGGCTGAAACATCCATCAATGAAGTAAAAATAAGTCCGGGGCCTAAGAAGACTGTCCAAAACATGGTTCTCAGTGCCAGTGAGTGTGATCTCCTCTGAAGGTCCAGCATGGCCAGTTGTGGCATAACAAACATAAATGCCGCCCACAGTATGTTATCCAATGAGAGCCTTTCTGTAACTGGCAAAACACCATCAGGCAAGATGCTGCCTCCAAATCCACGTGAGTGCAAGGGCAATGTGCCTGCTGGCAGTTCTGGATTGATGCACTCTTGCACTGACAGAGACCATGTGATACTTTCACTCTGCTCAGCGGGCTAACTTGAAAGTGGGTGATCATTTTTTTCTCTGGCCTGCAGCATGGTGCATAAATTTATGTAATTTAGTGAAAATGATTGCACCAAGATTGAGGCAGCCACTGCTTTGCGAACTGGGCAGCACACCACGCCTGCTGCTTTAAATGCATTACAGCCTCCCCAAGTACTAGGGGTGTTCCCTGGGACGCTATAATTGCATGACTAATGCATTTTACTGCAGTGATGCAGACACCAGCACTAAAATGTGTTTGTCTAACCCCTGATGCGTGGTACTTGGCAGGACTGAAGTCCGTGCTTCCAAGATTAGGCATTGGCAGTTCAAGCACTGCCATACTAACTTATCAGTAGTAAGGTCTGAACAATATTTTTAAAGGCTTATGTTAAGAAGGTATTTCACATTCTGTATTTTCTTGTGCTTGGTAAATCTGTTCTTACTGCCTAACATACTTTGACCTCAATTATGAGTGACCCAGACTGGTAGAACCACTCTGGGACATTCTTTGTTTGGGGATGTCTCCGGGCATATAGCAAACTCCAGATATGATCATTCTGGGCCCAGAGACAACGGACCCTGATACATCCATGGAGCCACAGGAAGCTGGTGAGCCCAGCTCCCACCGGCCCACATTCATCAGAATTTGGAGGGCGGGATGGGGGGCAGAAAAGGCGCCACCAGCTCAAGGGAAAGCAACCTGGTACTGAGCAGCCCTCAACCAGATTCCACACTCCAGCCCGAGCCATTTATCACCTGCTTCAGGCAGGTGGTAAATATATTCAAATTTGAGTCCATCGTTTGCCCTGGTAAGGGGAAAGCATACAGCATAGGACTTAGTATTTTCTGTATCCGCCTGCTATTTCCCATTCTGAGGAAAACAACTTGTAATCCCTGTTGTCTGATAGGGAGATGCCACTGGGTTTCGTAAATTTCAGCCCCGGTATGAGGAACTTGTAATGGAGCACTTTGTGAAACCTAGGAAGTAATTCACAAGTAGAAAGGATATAGAGAAAAGTTGAAATAACATGAGACACCGCACCCCTTCTATGCATTTTTAAAGTGTAATCCAAAGGCCACATATATATCACAAGCTCCAGACATACCCTCATTTGAAGCACTAAAGAAGGGCAACTCTGCCTCAATCCCTTCCTCCTTTGGTTGTAGAAACATCAGGTAGACAATTACTGGTCTGAGTTTTGTTTATAAATTCCTATTAAATAGTAATCGAGGCAAAAACACTAATGTAATAAGAGACAAGATGTACAGATTCCATCATCATATTATGCAGCAGAACATCAATACCACATAAGGAAAATAGTGAGCAGGTCATACAGGGGAACACATCCGGAGCAAAGCAAAAGAAAGGGTGCAAACAAGAGGTATAATATTTCCAGAGTATTTATCATTACCTACTAGACCATTATCATACCATCCCCCATCATTGAGAGCGTACAGGCTCACTTGTTACATGCAATAGAAGGGATTAATCCCAATACAGAAAGGCTGTCAGCAGCAAGCAAACACGTTTGCTCGATGCTGTCAATACCCCTGGATGCATTCTCTGGCCTTCCTGTGGCTTTATCCATGATATATTAATTACAATACAGAAAGGCTGGTCATGGGACATGGCCATCCTACAGTGCGCATTGTAAGCGGCACCATGATCCTGATCACGTTACACTGTGACTAGATGTTTAGCATATGCAGGTTTGTATACTCCTTATCTTAATTTTATAATGCATCCTACTGCAAAAAGTTATCTAGAAATGGACTAAGTATAATTTACTGACATGAGGGATTCTTGTACAGCGCAGTCTTTATCCCACGCCTCTCAAGTACAAAGGGATTAGTGACGTAGTTCAAAATGAGAGCTGTCTTGCTATGTGGTGAGGGGCTAGGACATTCTCAATAACCATGGTTTAACCACTTAGTCATAAGTGTGCAACCCTTCAAAAGTGAAAAACATACATTTTAAATAAAAGTTATATTCCAGCAATTATTGGGGGGTCATTCTAGATGTCCCCGGAAAAAAGAAATGAGTACAGCTGATCACCTTGATTTTCGCTTAACGGGAGGTAACCACAGGTTGTGCAACTGGAGTTAGTCATGTTTCACTAAACATGTGGGCTGATGATCTTGTGATTCTCACACAAATAAAGCAACACACAAAAACAAGAACAATGCTTACACAGAAAGCAATAGGATAACTTACCTTGCAGGACACCGGGAATAGTATCATGAAAGTTAATCGGTGTACATATATTCTGACAACATTTTGAAACAACATTATTGGTACTATAGTAGGACCTTCAACAAGAAAAACACTGAGTAGGAACATCCCCCTGCTCTCACCCCCTTGCAGGTCAATGACTAGAATGAATATGTATGCTTGAATGTCAGAGATGATTCCTCTACGGATGGTCAGAGAGTGTAAAGTCATAACTGAGCTGGAGATGATGGATGGATGCTGACACACTCACAGACTGCCAACTGGAGCAATGTGGAGGGAAAGACATAGTAAAAGACGTGTCTTTAGACCCGTGCAAACTCCAGGCATGCCCTGCCCCTGCTAAGTTTATCTGGGAGTCCGGAGAGCTTCCAAACCCACAACATGCAAACTCTGAGGGACACTCAGGTAGAAGTGTCCGAAAGACCTCCCTAAATGTCATGACATGCTGGGAAGGCCTGAAAGAGCAGAGTTGGTATAGGCACAACAATAGAGTTCCACGCTGCTGGGTCTACACTCTCAAGCACAAATGCAGGATTAATGGAGATGCAGCCAGGTGCTTCCAAGTCTTTTTAGCTGATAAATAGTTGCATGATGAGCCATCCAACCTTGAACCCAGGACTAGCCGTAGATGTGGTGGTGCCAGACTGTCAACGGAAGTACCTCCTCACACTGGTACCTGTAGTCCCTCCAGCACTGCATGCAGAGGTAAAATGAACTATGGAAAGGCTCCCCTCCTTGTCAGCCCATACAGCACTTGGAAAAAAAAATAATGTTTTGCCCCTCAAAAAATGATATGTTAATTAATCATCTTGAAAAAGTGTTACTTAAAGTGTTAACAGTGATGCTATAAGATCTAGGAAAAGACATTCCAATATAAAACATGATGCATTAAAGATATTCAAATAAATTCAACTACAGCTATAAACACCACTTACTGGAGGATTCCCAGTGTATTGATTTCCATAAAGCACGTCAGCAGAAACTTTGCATGCTTGCTGACGCTTGGGTAAAGACAGTAAGGATGCTAATATTTTCTGGTCCTCCCTATAGTTCAAATAAACTTATTTGAGGAGAAATAGAAAGGGAAGATAAGCGAACTGGTGAAAAAGAAAATGGAAAATAGCACCCTATTCCTTTCTGGAACTCAGGAGACCCAAAACCCTTTTCTCTCTACCTCCTATTTCCTTCTCCTAAACCTGGCTCCTTATTCCACAGTCTTGAAACCACTCCATCAGCTCCCACTTCTCCTTCAGTTTACATATAACAGTCACCCTCTTCTCTCTGTTTCCTATCTCTTACCCAAAACCTTGTCCCCAATAATCTACCTCTCTTGCCGCCTACCATTCGGTCCATTCACCACAATCAATGAACCACAATACTAGTTCCCCTTCTTCTAACTCCACACCCAATATTCCCATTGTTCAGGCACTAACTCTCTCAAACATTCTACCAGTGTAACTACAATCTCTCCTCTGCCTCTACCCAAACCCACCTTCACACCATCATTCACCAAATCACTCAACCAGTCTACCAGCGCACAAGCTAGCTCTCCGGTATGTACTCCAAGCTCCTTCTTCAAGAACTTCCAACAAAGCCCCTCCCCATTTTTATAAGTCCCTGTTTCCCCATTATTTCCCCAGTTTCTTCTACCACTGACCGTATTTTCCCTGTATCTGGGACCCTCCTACATCACCCACACATTCCCCACAGCATCCTCTCGCCAGTTTTCTTGCCTCATCACACTAATCTCACACTGCCACACACGCACAATTTGTTCTTTACTTTGTCCCTTAAAACGTCATCCATTGCCAAACATGGCACTAGGCCCAAGTGCCTGTAACACACCACCTCCCCTCATACCTTACTTCATTCTGCTTAGTTAGGATGAAGAAAGCACCCAGTTCTTGTCTTTGTGTCAAAATGACTTGGAATTTCGACATGTACATGACAACACAGTATAACTGACCACAAGAGAGCAAACACAGCTCCTTACTTCCCTCTCATGTTCCTCTACCCCTTACCCTAAACACATGCCTGTTACACACATTCCCCTACCTATCCAAACAACAACATATGACTCCTCTACCGCACGATTACTGCTCCAAACACACAACACCTCATTATACACACAAAACATGTAAAACACTACAAACCAAAATGTGTTGCACAATGTGTTCAAGACATCTCATGAATAAAACATCCCTACACCAGGCATAACATCTCTCAGCATTCAGCCCTGCCACACTCTCTATACCCATCGCACCATCAAACTATTCTACATGCTGCAGCTCTCAAATTCACGTCCACCAAGCACTGAATAATGCACTCAACATGCACAATATCACGCACAGAGTTCATACATCAGACTGAAAACACATGCTCATCGCAGCATGCCTTCATCAAGACCACTTCACTTCACCATACAAAACATAAGTGAGCCACACTAACGAGAATCCTTAAGGAGTATTGTTAACACTGACCCAACCCATGTCCCTCCTGCACACCTAATTGCAGCAACTGCCCTGACCACCATCCTAAGAGATAAAGGTCAACCAACTGTGATAACCAGCACTATCACACACAACTACTCTCAAACTTCAACAATTACACAAACTCCATGTGTTACATACATTATAGCACTTCCCTACCATTCATGGTAGATCAACCACAGACTACTCGTCAGCCTTACACATGAACCCCTTTCCCTCACATCCAGACCACAAACTAGCTGCTGATTCATCCCGGAGCACATTATAAGAGAAGCATTCCCACATCTAGATATGACTGATGAAACACTCCCCACGCCAGTCGAAGAAGAGGAACATGTTCTCCAAATACCTAAAATCGAAATAAACCCACAAATTCTTCAGATTAGCGATCCTGGAGAACAACGAGGAAACAGGAAGGCCAGGAAGACTTATTAAGCTAAATTACCCAAATATATATTTTTTTATCAATAACATCTGCAAAGGGTCATTCCGCCATGAGTGACCAAGAGAGCACCCTTATTCCCACTGTCCAAATGAAACAGCCCTCCAAGATAAACAACCACAAACACTCCACCTTATAACTCACGTGCAAATCTGACAAAGACCCAGGAAAGTGCAGTAATACACTTTACTATAAGAGATCCTAAAGCACTCAAAACACTGAGTTGGACATTCAGCTAATATAAGTGAGGTGAAGGGTCAAAGAACTGCCTGTACACACACTGTGATGGGCTTTGGGGAGAACCTGCTAGGACTCTTCACCCTAATGCTGCTTTCGATGACATTTTACACTACCACGTTTGAAAATATAGCCTCAGCGACTAACCAATATACCACACAACACTGCATGTTTTATACAGGGTGAAGTTTGTCCTAGAACAACCACTTGGTGGATCCTCTGGGAGCAATCCCAACCACAGACATAGACATCTGTATTGAAGAGCTTAAGAGGACGAGTAATTGGCGTATGTGCCTCCATAACAAACTATATAACGTAACACCGTGGGAGTGAGGGCAAAAAACGAAAAATTCATTAAGATAATGACTCCATGAAGTATTACTCGTACATCTAATGCTCCAATCACAAAAAAACATTGCTTTACATCATTAAAAGTTGCCTAAAATCTGGGTATAATTATTTTGTGTCTATTTCAAGTGCGTTTATGAGAATTCTCTTTCTTCCACTTTAAAAGTAAACGGGTGTGCACCACTGATCCGACAATAGATCCTTAGCTTTACTAACAGTGACCGACCCATACAAAACTAGTTTTTTTTTAATAAGGTGAACGCACTTAATTTTAAACTTCGCAAATAAAATTCGAGTTTATGTTATAAGATTTAACTACCGAGGGTGAAAGAGGTCATGAATTGGTTTTAAACATCCTCTTTGACTAAGTAACTACCACATCTGGAATATTACACCGAAAAACATGTTAAACAACAAAATATGTTGCTTTGATTATAATCTTATTGCAGTGCTATAAAACAAAGCAACACAAACAGAAAGAAACTTGCAATAAAATAAAACTGACCACATCTGTTAATTCCAAGGGGTGAATGTGTGTCAATTTAAGTGATGGTACGCCCATCTCAGACATTAAGGGCGGGAATCACGAAATGTAGTAATTCTCAAAAAGACTTTATTAACAAAATTGTGTGTGGCATATGTGTAAAGTCCCTTGCACTAAATCTGTGCTCAAAGTCTTCTCGGGTGCAACGCTTCCCTCATTCACTGAAAGAACTCCAGAGATCTGTGAGTGATCAATCTACAGAGTAAGGCCCAAGGAAGACAGAGGGTCAAATTGTTCCTTGTCAGAACTGTAGACAGTGTGTTATTCCACCTGTCATGAAACGCATGAGTGTTGAAGTGCAAACACTTCTACCAAAAAGCTCGGGGTAGGAATGTTAATGCATGCAAAGACATGGAAGGAACATAGAAGGGCGGACATGTCAATACCCTTCCGATGCACGACGGTTCCAACAGTGGTGCATGACAACATCAGAAGGCCCACATGACTCATGGGGGCCAAAGCATAGCAGAGAAGAGCAAGGGGTGAGTCCCCACCGCTGCAACAAACAAGGAGGGGTCTCGTGGAACAGTGGAGGGGAAATATGCACTTTAGGCCTGGCCCTCCTCCGGGGTGCAGGTCCTGCTAATGAATACACATCTGAAAGAAACGTGGCAACGTATTTGTGTGTTTCCCCTCGCACCAATTTGCGGTCTTATGAATCTGTATATTGCAACTACGCAGAAAATCTCCTCAGTCAACAACATACATAGACTCAAAGTCTGCCTTGAAAGCATTCCAACCTGTATGTCAACAAACTAGCTGATGCTAAACCCCAAGTACACCAAATTCATCCTGCTCCCCAACAACTCCAAACCTTTAACGATTCAGTCCCAGCTCCCGAATTTAAACCTAATGGGCTTCACAACCCAAATTATTTTAAAGGCCAAATTCCTCACGTTCACCCTCAACTCGAACCTCTCAATCAAACAACTCATTGCTATGAAGAGCTAAACAGCCGGTTTAATTCTCTCTCCTAGGAGAAGTCTTCAGAATGATAGTTAAAGCAGAAGTCCTCTCCCACCGAAATGGATGCAACGCCCTGACTAGCAGCGACCCAGAGACCGCACTCATTTCCCTGAAAAGCATTGTTCACAGCTCATCAAGGGGCTGAAAAAAGCCAACCACATCAGCCTCACACTATAGGTTCTGCACTCGCTCCCCCTGTAAGCCCATTCATGATCATCCTATTACAAGGCTCTCTACACCAAGACACCCATCTACCTACCTAACAAACTAACAATGTCTTGAGCTCAACGCCAGATGATGAGTTCCAAGATTACAGAATAGCCACGCCAGGAAGGAGAAAATAAGGGAGAAAGTCATCTCAGCTAACAATTCCAGGATCTGGAACAACATCCCCTTTGACATTACAACAGCACTAACCCTCCTAACAATTCAGGAAGAAACTATAATATCACCTCGTAAAGAAACAATACCTCCAAAAGGCTGACTTCTCACCCCATCCACTAGTTCTACCTCCTCGCATTTGTTCTCTCCCCCTATGTATTTTCACTGGGCTTGGTCCGTTGCTTTCCACCTAGGTTTGTGCTTTAGAAGAACAAGTAACTTACCTTCAGAGACGCTCTTTCTGATGGATACTCTATATAACTACCGATTCCCACCTTGTCAATACCCACCAGTCACCAGAAAGGATCTGGAGACTTATTTTCAACAATTGCCTCACAAGGAGGTAGATGGTGTAGTGCGGCTCCACACGGACGCCATCCCGTCCTGTAAATGGTCCCAGAGTCACATATATTTGCCACCTGTGTTATCTGAGGTTAGTTTCTTTCTGAATCCTGTTTGTGCCGTCTGAGTTGGAGCCTTTAATTAGTCATATTTGACAGTGAGCAGATCACAAAATTGTGACCTTTTAAAAGATAGAGAAAGGAGCCTACTCTACTGAACAGGGAGAGGAAGGGCCGGTGAGGAAACTGCGGTTATATAGAGTCTCCATCACAAAAAGCGGTACCGAAGATAAGCAACTTGTTCTTCTGGTGGGTACTTCTAACCACAGATTCCTCACCTTATGAAAATATGTCAAACTAGCACCTCCCAAGGTTGTGGGTCTGTTGAATGGCTCAAACCAAAAAGTCTTACAGGACCAAACAGTCAAAGTGTCCCTCCAGCCAGAGCTGACTATCAAGGCAGCAGTGTTTGGTGAATGTGTGAACTGATGTCCATGTTGCAGCCTGACATATGTCCAAGACATACCAGTGCAGTGGTATCTGCCTTGGCCCTGGTGGAATAGAACCATAAGCCTTCAGGAGTCTGCTTTTTCACAAGTGGGTGTCAAGTTTTAAGGCAGAGATCCATCCACATTTAAATGGTTCTCTTCTGCACAGCTTTGTCCTACTTTGACCCTGTGAACCCCACAGAGAGCTGATAATCCACCCAAGGGTACCTGGGATCCAACCAGTGGAGTGTTTCTATCTCTTTGAAGGAATGAGGAGAAACAAAGAACACCGGAAGGGTGATGTTGTCTTACATGGAAAGGTGTCACAACCTTAGGCAGTAATGATTTGCTAGCCCGAAGCACCAGATTTGTACTGAAAAAAGGAGGTGTATGGTTGTTGTACAGACAGTGATTGCAACTCACTCATGCAATGAGTTGATGTTATCACTATAAGGAACAGAGAATAACTAAGCATCGTTCAAATGGAGTGCACATCAAATAAGTGAGAAACATTTGAGAGAGATCACATTGGGTGAACGCAAGGGACATCTGTGGATAAAGCCTTTTCAAAACAACTGATAATATGTACAAGGGTTGATTTGATAATTATAGAAAGGCCGATAGGGCCTACAAATAAACTTTAACATTTTCCACAGCAGGGCCTTGCCAGGCTAGAAAGAGCACAAACAGCAACACATCAGACAACTTTGCATATCGGGATTGTATCTGTCAACAGTTACTCAACTGACAAACTTCGCCTAGTGTCCTGCATAGATGGTTTTGTTGAATGGGCACCTGCACACCAACATGTCATCCACTATTTCAGGTCAGAGGACCCAGGCAGTTAGCTGCCACCGCTCAAACTCCATGCATGAAGGTGTTAGTTGTGTAGACTCAGATGGAGGACTCTGCCTTGTGGCTACAAGAATTGGCTTTCGCACTCTACAGCGCAAGTATGAACATTTCACTTTCTCACTGGTGGTGGAAAGAATAATCCAGGGTCCTACCTATGGCCAGAAGAAATTGCAAAACCTGTCAGTGCACTTGCAATACATGATCAGCTAGGCAACACCAGCTAATTTAATCTGCCCTGGAGTTCAAAGATCCTGCCCTGAGTTGACTATCAGGGAAATTACCTGACCATTCCATTTCTTAAAGGTGCAGAGCCACCTGGCACAGAATTGAAGTCCCCCTCCACACAGTTTGTTGCAGTACACCATATGGCAATGCTGTTGGACGTACACCAGCTCTCTCTTGATGGATGAGAGAAAGGTTCTTAGTGGCAGGCAAATTGCCTGCAACTCCAACAAACGGATACAGAGGTGGGTCTCCTCCTGGGCCCAGAGTCCTCTGATCCCCACCTCTCCCAGATGACCATTCCAACCTGAGCACAATGCATCCATCACATCCATCAGCCCTGGGTGGGTTGGGAAAAGTGGTCTGGCACCAGTCCAGTTGCAGTCTAGCAGCCACCACTGCAACAGGGGTGTGGAATTCTTATAGCCAGACACCCAGGACATACTGTTTGGGGTCAAGGACAACAAGATTTCATTATTATTTTGTCCTTGGGACAAGTAAGCCCAACCCCCTGCAGCACAAACCCTTTGGCAGTGACACATTATGGATCAGGGAAGGGCATTGTATGCAGCTAGTGTAATATTGATGTCATATGTTAATTATGTTTTAACTTGTATTTATGGTTCATTAATGCAAAGCCTTTATTATTAGGGTGAGCACTCTAAGAAAAAGTTGTGGGCTCAGAGTGCACTACTGACGATAGTTCCCATATAAAAATGTGCACCCACATTTGCAAAGTTTAACAATATGAGGCTACGTGTAATGCTTCCAGAATGCACTCTGGTTAGATGCAAATATTTGCAGAATCTTTAAAGCAAGATTGGTAATTCTTTGCTATCAAAATAAAATGTTCACAAAAATGCAACTATTTAAAAAAACGTTTAGCTAAACTACTGTGAAATTTTAGGTACCGTTCCTTTGAGCCATCACTTAGTAAAACGTGTTGATGCATGCCAGTATTTCCCCCCAAAATATTCATATTTGAAAAATTAGTTTAACTAGTTCCAAAAAGACTGTGGGAAACATGAAAATAAACAACGCCAATAGGTCTGACATTGGTGGTCAGCCTTTTGGTATTGTCAATGTGTCTTGTTTTCACATAGTTTTTGCAAAATTTAATTGTTGTGGGAGTTGTGGGGCCCTCACCATCATAAAAAACATTGGCAAAAAGCAAAAATATTTTTTGGTCTCAAAAAGCACACATTGCCACAGTCCTGGCACTGAACAAAACTACTTTATGTGCCAATAGGCCCCTTGTGAAAAAGCAGAATGCTGTCACGCTGAAGCCAATAGAGAGATATCATTTTAATAAAACAAAAGGTTTTGGATAACCAATTAGGGCCACAACATTTAAAGAAAATCACAAAAGTGCACCCATAGTATATGTCCTTCCATTGGTGCATATTTGTGGCTTTCATGAATTTAGAAGAATTAGCAGAAGAAGGCCAGGAAATTGTACTCCTAGAAATAATTGTAAACTGCATTTCAGCACGAGCAAATATGCATCTGTAGATTTGCCCACACAATCATCTGTTGAGAGTTTACATGTTCACTTTCCTTCCAACCATGTTTTTCCAACCCGGGAAGAAATTTTACTTCTTCCCTTGTCAGGAGTAAAGTTTCAGCCTTTCTCAGTATGGGTAAAGATTAGAGAAGGACTGATGAAAACCCCTAAAAATTAAGTTAGTAGGTTTGCACAGACTCAAAAGGGCTTTCCAATCCTTGAACTTGCCTACCCCTATCTCAAGCCCCAGTATGTAGATCTGCTAAAAGGTGGCAAAATAAGGGCAATGCTAGTATGTATTCAAACCCCAAAATAGTAAGAGCCCTGGCATATTCAGCGAGGCTATTATCAACGCTCTTGTATAACAAGATTGCCATAATTTGGTGCCACGCAACATGGCACCATGGCACCAAAGGGACAAGTGAATTGTTTTTTACAGGACAAGTAGATTTATGACGCAGCCTGTCCCATGAACAAGTAGATATTTGAAAAAATTCCACACCCCTTCAAAAGGTTTATTGGGAAACATATTTGCTAAACCTTTTAGATACCTTGCAACAAGAAGTGATTTAAACAAGGAACACTGGTCCAGTAAAAGCAAATACACCAAAATGGCAGACAAATAACCTGTAATGGTGCCCAGTGTAAGTCCTCACTGGGTCAAAAAGAAAGGAACAATAAGACATCTAGCAGTTTGGCTTGTAATGGATCTGTGTCGTGGACTGAGCACCAGGTGTAAATGGACTTAGTAGAGAAGGAAGACTGAACACAGTCAACTGCCGCCACTCAATCTCTATGCATGAAGGAGTAGATTATGTGCAGGACACTGCCCTGTTGCTGCAAAGAAGATTCTCCCTAAGCAGAAGTCAGATCATGGGACAGATGCTCATGCCCAGAAGCTCCAGGTGCCACATTCTCCTGATCCAATCCAGAGCCACTAGCATGACTGAGACCTAGTAGTTCCCAATCTTCTCCGCAACTTGGGACAGGAGAAGGGAGAGGTGGAAAGGAGTATAGGAATTTCATGTTCCACTCTAGACTTGGATGGAATTCAACAGGTTCCCTTGGTGATGGGCCTGATGATACTTCAGGTTCCACTGCAGACCCTGGAAGCCTCTGGGCCACCCTTACTGAGAGCCAGGACAGAGCTGAAACATCAGGATTACAGCCCAAATGTCCTGGGCTTGCTGTGACAGAGGGAAGGCCCCAAAATTCACAGTATCCAAAATTGCTCCAATGAAAGGTAATCTGTGCAGAGGAGTCGAGTATGACTTTGGCACGTTGATAGTGAACACCAACAATGTCAACAGGTTTGCCGCCTTTCAGAGGTGGTCTATGACTGACTATGGTGAGCCCGCATTCAACAGTCTGTCACTGAGGTAGGAGAGAACTGGTATCCTCAACCTCCGAAGGTGTGCCACAACCACCCCCATTATGTTTGTAAACACCCAAATGGGCAATAGTGATTCCTGCAAGTCCAGGGCCCCCATCTAGTCGCCTTCATCCACCGCAGACAGAACCTGAGCCAATGTGAGCAACCTGAATCAGTCTTTCCACAGGAAGGTGTTAAAGAAGGGGGGCTCTAAAATAGGACAAAGGCCTCTATTCTTTGGTACGTGGTAATAGTGGGAGCAACAATCAGTCCCTATTTGCGAGGCTAGTACCCGCTATATGCCACCTTTGGACAAGGCAGCCTGCACCTCCTCCAACAAAATGACATGGTGCTCCTCTGAAAGCCACTCTGATGTGAGTGGAAGATGCAGCAGGTCAGAAAGGAAAGGAAGGGCATAGCCCTGTTCAACGAACCGGAGGACAATCTGTCAAACATGATAACTTTGCCACAATTGGAAAAAATGGTTGGCTTCGGCCTCCTACATGGTGGTTGTGTACCACCACTAAGGACAAAATAAAGTGGCTAGGAAACTCTTGCCACAAAGTTGAGGGGCTGGGTTGATCACTCTGCCTGGTGACCTTCACATTGTCTGCCTGAATTTCAGCTCCACCCCAAAAAGACTTGGTTAACTGTTGCGGATGTGAGGGGGCCTAGCACTACCTGTATGCAAGCCCTTTGGAGTAACCTCAAAAGGGAAGAAATTGCTAGGGAAACTATCCATAAGGTATGCCTAGACATCCTCAGAAAAGCTGGTAGATTTCATTCAGGTGTGGCAATGAAGCACTAGCCTGGTGTCGACTACCCAACCCAAGCAATCAGTAGTATCCAGGCCACACCTTATCATGTATTCGGCCTCATCATGACCATCATGAATAGTTTCAGCCAGGGAGACACACAAGTCTTCAGGGGCTGCTAGCAAGATCTTACCAACCATGTTCCAGAGGGATCAGTCTATTAGGCAAGTGGCGTTGACAGACCTTAAAGCAATACTGGTTGGTGAGGACATCTGTTTCCCTTAGTTCTCACTGACTCACTGGTGGGGGTAGAGGGAGCAGTGTCCCGGGGAATGAATTGGGGTTCACCTTGCTCATGGAACTTGATCCTCAGACCGTCTGAGGTCGGATTCTGAATCAAAAAATCAGGGATGTCTGGTGCCTGGCAACCTATCTGTTTACTGGGGTGCAAGGAAAAGGCTTTTCCCAACTGCCCAGCAGTGTGTCACTAAGGGCTTTGTTCAATAGTAGCAAAAGCTCAGAAGAAGCCTGCCCAGGCTGTAACAACCCTGTGAGGACATTAGTAATTTCCTTCACAGAAAGGAGGTAGGTCCAAAACCTTAAGTGCACGCCTACTCACTACAGCAAAGGAGGGAAATCCAGTATCAGGGGAAGCATTCAGCTCATTGGTCTCCTGCAAATCCATGTCATAATCATAAGGAAGGGCAACTCATCCGAATCATTTCCATTGTCATCACCAAATGCTGTTTGACTCCGATCAGAATAGGAGACAAACAGTTAGTGAAGCACCTCAGGATGGCTCTGTGGCAGAGGAAGAGATTTATCTGATTATGACCAAATGGGGACTGTGTGTGTTAAAGTGGATTTGGGACATGACCGCAATCAAGGCCAAGAGGAATTTGGCTCAGAGTCGGACACCAGTTTTGGTAGAGAGTCCTCCTCCGGCACCGTCAGGGATGATGTCAAAGATGAAGGGATTGGTGCAGACTTTGGCATTGGAGTGAAAGTTACCTCTGAATCAGGCACAGAACCCAAAGCAGGTTCTAGATGCACATATAGCACAGAGGACAGATCCACCAGCAGTAACCAGACTGGAGGCCCTTGCAGATCCTTGAGGCCAGAAGGTGCACCTGAAGAAACAGAAAGAGCTCAAAAGATGTGCAACATAGCCTCCTTAAAGTCCTCAATTTGTTGCAATGTCTTCAACGACCCAGGGAACTCAGGGTGCATTGGGATCAATAGTGCAATCAGCTACTCAGTGGATTGGAGCAAGAATCAATGGCATGCTGACACACTCATTTCTTCTCTGGAGAGAGGGAGTGGTGGCATGGGACAAGTCCTGCTGGTTTTTCTGTGTTTCCTGTTTAACTTCAATTTGGACTTACCAGAAAGCTTCAACCCGTCATAGGACGAATTTGGGTGCGTGAGTGGGTCAGTGCATTCGACTTTGACCCGGAGCGGGACTTGCACATTTTCATTTGGTGTTTGACGACATACAGCTTGGCTTCACACCCCCAGAGTGCTTTCCTATTCATCTGGGTGCATTGCCGAGACAACTTGGAGAAGTGCCCTGAGTCCAAACACCAAATGCATAAACTATAAGCCTGGCACAGTTATTTGTGACCGTGCATACAAGAAAGACATCTTGTAATTTTAATAGGGGGCATAATTCCCTTGTACTCTGGATTTAACTTTTTGAGAAATATTCTTGTGAATTTATGAGGAAAAAAAGGGGGAGAGGAGTGGAGCTCCAGATCTGCATTCAAAGGCCCTGAAAAAAGGGAGCTGACATGAGCAGGAGGTGGAGCTTATATGCCGGCCCACTCCTCACGTCCAAATGGAACAAGGTCAAATGGTAGTTGTATGGAGCCATCTTCAGATCCAGTTTCGTCCCTGGAGATATTCTAAAGCTCACGAATAGCTAAAAGTTTTCATCAGAAAATAAGACAACCACTCTCAAACATTGTTTTACTAAATATGAAACGGTGTACATCGCTTCTGGCCCGGTTAGAACCCATCAATAACATGCGAATAGTTAAGCAACAGCTGAATGAAACATCATCCATGGGTTGTTCTCTGTTTACCTGCTGCAATATTTTTACAGAACTATCTTTGATGCTTTGTGCGTAAATGTTATTTTTTGCTAAATAGGTCTTCTATTGGGCATTTAAATTACTCAAAAAGAAATAAAGGCACAACTAAAGAAACGTTTTGACAGAAAAATGTGATGTCCAGGTAAAAATTGTATATCTTGTCACGTGAAGACTAGTTCATCTGCAGGAGGATCCTGCGGCCGGAAAATCAATAAGCATAACAGATCTTTCGCAGTCTGAAATTTAGGGTTAAGGGTGTTCCCAAGGAAGAAGCACAGGGTGGCTGTTGATAGCAATGGTGACCCATAGTCACAAATCGGTCAGTGTTCATGAACCCTCCCACCAGGTTTCACAACCAATTAGCACACTATTTAGAGTCATAAAGGTTACATTAAGTCTGAAAACTGACTGTAAACACACTTATTGAACCTTACTTTCTGAAGGAAGACAAAGACATTTATCTACCTGGAAAATGATGTTCCAGCTACAAAAAAAGTTAAGGAAATACTAAAATGTGCTGTCACACCTTAACCATAATCGTAAAAACGAAACTTAACAGTTAATACACACAAATTAACAGTTTTAGTACATTTTAATGTATATATTAAGGAGTTTTGTACATCTACAAACGCAGCAACTCCGTTACGCTTGCATGTACGTGTCAACATATGATTTAAAAAAAATAACTATTTTTTTGTGCATCTGGTATGAGTGTGCACAACGATTTGCAGACTGTTATCAAGGGATTTGCACAAAATGTAGGCACAAAGCAGGATCTGAAGACATTCATAAATGAACCGCCATAAAACACGCATCGTTGCTCTAACCTGCTTTGAGCCTGGCCATATCCAAGATGATGCCTAGTATAGTCAACGACTGTGTGAAGTTCAGTTTGTAATGCACCTTACTCTGGAAGCCAGATTCAGGAGCGTCTATTTTTACCTGCATTGTCATCGTTTGGATTAGTCTTTTAAAGCAAGTTATTTTTTGGTTTACACCATACACCCCTTTGACTTCCTTAGCGATCAACTCTGCATGTTTGATTGTATCTTAACCCAACATTTACTTTCTATTGAACAAGGGGCAGGTGGTAAACTTCAAACTGTTGTGGCATAAATCTACACTGAAAGTTGTTTGCAGAGATTTTTGCAATGAATACGCTAGAATGAAAGAGAACGGGGAAAGTTGTAACATGGCGGAAAGACCAGGAGCAAAAAGTTGGAATACTTGAAAACAAGATCAGCATAGCTATCTAATGGGACCTAGAAATACTTTTGGAATTGCAATGTAATCAAGCACCATGAAGTGCTAATACAAAAAGCTACTCCTCAAACTCAATGTAAAAATATTAAAGTTTTCAGATTTCCAACCAAGGAACCTAATGGCAAAGAGAAAGGTGGAACAATTATAGCAGAGCAGAGGGAGTTTAATAACAGAAAGATTTACCTATCGTTTTGGAGGATTCTCCGGGTTGAGAGGCAACTTGTCCTAATCAATATTTTTTCCGTTGTGAGCTCAGAGATGGTCTGGACTTTTGAAGTTCTGATTCTGCCAGAGGGTTTTAAAAACTTGGTGTGTATGTGACCAGCTCTCTAAAATCTTGTTGAACCAACATTATCTTTCCCCTTTAGATACCTTACAAAGATAATTGGATCATTGCTCCTGTTGGAAATGGGGTCTCTAGTTTGCAGGGGTATGCGCCCTGCCCAAGTAGGGACTACAACCCTAGTCAAGGTAAGTAAAATACACAACCTAAATCAACCTGTGCTCACCCTCTGGCAGCTTTGCACAGAGAATACAGGCTTAACTTAGAAGGCAAAGTGCAAAGTACTTGTGCAGCACACACACTGAAATCACAATGAAAACACAACAAAAAGACTCTACCCCAGGGTAATACAACAGAACTTATTTAAAATGTGTAAATCAAGACAAAAATGACAAACATCCAATCGTTAGATCAGAAGATATGATTGTTGCAGGAATAAATATCAAAACAGTGCTAGGTCTGGGTGAACTAGTTTCAGAGCCTTTAAGATAATTCAATTCAGTGGTATAATGTTCGGAATACGGCTCTAGGCTCTGCATCCCCCGTCACTTGAGTACCTGCAGGGATGGTTGCCGCTGCAGTTGCTATCGGTGGGCCTGCTGTCCGGGTGTCAGTGGGTCTCTCACGTGGGGCCTGCGAGTCGGGGCTGCGGTACAGCACTCAGGGGAGGGGCTCCTTCTGTCCAGGTGTTGTCAGCTTCTCACTTGTGGGCCGCGGCACTGGGAGTCAGGTTGCGCTGCATTGTGGCCAGTTAGGAAAGCTGACCGGCGAGCAGACAGCCGGCGGTCTTGTGGTTGTAATCCCACAGGGCAGCGCTGCTTGCAGCACTGCCCTGCTGATTACAGGTTCCCTTTCCACCATCCTTTGCATGACAGTAGCTCCACCATGCAAAGGCTGGCAGAAAGTGGGTGCGGGAGCCCCAATCGTGGCTTCTGCACTGCCCATGCACTTGGCATAGGCAGTGCAGGGGTCCCCATGGACAGCCCCGTCGCGCTTTCCACTGCCCGGGCAATGGAAAGCGCAACAGGTGCTGCTGCACCCGCAGCACCGCCACATTGGCGTTGACTCCATTACGAGCCGGCGTCAATGTTAAGGCCCTGTTCACCGCAGCGTTTCCACCCGCCGGCCCTGTGGTGAACTCTTAATAGGGCGGGTGGTGTTCAGGCCACACAAGCGGTCTGATGGTGGTACGAGTTTGGCGGGCGGCCTCAACCGCCTGGCAAACTCGTAATAGGGGGCTTTATCTACATTAGTAGAAATCCCAAAATCCCAAAATTCTCTGAATTGCCACCAGCAACATGGTGGTCTTGGAGGTTTGGCAGGTCACCCTTCTGGTCATTAAATGAAACACAAAGCGATGGGTGAAATTCCCCTTTGCATTAGGATAAAATTGATTTATAGAATTTCCGCACTTAAATGCATAGGGCCCAATTCACTTGGTGCGGAGGCTCCACAGTTGTGAAGAGATCGCCACACTTGCGGCAGGATCTCTGCACTGCAGTTTCTCATTGCGGAGATCCTGCCATGACTGCCAAGCCTCTGCCACGAGTGCAGAGGCTCTTTGTGAATAGGTCCCACAGTCTTTCAGTCTCATCTCTGGGCCTTTTCTGACCTGCAGAAAGAATTCACTCTCCATAAATCTCAATTTTAATGGTATCTATAAATAAATTAGGTATGCCATACCCACTGACACAATTACTTGCCAGACGACGCATCACCATCCACTGGGTGAGCCCACAGCCCCCGGCACTACTGAAATTGAGGACTGATTTAATGGAATGGGCAGTAGCCGAGGAGCGCCGTCTCCGAACGGTCTGTACTGATGAACATACTGAGAGGGATCTTGAGATAAGCGGGGACATGGCAGATTGGCTGGGAAGGCCCCCGTGCCCTTTCTCTATCCGGGGATCACGCATACACACACACACACGCACCAGCAAACACTAAATGCTCATTTCAATTCCTTATAATGGGTTCTGAATAATCGTTTGATTGGTTGCTTTTGTTACTGCTTTATGCAAATGAAGAAATTTAAAAGAAAAAAAAAAGTATGCCATATCCCCTCATTTGACACAATACCAAGACCGCTGACCTTAGTCCCCTGGAAGCTAGATTGGTAATTTTGGAACCTAAAGAAATTCTAAACTTTATGGCACACTAATCATTAACTACCCCAACTCTTTCCTCGCCTGGGAGTCTAATGAGGGCGAGTCACCAGAAGACGGCAGCTATGCCCTCATGTCTCCTACAGACACTGCAAGGTTGTCTGCTTGCCTTCTGATTCAGTTCTAAAACTTACATAGACTATCACAACAGAGAAAGACTTTGTGGAGTCCTCTGATCCCATGCCCCTATTAATAGGATGCCATATTGAAATTGGATCCCTCTTCCATACAATTTGGGAATGCCCAAATATCCAGATATAATGGGATAAGATTTTTGATTCCCTCTCAAAGGTTGCTGGTTTAACAGTAACTTCCTCCCTTCAAGAATGCAATATTGCACATTATAGATGACATCTACACCAGCTGCTACATGAATGCTTTACTGCACCTGGGGTTAGAACTTGCAAAGAGAGACATATCGCCCAAAACAAGAGTAGTAGTTCACTCGGTATGGAAAGGTGAAAGGGAATTAATTAATGCCTCTTCTTAAAGCGGCCTATCTATTAAGCTCAAGATAACCTCTAAAACACTGTAAGATTTTCAGTGGTAGTCCCGTAAACATTTGTCCCCATTCCAGAAAAGCTTGTTGAACTGTATAATTTCACTGGATGTCAATTTAATATTTTGGGCTGGTTTGATATGCGTATGTTGTGAAATAAAAGTCAATAACATCTTTATTAAGAAAAATAAATACTGCCCTAAAAGGCTTGGCAAATGCACACCACAAACAGTATGTGGGCCATAATTAACTTTTGTACTGACTGCCTCTTATTCTTCTATCTCTCGATAGCTCCACTCGCAAAGTACCCGTTTATTTGGTAAGTGTTGGTACTTTGGATGCCTATCATCATCAGGCTTCTTTGAGAGGGTTACTTTAAAAAAACTGCAAAAAGGTGCAAATATTAATATCAGGAGATACAAAAATTTGTAAAGGTTGGTGGCAACTTGCCTTATGCGTATTACCTACTAAAACGAATCAAGATTGATCTATAAACGACAAGCTTTCAGCATAAGACTTCACATGAAGTACAATATTATATATGTGTGTGTTATTTGCTATAAAAGAAATCCATCCAGCCATTACCATTCACATGATTAAGAAAGCAGAAGCACATTTAATAATCATTGGAGATATTACCAAACATGGGGCAACAGAAAGAACAGTCTGTGCTCAGTGTTAGGTAAGGTACAAACAGATTTCTTTAATGCATTTGATGGAATTAATATATGCTTCAGTGGTAGAGAAGCATCTGTTATATTGGACTTTTGAGGTTCTTCAAAGTATGCACTCAACAAAGACCTCTTGTAACTAATCCAAGGGGTGGATGGGTCGCATGTTGATTTCTTTTGATGGTACAAGGTCAGTTGCGTGAGTTTTCTCTCACTCCACGCATCCACTTGGTACAGTGTCCTTACTTTTCTTATTTTTAATCTGTTTTTATTTTTCAAATGAAAAATTACAGACAACATATAAATCAACGCAGTGCAGGTTACAGCAGAGCAAGATGTCACAGACATATAATGATGCCCAAAGGGCGCATACAGCATTGCTTCATCGGTGAAGACATCACCACATCCCCAATCCCATAAACCGGTCCCACATCATAATGAGACCAGACCGTTGATAACATAATCAAGTCGGGATAGATCAACTCCACATTCGGTCGTCACAAGTGCAAAGAGGGAGAGTGTGTTTCCCCGTCCCCCACCGCCCCATTGCTACTCATGGAACTTGCATCCTCCTCATCAGTGAACCGTTCCAGAAGTGCACCCAAAGCAGCCACATCAGTAAGAGCCCTCTCATCGCTACGTGTTATGCACATGTGTTTCTCCTCCGCCGCCCCCCACTCAAGCAGATCCCGCAGCCAGGCAGAAATCGCAGGGGTCCGCACGCTCATCCAGCCAATCGCTACTCTACGCTTGGCCAATACTAACGCTAACTGTACCATCCTGTAGACAACCCCTCTACGCCGCTGCCTGCGCACCACACCCAGGAGACCACACAACAAAGTGGCCTCCAATTCAAGCTCAGTAGCCTCAGTGATCGCCGCCATCACCTCCTGCCAGAATACATGTACCGCTCTACAGGACCATGCCATATGCAGGAATGAAGCACCAAGCTCACCACATCGAGGACAACAGGCCCCTCGACCTGGGTCTAATTTTATTTAGTTTCCTGGGAGTGATATATGTGCTGTGCACAAAGTTAAAATGCAGCAATTTAAACCTATGATTAAATGAAACCGTTCGGATCAAAGATAAGGCAGCATCCCAGTCAGCATCCTCAATAGGCAGCCCCAAACCAGCTTCCCACGCCTTACGTCCCACGCTAATCACAGTCGGTTAATCCTCCAGTAGTGCCCTGTAGAACCGAGCAATCAAGTGCGTATCCTCACCCCAATTAAGAAGACCGTTCAAAATCGAGGAGGCCCTGGGGGCCAACAGGAAACCATCCCAGATTTCGTGGGTCACACTCTCAAGTTTTGCATATTGCAGAAACTGGCCAGAGCCCAACTACAGTGTCCTTACTTTGACAGAATCCACAGTTGAGTGCTCAATAACTGCTGAAGTGACTATTTTGGATGTGTACTGTCTAGATGTGGTTTAATGCCATGTTGAAGATCCCTACTATGATCTTTATAAAGAAAGAATATTCTAGCAAGAAATATTGAAGATCTCTTGTGAAATACAAAATAACAGTTTGCGGGGTTTTCCTCTTTGATCTAGATGCCAATCAAGGGCAGAATATTTTTTTCTAAATTTCTAGAACAGGCCCGTACATAAACCATAGAAGACACGTTGGGAAGAATGCGGTCTATTTCGTACACAATGTTGTAACCATGTAGGTTTTCCTGTTTCAGTAGCTTCTCGCATTCACTCTTTTCTGTTTGATTTACTGGTGACCCATTTACTCTTTAAGCTCTTTTCTATGATCAACTTGTGGGTAGTTCTCCAGAGAATGGGTTGAAAACCTTTTTAATAGTAGGGGCGTGGCCTGGAGCCCATGGAGTGAGCAGCCGAGGAAAGGAGCTCTGGCCCGGGTTCCCCCATCCGCATATATCCTGGGCCCAATAGCTTAATAATTTGTGCAACAACTTCCCCCCCCCCCCAGGGTCCAGGGGGGCGGGAGCGCACGAAGAAACAAAGAGGTGTAGCAGCGACGGGGTCCGGAGATGGCCCGACACGACGGCGCTCGCCAGGCCGCCTGACTCCAAAATGGCGGGTGAGACGGATCTGGCCGTGCGAGCGCTGCCTCTGGGAGCCACTGAAGCTGCATGGCGTGAGGGGGCAGGCCTCTCCAAGAAGGCACAAGGACAACTGTAGATGGGGGAGCCCAGTGGCCTGGTGGTCACGTCGGGCCTAAGGAGAGACCGCTGGTGGCCCCGTCCCCCTCCGACAGAGGTAAGCGCCTCCGACTGGGGGACACAAAGGAGGCCTGGGACGGTCGGGCCTACAGTGAAGACCTCGACCACCTAGAATCAGCAGTGGGAGCGGGGTGCGAGGCGGTACCCCCCCCCTCCCCACCCCCGTCCCCCAAGGAAAAAAGACTGAGTGCGGCCAGGCTGCGTGGGACAGACAGATGGTTGCGGCGAAGTCGTGACGACCCTCTTACCCCGAACCTGAATGAGGTGAGGGTGCGGGGGAACTCACCCTTGGTGAAGGCCCGTCCTAGATCGCTGGCACAGCACGGAGGAGCCTGGAAAGGGATGAAGAAGCCTGGCTAATGGACTTTGACATATAAACAGTCAGTGCTGTAGCGGAACGCTGGGGAATCACAACATAATGGGAAAACCAGCAAGAAAAAGGACATGACGAGTCCATGGCACACAAAAAGACCAACCCACCTCCTCCCCTACAAACATGGCACAGACTCTTGATGTCCCAGTGGGGGGTGGGGGGGCGTCTGGGAGATATACTGCAGGCCATCACGTCATCCAGGGAAATCCTGGAGTCTAAAATTGACACACTTGCTACGGATTTGGGCCTCTTGAGAGAGGACCAAGGACGCCTGTCAGAAAGAGTTGCAACAACGGAACGAAGTATGGAGGAGCTCAAACCGGAAATGACAGCGACAAGCGACTGTGTAACTGCCCTTGGGAAACAAATAGAGACACTAATGGATGAGGATGCTGAGGATGCCGAGAACAGGTCAAAAAGGAATAACATCCGGATAGTAGGGCTACCCGAGAAAGTTGAACTAAAAGACTTAACAAAGTATCTTGAGAACTGGATCAGCTACGGTAGCACCTGAGGGCCTGTCGTGATTCTTTCCCTTCGAGAGGGCACATAGGGTGCCGGCCCAATCTCCCCAAACCCCGGGCCCCCGCGGCGGCCGGTGGTGGCCCGGCAGCTGCACTATAAGGACCGGGACCACGTCCTAGCTCAAGCTAGAAAAGGTGGGGAAATGAGAGTGGAGAATAACATATTCCGAATTTTTCCTGACTTCTCTCGCGAGGTACAAAAACAAAGAACAACTTTCTTAGAGATCAAGAAACAGTTGCAATTATTAAACCTCCCGTACACCATGCTTTTCCCTTCTACGCTGAGGGTTGCGGAGGGCCAAGGGGCGAGATTTTTCCGTACACCACAAAAGGCAAGGGAGTGGTTATATTGGCGGAAAGGCCCCACAGATGCAGGAGCACCTCGCAGACCCAGACCCAAGAGCAGACAACAGCCTTACCGTGGTCCCCGACACAGAGAGGCGGCGCCCACCTCGGAAGA
Organism: Pleurodeles waltl; assembly: GCF_031143425.1. Classification (NCBI taxonomy): domain Eukaryota; kingdom Metazoa; phylum Chordata; class Amphibia; order Caudata; family Salamandridae; genus Pleurodeles; species Pleurodeles waltl. The sequence goes on along the minus strand of NC_090438.1, from coordinate 582,743,483 downwards.
AGCCCAGGAGGAGAGACAGCGTGCCACGCGAGGATCGGACTCTGATGTGGAATCTGAGAGCCCGGCGGCAATGAAGGTGGTGACACTGGGAACATCTGAGGATATAATTTGACACCATGGCCAAGATTTGATGTTGTCACATGGGACCCTGCTGCTGCGACGAATCCAGTACCTGACGTGAGATGACTCGTTGAGGCTTTAGAAATACCGACGGGGGACCTACCCGGTGCCGTCAGCTCCACGCAGCTGGAGAATTACTCTCACCCACCCCTTAAGTACTGATTTCAGGTGGTAATAGTTTGGATCGGGGGATGTTTTGACACCTGTCCTGGGGGAAGGGAGTTGGAGAAGTGGTTGATTATAGTTACTGGGTAGCCCGTCAACTGCCTCACCCAACAAATATCTAAGGAAGTAAACAATGACAATATGTGCCTACTGCACAATGTGAGGATGGATAGAGATACAAAAGTACTATTGATTTACAATGGGTGATCTACAAAATTACAAAGTGGTTTCCTGGAATATAAGGGGCATGCATAGTATGGCTAAACGTTATAAGGTATACTCCTATCTGCAGAGGAGAGGGGCTCACATAGTAATATTGCAAGAGACACACCTGACTGCAGCAGAAGGTATAGCACTGCAGAGAAGATGGAGGGACCAGGCGTATTACCCTACCTACTCAGCATATGCACGGGGCACCTTAATTTGGATAAGAGCGGGAGTACCGTTCCAAATGAGCACTAACTTATAGATCCTAAGGGGCGATTTGTAGTGGTCACTGGCAGGTTGGGGGGGGGGCGCGAGATATTACGTTAATAAATATATACGCGCCGAACACAGACAAAGCACATTTTTAGATCATCTTTTGAATGCACTAGCCCCCCGTCTGCTTCACGCAGCACTGATTGGGGGGACTTTAACTGTGTGGCCAGTCGTGAACTAGATAGGTCCCACCCCCTGTTGAGGGAATCACCAGTGAACGCTCTAGCTAAAAAAACTCTAGGGCGGGCAGGCAAAGTGGCAATTACTAGATTCCTGGAGGCACCTTAACCCAAGCACCAGGGATTACTCCTTCTATTCAGCAGTACACGACTTACATGTGCGACTGTACACTTTTTTATGTACGCCTGAGGTACATACTCAGGTCAGAGAAGCAGAGTACCTGGGAAGAACAATTTCTTCACAACCCTATCCTACTTTCTTTAACCTGGGAAAGAACGAACAAAAGCATTGCTACCTGGCGCCTAAAACCTGATTCACTTGAAGATCCTGCAATTCGGAAGCAAGTAAGGGAACACATCAAACATTATTTTGAAGGATAATGAGGCCACAGCCCCTTCCCCCCAGATACTGTGGGAAGCATTCAAGGTGGTGCTCTGGAGACGGTGTAACGCTGCATCTCCGAGAGATAGAGATAGCTGAGAAAGAGTTGCGAACAATGGAAAAACTAAGCCCAGAACGCAACGAGCTGCAGGGAGATGTTTGCAAAGCCAGAGGGAGGGTCACAGCACACACTGAGAGGCTCAGAGGCTTTGATTATAAAAACTACATGGTGAGGGCACATGTGGAGAGGGATAAGGAGGGAGCACTGTTGGCATGGTTGGCCAACCCTGCGAAACTGCGGGACCCCCATAATGGAGATCAGGACCCCTCCAGGAGATGGACTATATCGGCAGGACGAAATTAACCGTCACTTCGTCGAATACTATACTACACTTTATACCAGTGCTCCACATGGGGAAGGGGACGATAGACAGGCATTCCTTGGACATCTGCTGCACAGATGCCTCATGAGGTAGAGGTTTCAGAAATCAAGAAAGTCATTAACAGCCTGGCGAAGGGGAAAACCCCAGACACAGATGGTCTGCCAATAGAGTTTTAAGTCACATATCCACAGGAACTGACCCCTAAACTAGCGCAATTATATTGTAAGGCACGCAAAACGGAACACCTCCCAAATTCCACAAAGGAAGCCCTAATAATTCCCTTACTCAAACCTGGTAAACCGCCTGATGATAGCACAGCCTACAGGCTCCTATCCTTAATGAATTCAGACTACAAGATCCTAAGCCAAATACTAGTGACAAGGTTGCTCCAATATATGACCCGCTTGGTTCACTCTGACCAAGCGGGTTTCATCCCCACCAGGAATACTGCCCAGAATATCCGACAAGCTATCCACATTCTAGACACAGTCGTGCCACAGGTAACTTCGGCGACTATACTGGCAGTAGACATAGAAAAAGCATTTGACAGCTTAGAGTGGGATTACTTATACACAGTTCTTGCTCGCATGGGCCTCGGCGAGGGCTTTATTAAATGGACGAAACTATTATACACAGAGCCAAAGGCGTGGGTTCGAACCGGGGTCACAATCTCGGAGTAATACTCATTAGAAAGGGGCACAAGGCAGGGTTGTCCACTCTCTCCATTATTATTTGCTTTGGCAATGGAACCCCTGGCTGCCCAGGCCCAAGCCGCCACTTGATATTGTGGACTGATGCATGGTGACCGGCGTCACAAGATAGCACTATATGCGGATGACCTCCTCCTATTCTTACAAGACACTGTGCCGGACCTCAAGGGAGCCCGAGCACTCTTGGCACAGTTTGGCCGCTTGACAGGCTTACAGGAAAACTGGCAGAAATCATACTTGTTCCCACTATCGGCAGACTGAGACCCACCTGATGGGTTAGAGAATGTGTCATGGGAGCCCCAATGTATGTCTTATCTGGGAGTCAGGGTGTATCACACTGGGCGGACATCCTGGATTGTAATATAGGGGGCGCCATTAGGGCACTGAAAGCCAGTATAAGGTTTTGGAGGTCACTCTCACTCTCTGTGGCTGAACGAATAGCGCTCATTAAGATGGTGGCGCTGCCAAGGCTCTTACATTACTTTGCGGTTTTGCCGGATTGGGTCCCTGCCGTGCTTTTCCGGGTACTTGATTCATTACTCACGGTGTTCATATGGGGAGACGGGAGACGCAGAGTGGCCCTAACCACTCTGAAGCGACTTCGAGCGGAGGGGGGGAAGGGACTAGCAGTCCCGGACTTTGAGGCTTACTAATTAGCGGCCTAGCTGCAATGGCTGACCCAGTGGGTGGCAGAGGGTAGGACCCGAGCGGAAGATGGGGCCACTTCCGCTTCCCCTATTTCGGTACTGGCGGGCCTATTCTTTAATCTCACTGGGTCGGATCTGGCACTCGCTCCGGAGACTCGGGTCCTCTGCCGGTGTTGGAGAAGATGCCTCTATAGAACAGGCATATCTACACCCTACACACCTGAGATACCACTGCCATGACTTCAGTGGCTACCCCGAGCAGGCGACTGACAACCTGGGAGGAGGCAGCGGCCTTTTAGATGGGGGACCTATATCGAGAGGGTAACCTACTACCATTTGAAGATTTTCGGCAGGAACATGACCTGCCACTTGGCCACTTTCTGATGCATCAAGCACTTAAACGGACCATTGGTGCCCACTGGCAAATGGGAAATGTCGAGTCCAGCCCTCACAGGCCCAGCACCTACCTAATGACCTCAGATGGCACACAAAAAGCCATCACTGGCTTATATAGAGCAATCCGCGCAGAAGCGATGCGCCCCCTAGATGACCTACGACATAAATGGGATATAGACTTGCGGACCCTAATAACAGAGGGGGCCTGGGACCAGATCCTAGAGAGGGCACCGAAGCTCTCCCGAAACACTAGGTTTCAACGTATACATTTTTACATTGTACATAGAGCATATCTCACCCCAAAAAGACTCTGGAGCACCTCCATGTAAAGGATGCGAAATGTCCCTGATGTGGTGAGGAGGCGGCGGAATTTATACACATGTTGTGGTCCTGCCCCCACTTAATCACTTACTGGAGCACAGTGACGACACACATAGTGGAAATCATTCAGCGAGAAGCCATGTGCACACCAGCCCACTGTTTACTACACTGGTTCCACCACACTCCCAAGACTAGGGCAACTAGCAAATTCCAGGATCTTGCATATACACTAGCCAAACGAGAATTGACAAAGAATTGGAAGAACTCAGCAGGTCCCAACCTCCAAAGCTGGAAGAGGGAACTAAGGCGCTGGGCAGAGTATGAAAGTTTAGTGCTGAAATAGGAGCACGAACGGGGAAGGGGACCCCCAGAATTAACAAATGCTTGGAACTGATTGTCACAACATTACAGGAAGAAACGAGGGCTTCCCACATAGAAGGGACTGTGCATATAACATCACCCACAACATGAAGCGACAATACCTCCTCAAAGAGGCAAGTAAGCAGAGCAGGGACCAGAGCATATAAGTGACCTGTAAACTTGAGCACTCAGAGACACCATGGTGCAACACAAGCATAGGCACATTAAGAAATCACTGTACAGTGTTGAGGGCAGATGGGTGGCAGGGGCACGAGGGATAGTTTAGAGTTGAATGGCACTGATTATTAATGTATCCTAGCTCACTGATAAGAGAAATACACATATTAATGCTTCCCTTATGCATACGCATACAGAGATTCAACACACTCAAAGGGGCATGGCGGCGGATGGCAAATGTTTCTTCCGATTTACATCCTTTTGTAACTATGTAACGACAGCAAACGCTGCAAAATACTTAACAAAGATATGTTCAACAAGATATATGTATACAGACATTGGACCATTCCCGGTAAGGGGACGTTGTTGAACTAAAAAACCAATAAAATCTGTTTAAAAAAAAAAAAAAAATGTTTTAATAGCCGTTTGTAGTACAGACCTCTGAGTGCCAGTACTGTATACACATTAAGTGCAACAAAAGAGACAACTCTGCTAGAAATCAATGAATTATTCGCTGTACAAGCGCTCGAAGTCTAACTGCATCAGTCACTGAACTAATGTAATTTGTTTTACTGGACGCTAAACATCTTTCTTCCCAGAATGGGCCTGCATGGATGTGGAATTCCTATCGCCCGACGCCCGGGACATCTTGTTTGGGGTCAAGGGCAACAAGTTTGTTTGTTTACTTTGTCCTTGGGACAAGTAGGCCCAACCCCCTGCAGCACAAACCCTTTGGCTGCCTGTTTACAGAGAGTGGAACTCTCTGCAGTTGAGGTAATGTGTTGCCAAAAGATAATGCTGTTCGAACTTGTATTTATGGTTCATTATTTGAAAGCCTTCATTATTAGGGTGAGTGCTGTAAATAAATGTTTTAAGGTCACACTTCACTACTGACGTTGGTTCCAGTACAAAAAAAAAAAAAAAAATGTGTATACACATGTTTGAAAAGTTTAGGCTATGAGGCTAAGTATAATGCTCCCAGAATGCTCTCTGATTATATGCAAATGAAGTGTCATTTAGTAAAATGTGTTGATGCATGCTAGTATTTCCCAAAAATATTTCTAATGGAAAATCAGTGCAACCATTTTCAACACGATTATGGGAAGCATGAAAATAAACAAACACTGACAAAGCCAACTGATCTGACATATTTTTATAAGTCTTTTAGTTTCATCAATGCGTGTCTTGTTTTGACATGGCTTTTGTAACACTTTATTGTTGTGGGAGCTACCAGGCCCTCAACATTGTAACAAACACTGGCAAACCCCCCCAAAAACGTTTTTGAACTCTAAAAGCACACGTTGCCACCAGCGGCATAACAAAGGCCCCGCAGCCGCCCTCCAGGGGGCCCCTTCAGCACAGCACCTGCCCTGAGTGAGTCTGGAGAGGGGGCTCCTCCATGTTCTTTACAAAGGGGCACCCTCCAGTTTCGTTACGTCACTGATTGCCACTGTAGTTCCTGACACTGAACAAAACTACTTTGTGTGACAATATGCTCCTTGTGGAAGAGCAGAATGCGATCACTCACAGTAAAGCCGGCCGAAAGAGAGAGAAATAGAAGTTTAATAAAAACAAAATGTCTTTGTTAACACCAGACCTAATTAGGGACCAAGACCCACATGTAGGTAGCTTTTTGCATGTCACAAACAGTGACTTTTGCTGTTTGCGACATGCAAAAAGCACATTGCGATGCACAAACCCAGTTTTGCGATTTGGTAACCTGGTTACCGAATCGCAAAACGGGTTTGCGACTCGCAATTAGTAAGTGGTGTTCCCTTCCTAATTGCGACTCGCAGTGCAATGTAGGATTGTTTTGTGACCGCGAACGCGGGCGCAAACCAATCGCAGTTTGCACCCATTTCAAATGGGTGCTAACACTTTTGCAAAAGGGAAGGGATCCCCATGGGACCCCTTCCCCATTGTGAATGTCACTGTAAACATTTGAAAAGAAAACGTTTCATTTTTCATTTTTGTTATGCATCTCGTTTTCCTTTAAGGAAAACGGGCTGCATTACAAAAAAAAAAAAACTGCTTTATTGAAAAGCAGTCACAGACATGGTGGTCAGCTGTCTCCAGAAGGCCACCATCCCTGTGAGGGCCGCCATTCACGAGGGGGTCGCAAATTGCGACCCACCTCATGATTGTTCATGAGGTGGGCATTTGCGAAGCCCTTGCGAATCACAGATGGTGTCAGGGACACCATCCTACATTCGGATTTGCGACTCGCAATATGCAGGTCGCAAATCTGAACCTACCTACATGTGGCCCCAAATTCATAAAGAAAGTCACAAAAGTGCACCCATGGTATATGTCGTACCCCTATAAAATATTTGTGAACTGTATTTTAGCATGGGTAAATACGATGTGTAGATTTGCTCATGTAAAAATCTATTGAGCATTTGCAAGTTCATTTTCCCTCCAGCCACTTTCTTCCCAACCCTGGAAGAAGTTCTAATTCTGCCATTGTCAGGAGTAAATGTCCAACCTTTCTTATTATGGGAAAATATTAGAGAGAAGCTGGTAAAAATCTTTAAAACATGCAGGTTAGTAGGTTTGCAGACTCAAAGGCATTCCAGCCCTGGAACTATTGCTTACTGCATCCTCCAGCCCCAGTATGCAGATCTGCAGAAAGGTGGCAAAATAAGGAAATTGCTACAGTAGGGATTGAAACTGCAAGTATTCAAGCCCTACTATGGTAGTAGCCCTGGCATAATCAGAGAGGCTATTATCAGAGCACTTACATAATGAGATTGCTGCCATAATTTGTCGCCACACTACATGGCACCAAAGAGACAAGTAGATCTTTTTACAGGACAAGTAGATTTGAGAAGCAACCTGTCCACTGGACAAGTAGATATTTTAATAAATTCCACACCCCTGGTTACACCAGATGGATGCTCCCTGGGCCTACTCCCATGCCCTAAACTGAAAAAGGCAAACAATAAGCTCTTGGATTTAGCATTGCCTCCCGGATAAAGGGCCGTAGCAATGTTGTGGAAATTAACCATGAACGCTCTTATCCACCACTGTGAAGCGCAGTTGGAGCATGCCATAGAAGCGTAGGTGTTGCATTACACAAGGAAGAAAAGAGATGCTGGTGTAGGTGCTTTGTAGCCTCACTGTGGCAAAAATATTGGAGCTTGGAAACTGGGGGCAGGACCTCCAGAAGACTAGACATCACTGGACCGCCAAGATTGACAACAACCTGGGGGTCCAATGATGTCTAGTCTTCTAGTTGGTTCACAGGGGCCATTACACAAACACTAGTTGAGTAACCTTAGAATAAGACACTACACTCACGTAGGTCAGCAGAGGTGCACGACTCCGCCCCCCTACTCCACTCCAAGCAGCAGTACTCCCTGCATGCAGAAACACAGTTTCAGTTAACCCTTGACCCCAGTGAATTACACCTACTTACCCCTTTCACGAAACAAGGAATGCACAGGCGAGGTTAATTGTTAATTTATTTATCTAAAACCACCTTGACGTTGAAATGATTAGGGCTCATTCGATATAAACCCACTTTGCGTACTGAAAGACAAGTTATACCAAGTGTGCAAATTATAATGGCATAATTTTAAAGTGCTACTTTGTAATGTTGTATGAAAGCAATAAAAATGATTAAAAAGAAGTGTGGTGATAGATGTTTCCCATCGCGCCTCACGGAATATGTAACTGTCACTTAGTGGTGCCCGTTGTGAAGCTATGTAACTACAGTACACTGACCTGCACTTTCCATGAATGAGTTGTTGTTTGTGTTCACTCTGAAGGCATGCACCCTGGCTCGGTGCAGTCGGAGGCATATATTGTTTAAATGCTACGCCTCAGTTAAATTTAAAACCAATAAAAATATATTCAAAAATAGGTGCGTTTGTATTTCTAATTTTTATAAGCTCCACAATAACCAGAAGAGAATCTATATTTACAGTATTTAATACAGAGAGAAGGACGTCGATGTGGCAGGGGCTACGTGAAGAAGGAGTTGTTAAAGGGAAAAAAGTACATTGTGGAGGAGGGGGAAGGTTGACAGCGGAAGATGCATCTTCATTCTGATCTTTAAATTGTTTGTGCGTGTTTGGGTTAGATGGATTCACAGAGCAGACCCTGCCGTTTCATTCTTCGAAGTTGTCATTTGGTGGTGGTCAGTTTCAGGGAGAGTGACGTTTTTCTTTGTCATAGCCTAGACAAAGAGCTCTGCGATGTAATTAGTTAATTAGTAGCTTGGTGATGAATGGAGTTCCAGATGATACTTGCGTTTATGCAGATTACCTGTTTGGTTTGGAGAGATCTGGTCTATGCACATTTTTGTTAGATTATGGGATGCATGGGGTGAACTGTGGAGCAGGAACATTCTTTGAAGAATAGAAAGGCCTGGATAAAGAGGCTTCTTAGATAGATGCCTAGAACTGGATAAACTTTAGAAAAATTGCATAGGAGTTAGTGCTGCTCGGATTTGCGGAGAAAACAGGAGATTAGAATACACCCGACCTCCAGGATTACATACTCTTTTAACAGGCGATGAAGGAGGAAGGAGAGACAGCTGCCATTCGAAAGGGATCTTCGAGGGACTAGATGTTACAAAAGTCAAGATCTCAGCATTTTGTGTCAAAAAAGATGAAGTTCCTCGCTGTTTATTCCTTTATGGCTCACAGAAATGGAGAGATCGCTTACAGTGACTGGGCAGTCCTAATATATGTTTGGTGATTTGAAAATAATTGTCATACACCAAAAAGCTGAGGTTGTAAGATGCTATTTAGTTTGCCAGCAGGCACCTTCAGACAGTACTTAATTTGAGCCGGTGGTTGCAGATGGGACCGATTAGCACTCAGTTTACAGACCAGCACTTTTTTTTTCCTCATTTGCCTTTGACCCGAGCAAGCGAGTGATAAACACGTGAGGAGGGAAGAATAAGAAAGCAAAAGAAAGACAAAAAGGTGACAGAGAGGTGAAAAAGAACCTGTTTGAGTGAGATAAAGGATCAAAGAATGGTGGTGGTGAATTAAAGAAGCAGAAAATGGAATCAAGACCACGCAGCCCTGGTATTCACCACACTGACATTCTTTATCATAGAACGTATCCTTCTGAGCAAAACACTGTGGCCCAAGACTTATTAATTTACAAACTAAGCATTGCCTATGGATCTTGAAGAGCAGTGATGAGAATGCTAATCCCTGGGGCACTTAGCTTGCTCGTAAATGTGAACTTTACAAGTTTGACACACTGTTTCCTCTTAGACAGAAAAGAAAACATTTAGTGAAGGACACTACCTATCATGGTCTGATTTTGATCTAGGCAGGTGAGCGGCCGATTGTGAATTATGGTGATAAGGACTGTAGATAATTCAAGAAGGATCAATGTAGCCTTTTGATATCTGTTTCAGATGTTGCATAGATGTTCTGAGATATGGAAGATGGCTGTTTTGGTGCAGTGGTTGTTTGAGGAAGGTTTATAGTTGCCATGTGGCTATGAATTTATTTATTATGGCTGGAAAACGTAGGGTGTAAACGGGTCCCAAATTTACAGGAGAGTGGGTATCAGTGGTGGGTTTTTAAAGTGGCGGGGTTAGGATGGCATGCTTCAGTGCATATCAATAGCCCCCTCTCCATAGCAAGGCACTGACATGTTGAAAGACGTCACTGCCAGGGTTCTTTGATAACAGAAGGAGGGAGAAAATCAAAGCTGTAGCCTGTAAGGTGGGGTTTTGGAGGTTTGGGAGACAAGGCTGTTACTTGATATACACAAAAAGCAGTCAGTGCAGGTAGAGAATGCTCTTTGGATGCTAGGATGACAGCATGACCTTGATACAAAAGTCCCTACAGGACAGCTGCTTCTACAAGACTTCTGACCCCAGAGGGTTTGGTGTGGTTTCATTGCATTGCTTTCATTTTGAATTCTCTGCTGGAGTCTTCAGCCTTTTTATAACATACTTCCTAAAGCGGACAAAATTAAAGCAAGAAGGAAAACTGACTTTTCCCCCTAGGCTGTCTTTTTGACCAGTGGACAATGATAGAGAATTGGTGGACACAGCTGATGTGACTGGAAATGGTTCATCCTAAGGTGAAACAATGATCATATTAGCTATGTCAGACTTAGAAAAATCACAATGGATATTAATGATAAAATAACATCAATTGAGGCCACCTATAGCTTCTAGAGATCAGTAGTTATACCACACAGTGGGGGCAGTGCAGGAAAATGTGTCAACGCTTGTCAATTTAGCGGCCTCTATGGCAGCGCTGCAAAAGGACACAAAGTAAAAGAGGAACATTCAACATTGCTTTCCAAGTTTTATTTTAAATGATGTCACTCATCAAATTCTCAGAAAACCTGCCAGTCACTGGGAATTAAGAAACTTGAAAGAAAGAATATATACTGAAAGAGGTATCCAACTGCAGATCGGATGCGATTTATGGCAAGCCCATTATAATCTTCCCATGTTACAGCTTGTCTACATGGAACAGATGTAAATATCTACAAAAAATAACAGCTCAGATTAGGACTGTGTAAATAGGGAAGACATCATGTTTTCACTCAGGTGGATGTAGCAGAGGATTGTTTTTTGGAGGAGAGGAAAAAGGAACAAGAGCAAATGTTACATGGTTTGGGTAAGACACTGGCTTGTTGGGCTGTTGTGGAGATTGTTTTGAGGCATGTAAGAAGATGTAGCTCCCAACTTGTTCTAAAACGAAGACTGGTGTTCCTTCCAGTTCTGCCCGCCTTCTGTCTCAGAATGGGCTGGAGGGGGGGCTAGAGTTCCATACAGTAGAATGAGTCTGAGATGGTATACATTCAATTATTTTGGAGCCTGTTATCCTTCTGTGTTACGTTTTTGTATACCTTGTTTAACATCAATAATACTGACTGAAACATAGGAAAGAAAACAGTAAGTGGCCAATTGATAAGTTGATCAAATAAAGGATTGATATAAGAAGAAAGATGTAGAAGTCTTGAAGGATGCCAGCCTGTCAGCCCTTCAGATCATTTACCTGTTTGGGATCAAGTAAGCAACTTAGCGATCCAGTTATTTCCATCTTTCTCTACAATCCTTGGTAGTAGGGGACAGCGATTATCTTAAAATATTCACCTGGAACCAAAATATGGTTCAAGGCATGTTGGAAAGTGTTGAAAACTAAGCGGTTGAGACTACTCAAGGTATGGCAGAAACATCTTTCTAGCAATGACATATATTGATTGGTCTTGTATAAATTCTGCCAAACAAGATTACAAAGAGAAGATGTGGTGTGCAGTGCTCAAGTGATTAAATGGAAAAATATCAGACTGTTTTTTAGAAAATGGTTGCAAGGGTGGATGGGAAATGTAAAAATGAGGCGGATCTAGCTATACTTGAAATGCGTTAGAAAACGCGCAGTCCTCAGTTGTATAGTGGGAATGCATAAAAGTGGCACCCCTTAACATCTTGGCTGCAAACGTGAGCCCTAAGATCTTGAGCCTTCACCTAAACCTACAGTGCCCCTAGACACACTGGGATTCTGACCACAGAACTAAAATCAAATCCTCCCTTCTGGTACAGACACTGTTCCCCGTTTTCAACTAAGTGTAACAAACGGGTACTAATCCAGACTCCTGATGAGGAAGTCCATTGAGCCCAATTCATGAAAAACAGAGTCAATCTGAAGCAAGCAACTTCATAACTGATGGTATGCTTGACATTAAAAATAACTATTATTAAACCTTTCGCAGTATTTAACAGATCATGAAGACATTCTTAATGGATACAGAAATGCTTTCGCACTGGCCTTGGCACCTTTGGAAGCACTATGCCTTTAGCAACATAAGGTAATACATTAATCTACTGTTATGTGAACTACAGTGTGGCATTCGATAAGATCGTCAGGCAGTCTCTCTGAAAGAAATTAGTCGAATTGGTTATAGGCACAGCCCCCACTGGAGTTATGCAACAGAAGCGAATTAAACAATGTGGCACAAAAGGCAAACTGTGTGGAATAATGCTGCCCATTTTGTGGTAGTCTTACTTCATTATTTTGTATTTCTACACATATTAACACTGTCTAGACAATGGTTTCACCTCGTTAGTACCACTTTAACACCCAAAAACAGCAATATGCAAGAGAAGGGTGATCAGTCAACTTTTTCAAAGGGCCTTCCACTGTACAGTAATGTCTTTCTGCGCTATTAGTACGTTTTGATCAGTTTGAGCTAAAAACATTTTTTTATAACATCTGCAGATTATGCAGTAGGTGAAGGATTGTGAGGCAAATGTGGAAAATTCATAATTATGCGGGAAGCACCACAGCAGCAAATCTGAATAATTCTAGGGGCTCTGGATTATAATAATGCAACATGCTGGGGTAACTCCTTACAGAGAAGTGATGGTGAATATGACCAAACAGAGGTGGTCACTAGAAGCTCTCAGGGTAGGAGCACTGGCACAGACGTAAACTACAAGTGCTTTATGTGACTGGAGCTGCAATGGAGACTCAGAGCAATGGATATGATTGGGACTGGAAGCATTAGCATTGACAGTAACCAGGACACCAGAAGGCACTAAGGGACGTGGTGTGATTGGTTTGAGAAAGTGATGACAAGGAGCAGTGGAGCTGTCAGAACCCTCTTTCAGAATATCATTGCAGCACATTAATGGGGAGCAATGGTGGTGATTTAAACTGACGGTGAATTGTAGCACAAACTCTTATGGTGGGCCAGGCACCAGTGGTTAATGGGATCCCTGGGGAAGGTGGTTGATGAGGACACTCACAATGGTGATGATGTTGGAGCAGATATGTTAATTATTAAATTATTAATGACTTATATGTGTGTTTACTAAATGAGAAAAATGCATAGAGAAATTAATAACAGAAAATAACGTGTACGTTTGAAAATGTGCCCTCGGGGTATGATCACCATGTGTACTAAAATAACAAAATATGCAAAATAATGAAAATATATGATAAAAACGTACCAATATGTTATAATGAAATGTATAACCTTAGTTTTGTATTATTAAGTTAGCCGTACCAGAGGCCTAGTTTCACTGGGCCTTGCTCGCTCTGAACATGGAGAATTTGAACACCTTGCAAAGGACTGGTAACTGGAGACAGAGACCTTGAACTGCTCAGAGTTCAAGTCGCTTAGCTAGAACATTCTGCAATGTACCGACAGACAGGAGATGGTGAAGACAATCTGAAACAATTATGTGTAGTGTAGGCTAAGTGTACTTTCCCAGGACTTGAACAATAAAAGCACTGACTAGAGAACCATGTTAACAATTTTGATACCTGAAGAGCCAGATGATGTCTTCATCGCAAGAAGAACCAATCAGCGTTTTTGTGCAATATAAGAATATGATTTGGTAAATAAAAACTATAGGTTAGAGTCATATCTTCCGACCGATTGACCAATTCGCAATTAGTGGGATGGACTGGGAGACCCTAATAAAAAGTCATGACCAGGGGTGAGGAATCAGAACTGCAAGGTGAAAGTTGATGACATTAGGAGACGCTGTCCGAGGTGCTGATATTGGGCTCATACTCTGTGAACCTGATTTGTAGCTGACTATTGATGACCTGAAGACAAAGACTGTCTTGTTGCTGATCCATCTTGGATAGGTAGCTATGAAAATGTGACTGACAATTTTGTGCCTTTTCTTCTAGGTACCAACTGAGCTGCTTTATATAGATTCACACTTAGGTAGATTTTTCCAAATTAATGTTTTCTCTAAATTGTTTTCGCATGAAGACCCCCAAGCTAATGCTAATCTAGGTTAGGTAGGTTCTTAGGGTGATGTTGACGGTGACAAATGACTGACAAACTTAATTGCTGAATTTCATTATTAATGCTGATATTCATAGCTTATGGTGTTGCTTTGCTGCATATGTTTTCTTCAAGAAATAATGTCTTATAACTGATGAATTAATAAAGAATTGATTTGAATAAAGATTGAATTAACAGAAGATAAGAATTGGAAGCAATAGGGAATAAAACTTGTTAACCCTTTTCATGAGTAGTGGTTATTTCTGATTACTATGCTTTCTATTGTGGTTCCATAAAGTGTATATCTTGTTTATTGATTTTGGTTATTGGTTCAGTAGTCACTGCATGACTAGGATGCCCCATGTGATTCAAAAGGGCCATCGACCTATAGGCGTCCCCTTGTAAGTTTCATAGGTTGATCGGGCGTGGTCGATAAATTGGTGTGTGTGAGAATCGAGTAAAAGAAAATTAGACTGAGATTTGGTGAGTTCTATGTGCACCAGGACCGACCCATTGATCAGTTGAGAGTAAAATCTGCAGGTCGAATTTTGCTTGCGAAAGTGGGAGACTGAGAAAGAGGAATAGCTATATGAGCGAAAGAGCCATTAGTGAAAATCCTTAAGGTCTCTGAAGCGACTGTGTCCCTTCCTGTAGTAAACCAGCAGGTTTGTTTTGGTTATTGGTTTTTGGTAAGTGCTCGCAATATTTTGCATTAGTTGTTTGAATCAAGTTGAGGAGGACGAGCCGCAAGACTTTGTCAGCCGCTGTGTGTGAGTGTGATGTCAGAGTGTGCCGCGCTGGGATAGGTCGGTTAGTGAGAGAGCAGTAAGCGGATTGCCAGCCATCCGTAAGAGGCAAATGGTTGAGTAAGCGGGTGAAGGGAATCTTGGGAGTAAAAGTAATTTCATTATTGAATCAAAAGTAAACAAAGCAGGCAAAATTACGTTTTTCGAGGCATTTAAGAGTGTGATGAAGGGTGATACTTACATTAAAGCGTCAGTTGGGGAGCCAACCCCACCGGAAAATACTTCGGCTTACATTGTGATGGAGGAGCGAGGTGTAGCACAGTGTTTGTGGTTGAAGCAATGGTGTAAGTGAACTAAAAACCAAGGGTCTTTAGCGTTTCCAGAGCATGGAACATTTAATTTGAGAATCTTGGATCAATTGCGAATGTCACTGTACGACATGAATCCATTACCAAGACCAGCACAGTTTGAAGCTTTAGCAATTTGGGAGCTAGTGGCCAGACAGGAACAAGAGATGAAGTTCAAAAGGAGGATGAAGCGAGTAGAGAAATCTTTAGCTGAAGCTAGATGGGATTGGGAACAAATGAAATGGAGGGCAGTGACATTACAGGATGTCAAATTGTTTCCTGCAATTATGGAGGGAGATGAGGCAGAGAAAGAAGATAGTGCTAAAGAGGATGAAAGTGCAGGAAGAAAGAAAGAGAGAAAGTCTTATGTTGATGATGAAGATTCTGATGGTGAGGATCTCATTACACAGCTGTTAAGAGATCGACCTCCACCTTTAACGACCTATTCGGGGGTCCAGGCACTAGTACCACTGCCACTACAGCTGCTCTAGCACAAGCCCAGGGAGCCGAGGGAGGTGTACAGGCAGAAGGCGGACAAATACCAGGGGTAGTACAGAGTACACCTAATGCAGGAACTACTACTGTAGTTCAAGCGCAGATACATCCACCTTCAGTGCAGAGAATTTATCCAGATGTGCCAGTTCTTGAGACAGTCTCGAGCATAATGGTACCAAGGGAGCAAGTGCTTCCGAAGCCAATGCTGGTTCAGACAGACCCGACACCAATGTTATTGCCTGCAGCACAAGCACATGTTTTTCCGAAGTTTACACCACTGACAGGAAGGCAGTCAGATATTACACCACTCATGAATCAGGCAATGGGGGTAACATTCCCGCAAGGTGCAAGTGTTAGGGCAGCTCCAGATGCAATATCGCTACCAATTACTGTTGGGCCAGCGGTACCCTTATTTGCGCAGAAGAAATCAGACGCAGGAGAACAGAATGAAATGTCACAGAGTCTCGGGAGGAGGGGAGTGAGTGATCCTGTGCAGATGATGTTGTCTGCAGGGCAAACTTTCAATGGATCTAGACCTTTAATGGATCTTAGTCCACTTGTAGTGCTTCCAGATGCAGAGAATTGCCCAAAGGAGAGTCAGAGTTTGAAACTTTTGACCCTGCAAACTTCAGGTGCAGTGGTGCAACAGCTACCAGTGCCAAATGCGAGTAATATTTAATTACAGGGATTGTCAGCTCAGCAGTTGAGGGAATAGTTAGATAGTTTAAACACACCACAAAATGCATCTAAGGGCGAAGATCAGATAAATCATGTAAGGCAGAATATAGAAGCAATGGAGCTAGTTGAGGGAACAATGGGCGTAAACAGATTAGAATCCTACACCGAAGAAGAGCTGAGGTACTTATGCCCAAACATTACAAGAGAAGTGAGTAAAATACATCAGAAATTGGCAGAATTAGCAGAGAAGCATGATATCGAGATTGAGAAAACAAAGCATTTAAAACGTAGTTACAGATTAGATTTTGAGGCAAAGGATTTTGGACACATGAGATTAGCAGGAATGAAGGCACACTTGAGAGAATTGCTGCAGAGTGCACGGATTTGGGGATCATTGGAGAAGTGGGAAGGTAGATGGACAAAGAAAAAAGATAAACAAAAATGCGATTCACAAGAAGGGTCTGAAGGTGGCAACAAGGTAGAATCAGTTAAGATGCTTCCAATGAGAGAAATACCAGGAGGGCAGTTTCTTCATGTTCCATGGCACAGGAGTGATATATTGTCATTTATAAATGATTATCCAAAATTGAGAGAGAAGCTGGTTGAGTGGTATCAACAGACAGAGAGATTTGTGAAGCTTTCCAAATGTTTGTGGGAAGACTTGAACACGCTATTGGAGATAGTGGTACCGGCAGACTTGTGGGTTGAGTGTAAGAGAGCAGTAGACTGGCCGACAAGTGAACTGGAAAGGGATAAAGTAGCAGGTGCACCTTCACCGGAGGTAATGAAAAATGATTACAAGGTGACTGAGTTTCTGAAGACAAGGATTTCTCCCAAAAACATTTATTGGCAGCGGATTGATAGAACGGTCCAAGAGTCTAAAGAGTCAATACATACCTACTATGAAAGATTGTTGAAAGCATTTAAGGAGTACAGTGGTAAGGAAGCAATTGAGCCGAAGGAGATGTTGCATTTTGTGTGGAGGTTCATCGAAGGTTTGAGACCAGAAGTAGGGCAGATGATTAAGAATCATTTGATTTGCTGGCAGGCGAAACCAATTGATGAGGTGTTGCAGTATGCAAAATACTGTAGCAATGAGAATGAATTGAAGCAGAAAAAGTTGAAAGAAAAAGCAATGGCGATACAAATAAAAGCAGCCCAGACAGGAGTGTAAGGGGCTATAGTACCGCCTATGCCACCGCAGCAGAGAGCTGTCATGTTTCAGCCTCAAGTGAGAGGTAGAGGGCGTGCAGTTGACATGATGCGTGGTCCAGACTTAGGGGCTGTGGTTGTTCAGAATGACATGCAGAGAATGAAAAAGATGTTACCGTGTCATTTGTGTGGAAACGTGGGACACTGGAAGCAGGAGGGTCCATTGATGGCACAGGATTGTGTTGTTCAGCAAGGTGACGTCAGTACATTTCAAACTGTGAAGGCCCCAAGAATGAAAGGATTCATTCCTAATGTTCAGAATCGAGGACAGAATTTCTTACCGGTGCAGCAAATGCATGAGCCACGTGCACAATTTACCCAATTACAACCAGTACAGCAGCAGGTCCCCCCATGGTACCTAGACAGCAAATGCAGATACCTCAAGCCCCGATGGAACAGCAACAGGTGATGCTTACTCAGCAGGTCGCAGGTAAAAGACAAGACAATAGTAATAGCACAGTGCATCCATTTCCATTTTACAGTGAGGATGAAATAAACGAAGAATGGATGAGTGACAGTTTGGATGAAGGAGCTTGTATGCTTGCTTCTTCCCTAGAAGTAGATCAGAGAGGACCTTTTGTGAAGGGGAAAGTGATGGGCTACAAGGTCTCATTCTTAGTGGATACAGGAGCTACGCGCTCTACAGTAAGAAGCATAGAAGTCCCAAATCTACCTCTTTCAGGCAGGACAGTTCAAGTTGTGGGTGTGGAGAATAGACAGTTGACCAACCCAATCACAGAGCCAGTGCAGGTTGAAATTGGAAATTACCAAGGATTGCATAGATTTGTGGTGTGCGATTCAAGTCCCGTATCCCTATTGGGAAGAAACTTACTGTGTAAGACAAAATGTTCCATTATTTGTTTCGGACACTGGGATAGAAGTCCAGACAAATAGTGATGATGAAGAACAGGCGACTGAAATGATGGTTAGCAATGCCTATGGAGAATACCCATTGACTGAATTTTTCCCAATCTTTACTGTGAAAGAATTGCATGCAGACTTGCAGGGAACAGTGAAGGAAGTGTGTTCTGGGATTTGACAGGGAAAGAAGTAGGTCTGATTAAGGGAGTGGAGCCGATTAAAATCACTCTGAAGCCCAATGCAGTGTTCCCGCAGCTTCCACAGTATAACATGCCACAAGAAGTTTTCATGAAGGTGGCACAAATAAATGGAGACTTTTTAAAACAAGGAGTTTTGAAAGAAGTGCTGAGCAGCCCATGCAATTCACCAATAATGGGTTTAAAAAACCCATGTGGGAAAGTGCATGTTGTGCAAGACTTGCGAAAAGTGAATGACATGGTGGTTTAATGTTGTCCGGTAGTGCCCAATTCAGCAGTGAATACTGTTTCGGATTCCTTGCGATGCAGAGTGGTTCACAGTGGTAGATCTGTCACAAGCTTTATTTCTGTGCCTCTTCATGAGGATAGTCAGTTTCTTTTTAGTTTCAAATTTCTAGTCAGAGCCTACAGCTGGTGCAGGCGTCCACAAAGGTATACGGAGTCACCATCTCTGTTTAATCAGATTTTGAAAAAGAACTTGGAATCATTAGAATTGCCATATCAATCAACCCTAGTGCAATACATTGATGATTTGTTGATCACATCCAGAACAAGGGACGAGTGTAAACATGACTCAATTGCCCTGTTGAATCATTTGGGAGAATTGGACATAAGGTCTCACCTGTGAAATTGCAGTATTGCCAAAAGTCAGTGAAATATTTGGGACACCAGATTGAGAAAGGATTGAGGAGAATCTGCAGGGAGAGGATTACTATGATTCTGCAGAGAAGTCCCCCAACTTCACAGAGAGATGCCAGAATGTTTCTGGGAATGGAGGAGTACTGTAGGCAGTGGATTCCAAATTTTGCTGAAATTGTTAAACCTTTGCAGCAGTTGACACATAAGGAAGTTACAGATCCCATTACCCTAGATGAAGATCAGATGAAAGCATTCATTGAATTGAGAATGCCTGATTACACAATGCCTTTCACATTGCTTTGTCATGAACATGATGCTTGTTCTTTGTCTGTTTTGACACAGGTCCATGGAGGTGCTTATTGCCCAGTAGCCTATTTTTCAGCTACCTTGGACCCGGTCGCATCAGCTTTACCAGGTTGTCTGCACGCAGTAGCTGCTGTTGGTCAAGGTCTTTCCCAATGTGAGGGGATAGTCATGGGATATCCTTTCACGGTAATGTTACCACACTCTGTTGACATTTTACTGACAAGAACAAAAACCCAATATTTGACGGGTGCAAAACTGACAAGGTATGAGAATAGCATATTGGGTGCTCCAAAGGTAACATTGAAAAGTTGTACAGTGTTGAATCCAGTGACTTTGCTTCCAAGTGACACAGTTGAATTTGAAAAAGAGGAAGATACTGAGCATGATTGTCTTGAGGTAACTGAGCTGTGTACAAAACTGAGGCCTGATATTAGAGAGACACGTTTAGAAGAAAATTCCCAAATTGTCTTTGTTGATGGTTCGTGTCTCAGCGAGGGAGCAGGCACACTAAGAGCAGGATATGCTGTGTGCACAATTACAGGCACATTAGAAGCTTCATGGCTTCCAGGTGTATATTCTGCACAAGTAGCAGAATTAGTAGCTCTTACTAGAGCATGCAATCTTTCTGCAAGATTAAGAGTTACAATTTATACTGATAGTCAATATGGATTTGGAATTGTTCATGACTTTGGTCAGTTGTGGTCGCAGCAAGGTTTTATGACCTCTACTGGAACCCCAATGAGAAATGGCGACCAAATCAATGAGTTGTTGTGTGCAATACAGTTACCTGAAGAAATTGCTGTGGTAAAATGCAGTGCACACCAAAAGACACAGGATTACATTTAATTGGGAAATGGATATGCGGGTCAAGTAGCAAGGTTTTGCGCATTGAACTGTATATCTTTTAAGGATAAGTGGGAACTAATGCCTGAAGAAGAAAATAGCTGTGCAACTTTTGCTTTGAAAGTAATTGATACACTAGACGAATTGAAAACATTGCAGGAAAATGCAGACAAGGAAGAGAAAAAGCTTTGGGTGAAGTTCAAATGTGTTCAAAGACCTGATGAGATTTGGGTTTCTGAGGAGGGTCAGATGGTGCTGCCAAACAGTTTGTTGATTCAGATGGCCCGTTATTACCATGGCCAAGTACATATTAGAAGAGATGCCATGGTTAGGCTGTTTAAAGTTGATTGGTTTAATACAAAATTCAGACAAGCAGCAGAGGCAGTATGTCATCGATGTGTAATCTGTCAGCAACTAAATGTGGGGAAAGGGACAGTGGTGAACTTGAGCCACATTGGAAGAGCAGGAGGACCATTCAGCAGAATGCAGTTGGATTTCATTGAGATGCCTGCATGTGGTGGATTGAAGTACATGTTGGTGACTGTGTGTGTCTTTAGTCATTGGATTGAAGCATATCCCACCCGAAGGAATCATAGTCTCACAGTAGCAAAGCTGTTGCTTAAAGAGTTAATACCATGGTTCGGATTTCCAATCTCTTTAGAATCAGATAGGGGAACACACTTCAATAACGAAGTGATTAAACTCTTATGTGCAGCATTAAACATCGAGCAGAAGTTGTGTTGCAGTTACCATCCAGAAGCATCAGGACGTGTAAAGCAAATGAATGGTACACTGAAATCAAGAATTGCCAAAATGTGTGCAGCGACAAATCTGAAATGGCCAGACGCATTACCTTTGGTGTTGATGTCAATGCAAAATATTCCTGATAGGAAGACAGGACTGTCACCCCATGAGATTCTCATGGGCAGTGCAATGAGGTTACCAGCAATTCCAGCTAATGCTCTTGTCAATATTAAAGATGATATGGTGTTGGACTACTGCAAGGGTCTGGCTGATGTGGTTCGATCTTTCCCTCAGCAGGTGCAGGCCACTACCCTGCCACCCATCCACGATCCAGGACACAATCTGAGAGCTGGAGATTGGGTCGTCATCAAAAAGCATGCTTGAACAACTTGTTTAGAGCCACGTTGGAAGGGTCCATACCAGGTGGTGCTGACAACTACGACAGCTGTGAAGTGTGCAGGACTGCCGAATTGGATACACGCAAGCTATAAAAAGGTAGTGGTGAGAAGTGTTGAGAGCACCAACAGCAGTGAAACTGGTGGTTGTACCTGAGCCAGATTGAACATGAGAGTGATCCTGAACTGGTGGAAGATGGGTCAATCACCCCTGTAAGAGACGAAAGTGAAGAATTACAGCAGGGTGAGCAAAACTCTAACAACTCAACGGATACAGCAGAGGGACCGAGCACAGCAGGAGTTCTCCCAGAAGCAGACGGTGCTGAAAAACAAGCAGAGCAAGTGCCAGATCAAGAGGCTGAAAGAGTTGAGACGGATCAATGTCAAAGTGGTCCGACTCCTCCTGAATCTGTTGCAGGTCCATCAAGAGAAAACACCATAGAAAGAGGAAAAGAGAAGAGTCCAATTCTGAAAAGAATATTGACAGAAGGAACAAGAAAAGGAGACAATTGGCCTGAATCGCAATTTGAAAAGAAGAAAGAATTGGTTATAAATGAACCAATAGAGGAAGAAGTGGATGCTACGAGAAAAGACAAATTAAGTGAAGGAGAATTAGGAGGAGAACGAAGGTTGAAAAGAAAGAGTAGCAATCGAAGATACACAGGTCCTGAGTGGGCAAATG
The DNA here is from genome assembly GCF_031143425.1 of Pleurodeles waltl. Classification (NCBI taxonomy): domain Eukaryota; kingdom Metazoa; phylum Chordata; class Amphibia; order Caudata; family Salamandridae; genus Pleurodeles; species Pleurodeles waltl. Next base: position 582,721,286 of record NC_090438.1, on the reverse strand, counting down.
CGGCAACAAGTGAATGGCAAAATGAGTTCATGTCCTTTTGCTTTGACAGAGAAGTTCCGAATCAGTACTTGGATGCAACCTGAAGGGAATCAATAGACTGAGTTGTTGAGCTAATCTGAAGAAAAATCTAAAGAGAGACTGTTGAAATAAAACCGGAAAAGACATTGATAACCTGATATGACATTTGAAAACCTGGATGTGACAAGTTGCTAACCAATTTTTGACAAAGGAGAAAAGTGTTCCTGCGTGTGAAACTGAACTGTGAGAAAAAAACATTTTGATTTTCCCAATTTAGATTTTTCCTACTGCACTTTAATTAAGGGTTATTTCTGCTTTCTGATTCTTTACAGATCATGGCTGAATTAAATAATCTTGTTAGAAATATTAGATATTGTAGGTACTTGAGTGTTGGAGTGGCAATCACATGTGGAATAATGTTCATAATAATGATTGTGGGTATGTCTGTTCATAAAATGAAGGTGGCTACTATTGCTTCTGTTCCTGAAACTACTACATTAACAGCTTTAGAGAAGTTTAAGTTAAATGAAAAATATTTGCATGATTATACTAATGCACAAGGAGAACTTTCTTCTAATGTGTTCTATCGGTTGTTGAGTGAGTATGTGGAGACGATGGATGCAAGGAATTGTCTTGTGTCTAAGCAAAATTCCTTCCTCTGTGGAAGAAGGGGTTACATACCATAGCTTGCCTTTAACATATGGCATAACTTGTAGTCTGCTACTAACCAGATTCTATAACCAAGAGTATATTCAATATTTGTATTCCAATCACCATGTAGTGTTTTCCTTTGTTCCTATTATTAGATATTTGAGTAAAGTAGCTAGACAGCAAGATAAATTATTAGTTAGGGGATTCTTTGAGCCAACACTAACACTAGGAACTGCTTATGCGCATCAAAACAATTTAACCGGCTTATTAACCCTATTAGAAAAGAGCTTTACAGGGCATACTGATGACAGAAGGAAGGCATTGAAGGAGAGGCTAGAGAAGGAGTTGGAGAAAAGGACTTATAAGAATGATTATGCTTACAATGCTATTAAAATGCAAGGGAAACTAGCTTTAAATGCATTACATGTAGGGAAGCTTTGTATATATAGGCCGATTGTGGGAATAAAGTGAATATAGGCATGTGTTCTTGTTTCAGAGTAAATGGACTTTTATGCTGAATGGTCAGGACCCTGCGGTTCCTGAAATCTACTATATTTGTGGACTTAATTCTTATTACCATCTTCCTAGAGGATGGAATGGGACATGTTATTTGGGGATAGTTTTCCCTAAAATCTATCAGATAGATGATTTAAAGGAAATTCCGAAAGTGACAGAATTTCATCATGACCGACAGAGGAGGGAAACCTCTTCTGCAATTGTGGGAGGAATTTTGGGTGAAGTAATTCCTTCTGTAGGAGTTATTATGAATGCAATTAAAATGCAAAAGTTGTCTACTATAGTGGATAACATGCTGACAAACTTTACAGGGGCAATACTCCTGTTAACTACTGAATTGGCTGCGGATAGAGCTATGACGCTTCACAATAGGCTTGCTTTATACAGAATTTTGGCGTAAGACGGCGGAGTCTGTAAAAAGATTAATGCTAGGCATTGTTGCTCCTATATTCCAGCGCATGATAAGGAGATAAGAGACTTACTTACTAACTTAACTAATTCAAGCAAGGATATGAAGGATTTGAAGGATCCAGGGGTTGGGGAAAAAGTTTGAAATGGATTTGCCTCTGTGGGAAATTGGTTTAGTCAAATTTGGAATGGGGTACTATGGAAAATTGTCCAGGGAATATTAATTGTGATTGTTTCCATATAAGGATTATGGGGTACATACAAGTTATGGCAAAAGATAAAATTTAGGAAATCTAAGAATGATCAGAGGAGGGAAGAACCACCTAGGAGACTAATTTATAGGGAAAATTCAAGGAAAAGGCAAAATACATCTGAGACAGAATTATAAAGTGTTAACAAGAAGGGTGTGATGACCTATTTAGTCATCAGAGGAGGGACTGTTGGAGCAGATATGTTAATTAAGAAATTATTAATGACTTATATGTGTGTTTACTAAATTAGAAAAATGCATAGAGAAATTATTAACAGAAAATAACGTGTACATTTGAAAATGTGCCCTCGGGGTATGATCACCATGTGAACTGAAATAACATAAAATATGCGAAATAATGAAAACATATGAGAAAAGTGTACTAATATGTTATAATTATAATGAAATGTATAACCTTTGTTTTGTATTAGTAAGTTAGCCGTACCAGAGGCCTAGTTCCACTGGGCCTTGCTCGCTCTGAACATGGAGAATTCGAACGCCCTGCAAAGGACTGGTTACTGGAGACAGAGACCTTGAACCGCTCAGAGTTCAAGTCGCTTAGCTAGAACATTCTGCGATGTACCGACAGACAGGAGATGGTGAAGACAATTTGAAACAATTATGTGTAGTGTAGGCTAAATGTACTTTCCCAGGACTTGAACATTGGAAGCACTAACTAGAGAACCATGTGCAACAATTTTGATACCTGAAAAGGCGGATGATGTCCTCATCGCAAGAAGAACCAATCAGCGTTTTTGTGAAATATAAGAATATGATTTGGTAAATAAAAACTATGGGTTAGAGTCATATCTTTCGACCGACTGACCAATTAGCAATTAGTGGGATGGACTGGGAGACCCTAATAAAAAGTCATGACAAGGGGTGAGGAATCAGAACAGCGAGGAGAAAGTTTATGACGTCAGGAGACGCTGTCCGAGGTGCTGATATTGGGCTCATACTCTGTGAGCCTGATTTGTAGCTGACTACTGATGACCTGAAGACGAAGACTGACTTGTTGCTGATCCATCTTGGATATGTAGCTATGAAAATGTGACTGACAATTTTGTGCCGTTTCTTCTAGGTACCAACTGCGCTGTTTTATAGAGATTTACACTTAGGTAGATTTTTCCAAATTAATGTTTTCTCTAAATTGTTTTCGCATGAAGACCCCCAAGCTAATGCTAATCTTGGTTGGGTAGGTTGTTAGGGGTGACGGTGACAAATGACTGACAAACTTAATTGCTGAATTACATTATTAATGCTGTTATTCATAACTTATGGTGTTGCTTTGCTGTTGAAGTTTTCTTCAAGAAATAATGTCTTATAACTGATGAATTAATAAAGAATTGATTTGAATAAAGATTGAATTAACAGAAGATTAGGATTGTAAGCAATAGGGAATAAAACTTGTTAACCCTTTTCATGAGTAGTGGTTATTTCTGATTAGTATGGTTTCTATTGTGGTTCCATAAAGTGTTTAGCTTGTTTATTGATGTTGGTTACTGGTTCAGTAGTCACTGCATGACTAGGATACCCCATGCGATTCAAAAGGTTCATCGACCTATACGCGTCCCCTTGTAAGTTTATTTACTAAGGACCGGGCATGCTATTAGTGACATGAGGAAATGGAGTGCAGCACTGGTACTGATATAGACAGTAGCCTCTATTCATAACACAAGGCACTAATAATGGCATTCGTGACTGAGTGTACTAACAGCAAATCCAGAATCTGGTGAAAGTGACACTCCACCAACAATCAGCGTGACTTGTAGGAACAACCCTTTGTGACACTTGAACCAATTCAAGTAACTTAGATCAAACTAAAGACTTAGAATTGAAATAACTATACTGTACTAGGAAGATTTTGCAAAATATAGGAAAACGTCCATAAACTGAACTAAAAAACGATTTATTTACTTGCTTAACTCGAAACATCAAACATATTTATAGAAATTGTAGCAATATTTTAAGTCCAACAGGGCAAAATAGAGACATGGAAGTTAATATTGACATGATGTAGGCCAGTGTATTCACATCTGGATATCTTCCTGTACAGTCAAAGTCTTATTTGCCTGCTGAGTAAACTTACCACTGAGGCACTCATTACTATTATTCGAGATTTACCGTAGCAGTAAAATCAAGAGAGCAAGACCGTTACCACACTTCTTATTTTTAATAACAAGACAGTTTTACTAGTCTGTTCCACGTTTCCATCATTGAAGAGGAGAGAAAATGGCGGGATCATAGTTACTGCACTCAACTCTCGCATATTTACACCGCTAGCGTTAATGTCCTTTAGCAAAATGCCATACTTCAGCCAGGGCATAGCTTCATCAATAATATGGGGGGGGCTTGAGATTTCCCAAAAGGCAGCATGATGGACCCAATTAAGGAGGGCAGTGGGTAGGCAAGGTTAAAAGAGGGAGAGGAGGGATGGTGCGGGTTTATGGGCAATGTACTTTATAGTTAATAGGAAACAAAGGCATTCAAGGTAAAAGTAATATACACATTGAGACATAAACCACAACACAAAATGACACCGGACTCAGATAATGGGCCTGATTTAGAACTCGGAAGGCGGGTTACTCCGTCACAACGGTGACGAATATCCCGTCCGCCAAAATCTAAAACCCATAGGCTATAATGGGATTTAGATTTCAGAGGATGGGATATGCGTCACCGTTGTGACGGAGTAACTTCCCCGTAGAGTTCTAAATCAGACCCTCTGTATCTGTTTTGCAAAGTGCAGTATACTCTTACTAAAAAGTTTCACCTCTGCTTAAGCACATGGCAGCATACATCTAAATAGATACCAACAGTTTTCACTTGACAAATTAAATCCACTAACTTGATTCTTTTCCACTGCTGTACTATTAACCAATTTGTTGTACACTGAAACCCAGTGTTCTGCTTTCGCTAGCCTGCTGTCATTCTACACGCATTTGTATATATATCATGGGAGCATTTTGTGGTCTTGTGGAGAAGAATTTTCCTTTTGTATTGATAAACTTCTGCTAAACTGGTAAGCATTATGGGTCAGATTTGCAAACGGTCTGATGACGGATTGTGGCATCACTCATACAAAGTAGCACAGAAACTTTCACAAATGTGTTGTTTTCCTGGAATATACTTGACTATGGGCCCATAGCATTCTGGCAGAAGCAGTCTTTACAGCTTTCATTTAGATTTTCCAAACGACATTCACAAGAGATTTATCTCCATTTATTGAAGCAGTTGAATTTTCACTGGTAATGCTCTCACATAATCACATCATGATATTCCACTTTCATTAAGGAGCCTTGGCTGGAGCTAACCTTGTAAGGTGGTGCAGAGCAATTCAAATGGAAAAATACTGAGCTACCTCTATCAGTGACGAAATACGCCGGTAATGCAGACCACTGCCAAAGGGAGCTGCGAACGTAAGGATGTCAAGAAATTACTGAATTTACTGTTTGAACATGAACTTGTATTCATGGATGTGCAGATAGCCGTAACTGTAATGACAATGGAAAGATGCCTACAGTATATGAGGAAGAACAGAGCTGGGTCTTAGGCACTTGGCATTCTTAGACTTTTCTTCACAAAGAAATATAAAATGATGTGAGCAAAAAAAAACAGTGTAAGAGGAAACTGATCCAAGTGACATTCAGGCGGTAGGGGCAGCTGTCAGCTATGTGCAACCTATTGGATGCCTGCCTGTGCTATGTTGGAGTAACGGGGGGTAGTTTGATAACAGCCAACACTAGCCAAGAGTGGGAACCTGACAGATTCTGGTTCAGCAATTAGTTTTGTGCAGGTTCCGGGTGGCACAGGCTGACTCTCCCCACTTTCTCCATGTGCCTTGTGTACTGGTATCAGGACACCTGCAGCATTGTCTGCACACATTTAATGTGTGTGCCATGTGCAGTAAATGTATGTAGAGTCATGAGGGGTTAAACTAGAGATGAAGCCAAAACTTAGCCCGGGGGTGGGTTTGGTGCTGTTTTTGTGCATGGCTGGACAGGAACTGAATCTACATTGTGCTGTTGATGTGGTGCATGTGTTTTGAGCAATAAGGTCTGCTGGAATTAGGGTTGTCCTATAGGAGAGAAGCACAAGGAAGGAAATGAAATTGTTACGATCACAGATGCACGGACACCACACCAGTCACTTGGTTAGGCTCAATACATGAGCAAACGTGGGCTAAATAAACAACATGACACTGGTTGTCCTGTCGATAGTGGTGCATTCAAGGCAAGGGAACGCTTGTGAGGTACAAAAAGTTATACATACACACTGGAGAAATATATGTTCACCAGGTCCCAAAAAGGTTACCCTGCCAAGAGAACGGATTGGAAACTTCCTCTCTTGGCGACAGCCCTTTCAAACTCAGTAGGATCTTAGGAGCTCACTCAAACAAAAAGTACAATCAGCATCTTGCTGGAAAGTACCATCCCAGAGGAGGCTGCCTACCGCAACTGTAAACCACACTCAATACCAAGTGCACAAGGGAAGGCAAGCCTGGAAAAGGTATCAAGCAATAAATCTAGGGTTTGTAAAAAGGCCAGCAGTCAATCTCTGTGTAATCGCTCATATAATCTTACCCTGCATTGTCTTTGGAAATGTTTACTTTTCTTATAAATACTTGCCAAGTGTATTGATATAGGAATATGGCTACAGTTGGTTTTCCGGAAACTGACTCTTTTGGAGGCATCCTACTGGTTGAGAAAGCAGTGAACAGAACAACTAAGAGGATACAGCTAGGAGCCACAGCAGAAAGACACATTGCAAACAACTTTTTTTTAAGTTCCCAGACCCTTTAAATGCATGCATCACTTGCCAGATGCTGGACTGCTTATATCACTGATATGTTTGGTGAGCAGAGATGTAAGTGAAGTGAAGGCCAGACATGGTGCTCTGAATAAAACATTTATGTGATATTATGTATGTCTCACTGTGTCATTTTGTATCAGAATCATAAAATTATTTCCTCTGATCTGGTCAGTGTCATTGTGCTATCGTCTTCCCGTGATTAAATCATTGGTACTGAGGTCAAATGATGCTATTACATGTGATGCAATATTGCACAAGTCTACACCAGTTTACACAGGACATTCTCTCTTAAACACATTCTCTTGCAAGTGTACCCAAACCATGCATGCAGGATTTATAATGCCTTAACTCCTCACCTGGCAATGGCTAAGGAATGTGGTAAGGTAAATGTATGAACATGGCAGGAAGAGAGATAAGAGGAAGTGGGATCGCACAAGATGTGGGAAGATAGGAGATGCCGAGTCCAAGCCTAAGTCTCCCAGCCCTTACACTGTGCCACTCTTACACGTGTGGCTCGCAGAGAACATGTGTCACAGATATCCATAAGGATATCTTTAAGGCTATCTCTAACAAAAGTATTAGCCCATTGATGTGTCGTTCTTACAAAACAAATCTGTGACCTAACATTACATGGAATGCGCTACAGCAGGCACGTCAGCATCCATACTGTTTTATGAGAAGACAGACGTGACTACATATTACACACCAATCTGTACCCACAGCAACTGTGATGCCAGTAAAATCATTATGTCACAGAGGACCAGAACCAACTATTAATTACAAAACACAAATGGTCTTTAAAGGGTGTTTGGGGGAGAAGTATAATCCTAGACTTTCACAGGACCCTGGGACCTGGGTAAGACAAAAAACAAAACACAAATGGTTCTTAAGTGGTAAGTATAATCCTAGACTTCCACAGCAATAGTTATAAAGAAACCTTCATTACTTTTTGAACAAATTTATTTATAATAGAAGCCATCGTATTCGAATCAGAAACTCAATTCAGTTCAAAATCACATACATAGAACAGGTGCTCCTAAAAGCGTAACAGCACAGTGCAAGTGAAAAACAATATGCAACTGGTTGAGTGCTGTTTGCTCTATTTGATGACTCTAAGTTAAGGGAAGTAGTCAACACTGTCAATCGATCCGTGTGGAAAGCATATATCCCTTGACGCAATAGCGTGATACAACATGTAATGCGTTGTGCTGTGAACACTTGCACCAACTGGAACAGCTAAAGGAAAGACCATACGTCCATTCCCACAATGGCCATTTTCATGGAGTTCCATAAGCAGACGAGCGAAAGAAAAACTTCCTGATGAGGGCGGTCGAGTATGGATTACACAAAGCCGGACGCCCTCCTGCAGAAAATGAGATGTGTTGGCCTGATTGCTTCCAAGGCCGAAAAGTATTTCCATGCGGTGTTGGCTAGTTACCTTGCTTGGTGTCTCCTGCAAATATTTTCGTGATGATAACCCTTGTTTAAGTTATTATGTACTGTGGGTCGAAACGTCAACAATTTCTATAGTGGACTGTTTTTTAAAAATGTGTCTAAGGTTTCCAACACTCAGAACTTTGAGTGCTGTTTGCTCTATCTAGGTGTCTCTACCTGTCACATGTACATATTTGCATCTTATGTAGCACTTGTACACTATTTTTTCACTTGACCACTTGCACTGTGCCATTACATCTTTAAAAGCAGCTGTTATGTGTATGTGATTTAGAAATTAATTGAGTTTCTGGTCGGGATAAGATGGTTTCCATTATAAATACATTTGTTCTAAAAGTAACCTATCTAATGAAGGTTTCTTTATAACTATTGCTGTGGAAGTCTAGGATTATTCTTACCACTTAAGAACCATCTGTGTTTTGTTTATTTGTCTTACCCAGGTCCCAGGGTTAAAGGGTAGCCCCGTACACCTTGCAATTTAACCATTACTTACAACGTTTTATATTGGCACAGTGGCATGAATCACTACATCTAATCATCCACATGCTGACTTATGAACGCAAGTTTACCTGTCTCTAAGTGGGAATAGTGTAATCAGTATCATCAGAGCCCTGGTACATCTATCATGTAGACTTGGCAAAGGTAGGTGATGCCTTAACAGATCCCGAGTGGGTGCTTTGGGTTCTGTGCGGTGAAGAATTGTGTCTTGAACTGAGAAGTCACAAAAGAAGCCTCATTTACAGCTGCACATGAACTTTATAGCAAATTATTTTGAGGGAATCAGTCATTTCAGGTGCCCAACACCGAGATGTCTCGGAGGTATTCGTCAATTCCTCAAAGGGCAAGGCACACACTCAAAAAAGAGAATGCATGCTCAAGTTGTGGTAATATTCCTCATGTGACTTGCACGATCTCTGTACAATAACATTACTTTGTCAAACCGAACTCAATTTTACGTTTTAATATTGTGCTTTTGTCACCTGAAAAAAGGTCAATACTATTTTAAACGCAGGTTCAGTTAATTCTATAACATCCTAGATATTTTTTTTTTTTTTTTTTTTACTTGATCACATTTTCTCGGTCTTTTGGAACAACAGACATACCTTGCAACTTAGTGCTCTGCGGTAGAATCAGACCCATAAGGCCTCCATGGGACACTGTCTGCGTATTCCAACCTGGCCTACAATCCGTATTCCAGCAGTGAAAGTTTTGTAATGACTGGATCCGACTGGCATGGCCCTAACCGACTTAGAAATGTGAATGGGGCGGGGGGGTGTTCCAACCCAAATACTCCCGCCCGACTTCAGTGAGTCCCCACCATTTAAGTGTGATGTAAAACAGTAATACTCTGGCAGTTAAGAATCTTTTTGTTTCGACAAAAATATTAGGAAGCTAGTTAGTGTATGTGAATGATGTATTAATTGCTTATATTTACAAAATTAAAATGAAATTAAAGGAGCTAAAACAGATTTATAATGATGATGGTAAAAAGGTATTTTATTCATTTTAAAGGTGATTTGGAAAGCAAACCTTGTCTTCATTCTTCATGGCAAACGTATGAGGATTTTGTAGCATTCACTTAATTGTACGTCTTCGAGAAAAGCTTTTTTTAATGTGATTTGTTTAGCAAGCAGAGCAGACCCTTTGGGCATTGGATTTCAGATTATTATCGCGAACAGCTCCTATAGCAGCTGCTAAAAGGTTCGGTGCATTAAAAGAAGTGAGAGTGGAGATGTGGCCTGATAAGAAAGCTCGAGGCCTTTAAAAAGAGCTGGGGATTTTCTCTTAGGATGAAAAAACAAAAAAAAATTTAAGAACGTGCATGACATTTAACATAACGGTCAGTGCAGAGATGGTGCACCTCCGCCAAAATAAAGTCAAATGCAGCATGCCACGGGCTAAAGAATGCCCTGTTGGACAAATATGCATCGTTTTATCTTAAAAAAAAGAAGGCACACGTTTCTCTTCTACATACATAGACGTACCGAAAAGACGTCTCGACATTGTGTTTTTAGTTGCAATGTGGCTGGCAGGAATTTGTGAACGATGTAAGCTGATGAACTGGCAAACACTCCACTCCATTGAAGGGTTTTCGACGATCACAAAAGCCCCATTTAGCTGGTGATGACAGATCAGCTCTTTAAAGGTAAGGAATATTGTGTTCAAAAGTAAATAAAAGCCTTGGGAAAAAGACCAACGGATGCGCGAGGAAGCAGAACGTCGAAAACGCGAGCAGGCCGCCTAAGGTGTCTAGGGAGGTTCACGGTCCTGAACGGTATCAGTTACAGCGGGTGGTAAGGACCAGTAAATCATAAATGCGATCTTTAAGCCTACCTGAATATGTACAATTTGGAAGCTTTACAGTGGTACCGTATCAACGGGAAATTACGTGCACGTTTATACGCATCTCACCTACCACATTCCTTGAAGGCAGTGTTTAGATCTCTCACAAACGTACAGGCATGTAAACATACAACATGCGATCTCATTTCATTAATATCTGTATGAAAGAAAGCAATTGTGGACCATAGACCCTTAAGTCCTTCAAGGCCTGGAGGACGAATCACTGTTTGCAGGTCTTTGTGTTACCTTCCTGGGATAGGGCACTCAATTACCTCAAAATTCCTTCCTGCATTGTCCCTTTTCAATTTCCTAAGTGGTGTCCATAATCACTTATGTACACAACAGTGAGGAGAAATATAAACCAAAAAACCAAAGCCGCATAAAGCATATGAGTGGCTAAGCATAACCAGCTAACTTTGTAGTCTCCGAGAGATCTACTTGTAAATTGGACACGTGATATGCGATCAAGAACCTAAATTAAGCAAAAGTGAAAAAATGTAAAGCTTTCCCAAGTGGTAGGACTGAGCAAGGGGAGACAGGGTGATATGGTAAAAGAAGAAGGGCTAGCATCATGTGCCCTTGATTACCTCCCAGAAATGTTTGAAAGATTTTAATTTAAAAAGTCTGACCAAGCTGGTTGAAAGTATGAAGCACTATATTGCCCGATATACTGAATAATCTTGCCCTTGCTAAAGTAGAATCAGGTGGTTAAGGAATTAGTGAAAGCCATAGTGCCTACAATTAGAATGGGCGCTGTTAAGGTAATGATGCAAGTTACTGAAATAACATCAATGTCTGTGACCCTGAGACATCTGCAAAACAGCATGTGGTGCAGTGTTTCAAAAAGCTATAACACAACATCACACTTAATTTTGACATGGGGGGGGGGGATGCCGGAGGAAGATGGAGGTTAAACATCGATAAATTGTGGGTTCCCCTCAAGAAATAGTACCCTTGGGTGCGGGGGGGGGTCCCTCTATCTGTAGTTCAAATCCAGTACCAGTGATGAGCCCATGACACGTGGATTCAACTCCCATGTTGCCTGTGTGTTGTATATTTCACAAGGGGGGGTCTCTCGTCATCTAATTTGATTACAATCAGGTCCCACTTAGTGACTGATGCACTTGAGCCATTTCTATTTTGGAGAGAGTGGAGGGTTACACTCTCAGCTTTGGCCCACTTTGCTAATTCCTTATGTGTAGAAGAGATCTTGGAGGGAGGGATTTGGTTATGGGGCTGCCAATGCATTGCAATATTTATTTTTCCTGTACAAAAGTTAGGCCTGAAAACTTACAAGTAGCCTTCTGTGTTGTAAGCCATGATTTCAAGCCAAGGAGGCAATGTTTAGGTCTGCATTGACTCATAACTACAAGCAGTTTAATTCCTGATTGCCCACCAATTCCTTGTAAGGAGGGGCAGAACAAAAATGGGAATACATTTGACCTCAATGTAGTTGCATCTCATATGGACATCCATCATAGCATGGAGCTTAGTTTACACTGCCTTAAGTATGACTGATATACTGTGTTAATTGAGTCAATTCAAATCTCCGGCTCGTTGAAACCCTAGGAAAATAATCCAGGGCACACATCCACTATTCTATCTATTATTGTTGCCCAATCCTCTGGTCCATGATTCTCTGAGTGGTTCCAGTTCCACCCAGTCATTGTAGTGTGCAATTAAGTGCTGTGATGACTTTCCTCAGCGTACCTGGTGTGAATAATGAGTGAGGATTAAACTGCTCTTACAACAACTGCATGTTACAGTAATTGTCCTTAGCTGTCCACAAGGAATCAGGTATAATTACTCAAATTATAGAAGATTCACATTTTCAAAGAGGTCACCCACTAACATTGACGCTGCATCAGCCCATTTAGTTATGACACTGTTTTTCTCAGCTCCCAGAACCTAGGACAGCATCACAATGGCAGGCCTGGTGCATATGCCATCTTAGGCGCTTGTTTTCTTGAGAACTCGCTGCCAACAGTATTTTGTGTGTAGATCAGTGTTTTATGGGTTTTGCTCCTGTTTCAGACAGAGCCTTTTGAAGAGATGTTCCTAAGAGGACTAATTTTAGATATTTTATTTCTTCTGTAGTCAAGCCTCCAAGCCACCCAGACACTCACTATAATTGTGATGATAAATTGTAACATTCATAATTTAGGGCATTCAGTTCACAACCAGTTTTTGGAAGTTGTAGTTTCCGGAGTGCAATCCTCTGCCTGATTATGAAGTTTAATAACAGCAAGGTTATGGTTTTGAATATTTGTATCAGCAGTCTTACAAGGATATTACAGGGATATTTGTGAAATAATTATAAAAAATCCTGTAGGACTATCATTTTAGAGAATGCTATTCTGTTTAGCACAGGATGAGCTTATTCCAAATTGTGACAGATGGTCTGGTTACATCCAATGCCTTAGTTATATTCCCACCTGCAACTGATGACAAATTGTGCTATATTTGAAGGGGCTAGTGACTGAAGAGGGAACGGGCAGGACGTGCTTGTGTTTTCTTGTGGGTCAGCTAATTAACTGAAATAATCTAATTCTGACATAATTTCAGGAAGGTCAGAGGATGCATCCCTAACGTAAATCAGCTCCTCACCTCCATATAGCAAGATTTTGTCTACATAATCATATAAAAATATTCCTTAGTCTAAGGGGTTCACTTTTTTAGAAAATGTACAACTAGCAGTTTCATCGCTAGATTGAACAGTATGGTTGGTGAGGGCATTCCTGTCGGTCCACCATGTACTATCCATGAATCAGAGATAATCTGTCTACATCTGACCAGCACACTGAGTTTAGTATAGATTAATCGAATTCAATGTTTTATGTGTTCACCAAATCCCATTTCCCTTAAAACAATGAATAATTAATCCCAGTGAAATATGTCAAATGCTTTCTCATTGTAAATGGACACTACAGCTGGAGCAGCTATTGACATTTGCAAGTTGTTCAGTAAATCAAACAGTCTTCTAATATTTAGTGAAGTTCTTCTACACTGAGTAAATCCTGACTGATCAGAATTAATTATACATGGAAGTATTTTGTTTTTCTAACACTTTTGTTAAGAATGCTATAATGTCTGCTGTTTATGGATACAAATCTGTTTGCCCTCACATCCAATGGTCTTTATAAAGTTTAAGGAGTGCAATCACTATACCATCTCTCATGGCAGAGGGAATGAAGTTGACCTTTCTAACAGCCCTATACACATTAAGCAAGCAGGGTGCTAATCTGTTTTTTTTAAATATGACCTACAATTCAGTTGATAAATAATCACCCCCCAATGTCTTAGCACTTGCCACGGACTCAGTTGCAGTCTTAAGCTGGCTAGGGCTTGTGAAACTTCAACTTCCTTACACTGCAATGGGTTTAGCCTTTTCAGCTTGGTCTGCTGGAGATACTCCCATAATTTGGGGGTGGGGGCATGCACAGGACTAGGTATACAGCTTTTATCAACAAAGCTAAAGTGCGACCAACTGTGGCGCCCTTACTGTGTTGCCTCGTTATTTATTTATAACAGTCAATAGTATCAGACAGTCTATTTTCTCAGTCTCTGAAGCATTTCTGCAAGTCAGTGCTGTCATGCCATCTCTCACGGTCTGATTTCCCTCCTCCCTACTTTTAATGATGTCTTCCAAAAAAGTAGTCACCCTGTTAAGAACTGATTTAACACCATGGGTCAACTTCATCCACATTTCCCTTACAAGCACCCTAAACACCTACTATTCTATTAGTGTTCATCGTGGATTCAACATAGTCTAGGACGTAGTTAGTGACTTCTTGCAGGTGGCCCCTCAAGGCTCCACTGTAAGGAACTTTGCCTGTATCTTTCAAGAAAGGATGCAGGTTAAGTACCCACACACAGACATGTAACACTGATAGAATGAGGTACAATAATGTTTTGTCCAATTGTTCCACATCGTCAACTTGCCCTCTCAGGTGTGTGGTATCAAGAAAAAGTAAACATGAGAGTAGACATTGTGAATCAGAAAGTGAAAAGAATATCCCTTGTCTAGGGGATGTAGGTTATCTCCAGATGTCTCTGAGACTCCAGTTTGTGATCAAGGCTTGCATTCCAAAATATGTTAGTTACAATATTGTCATAGGGACAGGGGAAAGATCTCTTTACATTTTTTATTTGGAAAGCAATTGAAATCCAGTCCCCATATCAACAGAAATTCTATCAACTTTGTGAGTTAGTTATCAAAGATGTTCAGGAATTCAGTCTATGAGGAGTTGATTATAGATGCATACAATTATCAGTGGGCTTCTATTTAAACAACCATCTCCCCACATGTATCTTCCCTCTATATTCCTAGGTGATCACATATAGTATCCCAAGCCTGATCTATCTAAGTTTTACCACAGCATATAAGGAGACTGAACTGCGTATTAGTTGACCCCTCTAGAGTTTCTTGATCCTCGATCCTTCTTCTTCGACTCAGTTTCTTGAAGGACAGCCACACATACTTCATGGTGTATTACGTAGCTATATATTTTGTAGTGTTTTAACTGCCTACCCATCCCATTAACACTGAACAAAATAATTGTATGCTGTGTTAGACAGTTCTTCTATACTACAACTTTTTGTTATACGTGCTCTTCTTTTATGTAAAGAGAATCTCTCTGTGAGCTTTTGTTGTGCTGTACAAATATTATGACTTTGGACAGTGGTGCCCAGAGAGGTTTATGTGCCTCGCTGTAGAATTCTGTTTACGTAATGTTTGGATAATGTACATTTAAGGTGTTTTGATAGTACCCTGCTCCAGGGACCGCAGAACAGGAACAGAGCTGATTCCATAAAAAAAAGAAAAACTATTGTAACCTCAGGCTTGCTAGTCCCAGACATATAAGAAAGGAATATGCATATGGGTTTATCTATTCTCTTTCCTGTTTTCCGTTTGCTTTGAGGTAGTGACCAAGGATTTATGTTGCACAACGTATGATAGTCAATTAATACCTACAGCTAGAATCAGTAATAGGTAAGACTTTATCTAACAATGAGCAGGTGCAGTGCCTCATCCCAACACTTTTAAACAGCAGCATCCAGAAAATTTCCCCTTTTGGAAGTTGATGTGGGATCTCGGGCAGCCATGCTGCATTACCCTACCCCAGTACTCCAGATATTTGGGGCCAATTCACCTTCATCAGATGTCACACCTGAGATGTAATGATAGTAGAGCTTGTCTTCAAGTAGAAGCCTTATCAACCGCAGAAGATTTCCCCTCGGATATTTGCTCGGAAGGGAGCTTAGTACCTCTCTTAAGACATTTGTATTCCTCCTTCTCTGTGCTTTGACAGCTTATCTTCTTTCACATAATGTGTTGCTTTTCCAGAGCTCAGCTACATACATTTAATACTTATCGGTCTGACTCTCCTTTGATTTCCTGGAAGGAGCTATGTTGGGAATGGACCGATGCCATGTGATCAGCAAAGATTGAAACTTAGTTCTTGGGGACCCGAACCTGCCTTTTCACCTTGCCCATTGTAACAAGATGTCACAATCTCTGTAGTTTAGCACCAAGGTTACAGGTGGTCTGAAGTGTCTGGTAGGCCAATAACACTATTTCTTGTATAGTGATCTTCTGAAAATATGTATCCTGCTTTTGCATATTCAGCATCATGGGTCCCATAGAGTCAAGAGGTTTCTGGTTCTGTGATTGGCAAGTTTTGTTTATCAGCTCACAAGTGCTTCTTTATCAATTTTGTATTTTAAGGCATTCTGAGTAACATTAATGGCAATTAGCATTCGGGGAAGTTTGTCCCAGTGAGGGTCCTGAAAAAATTCCAGTTTCAGAGACCGATGTGGCGGCATTTGCATCAAGATTACCTCAGTGTTTATTAAGGACCATTGGAAAATAACCTGTTTGGTTTTCTGGCTTCATAAACAAATTACTTTTAAGTTTGGTAGTCACTCTCTCCAGCCATATGTGTAATGGTTTTAACTGAAGCACCCAGTGCTAAGCGTTTGGTCCTTATGAAAACAAGTAAAACAAGTAAACTTGGAGATGCCAATTATTAGCCATTTATCAGTGCTAAAGCTGAACTGTATTTCTCCAAATCGTTAAATGTATTTTCCAATGGTGATGCACTATACTTTCTGTGAGGAGATGATTAGTGAGAATCAGAAGAACCCCACTGAATTCAAGGACTATGTTGAATTGATCTACTAACCTGTTACTTTGATGCACATAGAGGAAATGTATGCAGACAGCTGTCATGCGTGCTCCAATGTAAGTATTCTATAATATCTGTCACTAGGCAATACAAAAATGGGTCTACCAGCCCAAGATTCCCTCCAGGGAGGCCTTGTCTCCACCCCCTTACCTTTCTGGCAATGGGGGATTCCATTGACTTTGGGGTTTTGTGCAAGATTCTGTACAGTCTGTCTGTCAGAGCCGCACATTCTCAGCAATAGAAAGCAGGATGGATCGCCAAAGCAGAGAGACTGCCATGACAGACCTTAATGCTATTAGCAGATGCCAGCCCCATATGGTGTCAGCAAGAACCAGCATAATTTTTAATGACTCTGTCAACACCACCAAGAAATTAATACATGATTCATTGGAAACAGTACAGATTTAAGTTTTTGCTTAATATTTTCTAGGTTATATTTTAAAGTACCTATTTACTTGTTTGCAGAAGCAAGTACCAAAATTGTTTTCCTTAGTATTATTCCATGATAATCCATAAAAAAATAAACATGAGACTCCTAATTACGAGTTTGGTGGTCTGAGCACCGCTAACCATGCGGTGGCTGTTGGACCGCCACATTCCTGGCGGTCCGACTGCCAGAGTATGACCCTGGCTGTCGGAACGCCACCACCGCCAGGATCATAGATTCCGATGGGGTGGCAGCAGTCGGAGTCGTGGTCAGACATGCTGATCACGAGTCCTCTTTCTGCCAGCCTTTTCATGGCAGGGTCTGGGGGACAGTGTGCATTCCGAGGGTGCTGTTGTGCCATTGCATTGGCCTCGGCTTTCTTGAGGGTATGACAGCAGCCTTCTCCACGCGTCTTTGGCGGTTGGATCATTTTTTAAACATCATAGGCTTATACAAGTACCCTTTGTGAATATTGCTTGAAGTCTTGGCTTGATGATGATCATTCAGAAGCTGTTAAGAATTATGCTTAGCACTGTGTGTTTTTGTACCAAAATGATACAACTTATGTATGTCAGTTTCTTTCACATATCTTTTAGTGTTAAGCCTGCACTTGTTTCATCCGTAACTCCTGTTAAAAATTGTGCATCAAGTTATAACAGTGACTAAGGCCCTAAAGAGGTGACTAAAAACACTATGCCAGATCTTTGATGTCTGTGAAGCATGGTAATACTCAGTCGTGGCTCGCTGCGCTCTGAAGGGGCGGGGCAGGGCGGGTGCGGCACACGGCAGGGGAAGAGTGGGGACATTTAATTAAAAAAAATAATACAAATAAAAACTCACCTGCTCCGCCACCACACAGCTCCTCTTTCCCATGTCACTGCAGGCACAGGCTCCCAGCCTGCCCTGCGGTCCATCCTGACGCTGCTGAGACCAGCATTAGGATTGGCTGTAAGCGCCCAGCCAGGGCACTCCCAGGCAGACTGGAAGCCTGTGCCTGCTCTCTCCAGCCCGGCAACACAGTGCGGGGCTGAAGAGAGCACAGTGTGCATGTGTGTTTGGCCGGACCAAGACGGCCAGCCAAAAACACATGCACACTGAGGGGAGTGCACAGTGCACTCCCCTCATCCCCGTCATCCCACGTGGCCCTGCCCCTTTCACAACGAAAGGATAATAAACATAGCTGAAAGTTTTGCAGCTTCTTCTGCTGGCAGGGGTGACACTCCTCCGCCAAAGCGGAGGAGCCGCCGCTGTTAATACCATACTCCAGAGATTTGTGCACCTATCTCAATACTACAGATTATTCCTTGTTACAGCCTTTAAAAAAATGAATGGTCCAGTCATTTTCACACACGCTAATACCATAGGATGAAGTCTTGGGATTATCCCTTTCGACATTATCAGTTGCTAAATCTTAAATCTTGATTATCCTGAGTCAAATTTATCAAAAGCTAAATACCAAATCTATTCATAAACATTCCTTATAGTATGGCTGGAAAAGTGATCAAGGCAAAGGTTTCCAAGTGGACTGGTGGGCATGCTACAAGAATTTTTGAGGAGGCTCCTAATAAATTTCATTGGAGTTGACTATAGTGAATGATTCCACTGAGGGGCAATGGAGCCTCCAGTGCAAGTGGAGAAAGCTATTCCTCTACACCCACAGTAAATATGGTGGTGATCAGTTCTCCTATCAGTTCCTGGAAGTAGAATTACTCCAACCATTTCCAGTTAGGAAAGGCAACAACAAAGAATTTGGGAATGCCCACAAATGCATGGCAAATGACACCTTGAAACACCCACCTTCCGAACTTTGAATGGGATTTAATATGGTGGATTTCTATGCACTCTTGGTGGAAAAATCCCTAGTAATAAATGCATGTCCACCTGTTAGGAGTTCCTTCTTAAATTTCTAGCTGGTGTAAAAAAGTTAAATTAGGTTATAAACCTATGTTTATGACACAACTTACCTTTGGGAATAGAGCCCTAATGTAGGTATCTAGCTTTATATAGAGGATGAATATTGGACAAATATGTATTATGGCTCTTTATAGGCAGCAGAGGAGTTGTGAAGCTTAGCACTTTGTATAGATTTTTTTCAACCTTCCCAGCTTTGTGAAGTATGAAGGTTGCAAAGTATTTTAAAATGCTCCCTCTGTTAAACAGAGCATTGATCATACCACTAGGTAACCCTATCTGATGGGTTCCGACAAGATACTTACCTCCCTTTCTCTAGTAGTGGTGGCCCATGGGCAGGTATTCTAGTGACGGTCAAGGTTAAATATGCTATTTATTTCCTCGCAGGCTCTCAGGACTTAATGGCTCCAGGAAAATGCCTTACTTCAGTTGGATGTCCTGCAAGTCTTCAGGAGGCCATGGGATGAGTTTGATTTAAAAGGAATTGCAAGTTCATCATTTTTGTTGCCGTAATTCTATAGGTAGAATGTGGGGTCCTTGTTACATGATATTCAACTATGAGGCTGTGTAAATCTCTCTAGAACTTCATAACATTATTGTGTGTACTTTTTAATTAATTACATTACTTTGTGGTGGTATTACTGGTTGATAATGTAATTGTCACAAATATTGGAAAATAAATAATGCATCAGTATGACATTTTCCTGTGAAATATGGATTTTGAAATGACTGCTGAAAGGATATTCTGCTAATGATCCAGAACCTAAAAAGCATCGCCTTTCACAAATTATGGTCAGTTATGGTAACACCGCATCTCCACCTTCACAAAACATACACTTTGGGTAAGTTCTGTAGCCCAACAACCCTTACTTGCTGTAATCTCCCGGCATTGCTATTCTTAGTTGACATCGGGCATGGTCACTGCCCTTGCCCTCTAATAAGTTGCATTCTACGAGCACCCAACTGGGCCTTTCCTGCAGCTGTGTTCAGAGGGCATGCTCTGCATCCATGCCCAGTATCGCTGCAAACAGTAAATTGGGTACTGAAAAGGGCCAATGTTCCGTTCGATTAGGCCAAACATTAGTAAACATATGCAGCTTTGTGAATTTGTAAAAATTGGTCCTATTTTGTCAGTGTCTAAAAACAACAGATCTTGCTGAATTCTTTGATGATTTTTGCCCCGACCACTCCCCTCCCCTGTGGCCTACCAATGTTTCTTCATGGCACTCCCTGATCCAGAATCCTGGAGCGGGGCCTGGGTAGTGCAGGTGTGACTATTTTATCACTTAGTATTCACACTGGGTTCTGTTTTGGGTGATGCTGCTGTTCCACATACATGAATAGAGAAAAGGTCAGTGGGTAAAATACACAGATGAATCAGAACACATTTATTCCACATGCATAGAGACATCAGACTTGTCAAACCGCCATAGAGCTCGGATAATGAATCCCACAGGTAGAGCGGTTTTCATTCTCCCTGCGTGCTAGGGTACTGAGAAGGAAATATTTTGGTCTGCATGATGTGCTCTATACCGCGTAAAAGAACTATGAGCGCCCAAAGTGAAAATGCTACAGTGAAAAATGGGAAAAGCAGTGGTGGCTGGTGACTGAAAGTAGTGGTGGGGCACAAATACAAGATGGAATTGCACCTCGTGAGAGAGCCTCACTACCCACGTATTTCCATTCACCTACTCACCCACTGCCTTTGGTCACCTACCCATTTACTCATCCACATTGTCATCCACTGCCATTCACACAACTCTTATACACAGACACCCACATTTTCTCAGCCACTCTGTCAAGCCCTGCAAATACATTCAAACAAACACACATTGCCTCACCCATCCAGTATCCAGTAGTTTCAGTGATAAAAGGTACACGTTTATTTGAGCTGCAGATTACATGTTTAATATGACATATCACGTCATTAGTCTGCAGAAGAAATAAAACAATAACTAGCCATGATAAATTACTGCAACCATTACTGCCTTTGAGAGATGAAATCACCTACAGAGGCAGTGAAAGTAGAGGAGAGCTGAGAGAAAAGATTATTTTCTTATTGTCTGTAAAAAAGATAGAGCTCCAACTTACTTGTGCGCAGGGTTGTCTTTGGCATATTTATGACTTGAGGTCTTCAGGTCACAC
Source organism: Pleurodeles waltl (assembly GCF_031143425.1). NCBI lineage: Eukaryota > Metazoa > Chordata > Amphibia > Caudata > Salamandridae > Pleurodeles > Pleurodeles waltl. The sequence continues at coordinate 582,700,165 of NC_090438.1, read as the reverse complement.
TCCTGTCTTCAGGTCACACTCCTGGATGGAGTTATTTATTGTATTTATTCCATTTCTCTGCCACAGACTGGGGATTTTCTTTGTGCAATGCCACATTCTTTTAATAAAATGTGATCTCTGGTACGGAGACCCTTCTGATCACACCCCACCATTTGAGTAAATAGGAAAGGGTGGAGAATAATATCAGAGTGGCATGAAGTTTTCAGAAACCCGGGCTGAAAAAAAACCGCTCCAGGCTGTTTACAGTCAGGGCTTCTGGTGGAGGAGGAGATAAGCCAGGGACGTCACTGCGTTCTGAGAAAACGTAAGGGCTTTGAGCCCTGTCAGCCCTACTGTGCAGCTTTCAGCCACATACTGACGCAGACGCAGTGGGGCTTTTCAAGGTGCACAACTTTCACTCTGAAAATGTTGTGCAGAAAATGTTTTACTTTCATGATGTAATTAAATGTATGCTTCCCAAGAGAGGCCAGAAAAGACTAGGGGCGCAGCCCCTTAGCCCTTGAACACCAGCCGCCACTGGGGAAAAGTATGGGAAACGAAGTAAAGCATTTGTAAAACACAAATCTGAAGCATCTTCATATTTATAATAATCAGATCGGTGTTCTGGAATAGAGACAAACATGGTGCAGGGTTTGAACTACATGTCTCCAGCTGAGACACTCAAAGACTCAACTCTTCTGTTAACTGGATTAAAAATTCGCCGCTTGATAACTTTTATATTAATTTGTTCTAAGGTAGGGACGCCAGTGGAATCTGCACTTCTTGAAAGGAGTGAGGAGATTACTGAGGGAAGCAGCAGGGCAGCCCAGAGATGTGAGAGTGGCCCAGTGCAAATCCTTTAATGCATAAACCCGAGGTGCTCTTGGTAATCAAAGCAGGTGAAAGAAATCCCTCGGATGAATGGTTTTGATGCCCCTTAGTTTCGGTAGCCACCTTGCAAACGTTGGGGTGTGTCAGGTTACCTGGTCAATCCTGTAAGTGAAACCCCAAGGGCGCCAGGAGTCTGGTATTTTGAAAACATAATTTATTTTAAACGACCGCTAGAAAAACACACATTCTAGCAATTCATTTGGCAGGTCGGAGCCTTTCCACGAGGACCTGGCGGAGAACCCTGTGCACGGAACTCTTCTGATATCACAGGCCCGGCAGTGTGACGTCGGCAGGCCCCGAGCACGTGCACAGGAGGGGCTCCCACTGCAGCACACAGAAAAGGAGAGACCACTGTTGCGATGTCGGTACCATGGGATAGTCCTATGTTGTATGTCGATAGCATGGTATATTCTTTCAGGTTCATGGCGGGATAATTTGTGCGAATAAATAGTTATAATTTCTCAAGAAATTGTTTAACACCTCTGCCTTGCCATTGCCCCTGTAGCCCTGAAACTCATGGAATCGTCCACAATGTGGTGACGTAGACGGACAGGTTAAAAAGTCTCAACTGTGACGCGTCCTTGGTATAAAAGGCCGGTAACCAGGGAGCGGCAGCACTACACAGAAGGACACTGGACGGAGAGGACCACTGCTTGGAGATGGAGCAAAGGGGCAGTAAGAGACCGAAGCTGCAGGGGATGAGCGTACTCTAAAAAGGAAAGGCAAAGGGGGGAGGGGAATCAATGGGGGCATGGTAAGCGAATAAACCAAAAGGAAATTCCCACCACTTCCCTTTTTCATTTGCTTTCAACTCCTTTCCCTCTCCCATACCCCTACTCCACTTCTCTCCCACTTCCTACAAATGTATCCATTCCTCTTTCTTACCAGCACCTTTGCATTTCCTTCTGTGGGCAGCCGTTCCATTATCCTAGACACTTTTTCTTTCCTGTACATACTCCTAACTTTTCTCTTTCTTACGCTCCTCCTTTCCCTATTCAATCTCCCTTTCCTTCAACTAGCTTCATCCATTATAATATACTATATACTGTACACCCTTCCCTTTACTTTTCCGTCTCCATCACTTTGGAGCTGAACTATGGTCTCCCTCACCTTTTACATATGCTCTTCACCCTCCCTTTCCTAACCCGTACCTTCACCTCCCCTAACCCTACATTCTCTTCCCTTCTCTTAAATATATCTCCTCTCCCTTCACTTTCCTTCTGTATACCTTCTATCCACTTCCCTTACCTTTACCCTTTACTTATCCCTTCTATCTGCTGCTTCTCACCTCCCTTTTATTTTCTTCCCTACCTACCTCCTCACCTCTCCATTTCCTTCCTTCCCTACCTTTACCATACTCTCCCCTTCCCTATATCTTCTATCCTCTCTTCTTCCCTCTTTCCTTATCACTTCTATCATCTCTCTTCCCTTTCTTCCCAATACTGTCCTCTCCCTTTTCCTATTTACTCATCCCTTCTATCCTCTCCCTTCATTTCCATTCTCTTTCCCATTTCTGATGTCCTCTCTCATTCTTCCTTCCCTTACTCTCCTTTCCCCTTCCCTTCTACCCTCTCCCCTCCTCTTTGCCTCTCCTTCCCCCTTCCTTTTACTATCTCTACTGTCCTCTCCCCTCCCTATCTCCCTCTACCCTTCTCTATCCCTTCTATTCTCTCCTCTTCCATCTTTTCTTGTCCCTTTTATCCTCCCCATCTCCTATTCCTTTCCTTCACTTACCTCTTTCCTTATTCCTTCCGTTCTTCCTATCTCTCCTCACTTCACTTCGCTTCCTTCCCTATCTTTCCTTGCCTCTCCTTCCCTTGCTGTCTCTCCTATCCCCCTCAATTCCTTTTCCTTCTGTTCCTTGCTCTATGCCTTCTATCCTTTCCCCTTCCCCTCTCCTTATCCCTTCTATCCTCCCATATCTGGTTCGTTTCCGTTCCTTTCCTTCCCTATGTCTCCTCTTCCTTCCCTTGCCTGTCTCTTCCATTTCCCGCCCTTCCCTTCATTCCCTTCCTTCAATACCTCTCCTCCCCTTTACTATACCGACTATCCTCTCCTTTCCTTTCCTCTCCCCTATTTCCTATTTCCTTCTTCCTTTTATCCTCTCTCTTTCCTTTCCATCCCATTGCTCCATTGCTTCCTCTCCCTTCTCCACTACCATCTCCTCTTCCTTTCCCTCTTTCCTTATCCCTTGTATCCTCTCCCTTCCAATCGCTACTTTCACTTCCATTCCTCTTTTCCCTTCCTTCTTCTACCCCATCGCTATGGGTCCTTTTCCCTTCTCCAACTCTTCTCTGCTTCCATTCCTGTCCCTTCCCCTTCCCCTTCTCTTCTTTGCTTCACTATCTCTATCTCTACCCCTCCCTTTCTCTCCTAGCCCTTCCCTTCCCTTTTTAGTTATCCTTTATATCCTCCTGCTTCCCCACCCCCACTCCTTTCCATGTCCTTCAAATCCCACCTCTCCCATCCCTCATTTTTTTCTATCTTTACAATCCTCTCCCCTTCGTTGCCCTCCCCTTTACCTTCTACCCTCTCCTCTTCCCTCTTTTCTTATTCTTCCTATCCTATCCTCTCCCCCTCCTTTTCTTTCCCACTTCCTTAACCTTCCTTCCATACCTCCTCCCTTCCCGCTTTCCTTAGAACCTACCTCTCATTCCCTGCTTCCATTCCTATCTCTCCTCTCCCTTCCCTTTGCTTTTATTCACTCATTCCTTCCCTACCTTTGATGTCTTCTTCCCTTCCCTTTTATGTGCCTTCTATCCTTCCTTTTTATCTTCTCCCTTCCATCCTCTCCACCATCCCTTTCCTTTGATTACCTTCTCTTTCCCTCCCATCTCTCCTCTTCCTTCCATTCTACACTTTCCCTTTCTCTTCCCTGTATCCTTATGCCTTCTATCCTCTTGCTTCCTTTCATATTTCCCTTCCTGTCCCTTCCCTATCTCTTCTGTCTTCTTCTCTTCCTTAGATATCTCTCTTGTCCACTTCCCTTCTCCTCACTTCACTCTTTCCTTATTCCTTCTATCCTGCCCATTTCCACTTCCTTTCTTTCCTTCCCTTCCTAGCTCTCCTCTCCCTTATCCCTTCTATCCTCCACTCCACTGCCCCCATTCATTTCCCTTTCTGTCTCCTGCCTCTTCCTTCCCATACATTCTCTCCCTTTCTTTCCCTTCCCTCCCTTATCTCTTCTTTTCACTTCCCTCCCTTCACTTGCCAGTCTATAACTTCTATCCTCTCCCCTTTCATCTTTCCTTATACCTTCTATTTTATCTGTCCACCTACCTTTTCTTTCCTCCCCTTCCTATTACTCTTCACCCTTCGCTTTCCTTTAACTCTCTCATTCTTTCCTATCTTTCCAATCCTCTCCAATTCTCTTCCCTGTACCTTTTATCCTTTCTTCTTTCCTTATATCTTCTATCCTCTTCTCTTCCCTTCTATCTCTTCTTTCCATTCCACACTCTCCCCTTCCCTTATCCTTTCTATTCTCTCCATCTCCCTTCTCTTTTCCCTTAACTTTCTTTCCCTTCTCTTTCCTATCTCTTCTGTCCTCTCCAATTACCCTTTACCCTTCTTTTGCTATCTCTCCTCTCCCCTTCCATCTCATTATCCCTTCCATCCTCTCAATCTCACTTTCCTTTCCTATCTCTCCTTGCTTTCTCCTCTCCCTTTCCTGTTTCTCCATTCTACCCTCCCCCCTCTGCTCCTTTCCCTTTCCTTGTGTCTCCTCTCCCTTGCCTTCTATTCCCTCCCTTCATTTCCTTAATCTTCCCTTACATTTCCTATCTCTTCTGTTTATTCTCTCTTCCCACCTCTTTCTTTGTCCCTTCTATCCTCTTTATCTCCCTTTTATTTTCCTTTCTCACCCATCTCTTTTCACCTCTCCCCTTCTTTTCCTTACCCATCTTCTATTCTCTCCCAATCCCTCGCTTTGCTATTTGTCAGGTCGTCTTTCCTTTAGTATAACTTTTTTCTTTCCCCTTCCCTTTTTCCATCTCCTTTCCTATCCTTCCTTTCACCTCTACCTTTTCTCCCTATTATCCTGTCCCCTTCCCTCTTTCCTTATCCCATCCATCCTCTCCCATCCCATTTTTGCTATTTCCACTCTACTAGTTCTTCCTTTCACTTACCTTCTTCCCCTCCTCTCTTTCCTTAGTCCTTCTATTCTCTCCCTTTCCCCATCTCCTCACCTCTCCAGTCCCTTCTCTTTCATCCTTTCCCTTTCCTTTACCTCTTTTCTTATCTTCCCCATCCTTCATTTTTCCGCTCCTTTGCCTCCTCTCCCCTAAAGTTTAATTTCATTTTCTTTTTTACTTTCCCTTTTCTTCTTCCACTATTCATGCTCTCTCCTTCTCTTTCCTGGAGGCATGGGGGAATGATATCTGGGTTAGGTAGGTTTCCTTGGTAGAGTCCTAAAGAAATTAAATTGTGCCGCCATCAATGACAAAGTCTGTGACATACACAGAATGACCTCAAAATAATAACGGTCATAAACATACTAAAAATTAGTTTCAACAGAGGTAAAGAAGATCAAGTGGTTTACCTTCAGCAATATTCTTTCCAGTGGATACTCTAACCTCAGATTACTCACCTTGCGAATACCAAACTGGATCTGGAGATTCTTCTCAAACAATTTCCCTTGTGAGTCAATAGGTGATGTTGTTCGGGTATGTATCATGTCTGTCCCGCCCCAGAAGTGATGTTGGCCCCTACACAGCTGCCACTGTATACGCTGACATCAGTCTCTGCCTGATATCTGTCCACACCACCAGGTGTGGATCCTTAGTAATTAGATTGTGCCAGAATGCACATCTTCAGGTTGGAATCTTCGAAATATCACTAAGATGAGTCCATTCCACAGAGTTCAGTGAGGAATCTGCAGTTAGATGGAATATCTACCAAAAAGAGTTTTACCAGAGGTAAATAACTTGCTCTTCGTATGCATACTTCTAACTGCAGATTCCTCCCTTTGAGAAACAATACCAAAGCAGTAGTTCCACAGGTCAGCCCTTGTAGAAAACACGTAACAACAGGTAACTTGAACAAAGATGACTGATCAGGGAGACATAAAGGCCTAGCAGGCCAGCAGATAACTTTTAACTGTTGTCACAGGAAGGCCTTGCTGAGCTAATTATCAAGAAAATAAATAAACTGTATATCAGACAAATGGGTTTGCATAGATCAATCAATCAATCAATCAGGAATTTGTAAAGTGCACTACTCACACCTGAGGGTCTCAAGGCTCTAAGGGGGGGCAGGTGTAGAAGGGAGCAACTAGGTCTTGAGAAGTTTTCTGAAGGTAAGGAGGTCTTTGGTCTGGCGCAGGTGGGTGGTAAGTGTGTTCCATGTTTTGGCGGCGACGTGTGAGAATGATGTACCACCAGTTGTAGTTCTGCGGTCACGTGGGATGGTTTCAAGGGCGAGGTCGGCGGAGCGGAGATGTTGGGTTGGGGTGTAGAAGGAGAGCTGTCTGTTGAGGTATTCTGGTCCGGTGTTGTGCAGTGCTTTGTGAGCATGGGTGAGGAGTTTGAATGGGATTCTCCTGTTGACTGGGAGCCAGTGCAGGTTTCTCAGGTGGTCTGTGATGTGGTAGTGGCGGGGGATATCCAGGATGAGGTGTGCAGAGATGTTATGGATACGTTGCAGCCTCTTCTGGAGTTTGGCCGTGGTTCCTGAGTAGAGGGCATTGCCGTAGTCCAGTTTGCTGCTTACGACGGCTTGGGTGACTGTTCTTTTGGTTTCAGTGGGTATACATTTGTAGATCTGTTGGAGCATGCGGAGGGTGTTGAAGCAGGAGGAGGAGATGGCGTTGACTTGCTGGGTCATCGATAATGAGTCCAAGATGAATCCTAGGTTGCGTGCGTGGTCGGTGGGAGTCGGAGCTTGAGATAGGTGACCCAGTCCAGGGCTCTGATGTGGTTTGCTGAATTGCTGAGGCATGAGCGTAGGGTGTGGTGGCAGACGGTTTTGTACGCGGCCGAGAGGTCCAGGAGGATGAGGGCTGTGGTTTCGCCGTTGTAGAGTATGGTTCTGATGTCGTCAGTGGCAGCGATGAGGGCAGTTTCGGTCCTGTGGTTGCTGCGGAATCCGGATTGGGAAGGGTTCAAGGTGCAGTGCTCCTCGAGGAAGCGGGTTAGTTGTCTGCTGACAGCCTTCTCTATGACTTTTGCCAGGAAGGGGAGCAGGGAGATAGGCCAGACGTTCTTGAGGTCCCTTGGGTCCGCCTTGGGTTTTTTGAGGAGGGCGTTGATCTCTGTGTGTTTCCAGCTCTTTGGGAAGGTGGCGGACTCGAAGGAGCTGTTGATGATCTTCAGTAGTTGGGGTGCGATGAAGGAGCTTGCTTTGAGGATGTGGTGAGGGCAGGGGTCAGATGGTGAGGCGGAGTGGATGGTGTTCATGATTTCGTTGGTGTCGTTGTTGTTGACAGGGGTCCAGGAGAGCAGGAGGTTGGTCAGAGGTGAATCTGTGGTGTTGGTGGTTGCCGGGGGGGGGGGGTCTGAGTGCTGAAGTTGCTGTGGATGTCTGCAATCTTGCTGTGGAAGTAGGAGGCTAGGGAGTCGCAGAGGTCTTGGGATGGCGGGATGTTGTTGGCGTTGGAGCTGGGATTGGAGAGTTCCTTCACGACGTTGAAGACCTCCTTTTGGCTGTGTGCGTTGTTGATTAGGTCTTTGAAGGCAGTTCTCTTGGCAGCTCGGATGAGTTGGTGGTGTCTGCGGATGGCGTTTTTGAAGGCTGTGTGGTTGTACAGAGTCTTATCTTGGTGGTAAACCAGAAGGCCTTTCTGTCGGTGCGTCTGTTGGAGGGATTCTTGATTGGGGCGAGAGTATTGGATGGGTCTAGAAGAACACCAAAGAACAAACTTCTCCCAGCGTCGGGCATAGATGGTTTTATTAGAGGGACCCATGGCTGCCAAAATGACATATACAACTTTGAAAAGGAGATCAAAGGTAGTCAACTGTCACGGCTCAATCTCCAAGTATGGATGTGTAAATCATGCAAACTCTGGTGCTGAACCTTACCCTACTGCGTAAATTCTCCTGAAGGGGTAGCTATATAGAAAGGAGAGATGCTCATGGCCAGAATTTCTAGGTACCACCCTTACCTGGTCCAATCCAGTGCCAATAGGATGACTTTGCCCAGCTGTTCCTGATCTTCTTCAGAACTTTGGGGAGCAGTGGTAGAAGTGGGAATGTGTACTAAACTCCAGAGCTCCAATCCAGGCAGAAGGAGTCTCCAAATGAGAACTGTCTTGGGAACTCCAACATGCAAAAATATGGACACTGCACAATCTCTGTGGTGGTGAAAAGATTGAGATAGGGTTCTCCCCACTGGTAGAAAACACACTGTGCCAACTTGGAGTGCAGGTGCTATTCATAACACACTAGGCAACACCTGCTGAGTTTGTCCGTTCTGGTGTTTAAAGATCCTCCCAGGTGTTGTATGACCAGGATGATGCTCTGGTGACACAGCCAGTTCCAGAAAATGACATCAATGTGCCCTGCTTGTTGCAGTATCACATGTAGTGTTGTCCATGAGAACCTGCACCTGTTCCCCCTTAAGATCAAGAGAAAGACTTTTAGTGCTAAATGAATCACCAGCAACTCCAACAGGCTGATACCAGAGTCCTCTGATCGCCACCTCTCCTAGATGACCTCTCCAACCCAGCAACGAGACATCAGGCACAACCATTAGCTCTGGGAGGGGTATGGAGAGGGGTCTACCACCGGTCCAGTTGCGGCCTAGCAGCAACTACAGCAGATCTTTTGCAGTCTCCCAGACACCTGGATGGAATCTGAAAGGATCCCTTGGAGCTGAGTCCACTGGGAATTCAGATCCTACTGCAGAGCCTGCATGTGCCCCATGTTGTGGTACACAAGTACAATGGAGGCGGCAGAGAAGCCTTAGAGCCGCTATCACTGAGACCCAAGTCAAGAGCTGAAACATCAGGGTAATAACCCTAAAATCCTGGACTTGTTGGGGTGGAGGGAAGACTCTGAACAGCACTGTGTCCAGTGTGGCACCAATGAAAGGGAGTGTCTGTGAAGGAGTCTGGTGTGACTTTTGGCAAGCTGATGGCAAAAAAGAGCGATTTCAACAAGTTGCTTGTCGTCTGGAGGTGGTTTATGACTGTTTGAGGAGTACACACTTTCAACAACCAGTCGTTGAGGTACTGGAAAACTGATATTCGCAACATCAGTGGAAGCGACAACCATCATCACTTTTGTGAACACACAAGGCACATTGGTAAGGAAAAAGGGGAACACACAAGGCACACTGGTAAGGAAAAAGGGGAGCACAGAGAATTTAAAGTGCTTGTGGCCTATGCAGAACAGGGATGGGGAAAAAAGCATCCTGCAGATCCAGCGCCAATATACAGCCTCCAGGATCTAGGGCAGACCAAACGTGGTCCAGAATGAGCATTCTGAACTTGTCTTTCCTGAAGAAGAAGTTGAGAGGGTGGGTGAAGTCCCTCTGTTGGGAAGCAAAAGTTCCCTATATGATGGTGAACGTGCACCACTGCCCTGAGTGCCCCAGCTGCAGCGATATCTAGATCCTTGTTACTGATTTTTCATCTGGGGTGAACACGGATCATGCATGTGAGAAATGGTATGGGCCTCTTTCTCAGACTGCTGTCTTGTTGGACCAGGAGGAGCTCACAAAGTGTTACCCTGGTAGTGGGAAAGGGCTACTGCCCTTATCCTAAGTGAAATAACACAAGGCGGATGGTGGCAGCATAGCATTTTTGTGATAGTGATCTATATGGTGAATAAGCCTTTTTAACTGTTTCACTGGTGTGAGGCCTACCTGCACACTGATAAATTAAGCTGCTGTGTAGGTAACTCACCCTTGGCCTACAACATGTTATTGTGTAGTGCTGTGCAGCATGCATGTTGTGTGTGAGCAATGTAATGTATGTGTGCCTTTGCGAGGCCTGTGGGTTGCATATTCCAAGGCCAGGGTCTTGAGAAAGGCATCTGGTGGAGGAGCTATTACCGGCATTCCTGAGAGCTGGGTGGGACACGTAATGCTCTCTTGTGCACTTCAAAAGGGTTCTTTGATTCTGAAAAGGTTATTGATCAGTGGAGCCTGGACACATCTCGAGAAGGTGATGGGACTGATAAAGGAATCATAAAGAATAGACGAGGGGACTTTGGTAACCTTTTCGTAGGCACTGATCAATGACACAGGTGTGATTTTCTAGTCATTCCCATTGTCTGCATTATGGGACTATTAAGTTTGGAGTTGCTCCTGCCCATGACAGACTGCTTCATGGACAAGGGGCAGGACAGAGAAGTAGACATTTCAAAGGGGGTAACCCCTACAAAGGAAACTTCAAAGACTAAGGCTCTAAATCACATTTGAGTCTGGAAATGGCTTATAAAAAAAGGGAGCTTGAGCCTCCCAAAATTGTTAAACTGGAGCTGGACATCAGTGTAGAGAAACTCAGCATGACATATGCCTGTTGTGATTGGGACTAAGGTCCACTAATCTCTCTGCTGGGTTAGTGATCACCAAGGAGAATTAAGACCATTTGCCCTTGAACCTAGAGCATCGGCATCTGCCTACTTGCTGAGATAAGAGGACCCTGTGATGAGGAGAGTGCCTGCAGAGAGAGAGATTCTGTAGGGATCCTGTCAAGTGTATCCCTGAAGCAGAGTGTGAGCTATGGGTTCAAACAAGGTTAAGGGCCATTAGCCTGGTGCATTGTTGTGACAATATTCAAGTCATCTTCCTTTGCAGTTTTGTAACCTGGGGGGTCTATCATCTTAGACAGGGAAGTGAGATGCAGGGCAGATAATGCTAGTGATGGTCATACAACAGACTATGTGTATTATTTGTGGTGTGCCCTATTTCACTTTGTGTTTGTGTATAAATAATTTTTTTCATAAAATATAAAACGAATTATCTGGCTGGACATTAATTTATTGTGGGTGCTGAGCATGTTTTTGACTTGTGACTCTGTGTACACCTTGCACCTACCTCCCCCACTGAGAAGCCTTGGACTGCTCGACTCATGCTACCATTTAGAGTCAAGTGCTGAAATGGTAGTACTTGGTCCAGTTACATAGTAGGTCAGGCCTATGACATCGGGAGTAAAACAACCATCATGGCTAAGCCCTGTAGCTACTGCTTGCCCTGTAGCCCTATGAAAGCAGTTCAGACATCCTTCATCCTTCTTCTGCATCAGAAAGTAATGAAAGTAACAACCAGACAAGACTTTTAATCCTAGTACCCTTTCTATGGCTCCCTTGTCCAAGAGAGCTTGAACCTCCTCTTGCAGAATGGACACATGGTCCTCAGGAAAGCATGATGTAGGAAGCACATTTGGAGGAGCGGAGAGGAAGGTGAAGACATAATCATTTTAGTCATGTTGAAGTACCCATGTGTCTGATATGATGCTTTGCCATCAACGGAGGTAGTGACTGATTCAACTGTTGAGGGCATTTTTTTTTTTAAAACACAATTTTATTGCTTTTCCCAAACAAGCATGCTGACATCTGACTAGCATAGATATGATACATCACAATACAAACTCCAAGGCATCAGAGGTTCCCTCAAACAGAAGAGCAAGAGGTCTCAACAAAAACAGACGTTGTTGCCCCTTACCGGTTCAGTGGTACGTCCACCAAACTACCAGGCGGTCCCACCCACTATTCTCTGTTGGGCCCCACTCAAATGCTGAGGGAAATCTAAAGTGATTTTGCAGCAGAGGGGGAGGGGAACTGGGTAGTTTGTTGTCACTATGGGCCTTGATGCTGGTGGCTGGATCCCTGATCTCTGCCTCAAAAGGACTGAAAGGTCTTTGGTGCTGAGGCAAAGTTTGTCAGGGTCTCTGCTGGAAGCCTCTTCTGTAGCATTAAAAGACGTGAAATTGTAGGGGGAACTGATGCATGGGTAGTGCTAGCCTGAGGCTTGAAGTGCTCCAGGGCTGAGTCTGCCTAGCCTTCAAAGAAACGGATGCCATCAAATAGCACTGTAGGATGGGTGCTGCATCCTGGCCATCCTGGATGATTTGTTATAGGTTGGCCAAAAGGATGACAGGGACGGCTGCCAAGATAATAGCCACCATATCACATAATGCATGCAAAAACACTCCATAGGAGGCAACTGGAATTTGTGGACCAGGGACAAGGATGGAGGGCGAGAATATGTTTAAGACCACTGGCCTCCTGTAGGTCCAGGAAAATATTCTTATCATAAAACTGAGAGTTGTCATCTGCATTATAGTCCTGTGGCTCTGGGTCACAAAATCTGCAGAGTAGGGTAATTGTATCCAAATCCGAATAAAATTGAGGTGGAGGTTGAGAGGGGCGTGACTTCAAACGAGGTTGTGGTGGGGGTTGAGAAGCATGAGTCTTCAAATTTAAAACAAAGTCACAGCAGATTTGCCTTCAAATCTGAAACGACTATTAGTTCCTCCTACACTGTCACTGGTGGTGTTGCCAGTAATGACTATCGAGAGCCAGGTGGTGGGACTCTGTGCTGTTAAGGGCATAGACACCGGAGTGAGGGCTGACAATGAAGCAAGGTCAAGAGTTAGGGATTTATTCATGTGCTCTAAACAGACTGTGGGTCTCAGAGAGATCCTATGGACTTCCCAATATTCACAGCATGCCCTACTTGAAGACCTGGATCTGCTATGGTGCTACTAATGGAACCAGAAACTTGGTTGGATCCAACCTAAAACTAGGATCAGTATGAGTCCAGAGACCGCAAGTATGAGGAACCTTGACATCCATGTATCTTCCCATGGTGAGAGCGTCAGGACGAAGGGGATGACTTTGAACGTGAAGATGACCATCCTGTGGACCAGCCTCCTGAACAAGAACAAGTCTGAGCCCTCAACTTTGACCAGGCCTTCCTAGACTTTAGGCGGTGCTCTGTGACGTAGCAACCCAACGTGACCTTCGGGTTTCCCTGAGCAAAGTCACTACATGACTGAGTCATGTGAAGAGGATCTATCACTGACATTGGTATGTGGCAATCCTTACAGGGCTTTAAACATGTGTTCCTTAGAGGCGACTAGTCCCTTGCACACTGCAAAAAGATTTTAAAAAACTTCTGAAAGTTTTGTCTGGCCTGATTGAAATTGAGCGAACAAGCTCCAGATTCGAATCAGAAGACATGGAAAGGAACTAACTGTGCATGGAGGTGGCAGCTATGTAGGGGCCTCAAAATCACTTACGGGTGGAATGATGTGATACTGAGCCGCACAATGCCACCTACTTACTTGCAAGGGAATTACTACAAAAAAAAATCTATGGATCCAGTCTGGTGACTGAGTATTTACAAGGTGAGAAATCTGCAGTTAAAAGTATCTATCAAAAACATTAACATGGTGAAGCTCAAATGGTGAATGAAATTTAGGTTTCTATCTGTGTCTGGCAAAACATTATCAATAGCACCAATGTTTCTAAGCCAACAGGGGCTTGTGAAGTTTATCATAACAAAAAATGTGAAGAACATATCACTGAACAAGAGCCACTGAATGATTCCTAAAACTTGGTTGAGGAAAGGCTAGATTACCAAACACCCTATGGGCTAGCAAAGATCACTATGGAAATCCCCATTCTCAAGATCATTTTAGACCTTCTATTTAAATGTCAAAGTGGATAAGAGGTACATAGAAGAGGATTTTAAAAATATATTACATGCTTCAATCAAAGCCACTTCTCATTTCCCATAAACACTAACTCATCCTATTTTCATAAAAAAGCAACTTAAAACATCGGCCACTTGAAAGATCAATATTCAATGATGCATCTCATCATCCTTTCTTTCCTTTTCCATTGTCAATGTCTTTTACAGACCCCAAAGGAAATGTCTGTTACTTGCCTCATCAAATACATCCCTTATAGCAAGGAAAAATGAAGAAACCATCACAAGAACCATTTTGCATTTTCAGGTTGAAACAGGGTTCTAACCAAATCCTATATTTTGTCACTGAAGCCCAAGACTTTATGGAAAGTATTTTAGTTTTAAATTGTGGGTTTCAACATTTTATCATTTCTGTTTTTGTTCTGTTTTATGTAACAATATATGTTTCTGTGCAACATCCAAGTTCGGAAACAGTGCTATCCCTGGAACCACCTAATTAATCGCTGTGGTGTGATTTATATCACCTTCTCAGCCCAGTTGAGGTATTTATTTAGTCACTTATGTCATTTCTATATGATACATGACAACTCATTGTTATAGGCTAGAGTGCCTTAATAACTATCTGTTCTACCATAGTAATACTTCTTGTGATTCACCAACAGCTTTTAAGCTGAATTCCTGCAAGAACGCTTTCGACCTGTGGTTAGCACGCTACATATTACTAAGCAACCGGGCCCATGTAAAGGGGTTACTAGGTCATGTAACTAAGGAACAGGTTATCAAGTACCTGTGCACATCAACACTTGGCAACAACCAAATGCAGGTACAAAAGCTACATCAGTATGTCTCTCCTAGTGCATGAAAGAATGAGAGAGAAGGACAAACTGCACCCCTGGGATTCATGCCCATCTCAAGGACATTCCTGCTGTTCATCCAGTGGCACAGTCCATGGGGTCAAACTAAGTTATACAGAGAAGATTTAAATAGCTGAGCAGGTGTGGGACCAAAGGTAGATTAGGATTCTGAAAAAAGTATATAATGTTTGGTATTTTTCTATTTAATATGATTTTATTTGCTGTGCAGCATGGCTAAAAAAGTATTTTTTTAAAAGCCTATGATGCAGCTGCCCGTGTTATTTTGCAGGCCCACGCGCAATGCATTAGTGCGCCTACAAAATGATGCTGTTTTTAAAAAATACTGATCAACATTTGGTTGGAAAACAAACAAAACACAAAAATTGTTTTTTGAAAGGGGTGAGGGAAGCAACACAACAGAGCCGGAAGCAGCATTGCCAGAAGCAACATGAGGGGCACATGTGGAGAAGAAGCAACACAAAGGACCGCTGGTGAAGGAGGAGAAAAGCAAACACATGAGCTAGAGAGACATGGAGTGCCGTGGAAAAAAAGCAAAACAGCGAAAAAGAGAAACGTGGATCAGTGTAGAGGAGCACATGGGTGAGAAAACAACACAGTGTGGGACAAGCACATGAGGGTGAGAATGTCACAGAGGTGGCAGGAAGAAGTGCATGCGCTACAGACAGCAACCGAGTTGAGAAGAGAAGCATTCTAGGGAGACAGCTGGGAAATTAGGTATTCTTATGGAGGGCTCAAGACAAAAGAAACAAGCATTTGCAATGCAATAGGTCTCGCATTTGCTTGAGTTAGAGCTATTGGACATTGCAAATTCATAACTGGACTTTTCTTGCCACATAAATTGGTCAACCCTACCTCATAATTTCATTTTTTACTGCCATATAATTCCAGTGGTCTTGCATATAACTAAAGCACTTCCATTTACCTTCTTCCTCTATCTGCAGCAAAAAATGAAAATGCTGCCATTTAGCATCTTAATTGAAATCTGTCATGCTACCTCCAATAGAATTGCTGGATGACTAACACAATTCCCCCCAAAAAAGACACAAGACAGCCACGGAGGAGTAACGGGAGAAATAAACTAGAAGGGACGCCCAAAATATCAAGTGTTCAAATAGTTATAGTGTAATAAGGATGTTAAGTTGGGCTGAGCTATGGTCATAATTATAATTAAGAGAGATTATTAAAACATATACAATTATCATATAAACCTTTATCAGAAATAAAAGTTTGGCATTAGGCTGTAACGCTCAAAACAGCCCCTAGAGGGCACCATACGAAAAATATAATTTGTAAGAAACATGGTCATGTAACCATCTTGTTAGCCCCAACAGGGGATAACCCCATGAAACAATACAAGAGAAAGTAATGCAGTGTAACCATATATTTAGCCAATAGAGTGCATTTTAGGGTTAGCAGGATATTACAAACACAGACTTTAAATCAAAACTTCTTTCAGCTGTAAAACAAGCGTTGTAGCCATGAGAAAGCTTAAAAGACACTGAATGGTGTGAGTTATTATTTTGGGGTCCCCACTAACCTAGTGTGGGGACCCCGAGATGATGTAGTCAGAAAGAGCGTTTTGAAGGTGGCCCCACTGTCCTAGGACCGCCACAGGCTGAGTTCTGAGCAAAAATGTTCCTACAAGCATTATGGGACACGTTTCCGTGCCACACATTTTAATATGTTGATATGACTGTAATGCTTTGAACAACCCCTAGAGAACACCACAATGAAAATAGCATTTTTAAGAAACATGTTCATGTAACTGTATAGTTAGCCCCTAGACAGCATAACCACACAAAAAAACAACAGAAAGTAATGCAGTGCAACCATGTATTTAGCCCCTAAAAAGCATAGTACATTACACATATTCAGCGCAAACAGGTCTATAGCAATGAAATCACAAAGAAGGCAATTAAAACACAACTTCCTCTCAACTGTAAAACAAAAGTTTGAGACATAAGAAAGCAGCATGAAGGGGAGAGACAAAATAAATACTTCTCCCACACTGAAGTAAATGGGCAATTGTGCAATAATCCATGTAAGAGGGGCAGTCTGTAAGGTGTGACAAAAAACAGCCTCAAGGCAGGACAAAGGTAAAGCAATTACCAATGACACTAAGTGATTTAAGAAAGGCAAGCCCATGAATGAGTTAAAGTGACGGGCTGAGGTGGGCGTGGCTAAAAGCCCACAATACTTACAACAGGTCAAAGCGCTTGCTCGCTGGACCTAAAAAGTAGTTTCTTAAAAGTGAGTAGTTTAAGAACACAAGTAAATTGCCAATGCTTCAGTGGAGGGACAGACAGAAGATAAACAAGGCACACTATTGAATAAGAAGTAGGTAAATGAGAGTGACAGTGAAGCAAACCAATGGTAACCAATGGGCGGACTCAAGCCCCTGTAATTTCTTGGTAAACTCACAACAGGTTTTTTGCAATCAGACAGTGTGCGTTGTCTGTTAGGCTCAACCTATCCATACTGAATTAGTACACTGTGTTAAAACATTCTCAGTCTGGGTGCAACTCAGCTCGGAATTCCAGTAGACTTGTGGTGACTACAGACATTAGATTTATGCACACTTAGCCCATACATAGGGCCTTTTTCAGTCTGATCCATTCGTTTTTACTAAACAGCAGCATTTACAAGCAATTAGACACATTGTGAAAGAAGTATGTATATTTGCGTGCAAGCTGGATGCTTTTAACAGATTATTTCACACGAGCTGCTCAAAGATACACAAGTTAGACATTCATTTTGTGTGAAATTCAGTAATCACCAATTCATGTGTCAGCATTTTCCAATGGCGTATGCTGCAAAGTAACAAAGCCAACCGGAATCAATACCTGTTGCCTTAAATCACCTCTGCTTATTAATACTGTAGTATCACCTAACAAAATATACAATAAACAATATTAAAACAGCTTACTGGAAACTGCCAACTTTGACTGCAACTGGGATGTGCGGGAGCTGAGCTGCCCACTTCAGGGTCACATCCTGGTAAACTAGCAGCCTGTTATTGTGGTTTCCCAACAGAGTGTTCACGGTTCCTTCAGACACTGTGGGATACATACAACATAAATAGCAATATTAAAAAAGTACTACAGGAAAAACGACCTTATTTCTATGAGTTGCATAATTAAGAATGTACATTTATTTTACGAGGATACAATGCTAAGGAAAATACATGCGTTGGGATGCAATAAGTAAATAAGTAACTGGCTGGTGACTTAAATTCTCACCACACTAAATCGGCCTCTGTATACGTCTATTAAAAAGCAAAAAGCTAAAACGTCAAGTCTGTCTCCACTATGGTTTGCTCTGTAACGTCACTAGTAGCCTACAGCGCATGCGAATTTTCATTAACATTTATTCAACAGATACTTTTGTATGTACTTTCAATGACGGTCTCGTGACAATCGCATTATCTGTTGGAGATGATACTCTCACTCTGTAGATCAGATCTGCTGTCCGAGATGGGCAGAATGCCCTGAGCGCTAGGTGGACTGCTCTGAACCAACAGATGATGACGTGATTTGAAGTCTCTTTTGGAGTCAACAAGCCTGGAACAGACAAACGCTCGTAGTGAGCACTTCATCCCAGTAATAGGGCATCCGTTGCAACAATCATCGCTGAAAGGGAAGTGCTTGCGGTAAATTGTTACTTTGTACCACCAGGCTAAAGACTCTCTTCCGGTTTGAGACAACTTGAATGTGTCGCCCTAGTTCTTTTCTGCTGAGCCCACTGATCCCGCAAACACGGTGTCAGCGACCTCATATTTCGTTTTTTTCATTTAGCGCAATCCCTATGTCTGATGCCGTTGAACCCAGCAGCGATGAAATGTGACGGGCTGTCGGAAACGGAGAACTCTTGAAAAGTTGACACTTCTTCCAGACGGATGATATTCAGTCCTCCGAAGGAAGCGCTCTTCCTTGCTTTGAGTCTAGAGTCACTCCGAAGTAATTCAGGGACTGCTTCAGAGTTAGTGTTGGCTTCTGGTCAGATTATTTGGTTTATCAATGAAGGATTAAGATTGTGATTTAGAAATATTCCTTTAGCCTAATTGAGTTGCCGACTCATCATGGTATGGTTATACGTAGATCGTCTGGTGCCGTATGAGAACTGCTCCTACTGCCATATATTTACAGAAGGAACAGCTTTAGCCCAAAATGAAGGACAGCATATGAGAGGTGCATCTTTTCCCACCAGAAAAATAAAACGCCTATGCTTCTTTATAATTGGGATTTGGATACATGCACCCTAAAGATCGATAGCACACATCCAGGCTTATGTCCACAAATGAGCAAAAAATGTAATGTCAGGCTAACATTTCTCTTGTCTGACTCATTAACTAATCATAGGTGTCGGATAGGTCTTAAGTCATTCTTTGAGCCTCTCATTCTGAACAGGAAGTATTTTGACTATACACTCTTCTCCCTTTGGAGATAGGGGACCAAGTATATTATTTTCTTTTTCAGCAACAGCTATCTCTTTGCCCATGTTGGCTAGGTGGTGTAGATCCAGCTGTCTTTCTCTTGGCAACTCTTTGGAAAAATGTTGATACGTTCCCCATAGCTCCTCATAGTATCTTCACAAGAGGGACATGGTATTGGCAGCTTTAAGGGCAATGGCAGCAGTACCACAGATTTATTTTCCTGCAAACGTCCAGTATCTTGCTTTCCCTGTAAAGGGAGCAGATGTTTCTGGAAAAGCCCAAAAAAAGCTTGAGCACATTTTCTAGTAATAAAAGTCATTGAATAATGATGCAAAAAAGTATGTTGTGGCTGAAGAAGCTGTGGAACTTGGGTAGCTAGGTTCCACTGTCATGAGCCAGAAAAAAAGAATAGGCCCTGAGAGGCAACTGCGAGTACAGTGCACTGTGGGATTCAAAACAACAAGGCTTCTTGAAGATGGAGGCAGCCTTTGTTCCTCCTATGTTAATGTAATGCCTATCAGACTTCCTTTAACACTCATTCAGCAAACGCTTTGGCAGCAGTTTCAGAGTAAGATGTTGTAATGTACCTGTGTTATGCTAACGTTTATAACAGTGTACATACCACCTGCCATTACTCCAGTTTAGTAACACTTTTATCCTGTCTAGAGAGTGCATTTCCACACTGATCTTAGTTTTTAGCCCACAAGAGTCTACAACAAAATCCATGGGTGTTCCTTGTTGTGAGACATTGTATTGTCTGAGGAGCTGGTTGGGAGACCCCTGGGTGTGCACAAGGAATCTCGTGTGTGGTGCTTTTAAGTTTGGGACATAGGTTTTGGTTTGCAGGGGGTCATCTGAAATGGTCATGTTATTTCTTTGTCTGATGGAGTGCTTCATTCTTACAGAAGTATGTGCTTGTATTGGGGATGATGAGAGGTCATACATGCCAACAGACGTGATTTAGTCAGGAGACTCCAGATTAATTGAGCCCCGAATGGCTTTGTGTTAGGTGTCTCCTGCCTAAAATCTCCTCCTCTTCAATGTAAGTCAACGGGGAAAATCAATTACTGCAATTTGTTTTTTTAAATCTCCCCATTACCAGGTGCAAAAGTTTGGCACGTAAGAGAAGTGTACCTGGTGACGTAGTTTGGCTTCAAGTTGCTGGCCACTGCCCTTTGGTTATGTTAAGTTGTGGCTATGGTTTACCATGAGAGAGAGTGTGGTAGGATGCATTGTCCATTGTTGTGTAATACTGTGGTTGTGTTTTTTTATTTGTTTCATTTTTGTAACATTTCTGTCAAAGTTTTATTCGGATGGTGTGAGAAGAAAGGCCGGGGTTGGACTGGGACAGAAAACAGGCCGGGCACCAAATTAAGTGCCACTCCTTTGCAAATTTGATAGCTAAAAAAAGAGGCCCACATTTGGAAACCGAGGCATTTCTGAACTCCTGAAGACATGCTGTATATGTGTTTTGTAAAGACTGCATGTATTTCTTCTTGCTGCAGGCAATGTTTGCATGTATTTCTTCTTGCTGTAGGCAATGTTTGTGGTAATACCAGAGAAACAAACCAGCGCACCAGACCCTAAAACAGGCCCACAAACAGCCAATGAAACAACTCACCTTCTCTTTCGCTTAGGTGCAATGAATGGTTGTCTAGTGTAGAAATAATAGAGACGGACTGCACTAATGGATGTTGTGGTGTGTTTTTTGTGGTTCATATTTTTGAACTGTACTGTAGATGTTGTGGTGATTTGTTTGTGGTTTATGTTGATGGAAAGCATCAACAAACCCATCTACATGGTTTTGGTGCTGAATTGGATGCACACAAAAAATTGATGGTCTCTCTAGTGTTGGCTGACTTAGATAGGATGTTTTTCTTTTGTGACTGATGATAATTTTTTTGTATTTGCAGCACTGATTGTTGGGCTGTCAGTAATGTGTTGTTAATGTGGATGGATTTTTATTGTGTTAAGGAGAGTAGGTCATCACCATTTTGCGAATTGTGCAGTGTTCTGTACTGTGTTCGTAGTATGATTTTGTTGCATTACATATGCAGTGGGTTATACTCAATGGACCGTGGGTCTTAGTGGGAATATGACTGGTGAAGTGTGCCCCTTTGTCACTTGCAGGATTGGGTTTAATGACTATAAGTAATAACGAGTAACTGTAACGGGTAATTTACAAGTATCAGTGACTTATGATGGATACAAACTACCTGTGGATTCCTCGCCTTATGAATTCATCCTTGCGCCAGCATCCGACGGATGGGTGAGTTAGGAGACCTGCATTCCTCCTTCGGTGTGACTTCTCCTGTCATGAGCAGCTACCTGAGAGAATGGCTTGGCTATATCCCCAGGGTTTAGTTGTGTTCTGGTGCCAGTTCAGATTATGTAAAAATGGTGCAAGAGGTGGAATATTCGGAATGTGCTTGCTGGTGATGGGGGATGACTCGTGGCTTCTGTGTGGATGGGTGGTAGGTATAGCTGAACAGTGTGGCTGATTAAGTGTGTTCTGGGATAAGGAATTTTCCTTTTGATTAATGCTATTGGAGGGCATCTGTATGGCCCTTGGTGCTGTGCAGGCCATAACCTTCTGTAGGTTTGTGACTTAATAATTAGTGTTTCTTAATGTAATGCCATCTCAGAAGGATGTGAATAAAAAGCCTGTAATCAAGGTTCAAAAGTCACGTTGTTTCACTTTGTGTACTGGCATTCCTAATGGATACCAATAGAGCCATAGTCTTAATATTAGCTTTTTCTCATACTACAATTTCAAATGTACGTCTGCCATTGCTAGGCGCTTTAACAAACATATGCTACTATTACCCAATTGGCTGGATAGAAGGTTGTGTCTGGATTGATGGGATTGCTACTCCTGCCTTTCATAACACTGCAGATGTCAGCAGTGAGCATTTACTCACCGCATCATCTTGCCGTCTTCCTCTATTCCTGTGTTCTCAGTGAATCAAGCCACTGTGTAGCGCAGGATATTTCATGCTAAGAGAGCAAAACTGCCAAAATATGATCTTTCCTACATCAACATGTCTTCGCAACAAAAAACAGAAATGTCTTATTTTCCACTAGCTTTGTGTTTGGTTTGGTTAATGATGCATACGGCAATTAAGCAACATTTTCTGTCAGCTGTACAAACCTGAACAATATGGTAGGAAGCAGCTAGGACTGTAGTCAAGTTTCTTCATGAATCGAATTTGGCCATTCTCCTTGAGGCAAAAGAAGTTTCTCTCACCGAGTACAAAGACTGAGGATGGCGCCTGACTGAAGGAAACGATGCATATATCCAAGGCTTGCTCGCCGATATTTAAAGTCCAGTCCGCCTTCAAAGAAAGCAAAGAACACACGAAAACCATCAGGTTAGGAACCCTTTGAGCAGCAAACTGAAACGTATTAAATCAGCATAGAACTGCACAGCGAACTAAATAATTCTCTTGAATTCACTATTACTTCACAAGAAAAATAATCAAGGTCTTCTACACACTGACATATTCTACTGAATCAAGTACATGTCTTTCCAAGCTTTGAGTACATTTATTTGCGTGACAGAACGGACTGCCATGAATGCACTTTATCTAATCATATGCTCAGTTTCAAATTCCGTTTAGATGGCTACTAGAGGCCACTTCGTGCGACAATATACTAGGTGGGGTCCCTTATGATCTAGGGACCGTTTCTGTACCTACCCGATTTGCTTCTTGAGATCATAATTAGTTTTCCAGTAACGTTACGTCAGATGTACAGAAAGTTAATTGCATGTCCACACTTCCATTTGAAAGTGTATCCTTGAAATTCCCCGAGGGATACGCAGCAATCCCTCAATTTATATAAAAAGGATAAGCGTCTATTTATTTATAGAGCATAAGATCGACGTTAGCTAGAACAGAGATAGGAGACAAGTTAAATTCAAACTTCATTCTCGTATGAAAACCTATCCCGTTAGGCCACACAGGACTGAGGACGGCTAGCTGGACATGAGATGACCTAATGACTGCCAACTCTCTTACAATTTTAACCGGCACTAGAACATATGATCTATTAAGGGCCAGCTGGGCATCACCTGGCATATCATACAGGCCAGTCCTTAAGAAATAAGGACTAAACCCCAAAGACCCAGCAAAGTACATACGATATCAAATTGGCCATTCCTATTTAAATTATTTGAAAAAGCAGTATTCACAGAGTTATTCGGCTTTCTTGATAATAAATAAAGTCATTTCTGACCAGCAGGCAGGTGTCCGACCTGACAGAGGCACTGAATTTGCTTTAAATGCAACCTGGGACGACCTTATGAAAACAGTAGACTCCAAAAGAGTAGCCGTACTCATGCTACTTGATCCATCAGCTACTTTTGATACGAATGAGCAAAATCTCCTACTTACACAATCAAAAGAAACAGCATGGCTCTAAAACGGGTAAAGTCCTCCCTCGCATTAATTGTGTCCCAAACCACCACCTATCAGCACCATTCTCGGAAGAAGCAGGAGCTCCACAAGGTTTAATGACTGCATCGCTAATGTTGAACATCTACCTTCTCCACTCCCAGAGCTTATAAATGCCTTTAAACTTTACCTGTTACGACTATGTGGAAGACAACCTGATTAACCCTAAACTAGAAAACCCAATAAACCAAGACATCTACGGTCACAGAAGCAGTTAACAAATATGCTACAAAATCATCTAAAATTAAATTCTTCTAAAATAGAGCTCCCGACATGTGGGTCATGGAAAGATAATAACCCCACTACAAAAGGCCAGTGGAGACGGGCACTTCCCACCACACTGTCTGTCGTAAAAAGTTTAGGAGAGGCCAAGCACACCAAACTCTTTCTTGAGAAAGAGATCAACCAGGTAACTAAAAGCGCTTTCAACATAATCACATCCATGGCAATTTGAAAGGTCACTGGGCAATACTTTCAATAAATGGGGATGGGGTAAGAGTCAGGATTTGGCTCAATGAGTGATTGAAAAGACTTGTTAATTCCTTCATGGAATGGGAGCCTCTGCTAAATTTGGTATCCTACCACTGCAGCTAACTCAGTGAGCAATAAATGAGAGCCCGATCATTTAGAGGCAGGGAGGTACCTACACAAGATTCATCGAGGGAGAAATCTGGTTGGCAGTCCTTATTTACATTGGTACAAACTGCAGGAAAAAGGGTTCGTAATTGATAATTGTTCAACAGGTTTTCAGACCAGTTGAGGTGGATTTTAATACCAGCTGGTCAACCTCACGTGGCCTTTTTCTAACCACCACATTGTGGTATATTCCTTACAGCATTGCTGAAACTTCCTCGAAACCATACCCCATAATGTTTTTAAATCAAAAGCAATCCCCATGTGACAGGTTATGAATGCACTCCTGTACAACAACAGCTAAGAAAATAAGCAAATCTGAGCACAAAAAAAACTAATCCTGGTCTTCACCCTCTGCCTGTTGGAAACATTCTTTGCAATCTTCGTGAAAAAAATGACTTGCTGGCACTCCGTGTCAGCAAGTGAACATGTGTGGGATTATACTGGCATGCCTAGTGGATGCCATCCCAGTCAACCAATCAAGAGCCGGATATGTGTGGTCACACAGCATCATGCCTCTCCCTGCTGAAGGACTGAGAAATAAAGACCACACCATTACTTAAAAAGTCCAAGTAGAGTCGACGGTACTGGTGCTACATCATCCAAGACATTGCTTGCTTGAGTTATCAGCCACAATTTATATAAAAAATATATCCTCTTACAAAATGTGGGATATAATGGATTAGTCCCATTTAGTCTCAGCGGAGTCTGCCTGCATCAGTGAGGGGTAAGTGTCAAGAGCTGAGATAGTCTGCTCACTGAAGCTAGGGCCTTGTGGCTCCGCTGCTACTCATACTGGGCTGCTAATTTATTGTTCCTTTGCCATGCCAGCCCAGAGGCGGGGCACAGCAACCTATAATCATCTGCAATGAAGTGCTAAAATGACACCAGTGACATAACATGAATGGGAAATGCAATACTCCATGTCAAGAAGCGCTAGGTATACTATATATGCCTAAGGAAAATACGGTCCCTCATTGGCTTAGCTCTAGGAACCGGGCTAGCTCATCAACAAACCATTTCAGTGTTTCTGTCCTTTGCAGAAACACAACTGCTATCTGGCATCTCACCGGCACAGTAGTGTTCAAATCACATAAGTGACAAATAACATATGCAGCCCTCAGTGTCCTGAAGTGCCAGGCACATTGCGGAGCACCTTATCTGGCTAGATCTTCAGGAAGTGACGCTTGGTAGAGCTCGGACATGTGCCCGAGGCCAGCAAGGGAGAAAGCTTTGCATACCTGGGGCAGCTCAATACTCAAGATTGGTTATATGCTCGAAAAGGAAAGAGAGGGCTCCCATACATGGCAGTACACTGAACAAGCATTGGCAAAGTCAATAGGTCTCGCCTTTAGCTGCCAGTGCAAACCTAATGGCTTAGCCAATGATGTTTGCTGTGCTGCTGCTATGCGTCTATGATTGTAACTGCTTTCCCTTTTTGTGCTTGAGTACCTAAAATATCTTCATATGTTTCTTTAGTATTTGCGTGCGTGGGCACACTCGTCTATTTTTGTGCTTTAGTTTTCGTATTTGTATTAATTTTATAGTAGGGTGTTGGGTTATCCGTGTCCAGAGTGTATATGTAATTTGCTTGCATCTGTGTATGTGTCTGCGTGTATGTGTCCTTATTTGTGTATGTGTCGGTCAGCAAATGTAACTGAGTATGTCTATGTGTCTCTTTCGGCATGAAGACACGTGTATGTGTCTGGCTTATACTGGTGTCTGTGTCCAAATGCAGCTGTGTCTGGCAGTGCCTTGCATGTGTTGAAGTCTGAGTGTATGTGTCAGTCTGTACGAGTCTGTGCGTGGACCTGGCTGTACGAGTCTGTGTGTAGGTGTCTATGTTTAACTGTACCATAGCATTACAGAAGCTTCCTCTTTGTGGACCTGTGTGCGCGCCCCACTGTTTTCCTGTGTCTGTGTTCACACCTGGATGTTTGTGTATCTGCATGCGTGTTGCTGTATGCCTGTCTCTGTATGTGTTGGCGTGTGTCTGACTGTAGGTGACATAGGTGGTCATTACAACCCTGGCGGACGGTGTTAAAGCGGCGGTAAAACCGCCAACAGGCCGGCGGTAAAAAAATTGCAATTACGACCGTGGCGGAAACCGCCAACAAAGACAGCCACTTTAACACTCCGATCGCCACAGCGGTACAAACAAACAGCGCGCCGGTCACCGCCAACAGACAGGCGGGAGACAATGTACTGCCCACACTATTATGACAGGCCAATCCGCCACCTTTTCCGGGGCGGATTCACTGCGGATAAAAACACGGCGGATACAGGAATTTCAAAGGGAAAACGCTCACCTCTACACACCCCACGAGGAACGAGGACACCATGGACCCAGAACTCCAAATTCTCCCTGCGATAGTCTTCCTGCTCCTCTACCAGGAGCAAGAACCCCGGCGGCGAAGACCACAGTGAGTACTGCACCTACGACACAGGGGAGGGGAGAGGGAAAAAACAAGGACACGCCACACGCAACACCCCCACCCTCACCCACTACAACACACACAAATGCATATCAATACATCACAGTTACACCCTCCAAACCCCCCGGAAGAATGCAAAGACAATAGAAAATTAGTGTAACCATTGTAATATATTAAAAACAAGTAGGCAGAAATATATATATACACCATGTACAAAATAAATACCAAGCATAGTAGTCCAGGTAGTGCACTAAGATAGTCCGTGGAACACTGGGACCACACTGTATGGGCGAGGCCCACACAAGATCCCCGACCATGACGGAGAGAACACTGCAGGGGCATCAGATACCAAGAAAACAGGCACCTCAGGGGGAGGGAAAGGGGGGGCACCTCAGCCGCTTGAGTGCACAACGCCAAATCCACGAGGGGGCCACATGCCCACTGTTCCATCCTGGGGAGTGCAAAGCCACAGTCTCACAAGTCTCTACAGTGGGTGGTCTGCCCACTGTTCAATCCTGGGGAGTACAAAGCCACAGTCTCTCAAGTCTCTACAGTGGGTGGGTTGCCCACTGCCATATCCTGGGGAGTGCAAAGCCACAGTCTCACAAGTCTATACAGTGGGTGGTCTGCCCACTGTTCAATCCTGAGGACTGCAAAGCCACAGTCTCACAAGTGGATGACAGTCTCCACTGGTTCTGGAGGGGGCATGGTGCCCAGAGTGCTTCATCCTGTTAAGGACAGAGGTAGTGGATGACAGTCTCCACTGGTTCTGGAGGGGGCATGGTGCCCAGAGTGCATCATTCATCCCGTGACTCAGTTGCGTCAGTGCCCCTGCCGCTCATGGGCTAGAGGTGCTTGAGATGGCGGTGCCCTGTTCAGCGGTGCTTGAGATGGTGGTGCCCTGTTCAGCGGTGCTTCAGATGGGGGTGCCCTGTTCAGCGGTGCTTCAGATGGCGATCTCCACTGCAGGGTCTCAGCTGCTGGCGGTCCTTCATGGCCCAGCGGGGCTGGTGCTCCTTCATGGCCCAGCGGGCCTTTTGCTGGCGGTCCTTCATGGCCCAGCTGGGCTGGTGCTGGCGGTGGCTTCCTGGGCAGCGGGATGATGGCAGTCTTCTCCGCCGTGCTGCTCTTCCCAGACTTGCTGGGTTTCTTCTGGCCCTTCCCCACCTTGGAAGGTGTCACAGCCGACTCCACACTCCCAACCGGACCACAGGGAGCGGCTTTGGTGGCTGGAGTCTTCCCCCTCTCCCGCCAGGCACTGGCCAACTTCTGATGCTTCACAGGTGGGGGACTGTGCTGTGGCTCCGTGCCACACTGGCTGCCCTGGTGGCCGGTGCACTCCACATTCCAGTGACTACAGGCACCACTGGTCCCGGAGATGTTGTGGCTGAGGTGCTAGTTCGGGACCTATGAGACGGATGGGGTGGGGGAGGTGTGGGAAAGAGGTCAAGGTTGGACAGGAAAAGTTTTTTGGACACACTGGGACGGGTAGCTGGAGGGGGTTTGGGAGTGGAGGAAGAGGTGGTGGCTGTAGGAGGTGTACGTTTGGTGACTTTGGGTGAAGGTGCATGCGCTGGAGGCTGTTGTGAGGTGGATGACTGATGGGTGGGTGTGTGCCTGCGTTTGTGTATCTTGGGAGGGGGTGTCACAGACACACTGGGAGAGGACACAGGGGACGTGTGAATGGTAGTGGGGGTGGTGACTGCACGTGAGCGGGGTGTGGTGGTGGGTGTGCTGGAGAGGGACGTAGTGGCTGTAGAGGTAGTGCAAGCAGGTGTGAGTGTAGACGAGACTGGGAGGGAGGAGGGAGACTAAGGGGACACAGTGGAGGCAGTGGATGTTGGTGTGTCTGCATGTGTGTGATGCTTGCGTGAGTGCCTGTGGGATGTGTGGTGCTTATGTTTGCCTGAGCTTCCCTTGGGTGTGGACGTGTGTGCATGTTGGTCTGTAGGTGTGCTTGGGATAGGCTGAGGTACAGGGGATTAGGTCGGGGTTGAGTCTGAAAAGCTTGGTGAAGGGCCGCCTGACCAGAATGAATGCCCTCCAGGAATGCATTGGTTTGTTGCAACTGCCTCTCTACACCCTGGATGGCATTCAAAATGGTAGACTGCCCAACAGTGAGGGACCTGAGGAGGTCAATGGCCTCCTCACTGAGGGCAGCAGGAGTGACTGGGGCAGGGCCTGAGGTGCCTGGGGCGAAGGTGATGCCCACCCTCCTGGGTGAGCGGGCACGGGGCAAAGGCTGAGGGGCTGCTGGGAGGACGGTGCTGGTAGGGGGGGTGGTGGCTGTACCTGTAGATAAGGGGGGCACAGATGTTACCGCCACCCCAAGGGAGCTCCCATCAGAGGACGAGTCCGTGTCGCTGGTGTCAGCTCCTGTACCCGCTGTGGAGCTCCCCTCCGTCCCACTGGTGAATTCAGACTCCGTAGTGTCGCCCTCCAGAGCCATGTGGGATGCAGCTCCCTCGTGCTCCGGTGCCACTGCTCCTCCGCGCCTGATGATGCTAATGCACACAAGAACAGGGAGACCAAAAAAAGGGGGAGGGGGGGGAAGACAGAAGAAAGACATGTTGAGTGCATGCATTACCGCTACCGTTGGCGGACACGACAGACACAGAAGCCCCCTGCACTACGCCATGCTCTTGGGCTCCACTGTTCAATTTCTGGGAAATGGCCTACAAGGCTATGGACGACATCTGCACACATAGATGACACAGAGGCATGAATAGCTGTACTTGGCACTCTACAGAGGTGGGCTGGGGTGCCACATGGCCTGCCTTACGGAGGGGTCTTGCCTACGGAACTCGCCCTGGCCTAGGGAAACCCACAGCCCACCTCCCCCACCCAGACACCTTCACTGCGCACAAAGTCAGCAGAATGAGAGTGTACTCACCCCCTTGTGGCTGCTGTGATGCCCTCAAGCGCCCATCCAACTCCGGGTAGGCCACCAGGATCCTGAACATCAGGGGGGTCATGGTGCGACGGGCACCCCTCCCACGTTGGGAGGCCATCCTCAGCTGAGCCTCCGCCGTCTTCTTGCTCCAGCGGCGAATGTCCTCCCATCTTTTCCGGAAGTGGGTGCTCCGTCTGTGGTAGACCCCCAGGGTCCGGGGACGTCCTTGGCGATGGCACGCCAAATATCTTTCTTCTGGTGGGCGCTGACCTACATGAAATGTACAGGGGAAAAAGAAAAGTTATTACCAACTGCTCCGTCGAAGTGATTGGCCCCCATCCCTACCCTTGCCATGTGGCACATGCATTCACCGTCTTTCATGCATGCAGCACTCTCCCCCCTTCCTTCTCACATCCAGCCCTCTCCACACAGGCATAGCCTATACAACATGCTCCCTGTGTACTTACCTGTTTGTCTGGAGGACCGTAGAGTAGCGGGTACTGGGGGAGGATCCCATCCACGAGGATGTGAAGGCAGGGGCCCTTTCCCCAGACATTCGAGCCATTGTCTCTTCCAGACCGAGGTCACAGCAGCACTTGCAGTGTAGGTCCTCTCCTGTCGAAGATCAGGTATCGAGTGATTGAAGTGATAGAAAATGGCAGTCACGTCCGCAGCGGTGCGTACCGTCACTGCTGGCGTACATCGCCATTGGCTCCTGGGACCCATAGGGTCCAATGTTAACCAATGCAGCATTGCGCCACGGTCTTCGACCGCTTACCGCGACGGTGTACAACGCCAGCGCAGTTACCTCACATCCCATTGTCCCACTTTACAGGTCAGGCAGCCGCCATTTCAGGGGCCCACATGGCTTCATTTCCAACTGCGTCACTCATACCTAGGCCTAGACTCAACACACATACAGGCCACCTTTTGTGTATGATAGGTGTTCTGTGTAAACTGTGGGTACGTACCTCTGAGTTGTTTGACTCTGTACTCGCTGTTGTCCTTCATAGGCACCGTCCGCTGGGACATGTGAGGAGATGGCGACATCCTCCGGTGTACCGACTGTTGGTGGACCTGTCGACAATGGAGGAGCGACATTTGATTATCACATACAGGCTTGACCGTGCCACAATCCAGGAACTGTGTACCCAGTTGGAGCCAGACCTGATGTCAGCAATCCGCCATCCCACAGGAATCCCCCCTCAAGTGCAGGTGCTGTCAGTGCTCCATTTCCTTGCAAGTGGGTCATTTCAAACAACAGTGGCCATGGCATCAGGGATGTCCCAGCCTATGTTTTCCAACTTATTGTCCAGAGTGTTGTCTGCCCTTCTGAAACACATGCGGAGCTACATCGTTTTCCCTCAGATGGAGGATTTGCCTACAGTGAAAGGGGATTTCTATGCCCTGGGACACATCCCCAACATCATAGGTGCCATTGATGGGACACATGTGGCTTTGGTACCCCCCCACAGGAGTGAACAGGTGTACAGAAACCGGAAGAGTTATCATTCGATGAATGCACAGATGGTATGTTTGGCAGACCAGTACATCTCCCATGTGAATGCCAAGTTCCCTGGCTCCCTCCAGGTTAGTGCGTGTCTAACAGTTGTCCCTCACCATTTGCAGGTGACTCTGGTTACCCTAACATGTCATGGCTACTGACCTCAGTGAGGAATCCCAGGACAAGGGCAGAGGAACGCTACAATGAGGCCCATGGGTGAACTAGGAGGGTGATCGAGCGGACCTTCGGCCTCCTGAAGGCCAGGTTCAGGTGCCTCCATATGACGGGTGGATCCCTATTCTAATCACCAAAGAAAGTGTGCCAGATCATCGTGGCCTGCTGTATGCTTCATAACTTGGCTTTGCGACGACAGGTGCCTTTTCTGAAGGAGGATGGTCCAGATGGCGGTGTTGTTGCAGCTGTGGAGCCTGTGTCAGTGAAGACGAGGAAGCAGGGGAAGAAGACATGCACAACAGGGACTCAGTGATCCAGCAATATTTCCAGTGAGACACAGGTGAGAATACAAACCTGCCTACTACATGTACTTTAACACTACTACCTCTCTACTGTGTGTCGTTTTCACCCAGTGTATGGTCACTGAGTTGTCACTTTCCCTTACGATTTCACAGATGTGGGTCCCACTGTGGGACATCTGCTTAGATTCCTCATGGACTAGAGCTGTGTGACATAGGTATGTTGACATTAAACTTGAAAGAGCATTTTGTCACTGTAATTGCTAATACACTATTTCGAAATCACAGACAGACTCCAGATTGTTTTGTGCTTTAAGGGTGTTTATTTAAGTGCTCAATATTGGAGGGGGTAGTGAAATGGTGAGGGGTGATGGTGGAGGAATGTCCATGGCAGAGTCCAGTCTATTAGTCTCACAGGTGCATTGCCCATATGGGCATAGGAAGTGGAGCTGGGGCAGTTTCAGTATGGACAGGGTGACAAAGTGGGACAGTGGGATGACAATCAGGGTGGTCTCATTTCTTGGCGGGGGTCTTGACATCATGCTCTGTCTTTGTCCTGGATCTCAGGGACCGTTTGCGGGTGGTTCTCCCTCTGCAGGGGGTGGGCTGCTGGTGTGGTGGTCCTGTGGCGGGGCGTCCTGTCCACTAGCGCCGGCGGAGGTGGTGGGCAGTTCATCGTCCATGCTAGTGTCAGGGGCCCCTTGTAGTGCCACAGTGTCCCTCCTGGTATTGAGTACTTCCTTCAGCACCCCTACAATGGTGCCCAGGGTGGAGTTGATGGTTCCGAGTTCCTCCCTGAAGCCCATATACTGTTCCTCCTGCAGGCGCTGGGTCTCCTGAAACTTGGCCAGTACCGTTGCCATCGTCTCCTGGGAGTGGTGGTATGCTCCCATGATGGAGGAGAGGGCCTCGTGGAGAGTTGGTTCCCTTGGCCTGTCCGCCCCCTGTCGCACAGCAGCCCTCCCAGTTCCCCTGTGTTCCTGGGCCTCCGTCCCCTGGACCGTGTGCCCACTACCACTGCCCCCAGGTCCCTGTTGTTGTTGGGGTGGTGGGTTATCCTGGGTTCCCTGTAGTGGTGGACACACTGCTGATTGACGTGTCCTGTGGATGGAGGTATGGGCCCGCTGGGTGGGTGCTGTGCTGGTGTTTCCAGAGGGTGGAAGGTCTGTAGTGGCCTGTGACTGAGTGATGGGAACCGACTGTCCCGAGGTCCCCGATGGGCTGGGCTGGTCATCTAGATCCAGTTGGACAGAGGTGCTGTCATCACTGTGGGCCTCTTCTGTTGGTGGTGCGGACATGTGTGGACCCTCCTGTCCGGTGACGTTGGGTGGGTCCTGCAGGGGTATAAAAGGATGGTTATTACATCTGTGTGTGTCATGGTGTGCAATGGGTGGGTGACCGTGTACCCCAGTGTTTGCATTCCTGTGTGAGACCTTGTGTGAGGATGGTTTGGGGGTTGTATTGGTATGTGCAGTGGGCATGCTTTAGTGATGTGTGTCCATGCTTTGTTGTTGCATGCAGGACTTGGTGTTGGGATGGGTGGTTTGTGATGTTGGGACATATGTGAGGAGTTGGGGTGCTGGGGGTGAGGGTGGGGGTATGTGATAGCATGCAGGTAGGGTGGGGGTTGTAATAGTTAAGATTTGACTTACCAGAGTCCATTCCTCCACCTACTCCTGCGAGGCCCTCAGGATGCAGAATCTCCAAGACCTGCTCCTCCCATGTTGTTAGTTGTGGGGGAGGAGGTGGGGGTTCGCCGCCAGTCCGCTGAACCGCCAGGTGGTGTCTTGAGACCACGGAACGCACCTTCCCCCGTAGGTCGTTCCACCACTTCCTGATGTCCTCCCGATTTCTTGGGTGCTGTCCCACTGCGTTGACCCTGTCCACTATTCTTCGCCATAGCTCCATCTTCCTTGCAATGGAGGTGTGCTGCACCTGTGCTCCGAATAGCTGTGGCTCTACCCGGACGATTTCCTCCACCTTGACCCTGAGCTCCTCCTCCGAGAACCTGGGGTGTCTTTGCCATGCCATGGGGTGG
This sequence comes from Pleurodeles waltl, assembly GCF_031143425.1. Lineage (NCBI taxonomy): Eukaryota > Metazoa > Chordata > Amphibia > Caudata > Salamandridae > Pleurodeles > Pleurodeles waltl. The sequence goes on along the minus strand of NC_090438.1, from coordinate 582,666,964 downwards.
TGTAGGTGATGTGTGGGGTGGAGTGTGTGGTGATATGTGTGATGATATGTAGTGGTGTGTTGTGTGAGGTGCGTGGAAGTTCTGTGGGTGATGGTGTTGTGTGCCTGTGGATGCTGCTGTTCTTGTTGGTGCTCTCTCTCTGGCCTTCTTTCAGAATTTTTTGTCGTGGGGGTTTGTGGGTGATGTGGGTGTGTGTTTTATATTGTATTGGGTGTGTGGGAGTGGTGTGTGTATGTGTACCAGGTGTGTGTATTTTGAATTGTCCAATGTGGTAGTGTTTTGTAAATGTGTGTGTATTTTGAGCGCGGCGGTGTGTACCGCCAATGGAATACCGCGGTTGAAAGACCGCCGCGTGGATTCGTGTGTCGTGATAGTGTGGGGGTATTTCTGTTGGCGTGACGGTGGAGGTTTTGTTTTCGCCAGTTTATCACTGACCTTTGGTATGGCGGACTTGTGTGGGTGTCTGAATTTTGGCGGATTCCGAAATGTGGGTCATAATAGCGGTGGCGGAATTCCGCGGCCGCGTGTTGGCGGTCTTCTGCACAGGGCGGTAAGCAGCTTTTACCGCCAATGTTGTAATGACCGCCTTTGTCTTTTAGTGCATGTTTATTATGTGGAAATCTGTATGTGTGTCTATCCATGTGTTCCTATCAGTCTAGTGTGAGCAATCATATGTGTATTGTGTATCATCCTGGGTATGCACAACTCGCTGTATGTTTGTGTGCCTTTGCGGATGGATGTTTGTATGGTTTTGTGTGCGTACCTGTGAGGGCCTATGTTTGTGTGTGTGAACGTCCTGGCCACCGCGTATCTGTATATGTCTGTCTGTGTCTTAGTGTGCATATGTCAGTATCTGCGTCGCTGTATGTCCTGCACATATAATTTAGGAGGTTATATAACCTGCTGCGGCTAAACATAAAAGCAGGGGTGTTAGTTACAATGTAGGCAGGGGGTTTGTTCCGCCGGCCGCACGCGTTCAGGGACAAAAGGCAGCGCGCTGCTAGAATTCCTGCCACCTTGGGAGAGGTGACATTTTAGTGGCCCCCGCCCTTGGTAATGTGGCCCTGGTTCATGATTCACCAGGCTATCGGGCGCGCCTATAGCACCATTCCGGCTGTCTTGATGTGCTCAGCTCTGAGGACATGCCAGGGGAAAACTGTACTAAGACAATGAGACAGTCAGTGGATTGGGCGCCTCCTCCAGAAATCTGCCGGTTGCAGGTGGTGGGGCTCGAAAGCGGTGGGTGAAATAATTGTTGTTGAACTGAACAGTAACACCTGCTACAAACGCCTAGATGTAATTTAGTGAGTGGGCTGTTCTATAGTATTTGATTGATATCTAGCGAGCAGTACAGACTTGATTGCCTGAAGGCGCTTACCTAGAAGGTGATACCACGCGCTTCTGGCGTGGAACGATCATCCTTCGCCAAGCACTAAAATACCACGTATTAAAGATGAATTCGACATTTGTCTTATACAAGCGGCACACAAACACATATTTTGTGCTGGGTCGTACAAGTAAGGTGCTTCAGATGAGACCCTGGCGTGGTCATTTAGGATTCTGTTGAATTAACAGCTCTGTGATAATGTCGACAGATAGCAGTGTAAATACACTGTGTGGGAATTTTTTAACAAGTGGAACTTCGAACTACTTCCGAGACGACGTGAGCGAAGCTGCGGGTTTGTGATTAGTAAAACAAACAGAGACGGGGAAACGCTTTGGAATAAGTATCAAACATTCAAATACTTTTTTTTTTTTTTTTACTTGAGACCTTACCCCCTTTCTTTGAATGTTGCGCTCCACTTGTGTAGCTTGGATGTGTTTTTTTCCATTGCAAGATATGTTAATCCCCCATTTGTGCCTTGCTATCCATAAGGCGCTTTTGTTGATTCTTGCAAAGCCAAGCCTAGGAGACCTATTGGCTGTGTCAACGTTTTATAGCCATGTTATACACGAGCGAACAAAACAAAAAAAAACAGAGCTACGATGCTGCCAAGTTTTATTTTTTTCTTTCGTTGCTGGGGGGTGAGGAGGACAACATGGAGGGAGGAAGGTGAAATAAATATGTGTAAGGAGAGCAAAAAGGATAACTGAGGATGTGAGAATAAAATGCTATGGTGTTGGCCACATAGTAGCGGAAAAATGTTACTTGCCTCGTACGTATGTGGCATGTAGTGCTGTAGATTCCCATGCTCTGCAAACTGCTGCCATCTAGTGTTGGACTCTTCAAAGGGGTCTTTCAATGTCAGGAGGTATAATGACTCCAATGATTCGTAATGCACATGGGCATCGGCTCAAATGTTAGTCTGTTTTCCGCACGGCATGTTATGTTATGTTATAGTTATTTCTAAAGCACACATATACCCAAAGGTGTCTTGGCACTAGCTCTACTGACGCCTGGGATGACCTGCTCAATAAGACCTGAAAATAAATGTTTTTAGAGCTTTCCTAAAAGGGAGCAAGGTACCAATTGATTTGATCTGAAGAGGAAGAGAATTCCAAGCTTTGGCAGCAGATGTCACAAATCTTCTTCCTCCCCACGAGGAAAGTCTAAATCTTGCAGCCATTACATTTCTAAAAGTGGAAGAACATAGCGTCCTCAAAGGTGTATACCATTCGAATTTTCTTTTTAAGTATTCTGGTCCAGTTACATGAAGGGCCTTGAAAGTAATACAGAGGGCCTTAAATACAATATTCAGTCTGACCGGCAGCCAGTGTATTTTTTTAGTGCATTCGAAGTTGACTGGAACAAGCAGCAGATGAGGCACTGCATTTTGCAGAGTTTGCAGTTTGTTCAGTTGTTGCTTTTGCACATTTAGGTAAAGGCCACTGCAATAGTCAATTCCTGACAGGACCAATGAGGTGACTACCGTCCTTTGTAAATCAGCAGGGATATACGGCAGAAGTTTCTGAAGGGTTTTGAGGGTGAAAAAAAGAAGCAGAAGTGATCGCATTTACTTCAGCCCCAATGGTCAGTTTATCATCAATCTGTATTCCCAGGTTGCAAACTTTCCTAACTGGGGCTGGGAGGGCACCAGGTTCCTGCAGCCAGGAAGAAGGGGATCAAAGGGCATCGAGGTTACCAAAGAGGACAACCTCTGTTTTACCCGAGTTAAGCTTCAAGCAATTCTGGGCCACCCAGCCACTGATTGCTTGCATGCAATTGTGTAGTGAGGAGCCAAGGCTTTGTTCATTTTTATAGTTAGAGATACCACAATTTCGGTATTGTCTACGTAGGATGCAATCGAGAACCCACACAATCTGATGAGAACGGCTAGGCTACTGAAACAGACATTTAACAACGTCGAGCTTAATGACGAACCCTGAAGCATCCCACAGGGAAGAGAAAAATGTTCTGACGTGAATTCATTGAGAACCACTGATTGCACTCGGCCTGAGAGAAAGGATCTCAGGAGGGCAAGAGCTGCTCCGTTGACTCCAATGGAGTGGAGGCAGCCGATCAGCGGCTCATGATTAACACTACTGAAAGTTGTTAAAAGGTCTAAAAGAATAAGGGTCACACTCCCTCCCTTATCTAACACTTCTCCGATTTCTTGCGTGGCCACAATCAAGGCCGTCTTGGTGCTGTGGCCACTTCTAAAGCCATAATGAGAAGGGTCCAACACATAGTTCTCCAGAATGTAGTCTCTCAGCTGGTAGTTCATAATCTTTTCTACCTCTTTGGCAGGCAAAGGCAGACGAGAGATAGGGTGACAGCTGTTTGGGTCAGTGGGGTTAATATTGGACTCTCTTTTGAAGAGGAAGTATTGACGCAGTCTTCCAAAGCGAAGGGAAATAGCCGGTCTGAAACACAATGTTGAAAATAGGTATTAAGTTGGCAGCGATGGTGTTGGGGGCTAAATTAGCCACCGATTGAGAGCACAGATCCAACGGGGACCCAGACTTTAAGACTTTAATGAGTGAAGTGTCCTGCTCAATAGATGGCTTAGAGGATTTTCAAAAGGAGCCAGTCTTGATATCCGGCTGGTTAGAGATTGTTAGGTCCCCAGTCGAAGTTTTGATGGTGTAGAATTTGCTATAATATCCCTTCCACTTTGTTTTGGAAAAGATTCACAAATTTAGTACAAAATGTTTGGCTACTGAGTTGCTGCTGGGAATGGAAATTAATATATTAACCATAAGATAAAGTTATTTTACTGAGTCCCTTGCCGCCTCAATTTCTCAATTTTGATCCTAAAGTAAGATGTTTTCTCACTTACCAGCAGTGTTTTATTGTCAGCCATATACTGTTTATAAATTTCTTTTTCAGATTGGCTATAGTCTTTTTGCCACTTTCGCTTCTGCCACGTTGCTTTTTCAATCTAAGGTTCTCATTAAACCATTGTGCGGAAGGTTTGTGTTTCTTAATGTGGGACTTTTTTTTCAGGTGGCAGTGTGTCCACCCCAGAGCTACTCTGAGTAGTCGTCAACGGATTTGTCTAGGTTCGCTGTTATTGACGGCTTAGACTGCAGCATGTGAGGATGCACACAGAGCATAGAAAAGCAGAAGAGGTTGACCATGCAAAGGAAAAAGAAAAAGGGAAAGTAAAAGAAAAAAGATAAACATCTGCAACAACCTGAGGCTTCCGGGGGGAGGGTGGATGCATGTGAATCTACCGTATTACATGCCATATTTACAGAGTAACATTTTCCCTTAGTGACATATGTCGCTGTAGACAGACATGCTCTGCATAGACTGTAAAGCAGTTCTGCCCTAAGCAGTGGCTACCCAGAGGATGTTGCAAGGGACTGACTAAAGTGTATTTAAGACAGCTTGGGCAACATTCTCTTGTTGGCATGCTAAAACATCCACACAATAGTGTTTGGTAAATGTGTGTGGAGTGGACCAAGTAGCTGCTTTATATATGTGAACTATGGGAATGTTAGCAAGGAAAGCCAAGGACAGGCCCCCTTTTTACGGGTATCGAGGGGCCTAGGTGGGGCAGGCAATTGCCTGTTGGATTTGGCGTTGCAAGTCTGAATCCATTTGACCAGGGCATGGTCTCTGTGTGGTTTAGAAAAAGAGGCAAAAAGTTGTTGTGTCTCGTGAAAGGACTTTGTCCTATCAATTTAGTGCATGAAGGCCTCTTTTGAGATCTAGTGTATGACAAGCCCTCTCTGCGCTGGAGTTTGGGGGTGGGATTCTGGGTGTGGGAATAGCACCGGAAGTTCAACAGTTTGATTAAGGTGGAAAGAAAACAATGCAACAACAAAGCTGATGCCCACTGAGCATTAGAAGTCATAGGAGGAGTCACTTTAACTTGTGACCTTAAAGATATCTTTGAAGAACTACAGTTACAGACATTCAAGCCCAACACTAGATAGTAGTAGTATGGAGAGCATGTTTATCTACAGCTACAAAGGCCACAAACCCTTTTTTTTGTTTATTGCAGGGCAAGAGATAACTCAGAGGAAGGAGAGGCAGGAGGCAACATGGCAGGAGAGGGCCACTCTCTCCAGTGGGGTGGGTAGGGGGGTGGGGGGGGCAGGAAGCAACAACGCCAGAAGGGAGTATGAATCAGGAGGCAACAATGACAACTGAGGAAGCAAGGAGGGATTGGGCACAAGCAGACAGATAACAGAGGGTGGAAGGGAGGGAGTGAGAGTAAGCAACAACACAGACAACCACAGAAGGAGGGAGGCTGGAGGCAAGCACCAACATGGACAACAATGAAAGGATGGAGGGTGGATGGGGCAAACAATAACACAGGCAACAACGGAAGTAGAGAGGGCAAGTGCGTGGATGAGGCAAGCAACAACACAGACAACGAACAGAAGGTCGGCAGGCGGGGGGGTCAAACAACATGGGTAAATACTGCAGTAGCATGGCGAGCATATCATGGGGTCTTGTGCTAGCAAGGAAAATTGACCTATGACAGCTGTTGGAGTAGTAAAATATAGCAATTAACAGGGTTCAATGGGCCCCTCAGAGCTCTGGGCCCCAGCAGCACTGCACCTGCTACACCAGTAGTAGCTATACACCAGAAAAATTAAGGATGTAGGGCAGGTGGGTGAAAGCAACACGTGTGATGGAGGGAGGGACACAGGGGGAAGGGGTGAGTGCATGAGGAGCCAGATGAAAAATACGCACTCTGGTAGCATGCTTAAACTCAAAGGAAAAGGTATCACCTAAAATATGAGCAGTGGAAGGACACAGGTAATCGTCCATGCTTGAGGGGAGGAACAAACACATGAAGAGGAAGGAAATCTACACAGCTGATCAATAAGAGGCAAGGCAATTAGAGTGACAATAAAGTCAACCAATGATGAGCAATGTGAGGGCTCTAAGCACACTGGTAAAATATAATATGACTCATAAGAGACAGTGTATGTGCTCCCTCAGTCATGATCCAAAATGGTTTTACTATAGCCTTCTCCTGCTTAACACACCCCTCACTTCAATATAAATTAATTTCCCACATTTCTATCTAAACCCTCCTCTTACCTGTTCTCAAATGTTGCCATGCATGGGCTGTTCTTCTTCTTCAATGATGAGCAATACTCTGCACACGCCTGCCACCTCTCCATGCCCCTCAAGCAGGAAATTGGAAAGCAAAGTCTTGTCTATAGTAGAATCTTCTTGCAGACAATGTACTGGGTGAAGCCAACAAAATACAAATTGAAAGTCTGCACATCATCTCTATGTATGTCTCCACTTAGACAAACTGCCTCATTTTGTAAAGTCTGTGACTGTGTGAATGTAACTACGATTATGTCCTGTGAACGTGGGAAGGCAGTATTTCCATTATTCCTTTTGGAAAAGGCAGTGACTGGCCTCCTAGATTCAGTCTGTAACTCTACCACTGAACTACTAGTTGTAATTTCTTAGAGAAGTGTGTGGTTCCATGATTGGCACAATGTTCTGCAAGAAATCTGTCTTCAACTCAGGCGTAGTATTCTTGTTAAAACCTCATTTTATGGCTAGCATAATGCACTTCTAGAAGTACTGGCCTTATCTCTTGCCAGTGTCCTCACTGAAGTCTTGGCCTGGTGAGTGATCTTATGTTCTTACAGAAGTCTTCACTCAATGACTGGTCTATCATTTTCATCAACATCTTTACCCAATGACTGTCCTAGTAATCTTTGAGAATTAATGACATCATGATTGGGTTAGTGTTCCTATAGAAATCTTGACACCTTAGGTATAGCCTGGTGGTCTTAAATCTGTCCTGACTCAAAGACTAGCCTACTGTTCTGGAAAGTTTTGAGTGACTGGCTTAATGTTCATACAAAAATAGTGAGTCCATGACTGGCCTATTATGCCTTGTCCCTGTGGCTACTCTTGTTCTGTTGCAGTCTCACAGTTTATAATTGGCCTAATGATTACATATGAGTTTGCATTATCACTGGCCTACTCGTCTTATGGAAGACTCACCCCATGATTGGCCTAGTGTACCTATAGATCCCTTGCCTTTATGAGTTCCCTTAGAATTCGAAACTCTGTGACTGGCCTGCTGCTCTTTTGAAAATCTTCATTAATGACTGGTTGAGCATTTTCATAGAAGTCTTGACTTCATGAAAGGCCAAGGGTTCTTGTAGAAGTCTGACATTCCAACACAGGCTTCCTGCTCTTTCAGACATTTTTACTCTCTGTCAAGTGTTCTTCTAGATGGCTTGACTTCCTGACTTGCCTAGTGTTATAATTGACATCTTGAACCAATCACTTGCCTGGTGTCCCTACAGAGGGACTGACTTGGAGCCTGATTCAGATTTTGGCGGACGAGTTACTCTGTCAAAACGGTGACGGATATCCTGTCCGCCAATATCTAAATCCCATTATATCCTATGGGATTTAGGTAATGGGGGATGGGTTTTCTGTCACCGTTGTGACGGAGTAACTTGTTCGCAAATATTTAAATCGGGCACTTAATTACTCATCTACTGCACTTACATAAGTTTTTACTCCATGATGGGCTTTGTGTTGTTATAGAAGTCTTACCTTTATGAATGACTGTTCTAATAGATGTGTACACTTCATGACTAGCCTAATGCTCTTACATAAGTCTTGACTGGCCTAGTGTGCTTAAAGAAGTCTTTACTCTGTGACAGATCCATTGTCCCAGAGGTCATATACTTTGTGCCTGTACTAGTGTTTTTAGCACAGCATTGACTCCATGACTGCCATGGTATTTTAACAGATGCTGGTGGCTGTATATATCATTTGACATAATTGCTGTTAGCACCGGAGTGGTATAACTGTAGTGAAAGAATGCCGGTCGTTCTACAGACCAAAGTCTGGCTACAAGGAATGTTACAAAAAATGAGGGGTCTAGGAGTTCTAATACTAGATTTTGAAATCACCTTACTCCCACATCTTGATAAGGCCATCATTATTGCACTTTAGACTTCTAATAACAAAAACTCTACACTTATGAGTTGCTCAGGTTTCACTCGTTACATCCTGCTACAAGTCATGCCTAGACAAAGCAAGCGGCCTCCCACGGGGACATTCCCAAACATAATCTGGATAGGATGAACTATGTTGGACCTCTTGGTTAATCTGAACTGGATAAGACTATGTGACCTAGATGAAGTGAAGCCTTCACTGGATCCCTGAACTAAGAGGGTTTGATTTAGAGCCCTCTGACTGGGACACATAGAAGTCTACTATGCAAGTGCAGACTTCCAGCAAGAGAAATATTGGTATTATAAAAGGACAAGAATGCTGCTGTTAGCGGAGTCAGGTTTGTCAATGGGTGTGGAGTCTGGAAGGTCCATAGAAAAGTAGCAGTTCTCAACACAGACAGCAGTCCCAAATTCCAAATTTTTATCACAACTAAGATTCCAGACAGACCACCTTAGCTTCAGATACAGCATACCAGAGATTTGTTTTTTTTCCTTTCAAAACTTCAGTGCACTGCACTTTCTGTCCACCCAAGAAAATACAACTATGAAAAACCTCTGATAATGCCATGATGCATAAAAGACTACAACGTGTAACATATCATAACGTGCAATAACTATGCAACATCATGATAGAGCAAAGAGCAAGTATCGAAAGTAACAAACCATAAAGTCACATAACATTTACATACTCAGTACAGAATATAATCCTGACAGGCCAAGAATGGAACAGTTATTGCCACTATCTAGTGAAGGGACAATAGCCTGTATTGCCTCAGCAAGATTTCTGGTTACCCCAATGGGGATTATCCAGACAGATATCTTAATAGCTTTCAAATACTGGGTACCTAGTGCATAATTTATAACAGAATGTGTGTTGAGCTCAAAGTTTTGCTCAGAAGTTTGCCAGGAAGAAATGCTTTTTGGGCTCCACATGAGGCACATCAACCTGGACTGCCCTGGTTGTCTAGTTTAAAAAAATGCTTGGCATTGGTAGGTTGCCCTTGGTGGCTGCTGAGGCCTGGCCCAAAAAATACAGCTACTCCCATTGCCAAATTAGGTCAATTTTGTGACAGGAAACGATGACTCCACATTGTGTTTTGGGCCCTTTCCTGTTGTGTGCACTTCAGTCAAATTTGGAAGTTTGCAAATGCTTCTAGATAACTAAACCTAGTGAAAGCCACACAAGTTATCCAAGCCTGGATTCCCCGGGTGTCTAGGTTTTGAAAATATGCAGCTTTGCTTGGTTTCCCTAGGTCCCAGCTGAGCTAGGGCTCAAAATCCACAGCTACACACACTTTTAAAAAAGGATCAGTTTTCAGTGTAAAAATTGTGATATGTCCATGATGCATTTTTGTCCCTTTCCTGACGCGGGCCCTATATCTACCCACACAAATGAGGTACCATTTTTATCAGAAGACTTGAAGGATGCTGGGTGGTAGGAACTTTGTGGCTCCCCACAGATTCCAGACGTTTTTCTCACAGAACTGTGAGAAGGTGTGTGTTTGACGTTTGCAAAGGATTTTGGGTAGGAAAACATGGTGCGAGCCACACTTCACCCCACCCAAGATCTCCCTAGGTGTCTAGTCGTCAGAAATGTACAGGTTTGCTAGGTTTCCCTAGGTGCCGGCTGAGCCAGGGCCCAAAGTCCACAGCTATCCACACTGCACAAAGGGGCAGTTTTTAGTGGAAACGTGTGATGTGATGTGGCCATGTTGTGTTTTGGTACCTTTCTTGATGTGGGCACTAGGCCTACCCACACAAGTGTGGTACTATTTGTAACGAGAGACATAGGGGGGACACAGAATAGTAGAGCATCTGTTATTATCAATCGTAATCCTCTGCATTTGTGCTTTCCAAATGTAAGCCAGTGTGTAAGAAAAAAAACCAGTCAAGAAATGCCCTCTGAATCACTTGCTCTTAAACTTCATATGTTGTGCTCATTTCAGAAATTCTTAGGTTTCCTTAACACCCATTTTCCTCTTTTTATAATTGAGTATATGAATTGCCCTATACTCGGCACACAATGAAAAACCACTGGAAGGTGCCGCCCAGTTACTGGCACTGGGTACCTCAAGTTCTTAGAAAACCTACAAACCCTATATATCCCTGAAACTAGAAGGGTCTATCTGTCATAATGGTATATTGCTGTTGTAAATTGGCCATCACGACAAGAAATTACAAATTAAAACATTGTCACAAATGGACATTTTCTTTCTTTCTTTCCTTCTTTCTTTCTTTCTTTCCTTAAACAGTTAGTGTCATTGGAAAACCCTTGGGGGTCTACACAAATAATCACTTGCTGGCTGAATTCAAAGCCTTGTCTACTTTTCAGAAGTCTATAGCTGTTCTGGATAATCCATGATTTCACATTGGTTTCTACCAAAAACTTTAAATAGCTTAAAATCACAAATAGTGGGAAAAATGGGCCAACAAAACTGTGGTTAAAACTGTTTTTTTATTATTCAGCTCTGCATATTCCTGAAAGCTGGGAAGATGGTGAATTTAGCAAAACAACATTTTGTTGATGTCATTTTATGAAACAAATTTTTCCTCAAATCCCCAAAATGTAGTTAATTTTTGGCTATTTTTTCAACCCCCCTCCAGAGGAATTCACAAACCCTGGATACCTTTAGAAACCCCAGGATGTTGGAAAAAAGTGTGTACATTTGGCATGACTGCCTTATGTGGAAAAAAGTTATGGAGACCTAAGCACAAACTACCCCAAATATCCAAAAATGGGCTATGCTTTGTAGGAGAAAAGGATTAGCAGCAAAAGGGTTAAAGTTTATGGTCACCTGGGATCCTACGCCGGAAGCATGTGCTGTCCCTGGATGGCACAAGTGGGATGGGCATTGTGTCTGGATTTCGGGGACATTTGGAGCGCTAGTACAGGGCAGTCTCCCGGGTTGCACCGGACCATTATACATTTTTCTTAGAAGGTATGGGTCTTCCTACAATTGAGAAGTCCATGGCTGAGGATCTAGACCTGAGCTTGAGGAATTCCTTGCATTCTTGCATATATTGCTACGGGCAAAGGCTAAAGGAGAGGATGGGTTCCTGGTAGAGTTCTCCGTTGTGATCATGCAGGGGCTGCTTAAGTTTTCCTTGAGGCGTAGGAGACAGGGGTACTGCTGCCCACCATGAGAGAGGGGGACATCAGCATGTTACCTAAACCAGGAGGGGATAAGACTGACCCTGCAGCATCTAGACTGCTCACTATGATCAATTTGGATGTGAAGGTCCTGTGCAAGCCAACCGCTTGAACCCCATTATGGCCAGACTTGTTCACAAAGACCAATACAGGGTTATCCTGGGTGATAATACCGGGATGAATCTCAGGCATTTGTTGCATGTAATGCATGAGTTTAAACATTATTGGAAAAAAATGGCCTTGGTCTCTGCTAACCTGGAAAAGGCCTTTGACACTGTTGACTAGGATTATCTGCTAGAGGTTTTGTAGATCATGGGTTTTCGGGTCCCCAGTTCCAGGGATGGATTTTGCTCCTTTACACTAAGATTAGTGACAGAGTGCAGGTGGGACAGTGTTGCTTGGAGAGCTTGTTCTGGGCAGGGGGACGAGAAAGGGTTGTCCCTTGTCACGTTCCTTTATGCCCTTGCAATGGAGTCTTTGGCAGTGTGGGCTCAGGGACTGGGGCATAAAGCTGGATGACGTATGGCATATTGAAACAATATAAGTGGATGGCGTGCTGTTTTACCCTAGCTCCCCTCCCCCTGAGGTTCTCTTGGATTACTGTTGCACTTGTTGGATCATTTTGGTGCCATGTCGGGCTGCAAGTTAACCTCAGTAAGTCCTTGCTATTTCCTCTTGCTGCATTGGTAGGGACCCCAGTGGAAAGCCTGCCAAACACTGGTCTGCGCTGGGAGCTGGAACATTTTAGATACCTAGTGGTTATGGTTGCACATGCCAGGGCACAATATGGGAAGAGTAATAGATTCATTGAGAGTCTTGGTCGCCTTCTGGAATACACTCCTTTTCTCTTTGATGGGTAGAATAGCCATCTCCAGGATGATACTCTTGCCATGCTGTTTATATCCTATTTAAAACTCTCTTTGCTCGCGGCCCGCTAGGGTGTTCAGGCAATTCGACTCGATCCTTGTTTCCCTTCTCTGGGCTGGGAAACGTAGCAGAGTGGCACTGACCACTCTGACCAGACGATACAAGGAGGGAGGACTGGAGGTGCTGCGGCATTCATTATTGTGCCGTGCACATGCAGTACGCTGTGTGCTGGCTGGAGACGAGATAGATGGGACAAACATGTTGGAAGGGATGGTTGATGTTGGGCAGCTTCCGGCGGTGTTGATGGACGGTGCTAGAGCCCCGGATAGCGCGCTGTTCATATTAAAACAGACTGTGAGAATCTGGCTAAGACTAGTCACTGTGGTGTTTAGGAGCACCCCCTTTTACTGTGAGTTGCAAGTGTTGATAAAGGCGTCGGTCCGACAGATGGCTGAAAATATGTAATTTCAGGCGTGGAGACACAGGGGCTGTGAGCTGTTAGGGGACTTATACCCCAATGAGCACTTTATCTCATTCGAGGATGCCAGGGCAGAGTTTGCATTGGGGCCTGGTAACATTCTGCACTACACAGGATTGGCGGAGTTGGCCAGGAAGACCTGGACCACATTTTTGGTGGCACTGTTGTGTCAAACATTCTGAGAACCTTACTGTCATGTCATGTGGGACTGTAGGGATCTCATATCCTTAATATATAAAGTTTTGACAGTGTATGCAGTGAGCGACCAGTTGTGAGCCCAGACGGTACGGGAAGAGGATATGGGGGCACCATGGAGAATAGGGACTGGACTCGCGTTTGCACGCCTACGCATTCTGTATTGAGTAACACCTGCTTCAAGCTGGTCCATTACATTTTGCTTCGCACTTACCTGACTTTCTTGACACTTCTAAGGATCTCTCTGCCTCGGTCTGATCACTGACACCGATGCAGGTCAGGGGGAGCTAACTTCCCGCATCTGGCCACGGGGTTGTCGTGCACTACAGGACTTTTGGCTCTGGGTGGTGGGTGAACTCATTTGAGTCACTTTATTACAGGCTGCAGTAACACCACAATGATGTTTATTGGGGGATATTAGGAGGGCTAAGGTCGCAAGATGGTATATAAATTCTTGCTAGGTGTAGAATGTCCATCAACTGGATGAGTCACTGCACCCCGGAGATAGAATAGTGGCATCGAGATTTGGCGGAACGGATGCTAGCAGAAGAAATTCATATGAAACTTAACAGGAGGGATGGTAAGGTGGGAGACAATATACTTGTGTGGCAGAAAATGGGTGACAGGTTCTTGGCCCCGGATACAGACTCAGGAATTCATAATAGCGATGGAACTGTTAGTAGCCCTTTGCTGAATGGGGCCTCTAGATAGGGTGTGGGTGGGCTTCAGGTTGGCCAGGACGTGCGCTTGTTGTTCTCTTCTTGGGAAATGAATGAGACTGACTTGTATTATGGGCACTGTTCCTATATCTACCTGCTGTGCACTGTGGTTCTTGTTATTACCACTTCAAAGTCGTTTTATACAAAAATGCAAAAATAAAGATTCAAATTAAAAAAGAAAAGTATATGGTCGGGCACAGCTTGGCCACTAAGACTGGGTGGGTGTAAGCTTTCAATTTCCTAACAATCACGCTGGCATATCATGGTAAATGACACTGTTTGAGACGCAGAGCATGAGGGAGATTGTGGGGGGGGACTGTAAAAGGATAGTAGTGCAGACTGTTAGGGTTACTTAAAAGACAATATGTTGTAAAGTAACCAACAGTTTTAAGAACTTGAAAACATAGAGAAGAGAGAGAAAGTGTGTGTGATATGTTTGTGTCTCTGTGTCCATCTAAAAATCTTAGTTGAATTACACCAGCCACCTCACCATACCCGACTGAAAGCACCTGTGCCCCCTATTTACTACAGAATACATTTATTAGGGGATGTAACACCCTCCTAAAACCCCTCTTCCCTGAATATAGGACCCTGTTTATGGTCCTGAGCAGGCACAGGTTAAATGGAGATACAGGGAAAGGATGTGGTGTAACACCCTGAGCTGCCAACTTTTTTGCTGGGGAACCAGGTTCAAGTCTTCGTGTCTGCGCAACATCCTGTGATTCTGGGTAAATTGCTTAGGGCCAGATGTATCAAAGGTTTTTACCCATTGTATGTCTATGGGAAAAATGTTTTCATACATATAGCCCTTAATCTCCCCATGCCTTCAAATCAGTACCTTGAGACCCTCAAGGGTGATTTGCCATGCTTTACAAATCCTGGATTTATTTGTATGGTGGCGAGATCTGCTGAGATGAACTTTGCTAATTACGTCCCATATCTGATAGACATTGTGATGTGTCAAGAAGGAGTCATTGCATGTATTGTTTTGGTACCAGCAACAGCGGATTAAAGTAAATCTTCTGTAGGCCAACAGCATGTGGCAGAATTCTTCAGTTTTTCTGTGCCTGGTCAGTTTGTGATGAGTTGTTTATTTGCCATGGATTAGGACAGTACTAGGTGATGGACACGACCTTTAGCAGTTTTATAAAAGTGTGAGAGTGTCAAGCAGTGAAAAGGAATTTTTATGCAGCCTTTATGTAAAGGTATTAATATTAGTGAGAGTTATATATTGTATTTATTGTAATTGCATTTTTGTAGCACTTACTACCCCTTATGAGATGTTGTAGTGCTGTACCCCAGGTAACATGCTGCTCAAGAACAGTTATACTGTATTTTTGGTTATTGGAATTAGTCTTGCTCTCGTAAAGAAACCATGCCATGTATTTACTTCATGTTTCTATGTGGTAGAATTAATAAATAAGAGTTAGTAATGATCTTTGGGGATGGTGGAATATGCAAATCCATGCACTGGTTTGAGGTATTAATAGATATGCTAGAGGAGATTATGTATTGTTAGGTTGCAGCAGTATGAGGTTTAAAGAAGAGGGTGTGAAATTTTAAATGAGGGGTGGCCAATTTGCTGTAAGGCAATAATAGGGATTAAGACAAACATGCATGTGAGAGTAGGCTTTGGTCTGTAGGAAGAGGCATGAGGATTACGGAAAAGAAGGTGAGAAGAATTCAAAAGAAAAGGACAGTTGATAATGTAAGTTTTAAGTCAGTCAGTTTCCATTAAGGATTTTTGGAACATTGTGGAGGCTTTTTGAGTTAATATGAAAAACTGAGAAATAAACATTAAATGCATGTCTTACAATACTAGTGATGCCAGGAGAATACCAGCTTGCACACAACCACCATCACCCACAAGGTAAATAGGAATAAAATAAATGTGCTTTCATTTTCCCATCAAATCTGATTTAAGTAAAACACAAGGAAATAAATGTTGTATTTTAAATGTTGGTGCTAGAATTGCTCCTCCCCTTTCCCTCTTATGATCAAGATGGATGAAAGAGCACATCTTTGATTTTATTGAGTTTGTATAAAGTAATGCTTCTCAAGGCAGGTTGCACTAGGATTGTCTCCAATCTAAGCACACGCATCATAGGCACAAAGAAGTGGAAGATCTTGCATCTGGGCTGCCATTCACTCTTCCTGTAGTAGTAATCCGACACACAATGGGAAAGTCCCTGCATAGAAACTTCCTCATCTGAAGAACAGAAACTGAAGTCCCAAATCTCACATTTATCAAACCTGTAGTGCTCAGGAGAAACAAGTAATCAGCAGCCTCTTCCTAATAAGGCTGCCATTGAATTTCTAAGAGGAGCCCTGTCTCTACTTTTTCTCACTCTGGTGTCTGTTCTACACCCTCAAGCCATATGGATGCTAACAATACACTTCCACTGTCTGGGGAGGTGATTTTATCTGTTGCTTCAGCAACGTGTGGCCAGGGTCTGCAGAAAGCCCAGTGCCTTCAGCTATCCACCACGCGGCCTTCACATCTCCTGATGGTGAAAAGAGAGGCTTCACTCACGTATAGAAATGCCTCCAAATACAGCGGCGCTTTAACAAATATGTTTTGCATTAATGACCTAGGCTAAGCGTCACTTGGTGTGCACTTTAATCCTGTCATGTGATCCATTGTGTGCTATAGCACAGTCGCCACTGTAAACATATTGAGTGGGACGGAAGGGACAGCCATTGTGACCTGATTTATGTTCTATTGATTTCTAATGAATTCACGATTTTCATTACAAATATGCTCAGCCCCGAAGGTGACTAAGTATATGTAATCATCTCTAATAAATATACCACGTGCAGTAGAGATGTCAGACTGTCGATATTGTTGTGTTCTAAAATTAATAACTGTCAATATTGTTGTGCTGTAAAATAAATAAAACTGTTTTAAATAATTAACTATAATTGAAGTTAAAATAAAGCTTGCAAAGACATTTTTCGAAAGAGATAAAGTGAAACAGTGAGTACACTGTAAAACTAGAGATGGACACCTTCTCAGTGAATCGGCAATTAAAATCATGGAGAAACTCTATTTGCCCACTAATTAACTTTCTTTAAGGAACTGCCAAACAACTCATTCTGACTGCAAAATATTAGAAAGTACGGCTCACTTAAACATTTAAATAAAAACGCCTATTAACCTGGAAGCTCAGTTTCAACGTTGATGGTGCAATAAACAATAAGCAATCAACAGGTAGGGAAATTAACTTTCAAACAATGTGTTTAAGATGACATTTGCCTAAAGAATTACAATATTTTTCAGATTTGAAAGCATTACACTGTTTTTCAGATTTTTAATATTATCGATCTGCTATTATTTGGACTCAAATTACCATAATTATTTTAACTCTTTAAGGGTCTTTGTTGCTTTTTATTGTTCTTAATAATGTTACCATTATAAAAAATATGGAACTCTGCAAACCTTGTATGAATATCTGTGTCATGTTGTTGCATCACGCTTCCCTGTAATAAGAAATGACATCACTGTCCTACTGTAATTATGCATTACATCCGTCAACTGGAATTGGGAAAACGAATTTTTAAGAGGGCAGCGGAGTATCTCAATAAGCACCCGTAACTATCATTGTATCACATACGAGGAGATACCCTTCCAGAGCTTAGAGCCTACAACACTCCTTTCCAAAATGGACCCTACGTTTCCACCAATTAGAACACCTTGTCTGACTGGTGGCCATCTTGGAAAGGAGTGGCCAGTCAGCCAGTTCAACAGGACTCAAACAAGAAACATCAACATCTGGATATAAATATCTGATAAATACCAGCCAGATTCAAAGCAAATACTGGTCTAAGCCCCTGATAAACAATTCCGAAGAAATAACAGGCTTCGGCATCTCTCCCAAAAATGTAATTACTTCACTTACATATTGTTCCAACAAGTAAATAATAAATAGTGACAGATTTAAACTACACAACCTCAAGGTGGGAGAAATATAAAACATTTACCTGCAAAATCAAGAGATTTTTTTAAAGGAAGGGCAAGGAATGAATGAAAGTGATGGGCGTGAGATGGACTGAGTGAAAGGTCACAGAGAGAAGATTACAACATGTCGACCTAAAAATGAAGAAACGTCTGTTTTACTTATTCTAATTTTTCTTTTCTGAGAATGAACTGATTGCTTGCCTTTTTTTAATATTGCACAGAGTACACCACTCAGTGGATTCGTTGCGCTGGGTTCAAAACACCTTATCTGTGGAATCTGGTGAAGAGAAAACCTCTGAACGCATAGGCTAGAATGTAATGCTTAAAGTGACTGACCAACCCTGCGATATCAGAGCCCGAGAAGCATTTGTGACACAGGCAAACCCATTGTATTTGGAGAAGTGTGGCACAATGGTTAGAGTGGCAGACCCTGAAGCAGAGATCTGGCTCAAGACCAGGGTTCAAGTCCCGCTTCGGCAGGTCTTGGGCTCAATTCCCTTGGACCAAATAATTCTCGCCTCGGTGCCTAATCTAATTAATGGGTCCCACTCTGCAACTCTGGGCAATAGCTTGCTTAATCTCCACAACCGCCCCAACAGCGCTTGGATGCCTGGCTTCACCCTGGGGGTGCCCAGGAGTGGGCACCTCACAGGGAAAAGCCAGGAGGGGTTCCATAGCGGTATGAGTACAGCGCCTTGAGACCCTAACGGGTGAGTAGTGTGCTATACAAGTGCAAAGTTTTACAGTTTATTTTTATACTCTGCCCTCCAGGCCTCAGCCCTGAGGTCAAGCTGACAAGGATATATTTACAGCAGAATGCTTATGAACTGAATTACTTGACAAATTGGTGAATTTTATTAGCAGGCATTTGGCACAAGCGCCTGTCACTCAAAGAATCAGCCAAAAATAAATGCATCTTTGCATTCATAAAAATTAAAATTTAAATTGATAGTGCGTCTATGGGACAGCATCTCTTAAAGTTAAGGTATCACACAGGCAGCATTGGGTGCTGCGGTGCCAGGGAGTGTTTCTGCAGTATGTTCAGTCTGCAACTGTATTCTAGCAAGTAATCTCTCACTTAGCCCAGCTCCTTGCCAGCAACAATGTTGTTGCATCTGATAATTAGCCACATTTCTTCATTTGTTCCCAATTGTTCTTTAGCCTTGTGAGATAGTATTCCCATGAACTTCACCATACAGCATTCCAAGATTAACTGTAACAAGCCTTCTCGCTGGCCTCACACAAATGTCTTTGATGGCCAGGCTTCCGTTACTCTAAAATACTTCAAGAAGGAGGGCCCCACTTCCAGGGCTGGACTGGGAACTTAAAACAGCCATGGCAAAAATTATAAATTCAGCCCCCATTTGCATCCTCCCCGACCCCACCCACCCATCCCCTAGGATAATTTTGGAAAAGTAAAGCCAAAAGGCACGTTAGCTGTACAATTTTTCAATTGTATGTGGTAGTTTTGCTGGCTGTTCTGAAAGGGATTTAATTAAATATTCCAGTGCATAAGACCTGGTTTAACTGCCATGTGAATCTCAGATCTTCTAGTGTCTCTTGACATCGTTCTGTTGATGAGGGCAGGAGCAGGTGCCAATGTAGCAGTTATTAGGGCACAGGTGCTAGAACCAGCTACAAAAAAATCAAAACAAAACGAGCAATTCTTTCAAGACGCTGGGATCACATAACTCCTGGGGGCTTAAACCGGCCTCATGGGACTCGAGCCTCCCAGGGCATTGCCCGCTTGCCGGATAGTCCGGGCATGTCAGCTTCTGGCCAGGGCAAACAACCTCCTCTCCGGGAGGCCTGTCGTGTCATTAGGTAAGGCTGGGCGCACTGTGAGGCATCAGATCAGTGCTTAATGTACGCCAGTGTTTGGCCCCGATACTTGTCAACGTCAGCACTTATTTCTAACAGCCCACCACATGGTGGCCCTGATTATTTTTCAGAAAAGTACATCAGCAGTTCCCTTAAAAATGCAACACGCATGAAAATAGCAATACCTCGCCTAGGTCATTCTTACAATGTTGGTGAAATTGAATATTTCAGACTGTCACGTTTCTTGGAGTGCGATAATTGGGCACGGTGGCGCTGTATTTGGCAGCACTGGCAGGAAGTGCAAGGTGCAGTGGTCTCCCATGAAATACCCCGGGACCTGGCACTAAATCTGTTTATTACAAACTAAGCACTGCGTCAAACATCCCCATTGGGTCTGCTGTGTGGAAGTTATCTAGCGCCTTCAGTCCTGCTAGCACTGCTTGAATATTTTCATCACAAATGTGTAAGCGCTTTTTAATGATATCGTTCTCAAGGATTCCTCTAGAATTTCTGTTTTAAGGCTAAGGAGTAATGCTTCTTTTGTCCATGCAACTGAGTATTTAGATTTAAACTCATATTGAAGTGTTCCTTCCAGTCTTTATTGATTTCTGGTTCACTTCCAGCGTTTCAGCACATATATTATGGACAGTTGGCATTTGGCCTCTATGTAAGATAACGCTGTAGCCAAAACTGGATTCCAGTGAAGAAAGCCTAGAAGGAGCGTCGCCCCCCTGGCTCAGCCAGCAGCTGAAAAATAAAACGATATTTTACTATTGTTTTATTTTTCAGCTGCTGGCTCAGCCAGCAGCATGTGCAGGGAGGGGCTGGGCCATGTGAGGGGTAGAGGTGAGGGGGAGTAAAGTGCACTTAAGTGTGCATGAATGTTTAGCTAGCCGTCTCAGGTTGGCCAAACACACATGTGCACTTATGTTTCTCCAACCCGGCTGTGCTACACAGCCGGGTTGGAGAAACTGGACAGGCTCCAGTGCACTGTCTGAGCGGCTGACCAAGCCACTCAGACCAATCCTGATGCTGCTCTCATGCTAGGTTTAGCATGAAAGCAGCGCCAGGATTGTGTGGGGGAGCCTGTGATGGTGCCCCACTGACTGCTCGGGCACCATCAGAAGAGCAGAGGAGCGAGGCGGCAGGCAACACCAGCGAGACCAGGATACGTTTATTTTCTTTATTTACACCCTGTCCCTTTTTCCCCACTTCCCCCTGAGATTTGTGGAAGCCGCTGCTAAGCATGGGCAGTGTTTTCCAGAGCTGACTTTCATGTAGTCAGATGATTTTATCTGCACCTTTGTCCAGGTCCCAAACTTGTGCCCCGTAGGCTATTTGGCTTCTTACATCTGCCCATACTACTATATTAATTTGCTAAAAAATCTATTCCCATGTGAGCAGTGCAGGAGCGTTTAGTGATGTCTGTTTTTTCAGTTGCCTTCTTAAGGTGTACTTCCCAGTTCATGTTGCTGGACAAATTTAAGGAAAGTTTCTTATAGCTCTCTACCACTGATGTTAAAAACTCTACGCACTGGTACATTTTTCCAGAAGACCTTCATCTTTGTCTTCTGAGAGTTTATTTTTTGGTCATTTGTCGCACAGTATTTTTCTGCGGCTGTCAGCTGTGCTTGAAGACTTTTTGGAGTACGAGCGATGAGGATAGAATTGTCATCATACAGTAAAGCTGGCATTTAAAAGTCCTCTATGACTGGCACATCTTTTGGGAGGCTTGCAAGACCTTGTAGATGCCATTCATGTAACACGTGAAGCAAAGCAGGGCAGGCAAATGGCCTCGTATTACTCCACCAGAGGCTGGAAACGGTCTGCTGAGCTTTTTTTGTATGGGTTTACCATTATATGGGAGATTGTCCTTCAACATGGCATTCTTATTAGTGACAGGAGGGCAGATTTTTGCCAGTTTATTCCAAAATCTGCCTCTAGGTAGCAGGACCCAAACTGATGTAAAGTCCAAAAAAGCTACATTTTGGCTGTGCTCTATTTATACACTGTATGACAAATTACAAAACCTGGTCTACCGTGGGGTGCCCTTGTCTGAATCTGGCTTACATTAGGTTTAGTATGTTCTGTTCTTCTATGCATTCTCCCATAGTGCTTATGACTAATTAGGAGCACAATGGGCAGTCTAGATTAGCTTGGTTACCGGATCTCCAGGAGTTTGGGTCATTCTTGAGGACCTTCTTGTAAAATGGAATAATTATGCTGACGTGCCATGAAAAAGGGCACGCCTGATAAACTGAGATCTCTATGAAAAACAATGGCAGAATTGATCCCTGTCGTTCCAGCTGATGTTTATAGACCTCTGGTGGGATCATTTTCAGTCCTGGCTTTTTGCTTTGTATGGTCACATATTGCCTTCTTTACTTTCTCCTGTGTGAAGATATTTCTCTCTCATCCCACACCCTTCACCTGTCCTTGTGCTCTTTGAAGAAGCTGATGGTACAATACCTTTCTCTGATTCACCGCCTGCTGTGTAAAAAACGTCGGTGAAGGAGGTTATCCAGTTGTCTTCTGTTATATTTGCCTCCAGTGTGTTCTTTGCAGCATCTTGTGCTTTGCCCATTTCTCTCCATATTTGTGTGTCCTTCTCCAGTGCAGCTTTTTCCAGTCCTTTAGGTTTCTTCTGCACTGATTCTGATGTATTTCTCTTAATCAAGGTTGTGTAGATCTTTCTAACTATCTTGATTTTCTCTGTGCCTTCCCAGGTTTGGACTAAGCACTGAAGATCTTCCTTTATTTATTTGTGGTCCTCATCAGACCCGGCTACATGGTTCACTCTTTAAGCTTCTTGTTTTTTTCTTCCTTTACTGGGTTTCACATAACCAAGTTAACAGATTGTCATAGTTTGTCAATAAGGGGCCTATTTCGGCTGACTTTTGCAAGCCATCCCATGAAGTTGAGATGTAAGGTCTTCTGTTTCTCCCTCGATCCATTTTTGAAATTTGAATTTTATGGCCTGATTCCACTGAACACCTCGGTAGTCAACTCCAGAGAGTTTTCCAGGTCATGCACTTCCAAGGCCTGGTCTGATATGTTTCCTGTGATGCCCATGAGTAGAGCGTTGTGGTCGCTCTCCAGTCTCCAGGTTAGTCCGCTGTTTTCATACTTGTGCCAATCTGCTCTCAGAAAAATGTAATTGATTGCTGTCAAGGCTGCACTTACATTGTAGGTCAAATGAATTAGCTGAGTTCCAACCTTCTCTATAAAAAACGGAATTCAGACATTTCCTCTGGTGCCTATGTTTAATCTACGTTCTGGCACAGAGAGGGAATTTTTAGTGTGTTTCAGTACAAGCGTTGATTGGAATCATTTCCCCATTCGCCCATCGTACTATTCAAGTCGCCACACAAGGATGAAAGAATTTGACATCACTTTTTTTGTTTTTTCATTGTGTCTCCGATGGCGTCTAGGAGTTCGATATATTCCTCTGTTCCTTCTTTGCTTGGTTCTGATACATTTAAAATGCTCAGAACGGAGTTGCCCATCGGGGATTGGTTTTGTTGCTGACTACTAGTCAGTCAACCCTTTTAGTTGTGGGGCCCGGCCCATTCTCAGAATGTGGATTCCTGAGACAATGAGGTGTTTACACCTTTTCTAATGCTCAGTCTATTCTGGGTTATACCTTTGTTGCTTCTCTGATCGCTCATTTTCTAGTGAATTCTGATGCTTTTTTTTGCTGCACAAAATAACAATTTGCCTTTTTTGATAGAGGGTTTGTTAGTGGGTTTTCTTTTAATATATGGTCAATGACACTTTGCTTGCCTGTGCCCACCAGGATTATATCACTGATTATGCCTTCGCTGCTCTTCCTGAGTCTTCTTAATGTTTAAAGGTCATTTCTAGTTGGTGCGCGCTCTTCTCGTCACTAAGGCTTTCCCTTTTTTTTTACATTAATACTTGGGGGGCATAGCAGACAGCAAAACGTATATGGTCACTTACCCATGACTTTATGGGGTCATCCAGTGCAGCCAGTAACCTTGGCAACCCGATGAAGAGTTCCATCTGTCTCACTGCAGAATCTTGTTTTTGGTGTCCACTTGGTGTAACCAATTGTGTCCAGCTTTGCAGTCCCAGTCATGACCTTCCCAGAGAATGGTGTAGATGTTCTTTTTCTTACATTTTTCCCATTTTTCTCCAGACTGTATTTCTGTTCTAAGCCCACCTTCTGGCCTAACTTTTGTTGGATGGCGATTTATGCCACCAACTCCTACTTATCTCAAGTAGTAAAAAATAGTAGCTCAAAGCAATCATATAAGGACGTTTTTTCAAGCAGTTTCCCAGTTCCCATTGGTTTCCTATCTTTATTTTCTTGTTTGGGTTGATGTCTTCCCGTCATAGTACTGGCTTTTTTTGTTGCTGTCGAGTTTTATCTTTGGGTTGTCTGCAGATGGGCGCATCTCCCTTAATTGCTGGCCTTCTTAAGGTGGGCTGTTGTCCAGCATAGCAGATGGAGCCTGTTAGGCCTCATATACTGCAGACCTTCTGACCTTCCTTAGTTGGAGGGCCACTGATGAGCCTTAGTTTCACTTCCAACAGGTAACTGCATTGAGAGTCATCGTAATCTGGCTTTTGGTCTCTCCGCCTTTTTTTTTTTTTTTACTTTGCTCAGTGCAATGACCATTTTCAGTGCCTCACTGTATTCTTGCTGGGGGATGATGGCATTTTGTTAGTTTTGCCTCTGCTACAGACATGCAGCCATTCAAGTAATCGAGTCCCTTTTTAGGTCAAGCGCACAAGCACTTTTTAACCTGTTGTAAGTATTCTGTGAGCTTTTAACCATGCCCATCACTTTCACTAGTTCGTGGGCTTGCCTTTTAAAAATCACCTTATGTCATTGGTAAATGCTTTACGTTTGTCCCGCCTTGTGGCGGTTTTGTTACCGCCTTGCAGACTGCCCCTGTTACATGGATTGCTGCACAATTGCCGATATGTTTTACTGTGAGCGAACAACTTTTTAGGGTCGAGCCTGCGTTGCATGCGCTCGCGTATCGCAGCGAGACGCTTTAGTTATTAGAAAAGGGCTCGGAGCCCTGTCCACGTCACATCAGTGTGTTTCATTGGTTCGTGGGCTTGACTAGTAAAATCTGCTTGCTTTCATTAGTGGAAGGCATATCATGCCTTTTCCGGTGGTTAGCCCTCCTCGAGCGCAGCGACCAAGTACAGAAAACATGCGAGGCTTGCTGTTTTCTGTCGGATCGTGGACTACTTTTTCTCTATTTTCCTAGTGCGATTTCACTTGGCAGAAGTCGAGCGCTTTACACATTTAATTTAACTTTTTCGGGTTACGTACATAAAAGCACTTTTGCAGATAGATGAAAAGTCGGGTTAGGAGTTTACAACGCGATCAGCTCTTACGTGAGCAAATGCAAGACCCGTTGCATTGCAAATGCTTGTTTCTTTTGTGTCTCATGGCGGCCATCATGCTTTGAATTGCCTCGCACTGCCATCCCTCAGTAATTCCACCAGACCCTGAGTTTTCTGTTTGTGTCTGCCCCTCGCCACCACCCCTCCCACACTGCTTGTTTGTAGCGCTTATGCTGCGGTGTTGCAGGAAGAATCCTCGCACTGCTCTCCAGGCAGTAACTTTGGAAAGGGGCTCAGTCGCGAGCTCTCTGTTTCCACTTTCCTTTCGTATGCAAAATTACATTTTCGTGTAGAAGCGCCTCTGTAGTGTCAAACGACGCATGTGTGGGATGAGCCAGCGTGGAGTGGTGTATCACTTGCTGGCGATGCATTGATAATTATGTGGATAATGTAACAAGATGGCTGTCGCTTAAATGAAAATCAGTTCTGGTTTCATCCATGCCTAGCAGGAGCCATGGCATGTAGGGCTCTCAAATCACACACATGGCCACACCAGCCCCTTTAAAGCAACAGTAACCCCAGTTTACTCTGCACTGACAGTTTAAACCTGATGACAACGCATTGTATTTTCCTCCAAAGACATGCTATCTTTACGAGTAAGTGCAGGGCACTCAGTAAGTAATAGGCTCAGCATCTCTGATGATTAAAGTCGCCCTCTGAGCATGATTTGCAGATTAGCTGAACTGCTCTAAGAGTCTTTTCAGCATCTGCCTGTTATTGTTGTGCTTGAAAGTTTATACTTTATAGATGTATTTGGCCGTACACTTTAATTTTGCAGAGAGAACATTTTCTACGCCTCATAGTTACAGCATGTTAGATTCAAATTCAGAAAGGTGTTGCGGATCATGCCAGTATCGCCTTTTTGACAGGCTCCGTTTTTAAATACCCCGAGTTATCTCCGACAGGCATTGGGCACTTACAGTTACCCATGATTTGAATTGCAGTAGCATTTATTGACTCCACAGCTTGCTTAGCTAGAGAACCTCGCAAATCATGTTTATACAATTTTAAGACGCGGTATTTCGAAATCATAAAGCAAAAACACCGATGCTCTTTATTCACAAGTGTATTCTATATGGAATGAGCTTGAGGTCCTTGATTTAGGATAATAGTCTTTTAAGTGAGAACTGTATGTCATTTTTTATATACTGTTTCTTTCTGGTTTAGCGAGTTTTTTTGCGTTATTAGATTTTGACAGACAAATGAATGTCAGCACCGGGACAGATGGTTTCCCACACAAAACTCAAGAGTTTTTAGGTCGAGCATAGCAGCACGCAAGCATGCTGTCATTTAGTCTAATATACCACTGAGTAAACATGATAGATAAGACCACCAATTATTGAAACCTGTGAGTTTCCTTTTTCCTTGTTTATGTTTAATTCATTAGCACCAAGAATATTTGGTTACATAACACTGTGCAAGAAATAACATATGTGAGGACCAGCTAAATATGAATCATATGGAACATAGAGAGTTGTTTGTTTCATAATGTAGGGACTCACTCTTGCGGCGCCCGCTTCAAAGGTAAATGGAAGTGCTTTAGTTATATGCCAGGCCACTGGAATTGTGTGGCAGGAAAGTACCAAATTATGAGGCAGGGCTGACCAATTTATGTGGCAAGAAAATTCCAGTTATCATATTTACAATGCCAATAGCTCTGCGAGACCTATTGCATTGCAAATGCTTGTTGCTCTCAGTGATGCTTGAAAAAATAGTTCCCTTGATTTGAGGCCTGGCTTCACTAAGATTCTTGGGTGAGAGAAATCTAATTTCATGCCAGTTCTGGAGTTCTCTGTTACCTGGTCTCCTTTTTTGCCATTGTTTATAAAACGTAATCTTCCCAATTAGATACCCTTAACAGCTCATTCTCCTCTAGCCTTGGGATTTCTATTAATCTATAACAATACAAAGTGTCTGGGTGGTTATCTAGGGCTAGCACTTCACTTCGGGGGAGTGTCGTTATAGTTTGCATCTTTGCCATCGCCAGTTGCTCTTCTACTTTACGGACTACTAGTTTGTCCTTTGTTTTCTAACTATATGCAGTGGTTGGCTCTTGTCAGAGGCACCTTTTATTTGCTGCCACCTGGATGCTCACATGCCTGACACAGTACTCTTCCATCCTTACTCAGACTATAAGGCGGCAGTGGAGTGAGTGTCCGGGCTCAGTCTAATATTTATCATGCTCACCCCTTCTCTTTTTATTATCACATCTGTGTCTCCTTCTCATCAGTATACGAGGAGCCAGTTTAAAGTTTGTGGCAGGTTTTGGTTGTTGAGTGGTGTTAAAAAGTGGATGTGGCTGTGCCTCTAGCGCACTCATTGGCGCTACTCTGGTGGTACCCAGCGCAACGAAAGCACCTTCTGATGGATACAACTACCTGTGGATTCCTCACCTCATGAATACTCCCATGGCGCCAGCATTCGACGGAAATCTTCTTACTAGTCTCTGCACGTCGACGAGGACGTCACTCTAGCCCACGCGACGCCGTCTGACGTCATACAGGCAATAAGAGGTCCTCGACGACGTGCGGACGTCAGTTCCCTTTTTTCCGTGCATTCGAAACGGTTATCTTCGAGGGAGCAACTGTTACTCTTGCGGTTACAGTGTATATCTTGCTGCGTAGTCTTTCGCTGTGGAAATAATGTCGCAGAGGAAGTCTGGATTTAAGCCTTGTCGTGAGTGTGGAGGCAAGATGTCGGTGACGGATCCTCATTCCGATTGCCTTTGGTGTTTGAGCTCCGACCACGACGTCTCGACTTGTGATTCATGTCAGCACATGAATCCAAAGGCCCTCAAGGAACGTGAGGCGAAGCTGTTTATGGCCAAGTCAAAGGGGAAACATCACAAGACTTCTTCCCCAAGACATCGGCGTCATCGAGACTCCCGGCGCCGTAGAGAATCTCGGCGTCATTCAAAGGAGACTCGCTCTAGGTCTCCGGATCGGCGCCGAAAGACATGGGAGGTCAGTCCCACGGTTACGCCGCATCCTTCGACGCCGTTGCCCTCTCCGGCGTCTCCAACTTCACCTGGACAGGCGTCGGTGATTGAGGTATTGGAGCCTCAAGTGTTTTCTCCGGCGCAGACGCCGAGGCCGGCGTCGGGGTCGCCTCCGGGACAGGCACCCCAGTATCCGGCTTTTCCCACCCCTGGAGCCGATAGTTCCGCATTCTTGAATGCGATGTATGCCATCTTCCAACAGATGGCTCCAGGGGGTGCTCCGGCTGGGCCTTTGGCCTTTTCTTTGGGTGATCCTGCGCCTCTTCGGCCGGCACCCTTTATGCCCTTTCTCCCGTTTGGGAACGTGGGTTCGGCGCCACTGTCGGCGCCGGTGGCCGCTCCAGTGGCTTCAGAAGGATTGGCCCCGGGGATTTCCATCCCGTCGACGTCGGGATTTCGGCCTGTGACTCCGGTGGGTCCATCTGCGGCAGTTGCTCTTCTGTCGGCGCCGAAGTTACCTGTGGCGCCGGATGCGGCGTCGGTGGCTTCTGAAGATCGGCGCCGATCTTCGACTTCGGCGGAGGCATTGTCGACTCCGCGTATTGAGCAACGACTTCATTCAAGGAGACGTGCTCTCCGTGTATTGGAAGAGCAGGAGTACCAACGAGCCCTAGAGGAAGGACAGCTAGAGGACTCGGGTGATGGGCTGCGTGGACTGGAGTCGGCCAGTGGGCTGGACACTTCCCCTGAGTGGGACCTTTCGTCCCCGGGGGAATATACTGAGGAGGCTGCTTCCTTTCATGCAGTGGTACGGAAGGCAGCTAGTTTTTTGGACCTGCCTTTGCCGGTGGTGGAGGCAAAACAAAACCTTTTGACAGAGGTGTTACATCCGGCCTCAGCCGCGGCGGAGCCTCTGTTACCATTTAATGACGCTCTGCTGGATCCGGTGTTAGAGGTGTGGAAGAGGCCGGCATCTTCCCCAGCAGCTCAAAGAGCCGTGGCCAGGAGGTATCGGACGGCTCCGACTGACCCTGGTTTCCTATCTAGGCACCCTACGCCGGAGAGCTTGGTGGTGCAGGCCTCCTGTTCGTCCAAGTCAGCGCCTGGTTCTTTTCCGACGGTGCCTGGGGACAGAGATTCAAAGAAGCTAGAGGCGCAGTCGAAGAAGATTTTTTCATCCTGCAGTCTGGCGTTAAAAGCCACCAATGCAACCTGTATCCTGGGGAGGTATATTCATGCTCTGATGGATGACATTTCCTCCTCGTTTACAGAGCTTCCCCAGGGTCTTTTGGATCTTGTCTCAAATGCCCAGGCTGCTGCGACCCAAATTATCCAGACGGGACTGGATACCACCGACTCGGTAGCCAGGGCAATGGGCACAACTGTGGTGGCAAGGAGACAGGCCTGGCTCCGTAACTCGGGCTTTTCGGCAGATGTACAGTCCACATTGTTGGATCTCCCGTTTGATGGGGACAAACTGTTTGGAGCTAAGGCTGATTCGGCCTTGGAACGTTTTAAAGAAAGCAGGGCCACGGCTAAGTCGTTAGGGCTCCAAGCTCCTTCTTCCACGGCCTCTTCCAGATTCTTCAGGAGGTTTCGTGGATTTGGGGGTGGCTCTTCCTCCTCTTCCTTTCGGGGGAGATATCAGCAACCTGCTTCTTCCCATCCCTATAGATCTTTCAGGGGGAGAGGTAGGGTCCGCACCAGAGGAGCCTCTCAGCAGCACTCTGCCTCTTCCTCATCCTCTGGCGGGGTGCAGCAGGGGAAGCAGCCTTAGGCTTCCACCATTTCCCACTCACTCCTCTCCTGTAGGGGGAAGATTACAGCATTTTCTCACCAAATGGAAGACTGTTACATCGGACACTTGGGTTCTCAGTGTTGTGGGAAAAGGCTACACCCTTCCCTTTCGGGAGTTCCCGCCCCTCATCCCGCCCCGCCCTTCGTATTGTTCAGAAGAACACCTCCTGTTGCTAGAACAGGAGGTGCAAGTCCTCCTTTCAAAGGGCGCGGTGGAGTTGGTCCCGGAGCAGGAAAGGGGTCGAGGAGTTTACTCAAGGTATTTCCTGATTCCCAAGAAGGATGGTCGTTTGAGACCAATTCTGGACCTGAGGATCTTGAATTGGTTCCTCAAGCAGGAAAAGTTCAAGATGCTGACCCTAGCACAGGTGCTTTTGGCGTTGAACATGGAAGACTGGATGGTGTCTGTCGACTTGCAGGATGCTTACTTTCATATCCCGATACTCAAGTCACACAGGAAGTATCTCCGGTTTGTGGTGGGATCGCAACACTATCAGTTTGCGGTCCTTCCGTTTGGTCTTACTTCAGCACCTCGAGTCTTCACGAAGGTGATGTCGGTGGTTGCGGCAGAACTCAGAAGGAAGGGGAGAGCAGTATTCCCTTACTTGGACGACTGGTTGATCAAAGCCAAGTCCCCGGAGCTTGTGTCGCATCATCTGCAGTCAACAACCCAGTTGTTGTTCGACCTGGGTTTTTCGGTGAACGAGCCCAAATCTCACCTAGAGCCCTCTCAGCGCCTCCTGTTCACAGGGGCAGTACTGGATACAACATTGGGTCGGGCCTTTCCTCCGCCTCAGCGGATTCAAGATATTCAGGATTTGGTTCCAATGTTTCGAAATGGAGAGGTAGTTCCAGTCCTCAAGGTCCTTCGTCGGCTCGGTCTTTTTGCCTCCTGCATTCTGTTGGTCACGCATGCTCGCTGGCACATGAGGGCTCTTCAGTGGTGCCTCCGAAGGCAGTGGTCTCAACACAGAGGGGATCTAGAGGGTACTGTCAAGATCTCCAGAGATGCTGCTGTGGATTTGAAGTGGTGGATTGCAAGCAACAATCTTTCACAAGGAAAGCCGTTCCAGCAGTCGCCACCAGTGGCCACAGTCATAACGGATGCTTCCACTCTAGGGTGGGGAGCTCATCTGGGGGATCTGGAGATCAAAGGTCTTTGGTCTCCAGAGGAACAGATGTTTCACATCAATCTGTTAGAGTTACGGGCTGTACGTCTGGCTCTAAAGGCCTTCCTCCCTTCCCTTCGTGGTCAGTCGGTACAGGTCCTAACGGACAATACTACCACGATGTGGTACATAAACAAGCAGGGAGGAGTGGGGTCGTACCTTCTCTGCAGAGAAGCTCTTCGACTATGGTCCTGGGCAAAGGACCATCGGATTTGCTTGATAGCAAACCATCTGGCCGGAGTTTTGAACGTGCGTGCGGACAGTCTCAGTCGCCACTTCTCGGCAGACCACGAGTGGCGTCTCCATCCAGATCAAGTCCGTTTAATCTTCCAGAGGTGGGGGTTTCCTCGGGTAGATCTGTTCGCCACTCGAGAGAACGCGCATTGTCCGTTGTTCTGCAGCCTTCAGTATCCGATGCAGGGAGCGTTGGGGGACGCGTTTCAAATAACCTGGTGCGGCCAGTTGCTTTACGCGTTTCCTCCCATACCCTTGATTCCTCGAGTATTGAGGAAGATTCGCCAAGACCGGGCTCTAGTAATCTTAATAGCTCCGGATTGGCCAAGGAGGGTGTGGTACTCCGACCTTCTCCAACTCTCAATGTGCCCGCCGCTCCGTCTCCCTTTCAGGGCAGACCTCCTCTCGCAGTCGCAGGGGCAGGTTCTACACCCCAACCTCCAGAGTCTGCACCTACATGCCTGGAGATTGAACGGGGCAACCTGAGTTCCTTCTCTCTCCCGCCTGAGGTAGTGGATGTTATATTAGCGGCCAGGCGACACTCCACTAAATCTATCTACGCTAATAGGTGGTCTAAATTTGTTGCGTGGTGTGGAGAGAGGCAGATTGATCCTTTGCATGCTCATCTATCGGACGTTTTGTCTTTTGCTCTATCTCTGGCGCAGAAAGGTTGTGCAGTGGCTACCATTAAGGGTTATTTATCGGCCTTGTCAGCCTTCATATGTCTTCCAGACCAACCATCTTTATTTAAATCCCCTATTGTTATCAGATTCTTGAAAGGTCTTCTAAATCAATATCCTCCAAAGCCATTCATTATGCCGCAATGGGATTTGTCCTTGGTCCTGACTTTCCTTATGGGGTCCCCTTTTGAACCTATGCATTCTTGCGCCTTGAGGTATTTGGTTTTAAAAACAGTCTTCCTGATAGCTATAACATCGGCAAGGAGAGTGAGTGAGTTGCAGGCCTTATCAGTAAAGCCCCCTTATACAACTTTTTATGGGGATAAGGTGGTGTTGAGGACCAAGGCTGCTTTCCTCCCGAAGGTTGTTTCACCCTTCCATTTGGCTCAGGCAATTACTTTGTCCACGTTCTATCCTCCGCCTCATCCTTCCAAAGAGGAAGAAAGACTGCACCGTCTGGATCCAAAGAGAGCGTTGAGCTTCTTTATTGATAGAACAAAGGATTTCAGGCTGGAGGATCAGCTGTTTATTGGATACGTGGGCAAGAGGAGAGGAAAGGCAGTCCACAAGAGAACACTATCCAGGTGGGTTGTTCTTTGCATTAAAATATGTTACTCTTTGGCAAAGAAGGATCCTCCTGAGGGCATTAGAGCTCATTCCACCAGAGCTAAGTCGGCCACTTCGGCCTTGGCCAGGGGTGTTCCTGTGGTCGACATCTGCAAGGCCGCAACTTGGTCGTCCCTTCACACTTTTGCAAAGCATTACTGTTTGGATTCTGAGGTTAGAAGGGACGGCCATTTTGCACGGTCAGTGCTGCAGGATTTCTTGGTTTGACCATTTAGGCACCCACCGCCGGGCGTGGTACTGCTTTGGGACTCTATTCATGAGGTGAGGAATCCACAGGTAGTTGTATCCATCAGAAGAACGAGTTACTTACCTTCGGTAACGACTTTTCTGGTGGATACATTAGCTACCTGTGGATTCCTCACGGTCCCACCCGCCTCCCCGTTGCCTTTCTGGTCTTACCAAGTAATCCTTGAGTGCGCTCCTCTTGGTCTTTGAGGGTGCAATAGATGTGTATATAATATATTTATATATATGTATATATGTATATATCTTTGTGTATATACTTGGTGTGTGTATATATTTTAAAAGAGAAAGTTTTATATATATATTTATATAAAAAGATTTACAGTTATTCATACACTGTTGTGTGTTTTTACAATATAAAGGGATGTTGCCTTGCTCTTTCATTGCATTGCCTGGTTGTTCTCATGCACGTAAAAAAATGATTGGTACTGACGTCCGCACGTCGTCGAGGACCTCTTATTGCCTGTATGACGTCAGACGGCGTTGCGTGGGCTAGAGTGACGTCCTCGTCGACGTGCAGAGACTAGTAAGAAGATTTCCGTCGAATGCTGGCGCCATGGGAGTATTCATGAGGTGAGGAATCCACAGGTAGCTAATGTATCCACCAGAAAAGTCGTTACCGAAGGTAAGTAACTCGTTCGTCTGGTGCTCTTTAATGCTCACTGGTACTCGGGTATGCTTGCAACATGTTTGAGGTGTGAGATCTGTTCGGGTTGTGAGCTCGCCCTCATATTGTAGCAGAAAGTCCCCAGCCATTTCAAGTCATCACAACCTCTCGCAAGCGGCTAGCCACAAATCAACCAAGGTATGATTGGCCATCACATCAAAATACTTATCATGTCATCAAAACACTTCGGAACCGTGTCAGGACTCAGGAGCATACAGCGCAACATAATGTAACTATCAATGCAAAACAATGTGGTTACGTGACACATTAGATTTATTTCAACCACATAGGGTTATCTTTTATTCTGCATTATAAGGAACAGTACAATCTATTTTAACAGAACGAACAAGCCGAGGACTTAACAAAGAGGGGTAGGAGAGGGTGTTGATGTGACCATGTGTCGTATGCTAGCCGCCCCAAGCTCATCACTTTATAAAGAAACACGGCTTTCAACCTTACCTGGCCCCAAAACTCATCAGGGGCTGGCAATATCCCTGTAAAACAGATGGCACTTCATACCATATATTCTTTAATCTCACTGTTGTAATTATTACAATCATTGTGACAGGTCGTAGCATTATTGCGATCATCGTACCTGCCATGCTTCCTATTAATAGTATAAAACGCATATCATTGTTTAATAATGGTATTACTTACATGGCGTTCAGGTGTCAGTGGGATTGTGCCTGCACGCCGAGCAGGGATAAGGCATGGGTGAGTACTGGTAATTAAGCATCCTTCTCTCAACGGGCTAAATTGAATTCCAAGCACCATTAAGCAGGCTGTGTATACAAAACAGTGACCTTTCCGACTTCAGGGCTCAGGTCAGTGGCACTGCTGAATGAAACAGATGGGTCCCAGGGTGAGGGTAGAACCGGAGGGAGCTGTGCAGCCATTACCTAGCTCCTAGACCACAGCACCGGCCTTGGAAGCCGGGCCTCTTCCTTGCTACTGCTGCTGCCTGCCACACAGATGGCGTCTAACCGCAAAACCAGTCTCACTAAAGAAAGTGAGGGGGGTAGGCAGTGGGTACTCGTAAGAAATGACCACTGGCGAAGTGAAAACCACAAAACATGAGGTACATGTTTTAAAAATTCTGCCTGGTCAAGAATGACATATTAACTAACATTTTCATATTTTAGAAGTAGCTGCTTTAAAAATTCGGTACGAGCTGTGCAAAGCCAACATGGACTATTCAGGGTTCTTCTGAGAAGCTACATATAATATTGCTTCATTTTGTACACTTGTTGTCTTTGAGCGCAGTAATACTACCCAATTCAAGGGTGCTCAATTTACCAATTTATCAAAAGTACCCGAATTCTAACTTGTAATCTGTAGTTCACAGCAGACACAAGCGCTAATTGTTAACACTAAACCACCTTGGCCCCATGGTTTCCTTCAG
Source organism: Pleurodeles waltl (assembly GCF_031143425.1). Classification (NCBI taxonomy): domain Eukaryota; kingdom Metazoa; phylum Chordata; class Amphibia; order Caudata; family Salamandridae; genus Pleurodeles; species Pleurodeles waltl. Next base: position 582,632,287 of record NC_090438.1, on the reverse strand, counting down.
CATATATCTGGTAACTCACCTCACCAATAATCTGCAAAAACAGAGAACATACAGTGCCCTATCTAACAAGAGAAAGGTAGGGATGGGCTCGCAGTGCAAGAGAGTAGGCCACGACTTCTAGGAGCCGAAGGATTGATGAAATGGGCAACGTTATGTTTACAGTGTCTCTGTTACCGTTACTCTATGGCCCTGTTAGAGACAGCCCCTCAACACAAGTACCTCAGATTATCCACCTCCGGGATTACCAGGTGTGGGAACACTGGGCCCAAATCTATCAGGGGAATGCGCTAGCCAGTAATATTGAGTCTGGGACGTGAGAGGTGCAGCGGACACAAGCACGTACATCCTGCCTGACCTCCTCCTGCCCCTGCAGGCCCTCCTCTATGGCGTGGGGGAGCATGAAAGGCTCTCCCCCTTACTATCCCCAGCCGTCCCCGCCCTGGACACCTTCCCCGCATACCCTGACCTGAAGAAATTGTTGAAAAGAAGCAGATAAGAGGCCATTATTCAGAACAGAGTAGGAATCCATGTATTTTTTGACCAGGTAAAACCAAGTCTTCACATTATTCCCTATTCTGCTCAGCATTGCTTGCAACTGTAATGAGGTCCAAAGTCTATTGGGTTTCAGCTATTCCCGACCAGAGGATACACATATCATTCAGTGGCAGGACTTGAAACTGCTCCGTTTGTTGTTCTATACGAAGCTTTTCACAGCAACAGACACCATGCATCATGGTATATACTTGAAGACACGGCCTCCTACATGATGGTGCATACCCTTATCAAGCCTGTTGTTAGAATTGTAGCATATTGATGTGATAGTTCTGGCCAATGGTAGAGCCGATTTGGGAGGGGGCGTGGGGGTTGGCGGAACTGGGAATAGGAGTGACACTTTGGACTCAGAATAAGGTAGTGGATGTGAACATAATTTTATTCCATTACCAAGCCCTGTGCCTCTCCAAAACCCAACATGTTGTTAGACTCTGCAGCAGAAAAAACTCAGACTTGTGGGAGCAGCTCAGGCCTGCAAAACAATCTACTCAAAAAGAAAAAGTTACTTTAGTAACAATATTTCGGGTGCATACATAATCTTCCTGCAGATTTCTTACCTTAAAAATATCCTACCCTCCGCGGTGCAAGAGTGGTTGGGAACACATTTTCCCCAGTCGTCGCCAATTGATGTAGTAGGCGATCTCATGCCTGAGATCCAGTCTAGCAACCACTCTTCCCCCTTGTTGGGAGAGAAGTAGGAAAGAAAGAAGGGAGTGTGATAGACTGGGCCAGATGAAAGGCCAAAACCACGTGGGGCAAGAAGGCTGGGCATGTGTATGAGACTAATTTGTCCAGGAAGAATACTAAAAGGTTGACAAAAGGAAAGGAGCATAAGTTCTGTGACCCTCTAAGATGTTGGCAGGCAAATGCAAATTAGATTCCAGGAGCTTTAGGCAGGGAAGAGGTAACTTTCTAAATGTTATAGTGTTTGAATCATTTCTCTATCTTGTTGCATCCCAGAGTAAGCAAAATGAATATATTAATCTGCACTTTCGTTTTCCCCAGGCCAACCAGAGCCTTCCAACGTGAAAACAGCTTGCTACTGTAGAGACAGTGTAACATAAATTTTCTACATGTCCCACTTTTAAATAGTAGGTACCCTACCTCATGGGATACAAGGCTACTTACAGGTGACATTAATATTTAAAAGAAAGAGTTTTCATCTGTCAAAAGGGTTATTTTTACATGTCAAGCTGTAGGTTTAAACTGCAGCAGTCAGGTTACATTGCCTGGCCTGAAACCAAGTTCTCTTCGTCACACTAACGGATAGCATAATAAGTGCTGCAGTCCACAGGAGACATTTAACTTTACACAATACACTAAGGCCTTAGAGGAGACCTATTATGCCAATCAGGGATTATACAATTTTTATACGTTTTAGGGGTCAGAACATACACTGAGCTTGGAATAGCAGCACCAAAGGGGCAGTCCCTAAAAAACAGCAATAAAAATCAGCAAAGAATATGCAAAAAAAGGAGCATTTTCTCACAGTCCAGTTTGAAAGATTAAGCCTGAACCATAAGGCTCCCTTGCAGCAGCTGTGAAAACAGAAAAATAGTCACCTGGAGCAGGTCTGCGACATCAGTGAATATGTCTGTGGACTAATGGGTCACAGAAGAGCTTTTTTTCAGGCAGCTACAACAGGTTCCAGTAGTTCCTTGTTAAAATGAAGCAAGCACTTCGCAGCGGAAGAAGTAGGATGTAAGATTTCCATAAAAATGTTAGACTTTGGCTCTTCAAGGGCAAAGTCAGCCCTAGAGTTTCTGCAGTTTTACACATCATTGTGGTAAAGAAGGATATAGACCAAGAGAGATAAGGGATGTCCCCTTCAGGAGAGGTATCCAGATCACTTGCATTCTGCAACTCTCGATAAGGGCTAGCATCTGTGTAAGGAGAAGGAAACATATGGTCACCCTCAGAACCACCAACTTTTGTACAGTCAATCTCTACAAAGCAAGGTTATGACCTCCAGATCGGGCCAAATAACTCTTATAGCAAATTTCTGGACTTTAGGAAGAGGCTGTCCATCAAAGCAAGCTCTGACTTTTTCTTATGCCACCCAGATTATTTCAGCATTTCCTTTCGTTTACTGATTGAGATGAATTAACGGCAGGCCTGTCTTAAGAAGGGGCCACTTACGATGTGCTGGCCTTTTTTGATTTTGAACGACTGAGTTCATATGTGTTTTACAACTACCCTCCATCCTTATACAGATTACGGCATACTTCTACTTTGATACATATTTCTACTTTGATACTGCTCCAACCAATACACATGCACATTTAGTGGTTCGCTGTAGAGACAATGGTGCACAGCCTTTTCAAACCCCAGACACTATAATTATACATCACAACTTGTTTCCTCATTGGCGGGGGATAGGGGTGGAGGGGAAATAATAACACCTCATTACACCACTCTATTAGCAAATTCTGTATCTGATATACATTTTTTCTCCTGATAACTAGAACGCTTCATAAGGTGCATGACTTTAAACTATCCCCACGCTACTTGCTTTTGGCACATTGCCAATACACAGTGTAGGTAGGCCTATGACCTATGTTTTGGAGGTTCGAGGCATAACTGACACTATTTGTCTCCAGGAAAACGTGTCGAGCCTGGACTTTGCCATTTTTGTTTACCTTATTTACAAAAAGTAATGCTATGTTACATTTATTGAATTACTTTTTCCATACGCACTGATTGTACCTGTGTGTAACGCTTAATCAATTTATATCCATTGATGTTTTGCAGCTGTTCAATGGCTTGTGAATTTTCAAGGGGGCTTTTCCTTACCTTGGGAGGGTAAGATCTCCTCTCCGCGTGCTACATCACATAGTGCATTGCTATTTCAGCATGAGTTTGATGGTTTCTTCACTAGTAGTGTTCACTCACAGAGTGTGTGCATGAAGACACTGATTTTGAGTGTCACAAGTTGTTTAGTGACTATACAAAATTGTCTTCATGTCTATTTGTTTTTGTGTTTTGTTCCAGGTCATCCCAATTAGGGAAATTATATACTAGTGTAATTTATACTTGCACGACATATTCAGACACTGACTGTACACTTACTTGTCTAACAGTGAGGACTAAATGCTAATATAGCTTTGATGGCCCTGAAGATACGCTGCTCTATCCGCTAGGATGCAAAAGGCGTGCAACATGTCGACAAGTAGACTGTAGTCTTTTTTTTTTTTTTTTTACACAGTTTCACTTAGAGAGGGTAGGAACATTACATTCCATGACTCCCTCCCTTTGTTTTTAACCTTGACATAAACACTCTGGGTTATAATAAAGTACCTCTTCAGATTGCCTAAAGTTATTTGTAATCTCTCACTTTCCAGTCCTTCACCACACATATGTACCGGATTTAGGATGTCCCTGTAGGTGACATCTGCATTAAAAAAATAAAAATCTCTGACACAGAGCCCCAGCACAGGGCCCATCGGGTATTGCAGCACCGGCCCAATGAGGAGCAGGCCTGATGATGAAGCATGCCACCAATGGGTGGGTGAGGGCTCTTGTTTCTAAGCAATCAAGTGCCTAGGTGACCTGGTAGTTCTCCCCTCATTGGGTGTGAGTAGAATTATATATTTCTGAACAGTGTGCTCTGTTGTTTCAGTTGTTGCACTCAGACCTGCTAGAGTCACTCCAAAGAGATGGTCCACTCGGGACAGTGTCCCATTGGGTACCAGAACTTACCTAAAGATATCTAAAATTGATGGATGGTAGGCATCAAACTACAGAGGTTGACAGATTTAACAGGGAATTTTAGCTAGATTTTTGCCAGCCCTGCAAGCTTTTCCAAGGAAAATGAAAACGCCAGGCATTTGGCAACAGCACCATGACTCTGAACAGTCCTGAAAATGGGATTATTTCCTAAAGGAAGCAGTGGATTTCTCCTTATTATTGGAAAGCACTCTTGGGAGGTAATTCCTGATTAGGAGACTTAACTGGAAGGTAAGGAGAACACTTTGGCTTGCCCTTGCATACCTTTGCCAAAAACACATAGGTCTCCCACTCCCTCATGACTTTCGAGTATATCGGAGAACATGAATTACATTCCGTGGAAACATGATAGGAGGCAAGACACCACAAGCTGATGTTGTGTGAATCTGAAAGAGACATCTATCTGCTGCAATTACAACAGGGCCCGAACACTGTAATTTTGCAATAAGGCATTTCACCTAGTTTAAATTATCCTATTTCTAACCCCTTCTTTATGAATTCTTATTCAAACTATGGAGATTTAATATACTATTTCTGCACCACGAAGTGCTTCCTGGATTGACAAATTAAACATTTGTAGCATTTTTCTATTTATTTTTAAATCACAGCATATATGGATGAAGCGAAATGAATAAATTGTGGCTACTCAAATATAGGGTTTGTTGACAAAATATTTGGCCTTTACTTTGCATGGTGGAAGATTAATATGAAATGAGGTTAGCGTCTGGATGTAATTTAGCAAACTTGCTGGCTACAGCGTACCTAGTTAGAGATATAGCGATGGCACGCCTACACATTTTTATCGGTGTAAAACGGTTTTCTCCATTGCAACGAACATAGAAATAGTGAGCAGCTGGAAAGAGGACACAAGGCTTTGATGATGCTGCATAGTGACGGAAGAAGGGCGCGCTGACGTAACAGCAGCGTACGAGGACGTTATCTGTCGTGAACAAACATAGTGATGAGGAGTCGGCATTCACAGCTATGAGAGGCGAGGCGTCTTCATGCCAAGTAATGACTTGGGGCCATATGTACCAAAGCATTTTCCCATTGACACAGAATGGGTAAAACCCTTTGATACATCTGGCCCTAAGTCTCTAAAGTGAACCTTTAAAACACATGTTAATTGTAAAAGATACAATGCGGCATCTTGACATCCCAATCACTCTCTCCCCTGGCCTGCATGGTATCAGCTACACAACTTATGGAGAGATTTATGTGTATAGATAAGCCTTGAACTATGTGCTTCTGACCGGTATATTGATATTTTACGACCTACTTATTAAAAACGGCTGTGAATGGCATTCATGGGTTCTTATATCACTGCCCACCAACCAAAGCCCAAATGGGAATTCTAAGGTATGTTTTTTTTACATGTGTTAACATACCAAATATTTTTTTATTAAAGTCATGTCCAAGCATATACATGAAAACACAAGAACATTAAAGGATCAGCAAATACGAGTTAGGCGACGTAATTAGTTGATTATATAATGTATTCAATTGCACTATACCATTGAAACGTATTGCCTCTGCCGTTTATCACTGCCAATATTATTTTGCATTTTTAACTAAAATGAAAAAAAGCTAGTGCCGATTGATTGTCGGTGACAGATTCTTTGTGTTTGCAACTATTCCAAAGTGCTGGTGTATGGTGTTTTGAGAACGAGTTTGCAGGTATTGTGTATATATACATGCATACCACTGTATGTATGTATTTATGTATATATGTTTCCCAGACATTCGTAACACTATTTGAAATGCATCCTGCACAAAAGCCTGTAAATGTATTTAGATATAGCTGAACTACATCTCCTTATTTACTTTTACCAATAACCGTTTGAAAATCTTTATTCCTGTACCTTAAACCATAGGGGGGGGGGGAGGGGGGGGGGGAGCCAGCAGATAATGAAGGACAGTGAACTAAATCAATGTGAATTAAACCGGCTGTTGGGTAACAATTTGCATAATATTATTATTTTGTTCTGATACATTTCACCCTGTTATTTTATCAGCGCCTTTCTATAAGCATTTTGGTTTGTTTGTTAAAATCATTAACTTCTCTAGTTACTGCAATAAATAAATGCCAGTGCTCCCTTGATTCAATATACTTATTACAATTGTATCGCACAAGCAGAGACCATTGACACTGCTACTGTAATTAGGATTTGCAGATTTAATTTCCTTATTAACCTGATTTCTAGTTCATGACGTACTAGTGTGTACGTGGCATACGATCTAAAAAAACTACAACAATGAATTTTAAATTCAGTGTCTCATTTCAGGAAGTGACAAATGTTTAGTTTTGTAAATACATTTTTACATTTTCAAATTATTCTAGGGAGAAAAAAAACGGCCAAGCAGTACTCACCACTAGCCTTTTTCCAGAGCCAAGTTTCTGCTGTTCTACCTCCCTCCGTGTATCAGCATCCGCTGCAACAGCCAGGACTTGGTATCTGATAAATAAAACAAGCTAGTGACAAACTCACATTGCAAATGTATGTAATCCCTGCATACCATCTTCTTCAATCACAGCTTAGTTAAATAGTGGTAGAACCTATATAAGCAAGTTAAAGGTGTAAAACCAGACAAGGCACTGAGGAGATGTGTTACATGTATGTATCATTGTATTCACCCTTTTTTCTTTTTGCAAAATAATAAAAAGTCTTTATCAAAAAAAATAAAAATAAATAGAATGCCTCATTGTGAAAGCTCATTTGACGTATTTAATATTAATATTTTTGCTATGCTTATTAGGTTTGCGTGATTTGTTCAGAAAAAAATGTTAAATGTTGGTTTGCTTTTTGTACAATATAAAGAGACCTTTCACAAATGACCGAGCCAGACTAGGATAGTTTACAATTTAATCGGTCCGACCTTGTTGGGGGAGAGATTTTCTACTATATCCCTCAGAGAAAGCAACATATAACTCGAACCTTCACGTTATGCTTGTCTGATGTTCTGTGTAGAGAGTTTGGCAGATGGAAAACTCTGTCCACCAAACTCCTGACAGGGTGGCCGCCGTCTATGGGGTGACCTCCCTGCCGGAGCTATTATGAGTTTCCTGCTAGGTACTGGGCAGAAACCTAAGGTTTGCGGTAAACAAGCTACAGCATTGTCTCCGGCTCATAATCAAGCCGGTGGCAATGCTGTCGCCTGCAGGGTGCTGCTTGCAGCGCTGCCCGGGTGGATTAGGACCTCAGCCACCGCAAGATCGCAAGGGCCCAAGATCCTGGTGGAGCTGGCAGTTCCCTGGAGGTCCAACGGCCAGGGTTGTAATGTGGTGGTCAGACCACTGCACTGGCGGCGGTCCAGACTGCCACCGTGAGTGTGGAGGTCTATAGACCACCACAATCGTAATGAGCCCCTCTGTCTACTTTTACCTTTTCTGGAATTATGGTCACCACAAACATATCAGGTTTTAAACCGATTTCAACCATGGTACTGTCAACAATATACGTCAATCATTTCTCTAGAAGTTATGAGTACACCCTGTCCATAATTATTTATTAAACATTATTTAAAACCAGAACTTGTACCTTCATGTAACAATAACCACAATGCAGTGTAGCAAAAAGGTTAATGGGAGAAGTGTTATGTATTATTTTACTTAATTTATATTTTATGTAGAGCCTCTTACTCTATTCCGCTTCCCTTAGCAACATCATCACTTTTTTCTGCTTTTCCTATCATCTCAATGAAGAAAACACCCAAATCTTACTATTGTGTTCTACTTTAACTAACAACCTTCTGACACAGACCTCTATGGGCCAGATGTACGAAAGGATTTTACCCATTCTGTGTCTATGGGAAAAAGCTTTCGTACATATGGCCCCAACTGCCTAATAACCATCAGCCACTAGATGGCTGTCCAATGTCTTATGCTGAATTTTTCAAAGACAGACAACAATAATTTTACTGCCTTTTCTGCACCTGCCTCCCCTTCCCAGCGATTTCCGCGAAGACACCACAACCACAACATCCTGAGCAGAAACCTTCAATGCGCATAGAAACATTCTCATCCGCCAGACTTATCTGTGAGTACACAAAAGTAGTCTCCAGCATTTCTTTACATACACACAAAACCCGACTCTCCTTGTGTGTTTCCAAGTAAACTTGACTACTGTAACGCTCTACCAGGAGGTCTAACCCTATATTCTTTTTGCATTTAGATACATTTCTAAATTTTACTACAAAAACTTTCTACAGTCTCCACAGATATCACTTCTATCTCAGAGTATTGTCACCAAGCCAGACGGCTGACAGCTAAAAAGAGGGCTCTACACAAATTATTGATTCTGGTATTTTAGGTCATAAGTGTTTTCTCCCCGAACTACCTTTCTGTAGCCCCGAGGCATTACATTCCTATTGCAAACCTATGCTTGACAACAACACCGTGCAACGTCCAAACCTTCATGTGCTGCATTGAGGCTGTGATCCTTTCAAGAACTGTGGAGGATACAATGGAACATTTTTCAGTGGGAATCTGGTCAGTCTCTCTGCTGCCTTGATGCAAACCTATTCCCAAGGAGAACCTCATTCAGCAGTAACAATTTTAATTAATTCCATCCCAATTTACCACTGCAAATCTGTATTTGTGTAAATGCGATGAACTTAAGTATTGAACTGCCATTTTTTTTTTTTTTTAACACTCACCACCCACCCAATCCCATCGTTTCTAAGCATTCCACCAAAACGGCTCATGTCCAAATGTACCTGGTGTTACTGTTACTTTGTATTGATTTATGTGTTGAAACTATTTATGTGACAATAAATAGGAAAACACTAGGGACAGTCTCTACACAGAACATCAGACAAGCATAACGTGAAGGTTCGAGTTATATGTTGCTTTCTCTGAGGGATATAGTAGAAAATCTCTCCCCCAACAAGGTCGGACCGATTAAATTGTAAACTATCCTAGTCTGGCTCGGTCATTTGTGAAAGGTCTCTTTATATTGTACAAAAAGCAAACCAACATTTAACATTTTTTTCTGAACAAATCACGCAAACCTAATAAGCATAGCAAAAATATTAATATTAAATGCGTCAAATGAGCTTTCACAATGAGGCATTCTATTATTATTATTTTTTTTTTGATAAAGACTTTTTATTATTTTGCAAAAAGAAAAAAGGGTGAATACAATGATACATACATGTAACCGGATCTAACAACAGCTGAGCCCATACTCCCAGACAGTACAATATAATTGGTGGTTATACTTTGTTTAATCTAAGGACCTGCTGCAGCCTCCCACTTCCCCCATATCTTATTATATTTGTTTGGACAGCCTCTGGCCTCATATACAAGTTTTTCACTCTGCGCACACCAGTCTACCCCTCTTCTCCATTTAGTCAGTGTTGGGGCACTTATAGCCTTCCAGCCCGCCACTATATCCCTCTTGGCCACCAGGCACGCCACCCCAAGGAAAGCTCGGTCTGGTCTCCTCAACCCAGTGTCGCCCATGATCCCAGTAGGAGGGGCAGAGGTTTCCTCTCTATGTCTTCCAGTAGGACCTCGGAGATTTCCTGTAAAACAGCCTCCCAGTATGTCACCATGACTGGGCAGGTCCACACCATGTGGAAAAAGTCGGCTGTAGGGCTTCTGCAGCGAGGGCATTCCGCTGTGGGGCGTAAGCCCGCTCTGTGTAGTTTGACGGGTGTGAGATAGGCTGTGTGAAGATAATATGTTTGTATCAATCGGAGGCATGTAGCCATCGCTAGGGCGCGCGGGGCCATCAATGCTTCGTCCCAGTCCATCTCCTCCATGGGGCCCGTCCATCCCTCCCACCTTCGGCGGAGCCCCTCCAGAGAACCCGGGGTGCCGGTGACCAGGGCACGGTATATCTGGGAAACACCTCCCCTACCCAGGCCCCCCATCAGCACCTTAGCCTCCATAGGACTGTGCTCGGGTATGGCTTCTCCCATTCGGACATGTGCTAGTAGGGCGTGTCGGAGCTGGAGATATCTGTGGAACTGTGTCTTATTCAGGGAGAACATTTTTTGGAGATCCTCAAAGGATCGCATGTACGACCCTCTCCAGACGTCCCCCAGAGTAGAGATACCTATGTTGTCCCAGTTTCGAAAACCCTCCAAGCCCGCCACCTGCGCCAAGTGTCTCCCATGCCATAACGGGGTTTGCTGGGTGAGATGCCCCCGCCACCGCGTCAACCTCTGAGCAGTCTGCCATCCCTGTAAAATCACCTTAGTTACGTCCGGGACGTCTTGAGAGATCGGACCTCCGTAGAGGGTGCCAAAGATCCGAGGATAGCCCATGGACTGAAGTTCCAACCGGTATGCCGGGTCTGACCACCCACCCCCCACCCAGTCGTTAATCACAAGTAGTTGCGTCGCAAGGTAGTAAAAGTGGACATTGGACATGCCTAAGCCCCCCTCGTATACATCTCTTTGGCAAGTTTTGAGCGCCAGTCGTGAGCGAGCTCCGCTCCATATAAATTGGCGCGCCAGCGAGTCCATTTCCCTGAACCATTTTATGGGTATGGGGAACGGAAAATTTTGCAATAAGTAGAGGAGCCTAGGGAGGATCATCATCTTGTAAAGCGCTATTCTGCCGAGCAGGTTAAGGGGGAGGGTCTTCCAGCGTAGGAGATCAGTCTTGATTTTCCTAGTTAACGGCGTAATATTAAGTTCCCATGTCAATTCGGGGAGGAATGAGATGTGTATTCCCAAGTATTTAAAACTGTTTCTTCGTACTGGAATGTTTCGCTGCCAGTCCACATTGTCCCTGGAGCGATGCAGGGGGACCAGTAGGGACTTGGTGGGATTTAGGATCAATCCCGAGGCCTCCGCAAAGAGGCTTAGGATTTCTAGCACGCGGGGGCCGCTTTTGGCCGGATTAGAAATGTATAGGAGGACATCGTCTGCGTATAACGCCACGCGATCCTCTAAGCAGGTGGGCCAGGACCAGCCCTCGATCAATGGGTCTCCTCGGAGTATTATCGCTAAGGGTTCTATTATCAATGCGAAAAGCAGGGGAGATAGTGGGCATCCCTGTCGGATTCCACGGCCAATGGGGAATGGATCGGAAACCACTCCGTTCACCTGGACTCAGGCTGTCGGCCTGGAATATAGGAGTCTCACTAGGTTTCGAAATTTGGGGCCGAGCCCGTTTCTTTGCAGAACCTGTTCGAGGTAAGACCAGTCCACTGTGTCAAAGGCTTTCTCAAAATCGAGTAGGAGTAGTGCCAAGGGTTTGTGCGACAGGGTCTTGTGGTGGGCCAGGGGTAGCCGCCTAATGCAGTGTCTGGTGCTGCGGGTGGGCATAAAGCCACATTGGTCAGGATGTACCAGAGTGGGCATTACTTTTTTCAATCTAGAGGCAAGGATCGAAGAGAGCACCTTGACTTCAGTGTTTAAGAGTGAGATGGGCCGGTACGCCGAACAATGTCGTGATGGGGGTTGGGTTTTGGGGATCACTACAATTGTGGCTTGATCGATCCCAATGGGGAAGCGGCCCAATCTCTCAGCCTCTTCGTACATGTTAAGAAGATGTGGACCCAGAATGTCACTGCATTTCCTGTATAGCTCTGCTGGGAAACAGTCAGGACCGGGGGACTTACCCGATGCCAGGCTGGAGATCGCGTTGGTGATTTCTTCGAGGCTAATAGTTTCATCTAGTCTGTCTCTTGTCTCCGAGGAGACCTTAGGAAGGGTAATGTCGTTTAGAAGGGGAGCCTCTCTCTCAATGGTCGGGTGGGGGTGCCTTGCATATAGGCGGGCATAGTACGAGGCGAAACTCTGCGCAATATCAATAGGTGTTTTGGTGAGGGTGCCCGAGGCATCTAAAATCTCCGGAATAACTCTGTTGGCCAGAGGACGGGTGGCCAACCAATGCAAAAGCTTCCCATTTTTGTCCCCCCAGCCACATATTCGGGCCGCGGAAGCTCTCCAGATATGTTTAGCCGATTCTAGCATTATATGTTTCATATCGCCTCTGACTAAGGTCAGCTGCCTCGTGGTAGAGGCAGACGGCGAGGTCGCTTGTTGGTACTCCAGTCTTAAGGCCTTGGCCTCCAGCCTAGAGACCTGAGAATTTCGGTCCTGTTAGCGGGAACGGAGGAGGTATTTAGCTTGCCCTCTAAGGGTGGCCTTACATGCTGCCCATAGTGTTCCTGGAGACTGGACTGATCCCGTATTCAGGTCGAAGTATTGGGTAAGGTGAGTCTTGACCTCGTGGGTATAGTCTTCGTCCTGCAAATACCAGGCATTCAGGCGCCACACCGGGCGCCTAGAAGGGTCTGTTCCGCCCAAACAGACACGTACTGGAGCATGATCTGAGACTCCACGAGGGAGTATCTCTGCCCCCGTAACGCTCGGGAGGTCCGTGGCGGGCATCAATATAAAATCTATTCTGGATTGCGTTTGGTGGGCAGCTGATGTATGCGTGTATTGCCGCTCCCTGGGGTGCCAGGTTCTCCATACGTCACATAGGCCTAGGCTCTCGGCCCAGCTATTAAGGGCCGAAGCCCTATTGGATCTACTGGCGGTGGCCCCGCCAGACACGTCCAGGTTAGGGTCGAGAACGGCATTGAAGTCTCTTCCCAACAGGGTGGCCCCCTTGGGGAGGTCCGCCGTCACGCGTCGGAGCGAGAGTAGGAAGGTGTCCAGTCCCGCTGGAGGGGCGTACACACAAACAAGGTTTATTGGCGACCTGTGGAGCGTCCCTGTGGCCACTACGAATCTGCCCTGTGGATCGGATTGCGTGCCTGTAATCACCATGGGTAGGGAGCGGTGGAGTAGGATGGCCACTCCCCTGGAGCCTCTAGAGAAGCCCGCGTGGTATATTCCATCATACCCTCCTCGCATAAGCATGGGGCATCTAGTCCCGAGGAGGTGAGTTTCTTGCAAAAAAAAACACTGAGGGGGAATATCTGCGAAGAGTGCTAAATACTGCTGACCTTTTGATCTTGTCTAGCAGGCCGTTTACGTTCCAGGAGAGGACCTGAGTCAATGTATGCCAAGCGTGGGTTGCATAAGTATTGTACCAAGTTGGGTGTCTGGCTGTGGATCTAGGGACGGCTGTTTTGAACTTAACAGTGAGACATTGAAATAACAAACGAGGTTAAGCGACTCGCTAGGCTTTAAACTGGTTTCAAACCCCCCCCCACCCCCCTAAACGCCCTCCTCCCCATACTCCCACCCCGGAAGCATCTGTCGCCCAAATACCCAACCAAAACCAGATAGCCAGTAGGACTATCATTGGGGTGGAGTGGTGGACCCCTCCGTTTAACCGGATCAATTGCAATTAGTGGCTTTGTGTCGAGGTCAGGCACCGCGCACCAGAGGGGCACAATGTGACCAACGGCGGCCCCCAAGGGGCCGGTATCTTAAAAGTTGAACAACTCGGGTCCCCCCCCAGAGGTCCTCCAGCAGGGGTCAAGTATGTTTCATTGGCAGTATTAATCAAGTGCCGGGGACTGGCTCAAGCGGCCATCGTCCATCGCTTGGGCAGAGGCCTGAGGCTCGGGAGGGTCCGCACCTCCCTCGGTCTGTGAGTCTAAGTTCCGGGCCGCCTCATTGTCCACAAGAGTGTCTGGATCTTTCTTCCCCCCCCCCTCCGGGACCTGGTGCATCTCCGGCTCCTCCGGGGCCCTTCCGGGAGGGGGGGTCCCATCCGGGAGGTCTTTTCAGCAGGACCCGGGGGGCCCCTCCGGGCTCCAACGCCCTCCTCCGTTAGCCAGTCCCACGCCTCTTCAGGTGTTTCAAAAAAATGTGCTTTCCCGGCCAAGAGGACTTTGAGTCTTGCGGGGAAGAGGAGCATGTAGGAAAGCTGCATTGCTCTAAGTTTTTGTTTAACATGCTCATATGAGCGACGGCGGGTCTGGACCTCACGGGTGTAGTCCGGGAAGATTAGGATTTTATAGTTTTCCCAGTGAAGATCTTCCAGATGTCTAGCCTCCTTGAGGATGTTATCTCTGTCTTTAAAGTTAAGGAAGCGAGCAATCATCGGGCGTTTTGGGCCGCCCGGGGGGGGTGAGGGGCAAGTGCCCTGTGGGCTCGTTCAACCACGAACCAGGGCGAGAGGGACTGATCCGGCATCCAGGTTTTGATCCAATTCTCTAGGAATTCAGAGGCTCCGCCGTCCTCTATGCCCTCTGGAAATCCAATGAAACGCAGGTTGTTGCGTCTTGACCGGTTCTCCGCGTCCTCTGCGCGGCGGTGCAACTCTCCGGATCGAGTCAGCAGCTGGGCTACCTTGGCCTTAAAGTCGGTTAGGTCGCTTTCAGTCTGGGAGACTCTGGCCTAGACCTCAGTGATCCGGTTCACTGCGTTTCTGAGGTCCTGCCTAACAAGGCCCACATCCTCCCGTACTTCCCCGATTTTGGGCTCTACAGCGGATTGCGAAGTTTGGATTGCCTGGAGGATGGCGTTCACTCCGTCCGGCGCCGGGCCCCCACTAGCCGTGTCCCCCTCTCCTCGCTGTCCTGTCGGCGTCGTGAACTGGTCGATCTTCTGCTGAGAGGGTGGAGGTTGTCTGTTCGCCTTATCTCTCCCCATCGTGGCGCAGGAGGGGGGGGGGGGAGTCAGATAGGTTAATTCTTGCAGTGTTTTGATTTAAATCTTGGGCCTCGGTTCACTTGTTATGATTGGGAATCCGCGGGGTGGCTCACACCGGCGGGGACCCGCCACCACGGGCAGGTACGGATGCTCTCAGTACTATTTGCATGAAGGCCAGGAAGGCGGGCTCAAAGCCTCTTCTAGGTCCGTTTGTGATTCCGTGGGCTCCGCGTGGACACCCTCCCCGACGATTCCACTTGGGGGTCTGGCTCGTTGGTCTCCCCTCGGCAGTTTTCCCATGACACCTTTTGCGTAGGGAGGGATGAGAGAGAAGGAGGGAGGCACTTCGACCTAGGATCCAGTCCCCCCTGGATGTCGCAGTGTCCCAAGGTCGGTTCACGGCCTGTTTTTAGTCGCGTTGGTGGTCTGCTGCGGACCTATTCAGGTCAGGGGCCCCGTTGGGGAGGGCGAATTCGGCCCATCGGCCCGTTTGTCAATAGCTGCTTGAAAATTGACGAAGGGGGGGGGAGCGGGGGGTGAGTGTCTCTTTCTCCAGGTCTCTTCTCCCTCCCACCTCTCCACCCCCGAGGCACCTCCGCGCCTCTAATGGGGTCACCTCCGATCCCCCGCACGACTCAGGCACACCACACGCCCTCGGCCCTCACCTTAAGTCAATCAAGGCACCGGGGTGGGGGGAGGGAATGGGAGCCGCGGGTGGGCATCCTCCTTGCCACTGTCACGCCGTTCCACTTTATGCCAACAATGTCTCGCCTCCCTTCAGCGGGGTTCCGTGGGTCCTCTCCACCGACGATTCGGGTGGGCGCCCAGAGGCGGTCTCGTTGGCGCAGGGCCCCTCTTCTTGGGCCGGGGCGGTGTTGCCTCCTCTAGTCCGCGGGACTTCTCGCCCGGGGCGCGGCCTCAGCGCTCTCCAGGGCTCCCGGTGCACCCCCTGTCCGACGGGGCACCGCGGAGCTTCTTCGCCGATGTCTCTGTGTGGGCACCCAAGGGCTGCCCCTTCGGTGCAGGGCCCCTCCCCCGGGCCGGGGCGGCACCGTCCCCTCAGTCCGCGGGGTTCCGCGTGTGAAGCGCGGCCCCAATGCCCTCCAGGGCTCCCGGTGTGCTTCCAGTCCGGCGGGGCCCCGCGGGTCTTTTACACCGGTGCCTCTGCGTGGGCACCTAGGGGCGGCCCCGCTAACGCAGGGCCTTTTTCTCGGGCCGGGACAGCACTGTCTCTTCAGTCCGCGGGGCTCCACACGCGGAGCGCGACCCCAGTGCCCTCCAGGGCTCGTGAAGCACCCTCAGTCCGGCGCCGTCGCATCAGGAAGGGCAACAGCGTCGGAGCCGAATCAGCCGCGGGAACTCAATCCCAGCCGCCATTTTATTTTTCTTTCCCCTCGGGGCCGGTCGGGCCGCGGCGCTAGATCGGAGCCTGCCTTTCGCAACCGCTCACCTCAACCGGCTCCTCGGGATCCAGGGATCACAGGGAGAGTCAAAACGGCATCCCTCGCTCGGCAAAACCGCGTTAGCTATGGGCGGATGACGGAGGGGTCCAGAGCACTCTCAGAGTGCGACCGCCATCTTGACGCCCGAACAATGAGGCATTCTAACCGTATTTAATCTGACACACCATTACTAATGATTAGTTAACAGATATGCGGCCATGGAAGGAAAACGTGAGTTTCTGAAAGATCACTAAAAATAAGTCAGAACACAGCTGAATGGTCAATAAAATAACTACATGATTCCAGGTTTGCTACTAGAAACCCGACAGCCTCCGATCAAAAAAGAGCCTTGCTTAAAATTTAAAAAAGCAAGATTGACTAAGCCTCTAAAAATTAAGAGTAGTATTCAGGCCAGTGCTATGTAATAGACCTGAAATTAATATTGTTGACTCTCATTTCATAATAAATCTTCTCAACACATGGGGACACAGTGCGTCAAGTCCACCTAGGGAACACATGTGCCACAGTCATTTGGACTTAAGGCTTGCTTTAGTCCCAAAGCTGGAGTTTGCTCCAGAAAAATAAAAACAAAATGCTACTAACCCCCACACCTTGGGAGTTTTTCTTCCAGGGTCTGATGATCATTTGTTTTCTTTTTCTGTCACCGCTAGGTATTTCCTGGCTGTGACAAGCAGGAAAATAATACATTACACTGTCCACCCTAAGTAGGGCAGACAGTGTAATTTTCTTCTTCTGGTGGCCCCTACTTTTTTAGGGCATTGGAGAAACTTAAGGTCCTCCCATCTCCAAAGAAAGTGGACCATGGTTTGACACCATCACGTTTGTAACGGAGTACCCTGCCCACCAAACTCTAAATCAGACCCTTAGCTAGGATCTAACAGTCACCTGGTTGACACAGCAGAGCCACCCAAGAAAACCTGCTTCCTAACAGGCCAGCGTAACTTGCTTATTGGCCAGGGAATGGGAGTTTACCACAGAGGAAGAACTAGAGGAGGAGCCCTCTGTAGATGTTCTTGGGCATTATTGCGTTCATTTTGCAAGAAAAAAAGAAAATGTTGTACCTCAGCATGCACTGAGCATGTTACGTACATATTTACTGAAAAAACAAAGGCTGCAGGGACGTTATGGTTAAGTCCAGATTTTACACGCATAAAAACATAGAAATTCAACAGCTATAGTTATACTTATCTACAGGAACTATAACGCATGCCCTAAGGTAACTATAATTTGCGCCCCTGCCACGCACAGCTTTCTCTTTTTTTTTTGGTGCAAATGTTGCAGGTATATTATAAATTATGTTACAGAAGATGTTATTACTGATGTAATATGTGGGGTACAAAGCAGTGCATGGCAAGGGCACGAGTTATAGTTACATTAGGCTACAAGTTATAATTTCCTGAGATAAATATAACTATAAACGTTGAATTTATATGGTTTTGTATATGTAAAATCTAAACCTAACTATAACGTCCCTGTAACCTTTGGTTTCTTTTACGTGAATTTCTAGGGTTTTTGATTCTATTTCCTATCTATAATCGCCTTGTGACCTTTGGTTTTTTCCAAGGATTTTTTTTTTAATTAAGTAATATTTAATTATCTTACATTGATCCAACACCCTCCACCGGTTGGCCGCAGGGCCTGGCCTGTGGCCAGGCCTTGCAGCCAGCCCACCGCAGGCACATGCCTCCACTGTTGCACTTTTAGCGGAGTAACGGCTTCAGGGCCTGGCCTGCAGCCAGGCCCAATACCCCACCCCCCACATGTAGGAAACCAAGGAGGGGGACACAGAGACCCCTCCACAGGCAAATTAAATCTCTGGGGACCCCATTCCCTGGGATTATTAAAAGGGGAGAGGGCAGCACGGCCCCTCCCTAGGCTGGTTTTGGCCATGGGGTCCCATCGGCCAATTCATGCAAGGAGGAGGGGGCACACGGGCCCCTCACCAGGCCAGTTTTGGACCCGGGTACCCATCCCCCAGGGCCTGGCCAATTAGTAGAAGGGGGCCACGCGCCCCCCCCCACCCCCCAGGCCTATTTTTACCCCGGGGACTCCATCCCCAGGGGCCCAGCTACTTGTTGCTGGGTGCCATGACCCCACCTGAGGGCACCCATGGTGCAGTGTTGGGGACCACAGGGGGAGCCTTAATGTCTCTGTGGTCCCTGCTGGCTCCCTGCCTCCAGCGGGGGCTAGCATTGCTGCCGCATGCAGGAAGCTGCAAAAAGTGTTGTTCCCTGCATGCAGAAGCAATTATTTCATCTGTTTTCCTGCCTGCTGTCAAACAGATAAAAATTCCGCTCCCAGTGAGCGGCAGCAGTTTTATTCCTCCATCCCCTGGGAGCAGGCTTACTGTTTGCTGTCGATTGGGCAGAAATGTCGAAACTCCTGCTAAGCGACAGGAAACAACTATGTGTAGAGGATGGATACCTTGGGACAGAGTGCCGGCCCTGAGGGGGCCCACTCCTTTGTTATGGAAAGGCCTGCCCCAGGGAGGTGGTGGTCCCCAGGGCTGTAAATGGCCCAGGAAGGGGGGGGTGGGGGAGGTGTGCATCCACCCTGCCCCTTTTTCATAAATCGACCTGGCCCCGGTGAGGTGGTGCCTGGGCAGTAAAAGGCCCTGGAGCGGGGGTTCCACGCAGCCCACCTCCCCTGGTATTTAATTTATTGGCCTTGCCCCGGGGGGAGGTGGCGGTCCAGATGGCAGTACCCTCCTCATTAATAAACTGTGGCCTGCCAAGGGGTGGTCCCCAGGGCCACAATCTGCCATGGGGGGGCGGGGGGGCACGCCTCTCCCCAACTTAATAATTTAAAATTGCCCCGGGACCTGGCCCATCCAAGGGCAGAGTTCAAACAAGTGCAGACCATGCTTGTTTTTTTTATTTTTATTTTTGTTTTTACATTTTTGCCAGGATCCACAAATCCTCTGCAGTTCTCGTGGCAATTTTTTTTTTTACTTTTACATGCTTTTTGGCCCTGGCATGGTCCCTGGGGGACCCCTCCACCAGGCTTAAGGGGTCAGGGTATTCCTACCATTTTTTGTTAACTTTTTTGGAACTCGAGTATGAGTCCCAAAATGGCTGCCAACAGTTCTGGTTGAAGTGTTGGCAGACAATCAGATCTCAGCATGAGATCTGTCAGATTCGCAGAAGATCTGTGTCCCAAAATATACAATTTAATTTTTTTCTTTAATTACTCGATAAGTACTGAACGGATTTACACCAAGCAACAAAAAGGGCTCTTTCTGGAGCAAGAGCTAGCTTTTTGCCAAATTTGGTGTAATTCATTCCAGCGGTTCAGGATGTAGTCATTTCTAAAATACCTATGGGGAATTGCATGGGGAAAATGTATTTGGGAACCCCCTTCTTCTTGGCCCCCGCTTGATGAATCACCCAAAATTTGTAAAGGCAGCAGCAGAAGTGAATGGCAAACTAGGTTTGAGAATTTCCTGAACAGTTATTGGCGGAAAAAAATGATTTTCCTATGAACACGAGGTTCTAACGAGAATTACCTGCTAGCGACTGTCAGAAGGTAATGTGCACAGTTTGGAACTATTTGAATCTTCTACACAATAGAATGAGGCTTAGGCCTCAATTTGAATTGTGCAGACAGATATGGTGTGAATATAGATTGGTGACTTATGCACATTTCAGTGCACATGCTTACTTGTTATGCATGCACAGTGAAACAGAATTTAACAAACTGCATTTTTTCCACAGGTTGCTGCTTTTTCCTTTCTTTTCGGTCTTTTTTTTTTTACCCACAAGTCAAACTGCACACATCATATAAATACTGAATTGATTGGTCAGTCACCCTTCTTTGTGCAGTTTTTAAGACACATCCTTTCTAAATGTAAAGCTATGTGTTTTCATAAGTCTCCCAAGTGTATTATGCCCTTTTGTGAACACCCCACTTGTCTATGATACTATTACACCAGTTCAAATACCCCTCTCTTGATGGTTAAAGCAAAAAATGTATGGCTAAAATAGCCAATAATGCTAATTGCTCTGGACCATATTCCAGTCCACTGTTTTTGCTCCCGATGCCACTACAGACAGAGGCCAGCCGAAAGATGCCAGACCACGTCCCCTCTGAATGGAAACAAAAACAACTCGACACCAGTTTCAGTCTTGTTTAGCTTCAATGGGGAGTTGAAACGTCTTCTACAGCAAAGTGAGGATGGGACCCACGTTAGGGTATAATCAGAAAACTCTTAGGACGGGATACAAGGTCAAGGGAAAACACAGGAATTTTCAATCAACCCGCAAGCTCATTTCCGTTTCTACATACCGAATGACATCTCAGTGTAAGGTCAAAATCTTATCTCAAATATTCCATAAAAATAAAACCAGACCTGCCAACCTGAAAATAAAAATTGCTGAGTGAGAAGGGGGCGTGGATGTGGAGGGGGCAGGGCTTTATGCTGAACTACCTTTGAGGCCCATCTGACCCCATGCCTTGCCCCAGTGATCTCCTTCCCCCTCTGAAAAATGAAAACACGGAGATTGCTGGGGGCTGCAGTCGATGTCATGGGGTGCTTTCACACCTCTTAATAGACATCTGCTGTTTACAGTGGAAATCCACACTTTTCAGCGAATACCAGCGCCTCTTTCCCGCCACCTTGTGATTTCGACTCCTCACCGGGGACTGTGTGAAGACAGACGGAATTGTGTGCCAAACGATGGCATCGTGTGAGCTGGCTGGTCTGTTAACCTTTTCCCAATCTTCGTATGACTCTAGACTTTATAGCCCTTCCCTCGAATCCCCACCTCACTATGATGCTCAGCTTCTTCTGCGTTTGTACCAATTCGCTTCCGGATACATCACTGTAAACATACTTACATGCCACCAGTGCTTAATTTGTAAATAAAAATGAGCTGGTGCCCAAAGCCCTCCTCTGAAACTCGCGGCCGCTGCATTTAATGTGCGAGCACGGAATACTGAGGCAGCGTAATCCTGAAGCCATCTCGGGCCTCTCCAATCCATATAAAGCCACTCCCTGCCCCTTTAGCTCACTCTGGCAGCGTTCTGCTTTCTACCTTTGTGACGCTTTTTCGTTTTTCTCTTCCTCCGTCTTTCCCATTTGTGTCTTTTGCTCGCAGCAAATGCTGAGGCAGAAGAATAAGCGCTGGCCCTCAAAAATAAGGGCCGGTGCTCAGCACCGGAAACAACAAGCACAAATGAAGCACTGCATGCCTCTCTCTTCACATGTGGGTTACATATCCGCTTGCAATGTACAGGCCCCGCTGACCTTCGGGGCTACATTTGCGCTTTAAAAAGGTCCCACAGTAAACACAAATAAATAAAGGTGAGGGAATGCGTGGCCACCAATGTTTGACTTACTTATAGCTCTCGACTTGTCTGCAAGATGAGACCGTAATAAACGAATCTGTCCTTGAGTTGTAGCTTAAAGGACCAGGGAGAAGAAACCCAGGGAGAAATCGCCCAAAAGCATAGCCTTCTTGTTCAAAGAACATAAGCATTCCATCCATGGACTGGATACAAATGAAATCTCGACCTGGGGAGAACCAAATTGAAAAAATTATAACATTTATTGCTCAAAACCATTTAAAACAAAACAAAACAATTTCTAAAGCTTAAAGGCAAATGAAATGCAAATTACATTTTTGGAAAAATATTTAATTCCCACAATTTTTCTACCTCAAAAAAATATTTATTAATAAAAAGGGCCATACGTTATACAACCATATGCCACCAATAGATGGCATACGATAGAGCTGTCCCAAAGTGTATGGACACATATCTCATTAGACCTTGAATACACACCAAAATTCCAGTTTAAAAAAAAAAAAAAAAAAAATATGTATATATATATATATATATATACACATATATATTATATATATATTTGCATAATGGTTGCTGGTATAGCCCGGCTTCTTCCACGCTGTCGGGGCGAAGAGCGGAAACCAGCCGTCTGTGAGAAAGATCTCAGGGAGATCGAAACGCGTTGCCATTAAACTTTTCTATCACGTACCATCACCTAGTGAAGTGCATTTTTTCTGGCACCAAGGACGTAGGTGCCTGTTTCTTTTCTTTATATATATATATATATATATATAACAAAGAAAATAATCCACTGATGCCAGCTACATCCACCAAGCAAGGTAGTGGAACCTGTTGTAAATATCAAAAAGAATTATCTTTGCCACTATAATAAAGGGGAAAAAAGAAAGAAAGTCGCACCCAATATGTTCTCTCCTCAACCAAAAAGCTTTATTTAAGCAAAATGTCAAAGCATTTAAAAAAACAAACAGTGCCAATTTGGCCATGAAGAAGACACTTTGGTGTTGAAACGCGTTGCCACTGTTTGTTTTTTTAAATGCTTTGGTTGAGGAGAGAACATATTGGGTGCGACTTTCTTTCTTTGTTGCCCTTTATTATAGTGGCAAAGATAATTCTTTTTGATATATATATATATATATATATATATATATACACACACACACACACACACAAAATCTCTGGATGCAGAGGCATATTTCAGCAGAGATCTACAACTAAAATAGGGTGCACTATTAAGTCAGAGTTCGACAAACACACATACACAAATAACGCCATTTAAACATGCAAAACCACTTTTCAAAAACTTGGTTTCAGATTCGTAAATAATTTACCTTGCTGATGCCTAAAAGGGAGTTGTCATTCTTTATAATTCAATATATATATATGTATATATATATATATATATATATATATATATATATATATATATATATATATATATGCATATAGTCTTCCAATTGCTTATCTACTCATCCCTAGGAAATGCTGAGGTGCATGTTAACGAACTCTTAATGGAAGAGATCAAAATGACCCCCCTCGCAAGGTACCTCCAACAGAAATTACTTCTGTAAACTTTTGGATGTGTATTCACTTCTCACATTTCCATTGGTTGACTGTGTAGATAATATGCAATAAGGTATTGTAATGTACATCTCAGGGTGGAAGTTTGTAGTATGATATCACTTGACAAGAAGAAGATATCCTTTCAAGTGTTAGTGGACAAGACCCAGCTGCTGTCCAACTCAGACAGGCAGAGTGAATCTGACATCATTATCACATGCTACCTGGAGAGCATAAAACAGCGCATGGATTCGTGAATCCAGCCCTAGAGAGTTGGGGTCCCTGATGACGGGATAGCTTCCTCTCTATGGTCTGAGGAACTGGACAGATGGGCAACCAGTCAGAGAGCAAGCAAGCTGGGAGTCACGTCTGACATGAAGACCTCTTTCAAGTCTCAAGTCACGGGACTGACTATAAAGCATACAACCGACCACAGATGTTACACAGGATTCTGTTCCTAATGTGTTTCAGATACAAAGCAGGCTTGGTGCACATGTAGATGCTGTCAAAATTAGATTATTACAATGCCTGGCGCATCAGCGTGCCCGGAAGAAATCGAGAACAAACTATAGCATCAAGCTGAGTTATATAGCATGCAGTGTGATTTGCCGGAGTCTAGAGAAACTGCACACTGCCCAGTCTGGCACAGCTACCTGCGACACTGACCCGCTGTGGGTCTGTAGGAGTGTTGAAGAGAACAGCAGTTTCAAAGCAAAATCATGTCCGATTGACTTACTGGACTCACAGTGAGAGACACTAGTGTACGGCAGATCAGTCGCTGACTGAGCTGGCTTCTGCTACGTCTTGTGCAACAGATCTAAGTGAATCTAAAATATGCATCACTTGTGCCAGCTGCATTACGGAAACAAAAAAGATTACTAAGCAGGCATAACTTTTTCGTACTGTTACTGCTCTGTGTTTCATGTTTCACAGATTTTCGGAGTGGAGAAATTTGAAGTGTAACAAGGCAGCAAAGTGCCAATCACCCTGTTAAATGGGGCATAGGACAACCCATAATGTTACGAGCAAGAGCAGAAAAAACTGGTAGGACAGCGGATGATTGTTCTTTCCCAAAATGTACTGACTGGTGTGGGTGAAGTTGCCAGTCTACCTGCCCTAATCAATTAAAACACCAACTACACTAGAAACAGTGGTATAACTAAGGCCCCCGTGGTGGTCGGGGGGCGAGCTCCAAGCCCCCCTCGGCATAGCCCCTGGCCTGAGTGAGTCCGGAGAGAGGGCGAGGGGCGCCTTCATATGTTTTGCAAGCCCCCCCTCCAGTTTCGTTACACCACTGACCAGCACTACTTTTAGAATAAAAAATATGTTTGCATCGTAGTGCAGGTTTCATATTTGAAAAAAAGGCAACGACTGATGATAATCTGGATGGGTCTGAGTCACAAAGATTTTTCTATTGGCAAGTGTGATTCTCTCTCTCTCTCTCATAGATATATATATATATATATTCAGTAGGTAGACAGACAGATCATCAGTGTATTGCAGTGCAAAGACAGAGGCTAAATACACTTGGAACTAAGCTTCTGCAGCCCAGACTGTTACCTATGACCTATGTATCTGTTGGTACTCAAATGTTCTCCCACAGTGTGGACTGCCTATCTGTGCATTCATTTTCTGAATTGCTGGGGACATTTGCCAGTCTTGTTCTGGAAACCAATAATTGAACAGTAGCGCCTGCACTGAAAAGTCCTGTTTTTTATTTACCTTTGGCTCTGTTCCCCATAGACAAATCTGCACAGAATTTGTCACTTGCTTATCATATGCAACTTGAATTAGCGAATTTCTATATTTTAGGTTTTCATGAAATTCATAAATTTTTATATTAAAAAAAAGGTAAGTCAGTCAAGGCTTGGTTAGGTGAAGACCGTATTGGGGCGCAAATGTGGACTCTGCGGTCAAACCAAGGGCTGTGTGCAGCTCAGCATGGGATGTGGCAGGTAAATGAAGTAAATCATTAAAAAAAAACTGAAATTTGCTATAAAAACAGTTAAGGTCAGTATGATTCAGTGAACGCTGACCCCAAAACAACAATGAAATTCACAGTTAAGGGAAGTAAAAACACAGACCTTAACTCAAGTTTTGCTATTGATAGATAATCTAATTCAGGCTTCTCCAATAAGTAGCTCATGAGCTACTGGTAGCTCTCCAGATACCTGTAAATAGTTCTCCAGTGTGTAGCCAGCCTAATAAAACAATAGCTTTTGCTTGGATCAATTAATATATGAATACTAAAATTGAAAAGAGTGTAGTTGAGACAAAAACATGTAATTTTAGAACTCATAAGCTGATGTTAGAAGAAGCTAGGTTGTAGTTCCAAAATATATATAAATCTGATATGGATTGATAAATCATGTGTTATTGGGGGGCTTATTACTAAAATTATTACCTTGGTGCTAGCGGCACTGCAACTATGGCTTTTATGTATTACCCACGAAGAGGCATTTTAAATTGTCAAAGCCTTTTTTACATTACGGCTGAAAACCCTGCCTGATGTACCAACGTGTTTACTTCGGGTAAACTTGCATAGGGTGGTCACTAATGTAATCTTGTTTGATGTGGTCAGTAATAAATAACTAATAATATTAGCAGCTCAGGATGATTTTCATTGAACACAAGTAGCTCTTACAGTAAAAAAGGTTGGAGACCCCTGGTCTAATTTATTAAACAGCAGGCTGTATCGTGCATGGCATGGGGTACAGTACGAGTTATGACGTACGTTGTCCGCTACATACCAACAATGGTGAAATTCCTGGATTTCTTTAGGTTTTGTTTTCACTGAACCATAACTAGCCTTTAACTGTGTTCTTTTCAGTGAATGCCTATGTACGCCAAATGGTTCTCATTCATAATTAAACAACAAATAATCTGAAATTACTTGTTTTGAGAAAACATATTTGTGTTTTATTTTAGAAAGCGATCATTGGATTAGACAAAAGGAAATGACTCACGTAGGCAGCAAACGTTTTCAGTTCTAGAAAAATACACCAAAAATGTTGTAGCACAACTTAAAAGAGCACGTGTACTACTACTAAGGAAATCACGAATGGCAATGGTCAGTTATATATTTACAAATCCACGCATGTGCACAGGTACAGTATGGTAAACAGTACTGTTTATGATCATGCAGCGACATCTAGTGGTACAGTGTAGAGTTTACATAATTCCTCATTGATAAATAAATGGTGGATTGAAAATGGTTGACTGAATTGTTTGCAATGAATGTTGCTAAGGCAAGCATGCGTTAATACTATATACATCCTTTTACCCATCATGGGATGCTTGTATTAGCTACCAAAGACTTACTGTGGAGAGTTGCACTGATCATGCACTTCCAGACCTGCTATTCGTGCACTGATTTGAAGTAATTTGTATTCTAAGCATAGAGCTGTGGTTCTACAGCAGTGAGGGGGTTTCAGCAGCGGGTGAGATGAGTGAACATTTCTGGGTTGCCTTGTTGGCATATTAAGCCAGCACACCCCAAGTCTCTACTCAGCCACCTAAAGTTGCAACTGTTCAATGTATCACGATACTGTTGGTACGCACAGTATTGTTCAAATGCTCCGTCGAGAATGAATACATAAATACAAAAAGAAAAATAGGTGGCAAAGAGGTCTATTGTATTATGTACTAAACACCAACGCTCAAAACTGCACTGGCGTTCGCACAAGTTGCTGCAACGGAGAATGTCTCTGCGGAAAGTGGAAATGTCTCTGCGTTCTAATGATCACAACCGTTTCACGATACCATCACCGGTGGTGCCCGCAGTGGGGAAGTGACTGGTGGGGATTTTTGTAATTATATAAAAAGAATAACAAGCGTTTCTACGCACTGGCCGTGACTGTAAGTAACAGTGAGTAGCACAATTGAAAGGTACTCAGTTAATCGACCTCCCGAAGGACATAATGTTGAGATGGCCCTGCTGGGATTCGAACTCATGACCTGGGGATCACTGCTTATTTCATTGAAGTAATCACCACACCGAGCCACGCTGCGGGCACATGAATAATTCACTACTTCTCTTAAATACAATACCGGTTTGTAACACACAATATACAATGACACAGCTACAGAGGACCAGCAGGCCCGGTTCTAGAGGGTGGGCCAGGCCCACCCAAGGATTAACCTGGGCCACTCAAGGCCATTCAGAAATGAAAAACAAAGGTTTTTCGCCTCAGTGTTTCAAATGGGCATGCATCTCCGTTGGCTCTCCCTTATCGTTTATTTGAATGATTAGCACCACTGACAAGGGGCACTTTCAGGCCTGGGGAGAGGTGTGATGCCACCACGAATATCCTGAAAACTAAATTAAGATTCTCGGTTTACTGCATCCTATTTTTAAACTTCAATGCTTTGCAAAGAAAAAAGCTGGAAAAGATTTTTTTAAACATGGAAAGCGGCCCTGTATGGCAGCAGAAACATTGCTGCTGCACCAGACCAAGAGAAGCATGCTGCAGTCCAAGTTCTGCATCTTAAAGATCTGGCAAGCAGCTTCCCTCCCCTTCCCCAAAGCAGATAAGAGAAAGCGAAGTATGTAGCTCTTTGGGTGTTTGGTTATTATTGTGTTAAAAATGTCAAAAGCGGACAGATGCCAATACCTAAAATGATCATTAAATACTTTTTTTTGCCAGTACCCTTTCATCCTCATGGCTCACCCATTCTTCTTTATGGCCCTCACAAACAAAAATTCTAGAGCCAGGCCTGACCTCTAGGGACATTTACCCTGTTCGCTCATTGACTTGATTAAAAGGGAATGCAGCCCCCTCCGCACAATGAAGAACACATTTTAATGCTTACACGTTTGATGGAAGTACCACCTGACTAGGTACAAACAGTGCTTAATTTGTGCTTGTTGTTTCCGGTGCCGAGCACTGGCACTTATTTTTGAGGGCCGGCACTTATTTTGCTGCCTCAAGCATTTCCTGCGAGCAAAAGACACACATAGGAAAAACGGAGGAAGATAAAACGAAAAAGCGTCACGATGGGAGAAAGCAGAAAGCTGCAAGAGTGAGCTGAAGGGGCAGGGAGTGGCTGTAAATGGATTGAAGAGGCCCGAGATTTCTTCAGGATTACGCTGCCTCAGTATTCCGTGTTCGCACATTTAATTGCAGCAGCCGCGTGTTTAAAAAGAGGGCTTTGGGCACCGGTACGTTTTTATTTACAAATTAAGCACTGGGTGCAAATGATGTGTACTCAATCTAGTTGCTATATATGATTTGGTGGATACTGGGCTACATGTGCCCAGCAGAAAAAGCATAAAGTCAACGTCTGCAAGATAAAAAAATTAAAAACATACTTACTGCAATACGAATGAACATACGTTTTTGTCAGCTCAGTAACAAGCACCGCCTCTGTCATTCTGACTGCGATCCGGACAGGAGTTGAATAGTCTCTGCAATCAAGTTATATAAATAACATTTTCTCCTAGGCTTAAATTTCAGACGTGCCAGATTTTCAAGGTACTATTTCTTACCAAAGGAACAGATACCAAAGTCCTATCTGGAGAAGGCGGAATGAACCCTTCTGGTAACTAATGTGTTTGGGGCACATTTCAAATTTTTAAGAAACTCAAAAAGACTCTCTGGAACCCTATATGAAATCTATGGACAATCCTAGAACGCTCTAATAAGTAAAACACCCTTTGGAAAATGATGCATGTGTAAATGATCTGCACATTTAACATTTGTCCACGGGGAAACATTTTCAATCTATGAAGAAACAACCGTCACTTACATCCCATCATACATGTCACGCACCACTGTACCGCACCATTACCTTTCACTCAGCTTAGTGTGTGCACCCCAAATTCCCATTCCAAACTACTTATACCAGAGAAATCAAACTTAGCCGTCATCTTTGATAGAGACTTCTTTGACACCACAAGGTAAAGCTGTCGCCAAGGATCCCGTCTTCCACCAACGAAAACTGCCTTGTTGAAAACTTTTTAGGCTGAAACTTCCTTATAAGATTGTTTTGGTTCCCTCAAGGTTTCTATCCAGCTGGACTACTACATCTACTAAAAAAAAGAACCTTTCCGAACTCCAAAGGGCCCAACATCTGCCATTCTGGCTCATTTCAACCTAAGACGTCATAATTGGATCACATCCACCCTCAACATCCTACAATGACTTCCTGTCAGAGAAAGATCAGTTGAAAACTCTGCCATGTCCACACGTTTTGGCACTGTCACAGGCTGGGATATGCATCCAAGAGCTTTCAGACTTGAGTCCTCCAGGAGTTGAAGGTCATCTAACCTTTTCCGCTCTACACACAAACAGGACTTCACTTCCAAGACTACTCCTAGCCCTTCATTCTGGTGAGATGCCCATGTCATGTCCATCATGATGTCATCCAAGGCCTGGCATGTCTTAATTTATCTTTCACAAGGATTTTTCTTGTCAACTGGTATTACGGCACATTCCTGTCCTATCCTAAGAACTATTTCTTGTATCTGCAATCGTCTCATCATCCCATCAAAAGTGCAATGAGGTGCACACTTGCTGCACAATGCACTATACAGTTCAAAAATCCATGGCGTGTTACCTCCATTTCCCCCTACACAGAATGTACTCCTTCCTCTGACAGGAGTACATGTACATGCTTGTATATAACTACAAAATGATCTTCAATAACAACAAATCAAGTTTTGGAAAGTGGCACACTCTACAAAGTTGGGAGCCTTCATCCCCACCCTAAAACTGTAAATGTAGAAACTTCTACATGTTGGCAGTTTTTTTTCTTCTAAAGATAAGTAGCTAAAGCTCATGAAATAAAACTCCACTAATCCTGATTCTGTATCAGGAGGTAGAATTTATGGGCTAGATATACTAACTGTATTCTTGTCACAAACCCTGCAATTCGGTAAATCGCAGAGTTTGCGACAAGAATACATGTTTTTTGAATGCACTAAACCCATTTAGCGATTCGTTAACATGTTATCAAATCACTACTAGGGTTTAGCAAATCATAAGGAATCACAATTTGGAAGGGCTTTTTAGGGTGGGTATTCCTTCCAAGTAGCAATTCATTATGGTATGTATTAAAATGTTGCAACTAAAATGCGGTTGTGAAACATTAATAGATCACCAGCACCTCAAACGAGGTGGTAACCCCTTCCCCTTTGTGAATGATCCAAAAAACGTTGTTTGGGAGTAGGCAGTAGTCCACTGAATCACTGCCTACTCTTAAAGAATAGTTGCACACCTTTTTCTCTTTTTTTGTAAACACGTCTTATGTTCCTGCATTCAAAAACAAAAATTGCTTCATTTAAAATCAATCACAGACATGGTGACCTGCTGCTCCAGCAGACCACCATCCTTGTGATAGCTGTGTATCGTAGTGGGTCACTATTTGCGACCTATCTCATGAGTATCCACGAGGAAGGTCAAATTGCAGCCCATTCCGATTCATTATTTTATTAACTGACCTTTAAGTAAAAAGGTTGGTTCGTAAAATACTGTTGTATTCGCTAAAGGTTGTTATGTAAATTGCCACCAAATGTATCAAATCCAATGTACTTACATCTGGACCTATGCCCCTAAATTGCTGTTCTTGAATAGAAAAGTTTAATCCAGGTGAACAAAAATGTTGCAAGACAGGCCTCAGGTGATTCAAATCTTGAGAATAGCAGCTTCCACTGACACTTTCTCTCAACAACTTAAACAGACACCTCTCAGCAGCTTACATCCCAGCTCAAATCTCTCTACCTGGGATAAGTTCTCCAATGTGAAAGTGCTGCTGAATTTCATCCTAAACAGGATTTGTTCCTTCAAGAAAAAGCTTTAAAAACAAGAAAGTATGTGGACGCTTGGCATTCATGCTTTTTGATAAACAGTGCTGAAATCCTTTCCTTAAAATCTCAGTCCTTGACTTATGAAAGTACTTTGTATGACAAATATGCAATGGCACGTGGATCGTGGCCCTCACAATCCTCCAAGTCCAAAGACTTTTCCAGTAGATCTGTGGGCAAATTTCTCACAAGTCTCAGCATTTTGGGTACAGAATTTTTTCTTCTGGAGACTTTAGTCTAGCTTACAGCCCTTAAATCCACCTCCTCATGGGTATCGTGCTCCTTGTAGTTGACCTGCACATGTGTGGTTGCTGGAGGGAGTTTATGTCCACATATATATCAGCAATATATTATTTTCAGTGAGGCCAAAGACCTTATTGGTTCTGTATTCAACTTGATGCATTTGAGCATCCCATCAACATCAACAATGAGTGAAAGTAGGTAACGGGGGATATCCAGAATTCTTTCCTGCACTTAAGATCTACCTACTGCGTGGCCAGCAATGGTGCCGGAGGGGAGTTGCATTAACAGGCTGCCTGAAATTAGTAGTGGCAATCTCCAAGGACCCAGCATAAGTTTGTTCTCCTTCATCGACAGTGCTTTAGCATATATCCTGTGCTCCTCAGGTAACACATTTATGAAGAGCTAGGCTGTGCCAACGACCACAGTGGTCCATGAATGCAGTCATATTTGCAGCTTTAAAAAGAATGGCTGCAAAGATGCTCACTCATTTCATCTTCAGGTCTATTAACTTGCCCCCTTAGCTTTCTAGATCCTCTTTGCCTAGTGACTTTGTATTTGGTAGGAGCAAAAGACAAGACACAAAAAGAAGCTAAAACCTGCAACAGCATAGTCATATCTCAACTTGTTAATATAACCAATATAGCAGATCACAATGAAAGTTCACAGTAAAAATTCATCTTATAGAAATGAGCACGGCTGAACATTGTTTGAAATTTCCTAACCAAGCTTTCAATTAATCGAATTGGGCCATCTTGGTTTTCTTTTTCTTCTGGAATGCCCAACAATTTTTATTTAAAGTGGTAAGAATGGTATTCTAGTTCTTCTAGCTTGTTTCTTTAGAGATGTTGTTTCTTGCTTTGCTCCAGCTCAAGGTTTTTGTTGTGAATTCAAGCCATCTTCAAGATCAGAACTCTCTGTTCAAGCTGATCAAAGTTATGATCATTAATCTTCGCCAGATGCTCATGGAGAGAAGATAGTGTGTCAGATTGTGACTTCTTAATATTTCTGATTTCTAACATTATAGTCTCTAGCAATTTATTAGGAGCTCAAGATGCAGCTTGAACCCTTTGTTTAGTAAAACCAGGTGAAGAATTTGCATTCATTTGGTGTGAGAATTTATCAACGGGGGGGATCAAGGCTCCCGCCATTAATAATTGGCTCAGTAAAATTCGAATTATAGGCAGGCCCACTCGGAGCCCTCTCCTGTTGATTTGATTCATTAGAGGCACCTGGCTCTTTATCTAATTGCTGTTTGGAAGTTGCTTCTGAGGGTTGCAAATTGTTAAACAAAGGATAGCTTTGTCGAAAAGTTAAGTCAGACACTGGCTGGCGCTCAGTTGTCTCAATTAGGGAATTTGGTCCTAGTCCTCGATCTGGACCCAAAGAATGACAGTCTATACCTTTTGTTAAGTTAGAAGGTTCACTTGTGAGGTCGTATATGATGAGACTTTGCTTTAAGTTTCTGGGCTTTGGCAAAAAAAGATAGGCCTGCATTATCTTGAGTAGTATACATCATAGCTGATTAGGCTTAAACTGGGACTGCAACTGGATCGTTATTAGTGGCAGATTCAGATGATTGTTTTAATTGTTCTAAGTGCAGAGCTCAGTTTGGGAGATATATATTTCTTAGCTTTTTCCTGAGCAATGTGACCTGTCAACACTGCGCGCTTCTTTGCCTTATTTTCCAAGACGTCTTAAACCTCACGAAGAGACCCCCTCAAGGCATACGAGTTCATGAAAGTAAATTAGTGGAAATGCCCAACAGCCATGCTGTTGTTATGAGAGGAACTTAAAGCCTTTTCTCTATTGCTGAAATACTGGAGGTGGGGTTGTTTGTGCAAAAAATGCCTTCACCCCAAAGATGGTTAAAATGTGAAGAGAGTTAACTTGTGAAATCGAAGTGAAAACCCATTTTCTCTAGTGAGGGACATAGGAAGCTGTCTCAAAGAGGCTAAAACATTTTCCTATGTTATCTTGAGGAAAATTTCTCAGATCACTGCACCCCCTTGAAGACAGCTGATGATACCCTTGTCTTTGCTCATCTACTTCTTTCTCCTCCTCACTCATGTGCACAAGTGCTAAAGGAATTAATGGCAGGGGTTAAGGTATTTCAGGCATAGGAGACAGTGGTGTGTCCATGAGGACCAGGCAGAGGCTGTGGAAGGTGATGTGGAGATGGTTGCATGTCCTTATGATGACGTGAAATGACGATGAAGATGATGAATGATTGGCTTATAGCCCAAAGGGTGGAGTTTAGAGGAAAGAATTATGCACACAACTCCTGCATCACTGCTTTCAAAGCATTCGGGAAATCTGCATGCACCTGAATTGCAGGAGGCCCGTGTCTCCGTTATTAGTGTCCTTAGAGTGGGTATTCTCGGTACGGAGGTTGCACTACCTTTCCCAATATTCCTCCTCAATCATTTGAGTCTTTGCCAACTGGGATAACAGGTGTATAAAGGTCATTTAGTCAAGGTCAATACCCAGAAACACTGACTCCAAAACAAAACTGACTTGTTATACCTCTCCTCCAGTCCCGAACTGGCTTCTCCAACAGACACACATTGGTTGGCATATTGAAAAAGGCGGAAGCAAGAAGCAGTGGGAGAGAGAGGGAGAGAGAGAGAGAGGGAGAGAGAGAGAGATGGAGAGGAGAGAACCGTAGAGACAATAATAAATAAATATACAAAGGGAAAGAGAGGGACACGCAGTCAGAGAAAGAGACACTGAGAAAACACAGGCAGAGTGGCATAGCAAGAAGGAGAGATATGGGAGACACAGAAGTGAGAAGCAGCAAGAGCTCGACAAAAGTGACTGAGTAAATGTGAGAGAGACAAAGAGGAAGACAGCGAAAGACAGAGACAAAGACACAGACATTAAAAGATAATGAAAGGGGGAGAGGCTGGTAATGAACAAGAATGGGTTTGGCACCGTTGCCTGTAGGTGTGAAACGTTTCTGCCTGATGTACGTTGCTGAATGTTTCACCAGGCTTTTACCAGTAGTTGCTGCTATTCGGCACTGGAGAGGTAGGCCTTCTGCAAAGTTCCTGTTGTTGCTGCGTGACTTCCGGTAGGCTGGCACTGCACCAGAGTACTGTAGTGGGTACAACAAACAGAGTGTGATGTGGGAGCAGCAGGGTGCCTCGCAACCCCCTTTCCCTGCACTTCTATGCGATGAGGCCTCTGCTAGGTGGAACTGCTGATTCCAAACTGCTGCTGCTCTCGTTTACAGATTTGTTCAAAGGGTTTAATCTCTGGTGCTCCCTAATAATTATACTAAACAAGATCATGCCCTTCAGCTCTAAGTCCAGCAGGCAATATCCACCCGATGCCCGCTTCAACCGCGCCTTGCACACCGCACAAGCTCCCAAACAATGTACTTGGTCATTGCACTCTGCATCCACATCATGGACACTGCACCTGCTCACGCCCCACACAACGTACAACACCCGCACACTGCACTGGGTCCTTGAACACTGCACTCGTACCCAAAGAATGAACCTGCACCATGCACCTCCTCCTTGCGCACACATCATGAATGCTGCCCCTGCACACTGCACCCAAACAATGCACACTGGATCTGTTCCTTGCCCACTGCACCATCTACCTGCATACCGCAGTTGTTCGAAGTGGAGTCCGTCCAGTCAGTGCGCTGTCCCCTTCACGCTGCATTTACTTCCTGCACTCAGAGCCAGCCCAATCTTCTCCTTTAGAAGCCACAGAATGAAATAGTGCCTGCGTGCCCATTCAATCTCCTGGAATTACCCTTGCTTGGGCTCCGGCTCTATAGAACACACGAGTTCCAATTTAATTCTGTGGTATCTATCCAGTAAACAACGGGGAACACGGATTACATTTGTCAGAATACGGCACAACCAGCAGGAACCGGGAATTGCCAGATTATTTCAAGTAGGTTTTCTCAGACACAATGGAGTATAGCCTGCTCTGAGCAGGTGGTAGGTGGGGAGAGGAGCCGCAGGGACTTGCTGTGGAGGGCGCGAAGGGTGATGTGAGGAAGAGCAGGCTCCAGAGAAGTCGGGAGGGGATTCACAAACGCATTTCAAGTGCAGGTATAGTTTAAGTACTCATGAGAAAAACCAATCAATTAAAGGCTGTTTTTCCAAAGATAACTATTAAAAAACATCTCCACTTGCACCAACTGTGATCTATGAGGGTTCCCACTACTAGTTCCCAAAGGCACGATTACGCAAATAGAACGGATTATTATTAACAGAGGCAGCTTGTCTTCCAAATGTGCTTAGCTACTTTGGGTCGCTTATTACAAATAGGTCTATGTGATCTCAGGACACTCAGCAGACAAGTGCGCACTGCTGAACCTAATGTTATGTTATGAAAATGTATAGAGCGCATGGCTACCCGAAGGCCTCCCAGCGCTATACAGAAAACCCTATGAGTATATGGCTTTGGGACACAAAATAAAATAAACAAGTTTTTAATAGCCTCCGGAACAACAGTTCATGGCTAGTTTGACATAGATTCAGTGGTAATGAATTCCACAGTCTAGCTCCAAGATATTGATCTTTCTCCCCATTTGGCCTTTTTTATTGGGGGAATGACAGCTAGGGCCATGGAGGATAATCTAAGATGTCTGGTAGGTTTGTAAAAAGAAGCCAGGGTTCGCAATATTGCCATATATAATGACGCCAGAAAGTCCCATATAGTGCGGCGCTGGTTTTAAAAACTAAAGCCTTCAATTACTTTACAATCCTGACAACTTTACCCGTTTTAACAGCTCTAAAGGAAAGAAAAGACAGGAAGCTACGAGCTTGCCATAGGACTGGAGAAGAGAGAGACAGAGAGAAAGAGAGACAGAGAAAGAGACAGTGTTTTTTTAGAAGTGAATCTCCAAATGTTTCTTCACGTGTTTCCAACATTAACGTTTATGTATTCTTCCTGGGCGCAGTAATTCTCTTTTGCGATATGTGTGCTAAGGATACTAGGTTTCTAATTTTAGTGTGCTATGTGAAGTAAGTGTGTCGTGTGATATAAATGTGTGCCGCACGTCTGAGTATGATGTGTGTTTCCTTAAAATCTGTTTGTGTGTGAGGAGATATCGTTTTATGTTATGTGAGTGTATGTCTGATAGAAACGCTTGTGTGTATTCTTGAGTCCATATTAATACAAGTGTGTGTGGAGGGCATAAATGTGCGAGAGGGTATGCTTAATTTTTTTTATATCTGTGTCTGGCATAGATGACTAGTTTTAGGTATTGACGATCATAGACTTATAGGCAAGAATACAATACACACAGCACGCTTTGGGTCAACCAATTGTTCACGAATGGATGACTTTCCAGCTACAGTAGTTACCTGCTCTAGCTTCATGGCTTTCCTCCCTATTCTCGTTTTTGTCCTGTCCCTAAAGTATACGATTTTATTTTTCTTTCAGCAGTCCATGGAAAAGCATGGCTTTCCTCCCTCTCCCTTTCAACTCTTTCCCTGCTGCTTACGATCCTCCCCACCTTGCACGTTATTTCCCCACCCTCCATTGCCACTCCACCTTCATTGTTTTTTATTCACTTTTTTTCACAATGCTTGTGCGAGGGCCCAGCTGTTACCAGGCCTATCGCTCTCCCAAATGTCCATTGCTCCTCCGAGTGTCCATTGCTTCCTGCCCCTCTCTTTCAAACCACTTTCTATTTTTTTTTTTTTTTTTAGAGGCTATGGCAGCTGCATAGTGCTATCACCTCTTACTTTGTGTGACACCTCGCACAAACTTTATTTTTTAATTTTCTGCTCTGGAAAGGCCACCTTGAATAGTAAATTTAAATAATAAAAACAAATCCAAAGTGGCTACTAGTGGCTCAGAATGCAGGGCCAGCTGTTTTGGAATGTTTCTTCTTCATGATAAAGTCATTGCAAGATTGCAGCTCACAAGTTTGCATGTTCATTCAGAAAGGGGAGGGCATCTTGGAATTGGTTTTATCATAAAAGAAAAATCATTCTAAGATGGCCACCTTTGCATGTAGATGCATATTAATGCACCAGCAGACATTCCGTAATAGGCGTTACGCAAGAAACACGCACTGGCAAAGCATGTGCCTCCTCTTAAAATGAGAGAACAATTGGCTTTGCCAATGCTTATTGGATATATGAGGCACGATTATGTACGTGTTTCCGATCGCAATGTGGATCTCTTGAGTTACAGTAATGTCTCTGAAAGACAATGAAGTTAATGTAGTCACTGAATGACTAATACAAAACTACTCCACCTTTGCTATTTTCCATAGTGTGGTGGTCAGGATTTCTTTGCAGTAGTTGGAAAATGTTTGATGAATCAAATAACTATTTTCCAAAATGCTTTAGAAATAGTAGTAGCACTGACATCCATATAATAATGACTGGTAGAAACTTCCTGGATTCTACACAAATCAAATACAGTGCAGGATACATTGATACCATGTGTACATAGATAAAATCCTCGCACTGTGTGGAAAGTTGTACAATCCTGCCCTTGTTCTACTATTTCAAACTGACCCTGTTATCTTCCCTCAGTGAATATACAACTTTGAATGGACTTGAAGTGAATCACATTATTTTGTTGCATCAGAGGCTCTACTTGATTGAGACTGCACACAAAATGTACCCCCATCCATAGTGACGGGCAGTTACTTTCTCCTCATTGGGCTGTGGGGAAAATAACAGCTGGTAGGTGTTATTTGATTGCCAAGGGACAGAGGTCATTTCACATGTGCCCCTGGAAATATGTCTATGGTCCCACTTGTGGAAAATCTGCTCATTTCCCTCAACATTCTCTTTATTACGTGTTGCATGTTTGTGTGGTATGCTTGTAGACCATGTGCTAAATGAATGGAGCTCTTTGCAATGACACACTTGAGGCCGCACAAGGTTATGATGTTAATCAACAATGATGAAGCTGTTGATGATGCCCTGTATTCAGAAAAGAACATGAGACATGCCTCTTAAAGACTCCTTAAGAGTTGTACCATTATCTGGCTTTTGGACTGCAATCAAAATTCATTTTACTGGCACAAGTAGGTTTGGCTTTGTTGGCAGGCCTACTTCCAGATATGATCAGCAATGACTGAACCACTGAAGACATGCCTCACTGAAACCTCAACTACATATTCTTTGGACCAGTTGTTTCTCCCCCATTTCCTTCAGGATCGGAAACCCATGAAAATAATCCTGGCACTTTACCTTCTTCTGGTGGTCTTTTAGTTTTTCAACACAGAAGAGGGAGCTTACATATACTTATGTGCAAATATGTGCAGGATACAAATCTATATATAAATATTTTTTCGGATATTTTTTCAGCCATTCAGGATAAAGGGAGACCAAACCAGCCCTGAAGAAGTCTGCTGTGACACCTGCTGCTTAAGACGAAACACGTGTTGGCATGGGCATTTGTGATTCAGCAGCACAAAAATAAAAGACCTATTGTATCTCCCTATATAAGTGTGCCACCAAAAACATTGTGTGGTACTTGCTGAGACCCACCTGTGGTCCCCTGGCCTGTGTTCAGTAACCCATTACCAGTACCAGGGTTGTGAGGCACCACTATAGTGGATAATCCAATGAGTTGAAAAATGTTTACTTTCCCTTCAAGTTTGCGTGTTGGGGGATGTTGGATGATCACTGCAGGCCTTGCTCAGGCCGCCTCCTTTATACTCAGACCAAATTGATGTAACGGGATCTAGGAAAAGGGCAGGTATCTCATAGCACCTTAGATGCTTTATTACCATCCATTAGCTGAGATAATACTACTATGTCCGTTATTATCCTTCGGGGTTACTCAAGGACATAGAAAGGAACTGCTGAAGGCCTCACTGATCACGGCATCCAAGATCTAAATCTGCTGCCTGCCACCTCCTGCAGAAAGCCTTGACTGCTCGTCCTGCTAGCAATACTTTCAGGGGTCACAGCTGCACTCACATTCATTCATTCATTCATTCAAGTTAACAAGAACACAAACGGAGTTCATGGGTACCCTACAAGAAAGTAAAATGATCTACTGTTTTGGTGCACCAATGTCAAATAACAGTACCTACTCCTCACTAACCAACATTGCCTCGGGAACAAGAACACAGGTCAAACAAGGGCATCTATGACTTCATAACATACTATAGCGAAGGTACTCTTGAGAGGAAATACTACCCCTGCTTCAAGGTAAACATTATCTTAACTGAATCGGTTCCTTACGCATCTTTATTGAACTCTAAAGCTAGAGTGAAGCATAGTTCATGAAGGCATACATTTCTGAGGATCCGTAGAGATAAGTTCCTCGTTCTCCTACCCCTACAAATCCTTTACCACACAACTGTTAAGAGGCAGAAACGTCTAGTGCATTGAAGCAAGTTCACCTCACTAGACTATCTACCGGCAGGTTTAGAGGCAAATATTTTTTTAAACCGCCGTTTTTAAACTAACAAAAAATTGTATTCATAGAGTCACGTGCTTGTGTACATGTTTTCTTCTTTTTCTAAAGTAAAATAATCAGTCAAGCTAAAAACACATGCAAACCTTAACTGAAGTAGGAGAATAAAAACTCAACCCTGGGGAACAGCGACAGGTGACATAACTCAAAATAACCCTAAGAAAGACACTTACTGAAATGGGCTAATCTAATTATATTCACTACAGTTCATTAAGATCAAAAGGAAAACCATTTTTCTGCACCGGTAAATTAAACGAAAAAAAACATACTTTTGAGCAACATCACTTGCACTATATGTAAATAATATAAAAAAGTAAGTTTTAGGTTCATATTTTTAAGGTCTCAGGCAGTTCTGTATTTATTACCCTTCACTTAACTGAACAGCTGCCATGTCGGCTAAAAGTTCAAAAATCACCTAACACGTAGTGACTTTGATTGGTCCGTGAAGTATCACTGAAGAAACTTGTGACATCATTTCTCATGTAATCTCCCAGAGGAGCGAAAGAATTAGTTGAAAGTGCCAAACTTGCTTCAAAGAAATAGTACGTTGGATGTGGGGAGTTGCTTTTTAAAGTGTATTTCACTGGGGCAATATTTGCTTGCAAGCTGCTTTAGTGTAGAGCATGCAGCAGTTCATGGGCTTCGCTGGAGTTGTGAGTAGGATAATGACATAGGCCGCCCCAGGAAAAATAATATGAGGTGTTATTGCCTCATCTATAACTGCTGAAAGGATTAAAGACTTGCAGCAAGGCAATTACATCACCACAAGATCTAACAGTGTTAGCTTTTGAAGCAGTCCAGGCCAAAGGCTTTTGTGATTTGCAGTAATTTGTTAACAAAGATGTGATATCATGGCACTGCTTTGGTGTTCACTTTGAAAAAATGTCCAAAGTACATTTGAATATTAAGTATGTTTTGGGCAAAAAGCAACTCGAAGGCATTACTTTAAGTTAGATAAGGAAAAATGCTTGAAACTATAAATTTGCTCTAAGTATGGTCTTCTAGAGAGAAGGCTATCCTTTAATAAACATAGGTAAGCTACATTTCCCAAGAACAAGAACTGGAAGAATGAGAAGACAATTACGGTTGGCTAATCATAGTTGCCAAATGTCGCAGGTATCACAATTAAACTTTGTGAGTCTTCTCATGTTTTGTGCCGTAAAGCCTTTTTAACAGGACTATGATACCCTTGGATAACAGTCTATAGAACTCAAGGCCTCAGAACAACAACGGTACCTATGTTTTACTATCTGGACAGCTCTGTCCCGACTGTGGAGTGTCCCTATGGTAAAGTATAAGGATAATTTTTAAAATGCATTTGGCCTGAGAAAAAGTAGCACAAATATTTTATGTTAAATATTATTGTAAATTAATTTCATATATTTATTTTAAATTTAGAATAAAACAAAAACTGCTACAACGCTATTAACTTAATTTTGAATTAAATCTTTAATTAATTTAAATATATTACATTAACCT
The DNA here is from genome assembly GCF_031143425.1 of Pleurodeles waltl. NCBI lineage: Eukaryota > Metazoa > Chordata > Amphibia > Caudata > Salamandridae > Pleurodeles > Pleurodeles waltl. Next base: position 582,591,226 of record NC_090438.1, on the reverse strand, counting down.
AAAAGTAGTGAGCTGAACCTTAGGTTAAAAAAAGAAATTCCCACCTAAAGTAAAATAATTATATTAGGTATTCAAAATTATTATTAATTAAAAATGTATAGAATTAATGAAAAATAACTGAAGTTTTATTACAATAAAAAATACATTCTTTTTATTTAATAAAGGTTAGTTCAATATCTTATAATTAAATATGTACTATTTTTTAGATCTAACATTTACTTATTTATATTTGTAACAATTTTAATTTAGCATTATTTCCTATGGGGTTTTATTTTAATTCCTTACATCATTTATTTTTTATGGGAGGGTGTGGTATTACCAGTGATTGGCTAAGTGTAGTGCTGCACTTTCTTCAGCTCTGAGTTGGTGCAATTATACTGTTATGGGTCCTTTACAGGTTTTGCCTGTGCGCTGTGCTTGCAAAATCTTTTGTGGAAAAAAAATCTTAAAAGGGGCTTAGAAAGCACCCCATACTTACCTGAACTTTACATTAGCTTAGTCCAACATCGTTCTACTTTACGTGCTTCTGATTGGCCAGCACTTCATCTACTTTCACTTCCAGCTCTCTGCTGTTTGCCGTCCTGCCGTCAGGTGGATTCTGGACCAAGTACTCCTTCCGGTCACTGGCATTTGTTTATGGCCAATCTCCTTGCACTGGCTACGCCACTGTGAAGGTACTTTTTGTTTTTTAATTTACACACGAGCGCTCAATTGGCACTGCCGCTCTCCTCCCACTGTCCAACAAGATAAAATGCACTTTCCTCCTGTCTGCAGTGCAGCAGTAAAAAAATACCCAAAGAGTCGAGTGATGCTGTTGTTTTAGCCAGCTTTGCTTTGGTGGCTTGTTTTTGTTGGGGAGGGAATGCAAACATATCGTGGACTGTTTTTAACGAGTTTAAAATGGCATCTATGTTGGGCAAGAAGCGTACACATTAAAAAATCCTGTTCGCAAGCAGATAGGAGCTGCCAGGGTGCGGTTAACCGGTACACTGTATGTAGCAGCTGTTTGGGTTGCCATGCATTACAAATGCTCAATTTGAAGTGTCTATATACAGGAGCTCTTGGAGTTACATCGTGCATGGCGTGTGCGTATTCAGGAACTTTAGAGTTGCTGCGCGTAGTGCATACATAATTGCTGATCGCTTACAGTGTGCAGCGTATGTACAAGTGGCTGCCAAGCGTAAGTGGTTACTTTTAAAGTTGCAGTGGTTGCCAAGTCGTGCGAACGTTGCATTATTGCATTCAGTGTGGATCTAGGAGCTGTGAGGGCTACAATGAGTAGTTCTGTACAGGTGGGCTATAAAATCCATCAGGGTTACAGTGTGCACCCATGTACAGGCAGCTGCCAGAGTTACTGAGTTCAGTGTATACGTAGGTGCTGTTACGGTTACAGTGTGTTATGTGCTGTGCAGTTTATGTACAGATAAATTGACAGTTACTGGGTTCAGTGTATACATGTGGGTTTCTGGTTACAACTGTGTACAGTTTGAATACGTTAACGTTTAGGGTTGTTGCGCATTGTGTATATTTAAAGACTATTCCCCTTACAGTATAGTACTGTATATGTACACGGGAGCTGCTGGGGTCACTATGTGTATTGTCCATCGAGAACTGCCCAAATTCAGTGTGTTCTACCCCAGTGTCACCTCATCTACTCACAGCATTAAACATTTAAACATTTAGGCAAATTCCACATCCAGGAAGTAATTTAGAGATCGGACGCCTCACAAGCGTGCTTCTGTACTGTTCGTGGCCCGCACTGGGAGGCTCTGAGGTGTTGTGGGAGGTTGTTCCAGACTTTGGCCAGACCTTGGCTGTGAGGTATGACAAGGAGTGTCCTCTGCTTCTGGCCTTCTTGAAGCGACGGAGGTGTGCTCTTGCCTGGGATGCAGATCGAAAGTGTCTGGTGGGTTGGTAGAAATTGAGGCAGTGGTTGCAGTACGCAGACCAATGTTGCAGAGAGTTCTGTAGGTGTTGGGGGGGGATAGGGGGACTTGAACTTACACCTTTCCTGGACTGGAGCCAGTGGAGATTGTTGAGGTGCAGACAGATGTGGTTATTTCGCAGGATGTTCGGGATAAGTCAGGCAGCAGAGTTCTGGGTGGTTTGGAGTTGGCACGGAACATAGGCTGGAATTCCAAAGTAAAGGGCTTTTCCGGAGACAAGTCTACTTGTGATAGGAGCTTGGGTGACTGTTCGTCTGCTGTTAAGTGGGATCCACTCGAAAATTTTGTGTAAGATTTGCAGGATACGGAAGCATGATGAGGCGATGGTATTGATCTGTCTGCTCATGGAGAGGTTGGTGTCCAAGATGATCCTGAGCTTCTTCCCATGGTCCGTAGGCGTGTCTGGGGGACCAAGTTCAGAGGGCCACCAAGAAGCGTCCCAAAGGGAGTGATTGTTGCTGAAAATAAGGACTTCAGTTTTGTCTGTGTTGAGCATGAGGCAGTTGTTATTCATCCAAGCAGCAACATTGCTCATGCAGTGGGCAAAGTTTGCTTTGGTGCTGGTTGAGTCAGTAAGGGAGAGGATCAGATGTGTGTTGTTGGTGTGGCATACTATGTCAATGTTGTGAGTTCTGACGATGTCCATGAGTGGTGTCACGTAGATGCTGAAGAGTGTTTGACTGAGCAACGATCATTTAAAGACTCCACAGATGAGTTTCCTGGGTTCTGAGGTGTAGGCAGGAAGTCTAACTCATTGAGTACTGTCCGTTAGGAAGGAGGACATCCACCTGAGGGCAGGTCTGCAGATATCCAAGTGCAAAGCTTTCTGATGAGCGAGTTGTGGGAAACTGTATCAAATGCTGCAGAGAGGTCGAGGAGGATGAGTGCAGTCGTTTCTCCTTGGTTGAGGATGCTTCTAATATCATCGGCAGCCATAATGATGCTGTGTCTGTGCTGTGGTTGCTGCAAAAGCCAGAATGAAAGCTGTCTAGGAGTTGATGGAGTTCTGGGTGGTCTGTGAGTTTGGTATTGATAGCTTTCTCCACAACTACAGCTGAAAAGGCAGGAGCGAGATGGGTCTGTAGCTACTGAGAGTGCTTGGGTCCGCTGTTGGTTTCTTCAATAGTGTGCTGACTTCTGCATTTTTCCAGCAAGACGAGAAGGTGGTAGTGGTGGTTATGGAAATGTTGATGACAGCGGTGAGCGTGGGGGAGATGATGGCCCTTCAACAAAGGTTGTATATGAAGTGGGGGCGTGGATCTTAGGGGGCTCCTGAGTGGATGGTATTCATCAGGGCTGCAGTCTCTTCATTCAAGTGAGGCTTCCAGTTGCTTAGCTGCTGTTTGGCGATGAGGGAGGTTTCCTGCTGGGTGTTCATATTGGTATGCTGTGGATTGAATGTGTTGTTGATCCTGCCAGTCTTCTTCACTGCAGAGTGCTTGGGATGGGATGATGTTGTTGGCAGCTGCGGGGTTGGAGAACTCAATGATGACGGTGAAGAGTTCTTTGGCGTTGTTGGAGCTGGCTTCGATTCTGAGCATCCATGTCTTTTTCTTTGCGTCTCATAGTTATTAGTGGTAGAGGGCGGCTGTTTATGTGGATCTTGCAGTAGGGTTTTGTTGAGTCTCCATTCTCCCTCAAGTTGTTTGCAATGAAACTGTTGCTCATTTTTACTGCTGACGTATCAAGGTCTTTCAAACAATAGTGGAGAGTGCTTCAATACCTCTTCTTCTCAGTACTTACTGTGTGGGGATTTTCTCTTGGGACGGACCATTCTCCCTTGGTGGTAAGGTGCTGGTACCAGACGAGCACCATTTCTAGAGACTTCTACAACTCTTTTCTGGACTTTATTTACCCCAACTGTTACATATATATTAGATGTGCGAATGCTAGAGCACAACAACCATTCCTATAATTAGTTTTTTGCAAAAGCCCTTGGACTTCCTGAGGTCGTGCATGTACCAGCTTGATGTTGACATCAATGTCCCCGGTGTGGATGGGTGGGCGTTCCTTAGGGTTTTGGTTCAGTTTTCTTCGGATATTTTGCCCCAGTGTCTTGATGGTACTTTGGGTTTTTCTGGTGGGGTGGCTTGGTGGGCAGGTACCTTGAAATGTATGAAGCAGTGGTCAGATCATGTGAGCGGGTCATGTGGGTGGCGAGGATCCTGTTGTTGTATGAGAAAATAGGGTCCAGAGTGTGGCCTGCAGTGTGGGTTGGTCCTTGGACGAGCTGGGTGAGTTCGAGGTTGCTGAGGCTGTTAAGGAGGGCCATTGAGTTGGGGGTCTGTGGTGTCTTCCAGGTGGAAATGGAGGTCCCCGAGGAGGATGTGGTCGGTTGATCTGATGGATAAGAGAGCGATGAAATCTGCATTGTGGTTGCAGAATTCTGCTCAGGGGACGGTAGGCGAGGGTTTCTTTCAGGGTGGCGTAGTAGTGTGTTCGTCTTTTGATGTGGAGGTGTTCCATGAGGATGGTGTCAGAGTCCCTGGATGTGGCGCAGTCAATTTTGTTTTTGTAGATGATCACAAGTCTTCCACCTGGTTTGTGGGTTTAGTCCAGGTGTAAGGTTTCAAAGCCAGGAGGGATGGCTGTGGCGATGTCTGGGTTGAGTCATGTTTAGGTCAGGAAGAGGTGGCCCGGTGTGTTGCTGTGGAGGAGGTTCCAGCTTTCGGTGAAGTGTTTGCTGAGGAATTAGATGTTGAGGAGCATGAAGGACAGTTAGCATGGGGTTGGTGTGTGCATCAGTTGTTTGGAGGTAGAGGTGTCCGCATCTGAGGTATTGCAGGTGAAATCGCAAAGGGTGCAGGAGAAAGGTCCTACTGTTTAATCAATTTTTACTATGCATTCCCAGAGATTATAGGGCAAAATCAAGACAATCTTTCTCTCTTTTGGTGGCTAAATTGTGTGGAATGCCTTGCAGAAGGAGCTGAGGGATCAAATCAGAATTATTATTTAAACCAAGTTTGAAGGCCTTTCTTTTTAGGGAAGTTTAGGAGTAGGATGCGTCACTCGGTTTGTAAGCGCTCAGATACTTCAGTGAGATGCAGCTGTTGCGCTGAACAAATGGCTTTTCATTCATTCAATCCTTCATTTTTTTTTCATAATAGATGTTACTGAGGTTTTTCAAGAAGATATGGCCAACGGGGCCCTCTAATACATACAAAATAAGATCATCTATGTGTCCAAAGACTGTAACATAAAACTTGCACATAAGACCCCCACTGTCCTGCTCTGCCACCCTACAACCATTAAAAGATCCCCCAGCAAATGACAGTTCAAGTGGATCTCTCATGTTCCCTTCCCTTAACTCCATATATCCGAATCCCTTCCTCAAGATGGTTGTGATAGTGTGGACTGGCTCCAAAATAATCCCTCTATAATCTGCCCACCTTTGCCAGATTTTATGGTGTTTCTGTGGGCATCCCCTTGCCTGATACACCACAAACTCTAGTACCATGCAGTGGTCGAGTCCCCATTTTCACACTGCAAGAGAAGGGGGGCCTCTGTCTTCCACGCTTTAGTGATTTCCCTTTTTTCCAGCTTCAGCCCTAAGAACAGGAGCGCCCTTTTATATCTGTTACCTCAAGCCCCTCTGTAACCGGCAAGAGGATCAATTGTGGGTCCAATGGGATCGCCCAAGAAAGGACTTTACTAAGACAGGAGGTCACCCCACGCCAAAATCTGTTTAGCGCTGTACAAGCCCATACTGTGTGTAGGTACGCGCCTAAGCTAGCCAGCAATGCAGGCATAGCAGGGAACTCAATATTCCTAACGCGCATACCCCGGGTCTCCTTGATGATCATTCTACCAATCAGTAATGATTGCTAGGTAGGAGGCAAAATAATGGGAGTATATATCCGCTGTTGCTATTTCCCCCTTATAAGAAGATTTGAAGCATTTAGAGAGGGCAAAAAAATGGGTCACTCCATCCCAGAGGAATCCGGTAAGGACTGTATTAAGCTGTTGAAACCAGGACCGGGGGATGGCATATGAATACTTATGCAATTGGTATAACAGTTGTGCTAGGGAGATCATTTTAAATATAGCTGAGTGTCCCATTAAAGACAACTGCAGGGGCAACCAGGTCCTCACCTTTTCTCTCGCCCGAACCAGAGCTGGTTCTAAGTGCCTTGACCATGACCATGTTGCATCCAGAGATATATACACTACTAAAAATTTAAAATCATGTTCCACTAGTTTCAAGTCTGGCACTCTATCTGCCGGCCCCGTATAACCATTCATGGGGAACACAATGGATTTTGAAATATTCATGTAAAGATCAGACGTCTCTCAGAAAATTAGCATGATCTAAATGAGCTACGTCCTAAGGTCTCCAGGTCAGTCACAAAAAACAGGATGACATATGCGTATAATGTTATCCTGTCGAAGCATTCTGAGTTCCATTTAAAACCCCATACCTAAGCATCCATCTTGACCCAGACTTCCAGGGGTTCGGCAATCAGTGCAAAAAACAGAAGAGAGAGGACACCCCTGGTGTGTCCCCCCCGAATCAGGAATGAGTCCTATACATGGCCCGCCACTATGACCACTGCCATCAACCCAGCATATAACAGTCAAACGTAGGAAAGAAATCTAGGGCCAAAATTCAGTCTCCGAAGTAGGGAAAACAGATAGTCCCAGCTGACAAAGTTGAACCCTTTGTCGACATCCCCCAGGAGTATTACTGCAGGCTGGCCCAGGCGATGTGCAAGAATGAGGGCATTTGAAACGTGAGGTATAATGTGGCATGTAGCTCAGCCAAGCATAAAACCCACCTGGTTGGGGTGGACCAAGTCTGAGATGTAACATGGCAGTGTAATTGCCAGAGTTTTCGCCAGAAGCTTTGCCTCCATATTCAGGAGGGAAATTGGGTGATAAGAGGAATGGTCGTCTGGCAGACGGCCCGGCCTGGGGAACACCACAATTCTGGCATGTCACCACTCCAGTGGAACGGTTGTGTCGCAAACAGTGGTGTGAATGACCTCTAAGATATGTCTCCACGTTTAGGCATGAATGACTTAAAACATTCACAAGGGAGCCCATTAGGACCTAGAGTTTCACCTGACTGGAGCCTCCAAAGGGCCCCCAGGATTTCTGCCTCTGAGATCGTCTTGTCCAACTGGGCGCACGCCACATCTGACAGGGTCCGAAGGAGTAACGCATCATGATTATCTGGTCATGGGGCAATGTCTCTTGGCTGGCATTCACGGCCCTAAAATTTGTTGTTGTTTTGTAAAGGAAGAGCTGTAGGACCATACACAGCCTGGCACAGCCTATTAAGGAGTTTGCTAGATTTGTTACCCCATTGATATATTTGGCTCTGTGCCACCTGCCAGGTCTGTTTGACTTCATCTAATAGTAGTAATTGATACTGCAGTTGTACTAGTCCTGTTGTACTAGTACTAGTCCTAGCTGCCGCAGCACCAACTGTCTGTCCGTACGAGTGCCGCACTCCTGTAAGTCCTGTATCTGTGTCTCTAGATCTACCAGGGCCTGCGCTTTGCGATGTCTCTTCTCAGCACAAAAACTGATGTGAAACCCTGGCAATGCTGGCTTAAAGGCCTCCTAGAGTGTTCCCGCAGATGATACTCTGCACTTATTAAGGACAAAGTATTTCTCTATAAATTGTGTAATCTGCAGTCAATGTGTGGGGAGCTGCAAATGCCACAGTGATAGGTACCAGTGGAAGGCCGGCCCCTGGGGCCCAATTCAAAGTTTAATAACTATCGGAGAATGGTCAGACAGACCTCTAGCCAAGATGCTGATGCCTGAAATCCTGCGTATGTAAGTAGTGGGGACATGACAATAGTCTAATCTAGATCGGGACCCATAGGCAGCAGTAAAGTAGATATAACCTGATCCCAATGGGTGGTGAGCTCTCCACATGTCAGCTAATCCCAGGACATAGGCCATGGCGGCAAGCCTAGTTTTATCTGAGTCTGTTACATTGGGGCCACCTGTGCACCGAGTGTCCATGACATCATTCCAATTTCCTCCAATCACGGACAAGCCATGAGGGAGGAGCCCCCATAAACACACAACAAGGTCTACAAAGGCCTTTCCAAAAGGGGGAGGGGCATATATACCAAGACAAAGGTCTTGATCGGTTGAAATGGAATATTTTGCGGTATCAATATACAAAAGTCTCTGGACCCTCTCGTAAACCCAGAATGAAATACTTGACTATAACTATATCTGGCAAGGCAGGGGGCTTTTGTGCCAAAAAGGTGGGTCTCTTCTAACATCAATATATTTACCCCAAGTCTCTTAGCACATTTCAGGACTGCTCCATGTTTGATTTTGTCTAGAACCACTCAGACACTTCACAATACTATGTGGACAATACCCACAGGGTTGCCAGGTCCCATAGTACTCATGACATATTACAGTGAGCAGGGCTGTGTTGCCTCGAGTGATCATGGGCATAGACGTATGATGGGTCTGTGAGTGCAAATGTGTGCAAATATTGTAGAACAAATAACTAACTTCCCCTAACTACCCCCACCCCCAAATACTTCGGCAAACAAGAAGTATCTGCCATGGACAGTGAAAACAAAGGGCCCCAATGGGGACCTCTACGTCCACTTCCAATGGATCCCTCCTCCCCAACAACATAATCCCTAGAGACTAATCTACTACTATGTTCAGGGTTGGCGGTCAAGCATATTATAACCCACACAGTGCTGAATACACATACATTATGATGTAGGTATTTAGTTCCCTGGTGCTAAGATGGTTCTGTTTCAAGAAAGGGGGAAATCCCCTTAGCAGGACCTCTGGCCAACACTACGAGTCTCTGTCCTGTCGAGAATTTCGAAAGGAGGAGAGGGACCGGTTATGCCACTCTGATGGTGTTTTCACCAGACATTCAGTCCTATTGTTGGTGACGAAGCCAAGTGAGGAGGAGTGAGAGGCTTCAACGTCACCTTCTCGTCAGTCCAGCAAAAGACCTCCTCTGGAGTCTCAAAGAAGTGAATTTGTGAATTAAAGTTGACTTTCATGCGCGTTGGGTAGGCATAGGCACTATTTGGCTGCTACAAAGGACTGACGCTGCTACTGCACTATTTTTGTTTAGTCTGGAAATATCATTATGTAACAAGATTGGTAGGTGATCTTATCCTGCAGACATGCATTTTTTAGTGTCGCATCCCTGTCCATGTAATTCAGGGTATGCAGCAGGCTGCACTCCGGGCAGGGATTTCTGTACCAATGCCCTGTGGGCATGTTCCACCCCGAAGCAGGAGGAGAGATTCTCCACAGGAACCACGGAGCAGATCCATTGTGTCAAGAAAGCATCCATGGACTGGCCCCTCACAGCCCTCCAGAAAGCCCACGAATCTCAGATTATTGCATCGGGCTCTTCGTTCAGAATCCTCCACCCATAAGGCCAGTTCCTTAGTCACCACCTCAAGTCTGTTCCCTTTCTATTAAAGGTCAGTCACCAAATCCTCCACTCCTGAAACCCTCATCTCAGTCACAGTTATCCGCTCCACTGATCACCTGAGATCTTGAAGGAGCAGAGTGACGTCAGAGCCTACCGCCTCTATCTTGGTATCAAGCATGTCTTGTGATTGTGTTATGATCACCAAGAGCATTGCGTTACCTGAAGCTGATGTCGCCTGTCTGCCGGCCCCAGGGTCCTGCACCACGCTCCTAGGCTGTGCATATTTATCCATGATACCTTTGTCTAGTGGCATGGGGTGGTTGTTTTTAGTCATGGAGGTAATGGCACTGCAGGACCCACGGATCACCCATCACCCCCTAAAGTTCGATTCGACCTGCCAGACCCCCTGCTAATGACACAAGGGGAGGCACGAGCAGTCAGCAGTCAATGAAGGAGTAATGATCCCAGACGAGAAGGACAAGACACAGCCAACAGGTCTATGAAGCTATAACTTCAAGGCACCAGCAGGCATCCTGCCACAACCCGCACCAGAGCCTGGTCCGGCTGCCTCCACAGCAAAGATGGGCACTGTGAGCCCACGTCTACAGACACATAGAGGAAAGCATTTCCATCTGGGCAGCATAAGCTGAGGAACAAGTTTAGGCCCTGCCGTTAGTGGTTGCCCCTAAAGTACCCCTCATCCTCTGTGGCCATCCGCATGTCCTATGGTGCTGCTACAATCAGGTATTTGCAGCGGTGGCTCCTTCGATAAGGCGATGGAGCGTCTCCCAACTGCTTGCAGCAGAAAGAAAAATAAAATGATAACGCAGCATTATTATCACTTTATTTTCCGCTGAGCCAGGTTAGGGCGGCTGGGCTGGAGGAGGAGTGGTTTGTGCACCTCAAGTGCGCATGTGTGTTTGGCAGACCGTGTTGGGCCAACCAAACACACACGTGCACTTTGCATTCCTCCAATCAGGAGAAGAAAGTGCACAGGCCTTCACTCCCTTTGTGAGCAGCGAAGCTGGCCGCTCACACAAATCACAACGCTGGTGACAGCAACTTCGTGATTAGCGGAGGGGAGTCTGGGACCCTGTGTGCTTCCCGACGAGGACAGAGGAGACAAACCCCTCTCCAGACGGACAAGGTAAGTGTTTTTCTTTTTTTATCTCAGCCCTGCCACCCCCGTTCAGTGGCAGCCACCACTGGGTATTCGCCTAGAAATCGCAATGGAGCTATCTCCCTGCCCTCCAGGCACAACAATCACTGGGAAACATCTGCACTGCCCCTGCCAAAGGGGGCGATACAGGGTGGGGGGGCCTTCTTCACAGCCAGCCTGGGACCACGCAGGGGGGCCCCCCTTCAATCCTTCATCTTTAGTCATAAACATTCTCCATTTTCCAGCCACTCTCTTGTCCCTCCCATATTTACTTCTAAAACATATTCTTATATGTGTGTAGACTCCGCAGTCCATGCGCAAATAGAAGAGGTGGTAACTTTACCTGTAAGTTTGTGAATAGCATTTTGCAATACTTGTGTACTACTATTGTAGTACTACATAACGTACTATAAAAAGCAATGTGTGAATAGTCTCATAGTTATTTATCTACAAACAACCAGTTGTCCCTTCCTCTTAACAGTGTAAATCACATAAAGGATAGAACGAAAACACCCTGACTAGTACATAATGCACTGCAGGTCACAGACCCCGATTACCTTTCTAAATTATTTACATTTTACAGTCAAACCAGATGACAGAGGTTATCCTCTCAACACCATTTCACAATATTCACACAACTGGAGGTGGCGGGGCTTGCAAATGATACAGGGCAAGTCTTTGCACATTCAAGGCATCACTCCTTAGAACTTTATTCGTCTGCATCTTTGTCATGAGATTATTAGACCATTTCATATAAGCAGTCGAAGGCCCACCTCTTCCAACAAGCTTCTAGTCCTGAACAGCTTTCCTATGTCACTTGTAGTCTCTCCTCCCCCTTTCCTTTTTGTATGTCGTGCACTATAGCATTTATGGCCATCTAAGTGTAACATAAAAACAATACATTAAATAAACAATCAGTCAAGGAATGGCTGCACTCAATAACAGGGCACCAGAACAATCACAGAGTGGCTCAATGGACAAGGCTCACACACAACACAATGTAAATATATACTTGTCTATCTATACATCGGTCTTCAAAATATTGTAGCTTCTTTTTGGCTTCAGTTTTTTTTTGTAGCACGACATTTTAGATAAAGTATTCTGGCGAAATGCCTGTAGAATCTGTTCCTCCTTTACTTCAGGCCCACTAAACACACAATGCTTTGGTAAGCCTTATGATTTCTATGGTGGTTGAATCTTTTTCATGAACCACAAGTGTTCTCTTACCATCTTGTTTTACCACATCAATGATAACAAAAGAACCTACATGTGAAGTCTGTGTACAAATATTAAACATTATTTCTGTATAAGCAGTTTACTCAATCGTCAACATTTTGGTTAATAGATTTCTTAAATGATGGGGCTGGCCTCAAAAATGCTGTTGATGCAGAAGTCCTGTCACACTCGGCCCGCAGCCACATACCAAAAGCTGTTATCACTGTGGAACAGAATTTTAAACAAAAGTTCTCCTGCCAAAAGAAAGGGAGCAATTTTGGCAAAAATGGCAATACCAACTTGTCCACAATGTTATGGAGGCAATGACAGCCCAGCCGGCATTGTTTTTTTTTTCTTTTTCTGAAACTCCTCCTCTTCAAGCATGAATTTTAGACAAGAAAAATAAATGTCCAAAGGCCTACTTTAAATTAAGTGATAATTGGGCAGACATGGGGTAGGTGGCCAGCGGTCAAGCGATTCTGGCAGCAGATCTAGTTGAGGCTCCAATGTAAGAGATACAACCGTTTCCCGACCTCCAAATGAGGCAGGGGCACAGTGAGTGTGGCTTAACTGGGAATCTGCTGGTTTTCGGCAGATACCCCGTTACCACCACTCTCTAGAGTATCCCCCTCTGCCAATGGGTCTGTGGTTTCTGCACAAGAAGACTTTTATTTATGGTGATAACAAGCAGAACGTGATGAATTTATTATTAAATGTTTAAGGCTTAAAGAATAAGTGGTGGTACTAGGGAAACTAAAAAAGTGAATCACAAATTAAACACTGTTATTCAACTTGAGAAAACTGGTAGCTATTCAATGATAACAGTCCTATGCAGAAGCAGTCATGGGACGTGCGAGTCACAAGCTCTACTCCCCTGTATACTTTATGATTTATTTTCCATCGTCGCTCTTGCTTCACCTCTTTAACCTGGGGGCACTGAATATATTGGCATTAACAAGCTCAAATAACTGCAATTATACATGCAGGTGAACTTTAAAGTTTGCTGTCTAAATTGCTGATGAACTGTGGCGAAGGAAACCAACCTAACACCTGCTGAATCCAGTGGCATATGATTCAGAAGTCAGGGAATGGAACTTATTTACTGCATAATGAAGTAATCATCAAAAGTCTGGATAAGAGAAAGGTCATAATGAGGAACGTCCATGAGATACGTCTGGATCAGCCATACCTAATTTTAGAACCAGCAGGTTCTGTCTGGAGCCGGCCGCCACGTCTGCTCAATGCACCTTTGTGTTTCCTATTCCATGGCTAATGGAGATAGCAGAACTCAAATATGTTAAAAGACAAAAGACCTACACACAGAACCCCTTTCTCCCTCTCCGGAGACAGACCAGTCTACATCGCTTGCAGGGCTGGAAAGTCAAAAAACACCTTCTATTAAAGGAAACACTCATTAAGAGTTACCAGTTTTGTAATTTTTAATTAAATTCCTAATTTGCTTATATAAGAATGAAAAGATTGTTTTTCCAAAGAGGAAAACCTATATTTAACACTGTAAAATAATATTTTGTGGAGCGCTAGTAGAAGGATAGCATTTGTTAGGATTTATGTTTTAGACCACAGTTTACTTGTGTTTTAGTGAAGATTGTCTTCGTTGCATATAAAGCACATTTGCATGACGAAGCAAAGGGTTTTTACAGCTACTTTCTACAAAATCCAGCTAACACTGGTCGACTAATTAAAAAGAGAATGTTCAGGTATTGTCTACTTTTCATTGGAAGAATTTGGTTTAAACTAAAGGTATTGTCTTATTAAGATATATGTGGCGCTGGAGAACTTAGAAAGCGATGAATGTAAATACATGCTTCAAATTAGAGAGCACAAGACAGAGCAACCTGGCCTTTTTTGGGGAATCAGAGAGAAATGCGACCGATAACTTTCTCATTTAAATGGGGTCTAGTTGCGCATTTAGCACAATTTCTTTATAAACGAGATAAAAATCCCAAAAATCTGAAAAGGACACTACACTAATGAAACATTAAAATACTTTCATGAAGGGCATGACAATCCCCGGGAACATAAAAAGGTCAACCATTTTAATGAAACTTTTAGATAACGGTGCCAACAAAACAGTGGTAAGCAACCACCCACACTACAATAAAAGAATGCCCACGGGACTTGACCAGCCCAGAGGCTTAGAAAAGACAAAGCGTGGGAGTCCGAACTTCACTTTTTATTTTTCATTTTTGCCGGATATGCCTCGACTTGCAGCGAAAATTTTAACAAATGCTTTTTAGCCTGGTGGGATCCCTCTGGGACCCCACCACAAGAGTTAAGGGGTCAGGGAGTCTGTACCCTGACCCTTTTCTTTTACATTCATTTCTGGGACTTGGCTGCCGAGTCCCAAGATGGCTGCCAACACTTCCTGGTAGAAGTGTTGACAGCCAATCAGATCTCAGAATGAGATCTGGAGGGATCCCTAATCCTTTCATATATACAAATTTGTTTTCCCCTTAAATGCTCTAAAACGACAGAACAGATTTACACCAAAACAAAAAAAGGTTCTTTTTAAACCAGGACCAATCTTTCTGCCAAATCTGGTGTAAATCTGTCCAGTAGTTTTGGAGCTACCGCTGTTCAATTTTCCCTATGGAAAAATGAATGGCGAAAAAGTGTTTTGGGACCCCCTTTTTTTTCTGGCCACCATAAGTCCCCCCGTGTATTGTGTGGTATATTCTTGCTACCCTTACATCTCCGACGCATCCACAGCCTTGTTCACAGATAGTTAGTAACCATTTTGTGCACATATTTACGGACTTCCTCCTGTGTGACAACATGATAACCATAGTAAAAGAACTTATTATGTGAACCTATTGGACTTTCCACTCATTATACACTTGCAGTGTATGCACAAAAAATATTTTCAGCAATTCATCTGGCTAATTACATCCTATATAAAAATGTAATATTTGCCTTCATGTCATATCAATAAATAATAATAGTACCATACACAAGATTTGCAATGTTTCTTGATAGTCCCTCATGATTCAAAACATATTTTATATGCCGTCAGGGCTATTCAAAGCATCACGCTCAAGTGGGCAAACTCTTGTGGCATTACATTTTTCAGTTTTCGAGGTAAACAATTAAAATACTATACGTTACCCCATAGCTCTGAAACAGCAGGTTAAATCTAACCCAACCTATAACCTTACGGGCCTCACACCAAATGTGTTCTGATTTTCCATAATTCGAAATAACAGAAGGAATAATGCAAAATTACAAATTAATTTTCATTTTCAATTATTGTGATGCATTCAACTGTGATTCAGCCCTTGTGGGCATTAAGCATCCATCTTGCTACACTTTTGTTAATTTATCAATTACCGCAGACATTTCGATGAAGGGTGGAACACTGCTTTACTTGCTCTCCCTATTTTTTTTTATTTTTAAAACTCACCCCTGTCAGATGAAATCATCACTGCAACCAACAGTACTTAAGAGGGAACATACAATTTACAAGTGTGTATCTACATATCCTCCTCGAAATTCAGTCCCATCAGGCTCTTAGTGTTTAACTCTCTGACATACCTTGATTATAGCTTTCTCAGCACTCGCTCCCTGTTACCTCCTCTAGTATTAGAAGGAATTGCATAAATTACAAAGTACAATAGGCCGTTAGTATCACTCTGGTGCTGTTCTTCAAGATGTCTGGCCACTGGATATGACTGATCCTTGTTCTTAATGGCTCGCAAATGCTGTAATACCCTTTTGTGTAAAGGGAGTATGGTACTACCTACAGAGAGCAATTAACAAGGACACTTCAAAATGTACACAGCATAATGATTTTACAATTAAAATTGCCTCTAATACATATTTTCTTTTTGGTGAGAGGTGATTTAAACTCTTTGTTTTTTTTTACCATGTCTGCAGACTTTACATTTGGCGCACTTTCTGAATTCTTGGTTGCATCACGTATCAGGATTCAAAAAGTGCACTAAATGTAAATCCTGCACTGCTTATGACCTCATATATTACATCATTCATGACATGGTCAGTGACATGTTTTTTATGCAGATAGTGCAATGAGGGCTGCAAATATATCCTGCATGCATGGGCTCACGGCAGGGTGTAGAAATTGATTATGATCATGTGCACTACTGACATGCCCACTTGGGCACAATAGAGAGTTTTGATCAGAGCGCAAACTGCATTTAGAGTGACAAATATTCATGGAATCTATCAGATTATGGGGGTCATTCTGACCTCGGCTGTAAAAGTCGCTTACCGCCGGCCAGAAGGTCGCCATAACACCGCCGCGGCCGCGGTAAACCGCCACGGTCATTCTGACCCGCAACTGGCAAACCGCCAAAAACCCGACATTCACAAAAATCCGCCACACCAAAGGTCAGCGAAAAAATGGCGCTGACCAAACCTCCACCGTCACGCCAACAGAAAAACGCCCATACCATTCCGACCCACAAATCCACGCGGCGGTCTTTCAAACGCGGTATTCCATTGGCAGTACACACCGCCGCGGTCAAAATACACACACACATAGAAAACTCAGCAACATTGGTCAGTTCGAAATACGCACACCTGATACACATACTAACACCACTCCCACACACCCAACACAATATAAAACACACACCCACATCACCCACAAGCCCCTACGACCTGAAATCATTGATGAAGGCTAGAGACAGAGCACAGACTAGAGAATCCCACAACACAGAGGCACACAACACCATCACCCACACAGAATCCACGCACCAAACACCACACACCACCACACGCACCACACGCACCACACTCATCACCACAAACGCCACCCCACACCTCAACCACACCACCCCATGGCACCCCAAAGACACCCCAGGTTCAGTGACGCCGAACTCAGGGTCATGGTGGAGGAAATAGTCCGTGTAGAGCCCCAGCTCTTCGGGGCACAGGTGCAGCACACCACAATTGCCAGGAAGATGGAGCTATGGCAAAGGATAGTGGACAGGGTTAACGCGGTGGGACAGCATCCACGCAATTGGGAGGACATCAGGAAGAGATGGAACGACCTACGGGGGAAGGTGCGTTCCATGGTATCAAGGCACAACATTGCGGTGCAGAAGACTGGTGGCGTACCCCCACCTACTCCCCCAGAATTTACCGCGTGGGAGGAGGAAGTCTTGCACATCCTGCATCCTGAGGGCCTCGCAGGAGTAGCCGGAGGAATGGACTCTGGTAAGGCAAATCTTCACTACTGCTTCCCACCCCCACCCCACCTGCATGCCAAATCATACCCCCACCCTCACCCCCTCCCCCATCACACCAACCCCTAGCCAAAGGCTCACTATCACAACCCACCCATCCCAACACTAAGCCCTGCATGCGACCACAAAGCATGGACACCCATCACCAAAGCATGCCCACTGCACACACACATCACCCCCACAAGCCACCCTCACAAAAGCCCCCACAAGGAAATGCCTGCACATGGGTACACGGACACCCACCCATCACACGAAATGCCACACACAGAAGCAATAACCATACCTTTATATCCCTGCAGGACCCGAACGCCACCACACCGCCACGGAGGGTCCAGAGATGTCCATCCCACCCCCAGAAGAGGCCCCCAGCGATGACAGCAGCTCTGTCTCCCTGGAGCCAGACGACCAGCCCGGCCCATCGGGGACCTCTGGACAGTCGGTTCCCCACAGACAGCCACAGGCTACACCAGACCCAACCCCCTCTGGGAACACCAGCACAGCTCCCACCCAGCGGGCCCATGCCTCTGTCTCCAGGACACGTAAATCAGCGGTGTGTCCACCACTACAGGGCACCCAGGTTGACCCACCACCCCAACAACAACAGGGACCTGGGGGCAGTGGTAGTGGGCACACCCTCCAGGGGACAGAGGCCCAGGAACACAGGGGAACTGGGAGGGCTGCTCTGCGACAGGGGGGGGGACAGGCCCGGGGAACCGACTCTCCAAGAGGCCCTCTCCACCATCATGGGAACATACCACCACTCCCAGGAGACGATGGCGACGGTACTGGCCCGGTTCCAGGAGATCCAGGAACTGCAGGAGGAACGGTACATGGGGTTCAGGGAGGAACTGAGGAACATCGGTTCCGCAATGGGGACCATCGTCCTGGCCCTTACCCAGATCGTCACCACATTGCGGGACCATGTGGCACCCCAAAGGGCCCCTGTCACTAGCCCAGGCCAGGAACAGCCTACCACCTCCGCCGGCGCTAGTGGACAGGAGGCCCCCACACAACAACAGGCCACCAGAACCCCACCTCCTGCAGAAGAAGAACCACCCTGCAAGCGGAACCTGAGATCTCACAAGAAGACAGAGTAGGATTGCAAGACCCCCGCCAGCCTAAAATACCCCCTGATGTCATCCCACTGTCCCACATTGTCACCCTGTCCAACCTTGAACTGCCCTTGCTCCATCCTTCCACAGGCATATGGACAATGCACCTGTGCGACTGAGAACTGGACTCTGCCATGGACATTACTCCATCCCCACCCATCCCCGCTTCCCAATCATTTACCTATATGTAGCACTTAAAATAAATCACTTATTCCACTTAAAAAAACAGGAGTCTGCTTGTATTCTTAACAAATGTATTACACATAACGGTGCAATAATGGCCAGTTACTTTGTGATGACAACATACCAATTTCAATAAGCTTGAGTCCATGGGCAAACAAAGCTGAAGTCAGGCAGTGGGTCATACAGCTCTGAAAAGGGAAGGGAAAGTCACAAATCAGTTAACAGGAACTGGGGGGAAACACAGACAGTGGAGACGCATGAGGCCTCAAGTAAATGTAAATTGGGGTGGCTGTTTCTTACCTGTGTGCTACTGAAAGTATTGTTGTATGACTGTATCCCTGTTGTCCGTGTCGTCCCCGTCGTCTTCCTCCTCTTCACTCTCCACAGGCTCCACAGCTGCAACAACACCACCATCTGGACCATCCTCCTGCAGAAAAGGCACCTGGCGTCGCAATGCAAGATTGTGAAGCATACAGCAGGCCACGATGATCTGGCACACCTTCTTTGGTGAGTACATGAGGGATCCCCCTGTCATATGCAGGCACCTAAACCTGGCCTTTCTATGATCCTCCTAGATCGCCCATGGGCCTCATTGTAGCGTTCCTCTGCCCTGGTCCGGGGATTCCTCACTGGGGTCAGTAGCCACGACAGGTTGGGGTAACCAGAGTCACCAATTAGCCACACACGGTGTCTCTGTAGCTGTTCCATCACATAAGGGATGCTGCTATTTTGCATGACATACGCGTCATGCACTGACCCAGGGAACTTGGCATTTACATGGGATATGTACTGGTCAGCCAAACAGACCACCTGGACATTCATCGAATGATAACTTTTTCTGTTTCTGTACACCTGCTCACTGTCTTTGGGGGGAACCAAAGCCACATGGGTCCCATCAATGGCACCAATGATGTTGGGGATATGTCCAAGGGCATAGAAATCACCCTTCACTGTAGCCAATTCACCCACCTCAGCGAAAATAATGTAGCTCCGCATGTATTTCATCAGGGCAGACAACACTCTGGACAAAACCTTAGAAAACATAGGCTGAGACATCCCAGATGATATGGCCACTGTTGTCTGAAAAGACCCACTTGCCAAAAAATGGAGTACTGGCAGAACCTGCACCAGAGGGGGAATCCCCGTGGGTTGGCGGATGGGGGACATCAGGTCTGGCTCCAGCTGGGCACATAGTTCATGTATAGTTGCTCTGTCAAGCCGGTATGTAAGTATGATATGTCGTTCTTCCATTGTCGACAGGTCCACCAGCGGTCGGTACACAGGAGGATTCATCCTTCTCCTCGCAAGTCCCAGCGGACGGTGCCTAGGAAGGACAACATGGAGCACAGAGTCAAGCAACCCACAGGTTAATTCACACAGCTTGCACAGTACACAAATCGCTATGCATGGAACGGCTTGTATGAGTGGCTATGCAAGGCCTAGGCCTGTGTGACGCAGTAGAAATCATGCCATGTGGGCCCTTGAAATGGCGGCTGCCTGACCTGTGAAGTGTGACAGTGGGATGTGAGGTCACTGGGCTGGCGTGGCACACCGTGGCGGTAGGCGGTCGAAGACCACGGCGCAAAGCAGCATTGGTTAACATTGAACCCTATGGGTCTCAGGAGCCAATGACGATGTGCGCCAGCGGGCGCGGTACGCACCGCCGCGGTACGCACCGCCGCGGGCGTGACCGCCATTTTCTATCTGATTAATCACTCGAGACCTGATCATCCACAGGAGAGGACCTATACTGCAAGTGCTGCTGTGACCTCGGTCTGGGAGATACAATGGCTGCTGCGACTGGGGAAAGGGCCCCTGCCTTCACTGCCGAAGAATTGGAGGAACTTGTTGATGGGGTCCTTCCCCAGTATGCGCTACTCTACGGTCCTCCAGACCAACAGGTTAGTACACAGGGTGCACGTTGAATGGGCTATGCCTGTGTTGAGTGGGGTGTATGTAAGATGGTGGGGAGGGGAGCGAATGAGGAGTGCAACGCACGAAAGATGAGAGCATGTGCCACATGGCAAGGTTGGGGAGGGGGGGGGGCACTCACATTGACCAGGCAGAAAACTGATGCGATTTCTTTTACCACCCTGTACATGTCACATAGGTCAGCGCCCATCAGAAGATCGACATTTGGCGTGCCATCGCCAAGGACGTCCGGGCCCTGGGGGTCCACAACAGACGGGGCACCCACTGCCGAAAGAGGTGGGAGGACATCCGCCGCGGGACCAGAAAGACCGCCGAGTCTCTGCTGGGGATGGCCTCCCAACGTAGGAGGGCTGCCAGCCGCCAATTGACCCCCCTTATGTCCCGGATCCTGGCGGTGGCCTACCCCGATTTGGATGGGCGCGTGAGGACATCACAGCAGACACAAGGGGGTGAGTATCAGCACATTCTGCTATCTTTGCGCGCAGTGAAGGTGTCTGGGTGGGGGAGGAGGGCTGTGGCTATCTCCAGGCCAGGGCGCATTCTGTAGGCTAGGCCCCTCCGTTAGACACGGCCCTGTGCCCCCGCCCCCCACCTCTGTAGGGTGCCAAGTACAGCTATCCATGGTCCGGCCTCACCCATGTGTGCATTTGTCGTCCATAGACCCGTAGGACTAGTCACAATAACTGAGTAGTGTACCCCCATTGCGCGGCCTAGTTCAGGGGGCTTCTGAGTCTGTCCTCTCCGACAACGGTGTTGCCAATGCATGCACTCAACCTGTCTTCATTTCTCCACCCCCCCCCCCCATTTTCTTTGTCTTCCTGTTCATGTGTGCATTAGCATCATCTGGCGGAGGAGAAGTGGCATTGGAGCACGAGGGAGCTGCATCTCACATGGCCCCGGAGGGCCATACAACAGACTCCGAGTACACCAGTGAGACGGAGGGCGAGTGGAGCTCCACAACGGGGACCCGTGAAGACGTCAGCGACACCGACACGTCCGCGGAAGGGAGCTCCCTAGCGGTGGCGGCAACATCCGTGCCCACCGCCACAACAAGTACAGCCGCCACCCAGCGCACCAGCCCCGCCCTCCCAGCAGCCCCTCAGCCTTCGCTCCGTGCCCGCTCGCCCAGGAAGGCGGGCATCTCCTTCGCCCCAGGCACCTCAGGCCCTGCCCCAGTTACCCCTGCTGCCCTCAGTGAGGAGGTCATTGACCTCCTCAGGACACTCATTGTTGGGCAGTCTACCCTTTTGAATGCCATCCAGGGTGTAGAAAGGGAGGTGCATCGGAGCAATGCATACCTGGAGGGCATTCATTCGGGTCAGGCTGCCCATCAGCGATCGTTCAACGCTCTGGCCTCAGCACTGACGGCAGCCATTGTCCCTGTCTCCAGCCTCCCTCTTCTGACTCCCTCCACCCAGTCCCAGTCTCCTGTTCCTCTGCCTATCCCATCCACACCATCAGACCAGCCTGCACACACCTCTACACCCAAGGGCAGCTCATCCAGACATAAGCACCACAGATCCCACAAGCATTCACCCAAGCAACATCCAGATGCAGACATGCCAACAGTCACTACCACCTCTGTGTCCCCCACCTTCTCATCTCCCTCCTCCCTCCCTGTGACGTCTCCACTCACACCTGCATGCACACCACCATCAGCCAGTACTTCCATCACCAGCACACCCTCCATTACAGTCCGCACACGTGCAGTCACCACCCCCACTGCCATTTACACGTCCCCTGTGTCCTCTCCCAGTGTGTCTGTCACCCCCTCTTCCAAAGCACACAAACGCAGGCAGCCACCCACCCAACAGCCATCCACCTCACGACAGCCTCCGTCACAAGCACCTGCACCCAAAGACAGCACACTTGACTCTCCTACAACCACATCCTCTTCCTCCACTCCCAAACCCACTACACCTACCCGTCCCTGTCCTCCCCAAGTCCTTTTCCTTTCCAACCTTGAGCTCGTTCCAATCACTGACCCACCCCCTCCATCTGGTAAGACCAAAAAAAGCACCTCAGCCACCACCAGCCCTGCATCTACTGTGACCATAGTGCAGGGCTATTGGAGTCCACCAGATCCTAGGGCAGGAACATCGGCCAGCAGCAAGGGGACAGCCAGCCCCCCCCCCTGGGAAGAGGACAAAAAAGAAAAAGGCCCGGCGCGACAAGCCTGATACGGCTGCCACCAAGGACAGTAGCCTTGCCCCGTCACCTGCCACATCATCCAAGGGAGGCAAGGGCCACAGAGCTCCAGCGAAGGAGGGCAAGGGCAGCAGGGCGGAGAAGTCAGGCAGCAGGCGAGCTGCCCAGGAGGGCCCCACCAGCCCCATTCCGGGTGTGACGGACAACACCCACGGGCCCAGGACTCCATCACAGGAGGGCGCCGCGACCGCAAGTTCGGATGGTGAATGAGCGGGAAGTCTTGCCCAGGTCTGGCTCCCTAGACACACCGGACAAGCACCGCTGAACGGGCCCCGCCGGGAGGAGCACAACTGAACAGGGCCCCTCCGGGAGGAGCACTGCTGAACAGGGCCCCGCCGGGAGGAGCACCGCTGAACAGGGCCCCGCCGGGACAAGAACCGCTGAACACGGCCCCGCCGGGACAAGAACCGCTGAACACGGCCCCGCCGGGACAAGAACCGCTGAACAGGGCCCCGCCGGGAGGAGCACCGCAGAACAGGGCCCCGCCGGGACAAGAACCGCTGAACAGGCCCCGCCGGGACAAGAACCGCTGAACAGGGCCCCGCCGGGACAAGAACCGCTGAACAGGGCCCCGCCAGGACAAGAACCGCTGAACAGGCCCCGCCGGGACAAGAACCGCTGAACAGGCCCCGCCGGGACAAGAACCGCTGAACAGGGCTCCGCCATCTCAAGCACCGATCCGCTGGGCCCTTCATCTCAAGCACCGCTCCGCTGGGCCCCGCCATCTCAAGCACCGCTCCGCTGGGCCCCGCCATCTCAAGCACCGCTCCGCTGGGCCCTTCATCTCAAGCACCGCTCCGCTGGGCCCTTCATCTCAAGCACCGCTCCGCTGGGCCCTTCATCTCAAGCACCGCTCCGCTGGGCCCTTCATCTCAAGCACCGCTCCGCTGGGCCCTTCATCTCAAGCACCGCTCCGCTGGGCCCTTCATCTCAAGCACCGCTCCGCTGGGCCCTTCATCTCAAGCACCGCTCCGCTGGGCCCTTCATCTCAAGCACCGCTCCGCTGGGCCCTTCATCTCAAGCACCGCTCCGCTGGGCCCTTCATCTCAAGCACCGCTCCGCTGGGCCCCGCCATCTCAAGCACCGATCCGCTGGGCCCTTCATCTCAAGCACCGCTCCGCTGGGCCCGCCATCTCAAGCACCGCTCCGCTGGGCCCGCCATCTCAAGCACCGCTCCGCTGGGCCCGCCATCTCAAGCACCGCTCCGCTGGGCCTGCCATCTCAAGCACCGCTCCGCTGGGCCCGCCATCTCAAGCACCGCTCCGCTGGGCCCGCCAACTCTAAAACCGCTCCGCTGGGCCCGCCATCTCAAGCACCGCTCCGCTGGGCCCGCCATCTCAAGCACCGCTCCGCTGGGCCCGCCATCTCAAGCACCGCTCCGCTGGGCCCGCCATCTCAAGCAGCGCTCCGCTGGGCCCGCCATCTCAAGCAGCGCTCCGCTGGGCCCGCCATCTCAAGCAGCGCTCCGCTGGGCCCGCCATCTCAAGCAGCGCTCCGCTGGGCCCGCCATCTCAAGCAGCGCTCCGCTGGGCCCGCCATCTCAAGCAGCGCTCCGCTGGGCCCGCCATCTCAAGCAGCGCTCCGCTGGGCCCTTCATCTCAAGCAGCGCTCCGCTGGGCCCTTCATCTCAAGCACCGCTCCGCTGGGCCCTTCATCTCAAGCACCGCTCCGCTGGGCCCTTCATCTCAAGCACCGCTCCACTGGGCCCCGCCATCTGAAGCACCGCTCCGCTCCGCTGGGCCCGCCATTTCAAGCACCGCTCCGCCCCGCCATCTCAAGCACCGCTCCGCTGGGCCCCGCCATCTCAAGCACCGCTCCGCTGGGCCCCGTCATCTCAAGCACCGCTCCGCTGGGCCCTTCATCTCAAGCACCGCTCCGCTGGGCCCTTCATCTCAAGCACCGCTCCGCTGGGCCCTTCATCTCAAGCACCGCTCCGCTGGGCCCTTCATCTCAAGCACCACTCCGCTGGGCCCTTCATCTCAAGCACCGCTCCGCTGGGCCCTTCATCTCAAGCACCGCTCCGCTGGGCCCCGCCGTCTCAAGCACCGCTCCGCTGGGCCCCGCCATCTCAAGCACCGCTCCGCTGGGCCCCGCCATCTCAAGCACCGCTCCGCTGGGCCCCGCCATCTCAAGCACCGCTCCGCTGGGCCCTTCATCTCAAGCACCGCTCCGCTGGGCCCTTCATCTCAAGCACCGCTCCGCTGGGCCCTTCATCTCAAGCACCGCTCCGCTGGGCCCTTCATCTCAAGCACCGCTCCGCTGGGCCCTTCATCTCAAGCACCGCTCCGCTGGGCCCTTCATCTCAAGCACCGCTGGCCCATTGACAGTACCGGTTCTGTGTCGAGCAGGGCTTCAGGAAGCACTCGGGGCACCATGCCTCCTCCAATAACAGTGGAGTCGGTAATCCATCTGATGGACTGTGGCTTTGCACTCCCCAGGATGGGACAGTGGGCATGGAGGCCCCTCGTGGATCTGGCGTCGGGGACTCATGTGGCTGAGGTGCCCCCCCTTCCCTTCCCCCTGAGGTGCCTGTAGTTTTATCATCTGATGCCCCTGCAGTGTTCTCTCCAATGGTATCTGGTCTCCTGTGTGGGCTTTGCCCATGTGTTTGTGCACATTGGCCCACGGACTATGGAACTTTGACGGAATGTGCAGGACTTTTTGCCTATGGATATCTTGTTGACTATGTTCACTCCTTATTTTTGTATCTTTTATATGGCATATTTGCTATTTCTTCAATGGAGCTATTTATACATATATTTTATAGATAATTTAAATTGTGTCTTTGCATTATTCCGGGGGGTTTGTGTGGTGTCACTCTGACTTGTTGCTCAGCATTGGGGTGTAGGTATTTGTGGTGGGGGGGTGGGTGTATGGCGCATGTGTGTGCCCGTAAGCTTTTCTCCCCCCCCCCTCCTGTGTCGTAGGTGCAGTACTCACCGTTGTCGTCTGCGCCGGCGTTCGTACTCCTGGTAGATGAGCAGGTAGACAATAGCTGGTAGGATGTGTAATTCGGGCTCCATGCTGTCCTCCGTCCTCGTGGAGTGTGTATAGGTGAGCGTTTTCCCGTTCGTAGTCTGTTTCCGCCGTGTTTTTATCGGCAGGGCTCCCGCCCCGGAAAAGGTGGCGGATTGGTGAGTTGTGATAGGGTGGGCGGTACATTGTCTGCCGCCTGCCTGTTGGCGGTGACCGCCGCGCTGTTTGTCGGTCCCGCCGTGGCGGTCGGAGTGTTAATGTGGCGGCCTGTGTTGGCAGTTCCCGCCAGGGTTAGAATACCATTTTTTTGACCGCCGGCCTGTTTTCAGGTTGGCCGCCGCTTTATCACCGACCGCCAGGGTCAGAATGACCCCCTATGTCTGTGATTAGGATTTCTTTTCTCTTCAATATGTTGATGTCTGCTCACGACCAAATGGGCTTTTCCGTATAGTTTATTATTTTTAATCTTGGCCGCCACAGAGAGGTACAATGTGTAACCGGCAAGTCCTTCTTTCACTTTGTTAAACTGACACATGGGTGTTTTAAAAGTAAGGGAGAAAAAAAAACAGCTGGTCAACTGTGAACAAGGCACTGGGAATGCCAAAACGCGTTAAGTGTTTTCGATCCAGTGGCTATAATTGGTGGCTGGAGTTACGGAATCAATCCTTTTTGCACACTACTGGAGTGTGCGGTGTCTCTCTTGGACACTTATCGGGACTAGAAGTACTGTTTGTAACAATACACATGGGCTACCTCAACCCCCCCCACACACACACAAAAAAACATAACAATGTCTGATAGCAGTCATTTTTGATGGCTTCTTTTATTTACTCATGGAATTAATTCTCAAACAGCCAACACGTGTTTTTCTTAAGGGTTAATGTGGTTCAGAAAGCCAACAGGCACTACTTTTGGTTCGTGCTTGCAAGTAGAGGGATAGCTTTTTGGCATTGCTAGAGATATTTGATAGAAAATTCAGGACATCCATGAGTTCTAGACTACAGGAAAAGTTTAAATATTTCATAATAAAACGTTGGTCCTTGTACAACAAACCATGCAGCTACAGAATTGTAGCATTTATTGAGTCCAACACAATATTACAAAACCTTCACTTAGACCATGATACTTATAACCTGAAGTTATTTCACTACCTTGAGGACTCGTACATTTTATCAACCCAATAACCATTATTTTTTTTTACACGCGGTGGAAAGCAGAGCTATAGCAGAATGGCAACGTTTGAGGCTTTGTATAGATAGTTGGGCTTTCATGGGTTTGAAAAAGAAGTGAAGGTCAAAAGTTTTTTTTTTTTATCAATACGTTTTTTTTAACCTTTTTAATCACCTATACATGTGCTTAGTCAAATATTAAGGTTTATATATAGTTTTGAGTATTTAAACTAGGGTTTCAAGGTACACGAGATCCTAAATTATTGCTTCTCATGAGCATATAATGTAACTATAAACATGCAATGAAAAGCAACAGCTTTTCAAATAGTGTCGTCACTGAAGCAGATGCTTCCAATTAACAATTAGTGCAGTATATAAAGACCTAGCAAAGTTATCCTTTTAGGAAAAATTATAACGTAAGGCAGTCAGAAGCAATGCGGTAAGCGGGAATGAATGCTGTTTTTTAAACAAGAGCTTATCCTTTGGTGATTCGACTGGTAGTGCATAGTAGCATTTGTAAACAGGGATAGCCCTAAATAAATTAATTAATGTTTTGGGCACTTTGTAGCTGAATAATTGCAAGCAGTACTGGACACACCTAGCGCACATATAAAGTGTGCAGAGCTTATTAATATGACCTTATTTCTTTTGGTAGAATCTTGAACGCAGTGTATGGTTGTAAATTAACGATCCCCTGGAGCCCAGCCTTCAAATATATTACTTTTTAATGGGGGAAGGGAGCTGTGCAGCCCCCTTCCCCAGGCCAATTTCAGCCCCGGGGACCCCATCTCCAGGGCCCAGCCTTCATTTAATAGGGAAGGGTGGACAAGGGGCCCCTCTCCCGGCCCGATTTCAGCCCGGGAACCCCATCCCCTGGGGCTCAGCCATGTCTTCTGGGTGCCTCCCAGGGCACCCAGTGTGCAATGGGTCGGCGGAGGGAACCTCAAGGCCCCCGCCATCCTAGACAGCTTCCCACCTCCTGCGGGACCGGCACTGCTATTGCATACAAGGAGCTGCTAAACAGGCAGGTCCCTGTGTGGAACAGCAATCATTTCATCTATTTCCCTGCCCACATCTCTGCAGGCAGGGAAAGAGTTGCAACCTCCGCTTCCAGCGGGAGGGAGCACTTTGACAGCTCTCACTTGCTGGAACCGGAATCTTTGCTTTTGTTTGGTGGTAGCTGTCAGCTCCCATTAAGCAAAAGCAAACAGCTATGTCACGGGGATGGGGCACCCAAGACATAGCAGGAGCCGGCCCTGGGGATGACACTCCCCAGGGCCAAGTATGGCTCCACGAGGAGGGGCACGCGGTCCCCTTGCAATGTTTAATTTAGCCCTGGGGAGGTGGTGGCCCCCAGGGCCAGAGGTCTGCGATGGTCCCCCGTCATTATTTTCAGCCCCCCGGTGAAGTGGGCATGGGCCCCCACGCATTAATTGCATGTTTAGTCCTGGGGAGGTGGTGTCCCCGGGGATGCGGGTGGCCACGCAGCCCCGCCCCCCCATATATTAAACATGATTTGCACCGGGGAGGTGGCAGTCCCCGGGGTTACCATGAGCTCTAAGAGGAGGCCCCAATGCACCTCTCTCTTTTTTTTTAACCCCCCCCCCCTACCCTCCAAAGCCCACGGGACCTGGCCCACCCGGGGGCAAAGAAAAGGAAAAACGCTGGAGACTGTTTTTTTTGTTTGTTTTTTTCTGAGATTTTTTTAAAAAAGTGCTTTTTTGCCCTGGCGGAGTCCCTGAGCTCAGAGTGACCCTACCCTGGCCCCTTTTCTTTTTTTCATCTTTATTTGTGGGACTCGGTTAAAGGCAGAGTCCAAAACGGCTGCCAACACTGCCTTGTTGAAGCCAATCAGATATCTGCATGGGGACACTTGGATCCACGGAGAATCCACATCCCTATATTTTTTTAACTCTAATATCTCAAACACTACTTAACGGATTTATACAAAATCACAAAAAGCACGCTTTCTGGACCAAGAGCTAGCTTTCTGCCAAATTTGTTGTAATGCCGTCCAGCGGTTCGGGCTATATTTGTGTACAAAACACGTATGAGAAATGGCTGAGGAAAACAGGTTTTGCCCCCCCCCTTTTTTCTCACCCCCCGCTTGATGGATCTCCACAAAACATTCAAGACAGCAGCTGAACTGACTGAAGTATATAGTTTGAAAATTTCGTGAAGGTTCATCAAGCGCCATCAAAGTTATTGACAAAACAGAGAACACTCTTCCTATGAAAACTAAGTCCTAACTATTACTACCTGCCAGTAGGTAATTAATTGCATTTGTAACTGTGTTAAATGGTTTTACAAACAAAATAATTAACTGATACACTACAGCACTCCTCTTCTCCAAAGTTCTACACTCACATTCCTAAATAAAATTTCACCACACCCAATTTAGGTAAATTATCTAAATGTATATAAAATATAAAGTAGACACTGTTTTTGTACTTTTCCAAACCTTGAACAGTACCCCTGTTTGTTGGTAAAACCTGTTCGATAACTCTAATGCTTCTACATCTGGAACTCTTCCTAAAAGAGATTGAACATAACCTAGTAGCTAATTTCCAGGATAACTGGATTACCCCTAAATACTTATTACTAAGCCATTCTTGAAACATTTTCAAAACCAAATCTACATCATCACAAAGTGATTGATACTTTGGTTTCGGACACCTTTTCAATCTTATACATTTCATCGCCCTACAAACTAAAGGACTCCTTCCAATTGAAACTTCCTGAATCAAAGAGTGACCTGCCACCATGGCTTAACAGTAATAAAAAGTTATGTAGGAAAGACCTTTATTAAAAAGTTCCACAAAAAAATAGCCACCTTTGTTTCATCAGCTTCTATGCGATCCAAGCCCCTTGCCACGCACCAATGTAACCATACCGCCTAAGCACTCCTATATCTCTTCTTAGTTCCTGGGGCCCACAACTCATTGTGCAAACCTGAAGCTGACTACCAAAGGTTGTGAGTCTTCCTGATTCCCTGAAATTTCCCAAACTAGAAGGTTAAGCAAACCCAATAGAATTAATGGATGCTCTTTCTCTTCTGCTCCTCTTAATAAACCCCTCTTGGACCTGACCAAATAGGGCCTCTCCACTGCCATTTCCAAAGCTGTCAGAAACTATGCATGTGTCTTCCAAAAAGGTCTCCCTAACACTATCTGATAAGTCTGTCTCCTGTACTGTAACAAAACTCTCTGAATCATCGAAAGAGGGAACAGATATGCTTTCAACCTCTGTCCAATCATGCATAAAAGCATCTATCACCACTCCACTTGGATCTTGTCTCCAACTGAAATCATTTTTTAACTGGAAAGTTAATCTGGACGTAAAAAGATCCCTCTCTAATGGGCCTAATAATCTCTAAATGTTCTTGGAATTATTGTCCTCTAACTTCTAGTCTCTGCAGGGATGTGGAATTCCTATCGCCCGACACATCCTGTTTGGGGTCAAGGGCAACAAGTTTTTATGTTTACTTTGTCCTTGGGACATGTAGGCCCAACCCTCTGCAGCACAAACCCCTTTGGCTGCCTGTTTACAGAGAGTAGAACTCTCTGCAGTTGAGGTAATGTGTTTCCAAAAGATAATGCTGTTCGAACTTGTATTTATGGTTCATTATTTGAAAGCCTTCATTATTAGGGTGAGTGCTGCAAATAAATGTTTTAAGGTCACACTTCACTACTGACGTTGGTTCCAGGACAAAAAAAAAAAAACGTGTATACACATGTTTGAAAAGTTTAGGCTATGAGGCTATGTATAATGCTCCCAGAATGCTCTCTGATTAGATGCAAATGAAGTGTCATTTAGTAAAATGTGTTGATGCATGCTAGTATTTCCCAAAAATATTTCTAATGGAAAATCAGTGTAACCATTTTCAACACGAATATGGGAAGCATGAAAATAAACAAACACTGACAAAGCCAACTGATCTGACACATTTTTATAAGTCTTTTAGTATCATCAATGCGTGTCTTGTTTGGACATGGCTTTTGTAACACTTTATTGTTGTGGGAGCTACCAGGCCCTCAACATTGTAACAAACACTGGCAAAAAAAAAAAAAAAAATGTTTTGGAACTCTAAAAGCACACGTTGCCACAAGTGGCATAACAAAGGCCCCGCAGCCGCCCTCCAGGGGGCCCCTTCAGCACAGCACCTGCCCTGAGTGAGTCTGGAGAGGGGGCTCCTCCATGTTCTTTGCAAAGGGGCACCCTCCAGTTTCGTTACGTCACTGATTGCCACTGTAGTTCCTGACACTGAACAAAACTACTTTGTGTGCCAATATGCTCCTTGTGGAAGAGCAGAATGCGATCACTCACAGTAAAGCCAGCCGAAAGAGAGAGAAATAGAAGTTTAATAAAAACAAAATGTCTTTGTTAACACCAGACCTAATTAGGGACCAAGACCCACATGTAGGTAGCTTTTTCCATGTCGCAAACAGCGACTTTCGCTGTTTGCGACGTGCAAAAAGCACATAGCGATGCACAAACCCAGTTTTGCGATTCAGTGACCTGGTTACCTAATCGCAGAACGGGTTTGCGACTTGCAATTAGGAAGGGGTGTTCCCTTCCTAATTGCGACTCGCAGTGCAATGTAGGATTGTTTTGTGACCGCGAACGCGGGCGCAAACCAATCGCAGTTTGCACCCATTTCAAATGGGTGCTAACACTTTCCCATTGTGAATGTCACTGTAAAAAAATTTTCAGAGAACGTTGCATTTTTCGTTTTTGTAATGCATCTCATTTTCCTTTAAGGAAGCAGTCACAGAAATGGTGGTCTGCTGTCTCCAGCAGGCCACCATCCCTGTGAGGGCCACTATTCGCAAGGGGGTCGCAAATTGCGACCCACCTCATGATTATTCACTAGGTGGGCATTTGCGAAGCCCTTGCGAATCACAGATGGTGTCAGGGACACCATCCTACATTCGGATTTGCGACTCGCAAATTGCGACCCGCTCTGACTCGCAATTTGCGGGTCGCAAATCTGAACCTACCTACACGTGGCCCCAAATCCTTAAAGAAAGTCACAAAAGTGCACCCATGGTATATGTCGTACCCCTATAAAATATTTGTTAACTGTATTTTAGCATGTGTAAATACGCATGTGTAGATTTGCTCATGTGAAAATCTATTGAGCATTTGCAAGTTCATTTTCCCTCCGGCCACTTTCTTCCCAACCCTGGAAGAAGTTCTAATTCTGCCATTGTCAGGAGTAAATGTCCAACCTTTCTTATTATGAGAAAATATTAGAGAGAAGCTGGTGAAAATCTTTAAAACATGCAGGTTAGTAGGTTTGCAGACTCAAAGGCATTCCAGCCCTGGAACTATTGCTTACTGCTTCCTCCAGCCCCAGTATGCAGATCTGCAGAAAGGTGGCAAAATAAGGAAATTGCTACAGTAGGGATTGAAACTGCAAGTATTCAAGCCCTACTATGGTTAGTAGCCCTGACATAATCAGAGAGGCTATTATCAGAGCTCTAACATAATGAGATTGCTGCCATAATTTGTCGCCACACTACATGGCACCAAAGGGACAAGTAGATCTTTTTACAGGACAAGTAGATTTGAGAAGCAACCTGTCCCCTGGACAAGTAGATATTTTAATAAATTCCACACCCCTGGTCTCTGAAATCTACTTGATTCCTTGAATTAGAGTCTGTAACCAGATTGCGTTCTCCTTGAAAATACTCCACTTTCAAACCAATTGTGTGTTCCAAAAAAGAGTTCTACATTTCCTTTGCTAAGACTGCCAATTTCTTTGATCGGCTCCCACATAGCTTGTTGATTTAAGTCACTGCTGTTTTATTGTCCATTTCCAACAACACCGATATTCCTGCAGCTGTTTGAATCTGCTAAGGGCAAATAATGCTGCCATCATCTCTAGACAATCAATATGTTCCTTTCTCTCCAACATACTCCAAACTACACCTGTCTCTTGACTTGAATAAATTGCTCCCCATCCTACCATACTGACATCTGTCTCCAGAACGAAGTCTGTTTTTGTACAAAAAAAAAATCACACACCCATGCTCCCAAATTCTCCACCCACCACTTCAACTCCTTCTTTGCTTCCACCTTTACTGGTATTCTGTACCCATACCATAAGCCTCTTATTAAAGTAGTTCTCTTTAGTGTCTGCAAAGGACTGTATTGAAATGCACCCTGGAATACTGCTTGAATTAAGATGAAAGACAAATCACCCGTGCCTAATGGCCCAGATTTAGAACCTCTTTCCTGAAAACTTTCCTTATCTCTTCTCTTATTTTCTTTATTTTCCTCACTGGTAACTGCAACTGGCACTTTAATGTATCCCCAACAAAACCCAAAGCTTGGAATGAACAACGACTCCTCCATATTCACTATGAATCCCAGTGTTTCCAGAAGATTCCTTACCAGAGTCAAAAGCTTCTTCAATTCTTTCCCACACTAATTCGTTATCAAAATGTGGTCCAGATAAACGATCATTCTTACACCCCTCTCCCTTACATAATCCACTACAAGCCGCAAAACGTTCATAAACCAACAAGGGGCCAACAACCAACAAATGGGTAGATATTGAAACTAGTACAACTCACTTCTGCTTCTGAAGTGCAATAATGCCTGGCTCACAGGATGAATAAGGATTTTGAAATATGCATCCATGAGATCCAATTTCACCATCCAATAGCCGTCCAACAACATGTCTCTTAAAAGATTAATACTCTCTATCTTGAAATGTCTGTACATTACAAACTGATTTAATTCTCCCAAATGTATCACAGGTCTCCACCCTTTGTCCTTTTTCTCTACCAAAAAAAAGGGTACTGACAAAACCTCCTGTGTCTTGTTACTTTCACATTCACGTTTATAGCTAACATTGCCTCTCTTCTCCTGTCCCAATATCCTCCAAATTCTTTTGAAAGCTTAACTCTCTCAGTTCCTTACTCTGATAAGTCTCCATGCTCAGTTGATATAACCAAATGGTCATCTTTGATCTCTTACCACTGTTCTACAAACAATCCTAGCCTTCCACCAATTCTTTCTTGGATAGAGCCAAAATTTGTCCTCCTACTCGCTTTGATTTGTGGATGAACTCTGGCCTTGACCTGTAGCTCTTGAAGATCTAGATTTGCCACCTATCCCGCTTTGAGGATAGAAAACTGTGGTCTGTTCATATTATCCTCCACCGTGGTAACCACCTTGGTTCCCTGAGTAATGAGTCTTATAATATCCTCGCCTAGGAGGTTGCCCTCTCCTCCCGGACCGTCCATAAAAACTGTTCCTGAGAACACCTTCTTTATAGAACACTGTGCCCTTTCAAGGCTTGTAAATTGTCTGTACCTATTTGCCAATGTTATTAACTATCCCTTCCCCAAACAAGAGACCTTTCGCTTCCTCAGTGGACTCTTTGGTGCCAAAATCCCCCAACTTTGGATTAATACGCATCAGGATAGTTTTATTCCTTTCAGCTAGCAAACCAGCATTGACATTACCTAGAAAACATATAGCCCTTGGCACCATTCTTGAAGCAAATGGATACTCACATCCATCCCTTTTACGTATGCCTCTCCTCTACTAAATCAAAAATCCTTGGCTGCAGACCAAGGATGCCCAAAACCTTCTCCTGAAAGGACTTAAGAGATTTCTCCAACCCTTTCCTAGGTGTTTTACCCTTTGTAAATAATTAAGTGATCATCTTTGGATCGATATTGCATGTCATGGTAACTTTCATCTGTAATGAAGCGCGACTATTCTGCCCTCATAACATACCTCTCCTCTTTTTCTAACGACCTTCTCAGCCATAATTCAATGTAATCTGTCATGTGCCCAACTGGCCATCACTCTTTGCTTTTAGGGTGCTTTCACTCCCTAGTATCAAATCATTTTTTATCCTTTGGGTTCAACACTATACTTTTTCTTCTTTCCTTTTTCCTTAAAGTTTCATTATCTTCCTCATCCAACCCATCCTTATAATCCAAATCCAATATGTACTCGTCAATATCCTGACAACCATCTGACTGGTCAAACTTGTAAAGTTTGCCTTCCTCAAACACAGTGCTTGACTGCCCATCATGTATGTCGCTCTGGACAGCCACTCTTTTTGAGCTGCTGGACCTCCTTTCTCAAAACCACTCATTAAGTGTTTCATCATCTTTACACAATTTCCTCCTGGATCCCTGCATCATCTTCTCCCTCTCAGATTGAGCAATGTACCTCCTCATCCTGACTCCTTCCAGACCTTTTATTATTCAATACTTCCTTTACTGTCTCCTTAACTGCAAAATGCAATTCTTGTGAGACAATTTTTCCTAACAGACCATTCTGCAACAGCTGCACAGACTCCTGCATCAACATATAGTTTCTCTTATTCTTAAAAGTATTATTTCTGTACTTTTACTAATAAAACTCTCTTCAAATCTAAATTTAAATGTATGTTTTCTCTTCCTTTAATAATTTTTCACCACCAAATGTCCGCTGCTCACTTGATTGCTTTGACTCAGGACTGCCAAACCGCAGACACTGAGCGTCATTATGGATAATAATAGCTGATCTAGATGCGCGAGCTGTGCCCCAGGACCTAACTCAGGAATTTCAAGTAAAGACCAATAGCTTTAAAAACAAGCGCAGGCGCTAAGCTTTCCCAGCACGCCTAGAAATGCCTACACAATGTGCCACACTAATCCTAGATAGTGTTGCATCGCGGGAACCATACTAGATGTTCCCATGTGATTGGTAGCGTTGTCAGCACTCAAGATGAAAGCCTCTGCGAGCTTTTGAGTGACTCACTGCCGATCAACCAACAAGTACGTATTCTTTCAAGGGCTGTGGCTTGCAGCAAATGGAGTAGGATGCAAGCTTGTGAGCTCCGGCGTGCCTAGCCCCGTCCTGCTCATCCTTTCTACCCTCAACACAACACTGCCAGGAGCCCGGACTCCTGACAACCTGCAGAAACCACCAGCAGGGATAACGGAGATGGATGTGGGAAAATTTAGACTCTGGAGCCGAGTGAAACGACTGGCACACAGAACACAATATGGTGGCTATGCCAAGCAGGGCCCAGCAGACCTGGTGACGGATGAGCTGCCCCGCTTTGGGCTGGGGGGGGCAGACTGGCCTTGGCCCCTCTGGAGGCCTGGGGGAGAACATCTCACACCCCTGTTAACCAGTCTAAGGTGACGTGAGGCATCAACCTGTGGCCCAGGAGTGGTACAGCACCTGGACCGCAATGAGGGTGAGGGCTGCACAGAGTGAGGGAGGCCTGGCCACGGGCTGGGAGCACTAACCCCCAAGAGAAGAGGTTACCCGCTGGAGAAGATGGGGGCCCTGACTGCAGTTGGCAGAGGGCATCTGGGTGCCCTCACCTGGCAGGGGCATGGTTTCCCCCCTGCCCACAAGCAACATAATGACACCAGCAGCCATGGTGGGCCAATGGGCCGCGGCCAGCGGTAGGGAACCTGCCAATGCCTCCCCAGAGGCAAACGACACTGATCCCCGAAGAGCAACTCCTCTCCGCACTCGCCGCCAACCAACCCACCCTCACCACCGACCCCAACGACGCAGCCCTCAGCCTCACAAACTGGATCTCCAACTGCGCAGACAACCTTGCTCCCCTCAAACGCACGCATCGACAGACCAACACCAAAAAACCTCTCTGGTTCTCTGACACCCTCAAAGAATCAAAGAAAACTTGTCGCACCCTCGAGAAGGCCTGGCG
This sequence comes from Pleurodeles waltl, assembly GCF_031143425.1. NCBI lineage: Eukaryota > Metazoa > Chordata > Amphibia > Caudata > Salamandridae > Pleurodeles > Pleurodeles waltl. The sequence continues at coordinate 582,555,014 of NC_090438.1, read as the reverse complement.
CAAGGATTACACCGCTGACAACATGACCGCCCTCAAGAACGCTACCCGCGAACACCACCACCTGATCCGCGCTGCCAAAAGGAACTTTTTCACCGACAGACTGGACAAAAACAGCCACAACAGCAGAGAACTTTTCAGCATCGTCAAGGAGTTCTCCAACCCCAACGCCATCACGCCCTCACAGGATTTGTGCGAATCCCTCGCCACCTTCTTCCACGCAAGATCAGCGACCTCCACGACAGCTTCGGACACCAGACCCAACCTAACATCACCGAACCCGCACCCCCGGCCTTCACCCTCAACAACTGGACCCACATCAACACTGAAGAAACCAAATCCATCATGAACTCTATCCACTCCGGCGCCCCTTCGGACCCCTGCCCTCACTTCATCTTTAATAAAGCCGACAACATCATCGCCCCGCACCTCCAGGCCGTCATCAACTCTTCTTTTTCTTCTGCTACCTTCCCCGAATGCTGGAAACACGCCGAAGTCAACGCCCTCCTAAAGAAACCTACGGCTGACCCGAGCGACCTGAAAAACTTCCGCCCCATCTCTCTCCTGCCTTTCCCAGCCAAGGTAATAGAGAAGACCGTCAACAAACAGCTGACCACCTTCCTGGAAAACAACAACCTGCTCGACCCTTCACAAACCGGATTCCGAACCAACCACAGCACGGAAACCGCCCTCATCTCAGTCACAGACGACATCAGAACCCTGATGGACAACGGTGAAACAGTCGCCCTCATCCTCCTCGACCTCTCGGCGGCCTTCGACACCGTCTGTCACCGCACCCTAATCACCCGCCTCCGCTCCACCGGGATCCAAGGCCAGGCCCTGGACTGGATCGCCTCCTTCCTCTCAAACCGTTCCCAAAGAGTTTACCTCCCACCGTTTCGCTCCGACCCCACCGAGATCATCTGCGGCGTACCTCACGGCTCATTGCTCAGCCCGACACTCTTCAATGTCTACATGAGCCCCCTCGCCAACATCATACGCAAGCACGACATCATCATCACCTCCTACGCCGACGACACCCAACTTATACTCTCCCTCACCAAGGACCCCGCCAGCGCCAAGACCAACCTACAAGAGGGTATGAAGGACGTCGCAGATTGGATGAGGCTCAGCCGCCTAAAGCTGAACTCTGACAAAACGGAAGTCCTCATCCTCGGCAACACCCCGTCTGCCTGGGACGACTCCTGGTGGCCCACGGCCCTCGGCACCGCACCGACCCCCACAGACCACGCCCGCAACCTCGGCTTCATCTTGGACCCCCTTCTCACCATGACCAAGCAAGTCAACGCCGTGTCCTCCGCCTGCTTCCTCACCCTCCGCATGCTCCGCAAGATCTTCCGCTGGATCCCCACCGACACTAGAAAAACCGTGACCCACGCCCTTGTCACGAGCTGCCTGGACTACGGCAACACCCTCTACGCTGGGACCACCACCAAACTCCAAAATCGCCTGCAACGCATTAAAAACGCCTCGGCCCGCCTCATCCTCGACGTACCCCGCAACAGCCACATCTCCGCACACCTGAGACACCTGCATTGGCTCCCAGTCAGCAAAAGGATCACCTTTCGACTTCTCACCCACGCACACAAAGCCCTCCACAACAAGGGACCGGAATACCTCAACCGACGCCTCAGCTTATTCGTCCCCACCCGCCTCCTCCATTCCTCTGGCCTCGCGCTCGCTGCCGTCCCTCGCATCCGCCTCTCCACGGCGGGTGGGAGGTCTTTCTCCTTCCTGGCAGCCAAGACCTGGAACTCCCTCCCCACCAGCCTCAGGACCACCCAGGACCACTCCGCATTCCGGAGACTCCTAAAAACCTGAATTTTCGAGCAGCAGTAACCCCCCCCCTTTCCCCTAACGCCTTGAGACCCGCACGGGAGAGTAGCGCGCTTTATAAATGTTAATGATTTGATTTGATTTGACACTGCCCATCGCCGGGTGCCTGGAGCATGATGGGCCATCCCATCACACACTTGGGAAGGCATGGGATGTGATCTCGCCCAGCGGCGGCTTGAGCCGGGTGGGGGCTTGGTCTCCCCTCCGCCCACCAATGACATACAAGTCGGCGTGGTTTGTGGCTGCCGCTGCGTTGCGGTCCACAACAGAAGTGAGGGCCGCCTGCCGGGGACAGCCACGCCAGAGAGGGAAGGCCACTTTCTGCAGGCCCAGACAGTGGTCGGCAATGAGGGAGCTGGGGGCTTGCAATGGACAGGGGCTTGCTTTTCCCTCCACCTTCTAACGGTACACAAGACGACTGCAGCAGCGGTGGGCCCACAGGCCGCAGCAGGGAGCCCACCACTGCCCTTCCTACAATAACCTTCGCACGGAGCCTGACCACCCCGCCCCAGTTCTGACAGGACACAGAGTTCACCCTCACTGCCGCAAGCGGCCTATAAGGACAAGAGGGGCGGGTGACTGGCGGCCTCAAGGGAGCGCTGGGTGTTTTCTTTATACAGGTTCATACTGGATGGGGGCTTACCGGGTCCCCCTTTGGAGCCACCACGCAGCCTCCCGGGCCCTATCTTGTCCTGCTGCATCAGGAAAAACACACCATTTAGTGACCACCTGAGTCTCACTGGAGCCATAGAGGCCTGAAGATGCAAGCTCATGGTGGCCCACTGGACAAAGTATTCCCTAACTGATCTTGCCAGTGAGCTTTGCGATTACTGGGGCTGGCAGCGAGACTGGTACACTACCAAAGGGTTTGGTTTGGATGAGTTAATTACCTTGAGCAACAATCTTACTGTACCCCCTTGCACAGTGACATCTTCTTGATTGCCAGATGTTTCATACCTACCCCATCCCCAGTGGCTCCTGGAGGCCCGCTACAACTCTTGACCGGCTGGGGGGTAGGAGACCCTAACGACTACACAGAGAAACTATATTTGGCTCCTGGAGGATAGTAAGAGCATTTTGTACACTGCCAAACATTTCCTTGAATCCCTCACCTGCCCCTGCCATTCTTCTGACTCTTTTTAGCTCGGCACTTGAACCACCATGAGTAAGAATACCCGAAAACATACACACAACCTAGGAGAGGTGGCACAATCTGATTATTTCAACACCCTGCAAAGAGACACAATCCACTGAGACCCTGGGAGACCTACATTGACCCCCATACTACAGGACATATTGCAAGCCATCACGGCCTCCTGCAAAGCTTTAGAAACCCAAATAGACACCCTCAGCTTCTATCTAGGGCTCTTGAGAGGCGACCAGAGACGCCTTGCTGAACGGGCCACAGCCACTAAGAGAGAACTAGCTGACATGCCCCCTCTGCATTGGTCGCCACCAACGAGCCGCTCTCCACCATGGAATTGAATCTGAAAATGCTTGAAGCCAGGGAAGAAGATGACGAAAACAGATCATGGCATAACATTCGAATCGTGGGGTTCCCCGAGCGACTCGAGGGCAAAAACATGGTGTCATACATGGAAAACTGTCTTCGTACAGAAGTAGCCCTGGAAGGCCTCTCAACATTCTTTGTATTAGAGTGAGCCCAAAGGGAACCCTCATGGCCTTTATCCCGGGACCACCAACCCCCATCGAGGCTGGTAGTGACTCGCCTCCTATATTACAAAGACCGCAACCACATCACGATGCAAGGAAGACTGCAGAGGACCCTCACCATAGAGGCAGCAAAGTCCAGATTTTTCCTGACTTCTCCTGAGAATTGCAGCACCAATGCACAGTTTTTGGGGAAGCGAAGAAAAAACTCTGAGAACATCCGTACTTGATGCAATTCCTCACCTGTCTGAAAGTGATAACCATGAAAGTACCTGCTTTTTCCAAACTCCACATGAGGTATGGTCTTGGATAGATCTCCAGCAGAGAGCTGGAACTAGCGGAGAACCACGAGCTGGAGAGACGAGTCGCCGACCTTACTCCCATAGACAATGAACCTCAAGGGGGACCTACACACCGAAGGTGGCAGAGACTCAGCAGGAAAGGCAGAAGGTGGTGGAGGAAGTGGCCTCATTAAGCAGATCTAGTGCTGGTCTACCTACTCTGCTGCAGTACATGGAAGGAGAAGACACTGACTCAGACCACAGATCTTATAACTCAGATGCATTGAGTGTCATTCTGCCAGAGGTGACTCCTGAGACTGCAGATGAATTAATCTAAGTGCATGCAACTAATGTGTGTGGGGGGCCGAAAGTGGAAAGTGGGAGCTGGGACCACTTGGTTGTCCCCAAAGTGCTACTAACTATCATGCCTTGAAGCTCCTCCACCTCTTAATGTTTCTTCTGAATCCATATGTCGGACGGACACTTGGATGACTGGCTGTGGGTTAAACTGAACCACACTCCCCCCAAAAAACTACTCTAAGTGACAAGCTTTGATTGACCTTTTGGATGGGAGAGGTTCCCCTTCTTGTCCTGGGGAGAGGGAGATGGGGGGGTTATTGTTTTCTTTGAATGTTATTACTCTTCTTATCAGGGACACTCTGAGTCGGAAGCCACTAGAAAGTCCATTTACCACATGAACCAGCATAGCCTCAGGACAATCCGACCACTGCAGTGGAGAACTGAAATACTAGGATTCCCTGCTCTCTGATCATTTCAACCACTACAGACTATAAACTGATATCCTGGAATGTACCAGCATTCATACTATGTCCAAGCGCTACAAAGTATTCTATTAAGAGTGGCGGGCGTCCACATCACCCTGTTGCAGGAGACACACTTAACGGCTAAGGAGGGTGATGCCCTTCAGCGCTGATAGAGGAGGCAGGTCTATTATACCTCCTTCTCTGTCTTTGCTAGAGGGGCATTGATCTGGATTGGAGAGGGGAGGGGATCCCTTCCAACGTATTAACTTTATCACTGTCCCTGAGGGCTGATACTTGGCAATCGCTGCTAAACTTGATGGGAGGGATACTAACATTGTAAATGTATATGGGCCTAATGCCGACCAAAGTGTTTTTCTGAGGAAATTATCAGCCCAGCTTGCCCCTTTCCTAACCCAGGCTACTATAGTTGGTGAGGACTTCAATTGTGATGCTGACCCCACCCTCGATCATTCACAAACCGCCACTACGGACTCTCCCACTCATCGCACAGAGTGTACATTTGTGGACTGGCAGCAGAGTTGGGAACTAGTCAATGACTGGCGGTTCACAAATCCTGATCCCGGGATTGCTCATATTTTCCTCCATGCATGAGTTATACATGTGCCTCAACACATTTCTATTTTCCACTGATGTATACACCCTGCTCCGTGATATGGAATACCTCACTGGTACCTGTACCATCTCGGATCACAACCCAGTGTTAGTACACCTGCAATGGAACAGACCACAGTCTAAGATTCCCACCTGGATGCTGAAGGGCGTGGCGCTGGAAGGCCCGTTATTTAAGGAAACTATTAGGGGGAAGATGGGGACCTTCTTTTGCAGATAATGTAGGAACCACCTCCACCCCCCAAGTGGAGTGGGACACTTTCACGTCTGTGATCCCAGGTTAATGACTGGCAGAGTCAATAGGTATTAGGTGCACCATGCTCCAAGAGCTCAGTGATGTTATAGAAGTTGAATGAAAACACCCTGATCACCTGGAATTACAGACCGGACTAATTGAGGCCAAAGAGAGTGTGGCGACTCACACTGAGGGACTATTGCCTTTTGACTATAGGGCTTACATGGAAAAAAACACGCAAAGCGTGACCGGTCTTGGCGCCTCTTAGCTTGGTTAATCAATCCTACTAGACAGGGCACGTCGATAGTGGAACTCCTATCTCATACAGGAGATGTTCTTTATTCCCAAACTGATATAAATCACTGCTTCTTGCAGTATTATCGAGAGTTATGCACAAGTAGGACCCAATGCAATGACATAGCATTATAGCGAGCCCTGGCATCAGTTCCCCCTTCACCGACTTACAACCTGGGAGGCTTACGGCCTAAATGCGGACATCACCCTACATGAAATTCTCAGGGCAATGTAATGAGGCAAAACTCTGGGCTTGGATGGATTCCCAGCAGAATTCTATGCTACCTACTCATCAGAGCTCGCCCCGTTTATAGGGCTACCAAGAACTCTGGGGGCCTTTCACAGACACCAGAGAAGCACTGGTCGCACCGCAATTAAAACCTGGGCGACAAGCTAAAGGATTTCAAAGCCTACCGGCCACTCTCAATGTTTAATATCAACTATGGAATACTGTGCAAAGTCCTGGGCAATAGGTCACTCCCACATATGACACGGATAATACACCGTGACCAAACAGGCTTTATCCCAGCCCAAAACACAGCCATTAATGTGAGGAGATTACTGTTACTCCTGGATGCCTCCACGTACGCCAAGGAGAATGCAGCCATCCTAGCTGTAGACACAGAGAAGGCGTTTGACAGCCTAGAGTGTGACTACCTCTATGGCGGGATGTTACGCATGGGGAATGGGAGTGACTTTATAGATTGGATGCGTCTACTATATACCAACCCCACAGCCCGAGTCCACATGGGTCGGACCATCTTGGATAGCTGCACAGTGGAACGAGGAACGCAACAGGGCTGCCCTCTATCACCCGTCCTCTTCGCGACAGATATGGAACCCCTGGGCATGTATGGCTTGCTCGGGGCACATTACAGAGGCATCTATGTGGGCATCATTACTCAGAGGATAGCACTGTATGCAGACGACACTGCTCTTCCTCGGTGACACCAGGGATGATCTGTCTGGGGCTAGAGCATTACTGGTGGGATTTGGTGCTTTATCTGGCCTTAAAGTCAACTGCCAGAAGACCTGCCTCTCCCCCACCAGTGAGGATAACCAGGCCCCGGACAGCCTTATTTGGGAGGCCCACTGCCTCTCCTATTTAGGGGTGAAAGTTTACCATAACCAATCAGACAATTTTGAGGGGAACCTGGGGCTTGCAATTAGGAAACTAAAGTCCCATTTGGATTTTTAGAGGGCCCTCCCATATTGGTAGCAGGGTGGAGATAGCTATACTGAAGATGGTGGTACTGCCTTGGATCTTATACCTCTGTGGTGAGCTCCCCCCTGGATACCCAAATCGTTCTTCACAGAAGTTAACACTTTATTAGGACCTTTTATTTGGGGCCAGGACCGCAGACGGGTGGCCCTCACCACACTGCAATGTCCGACCTCTCAGGTAGAACTGGTGGTTCCAGATTTTGAATCGTACTATCTGGTGGCCAAACTCCAGTGGTACGCCCAATGGATAGTGGGCAGACAATACCCAGACAAGGAAATGGGCCCATTTGTCCGACCCCTGGGTGACCTTGTAACAACGCAGTTACAAATCCGCAGCACTCCAGAAGCTGGCTCAAAAGAGTTTTTGGTCATTTGGGAAATGTTGGGCTGGTGGCCTTCGGGAGTGGTCGCTTGCCGGGATCGACAAGGTGGGACAATTGTTCGGTGAATTAGCCCTCCTTCTTTTCAATGATTTTGGAGCAGATTTGACCTTCCCCTGGGTCATTTCCTCCTCCGTGGCTCGGTAACAGAGGCCCTATGCAGTCACTGGAAACTGGGAGTCATGAAGACTCAGGCCCGGGTCTGTTGTCACTATATAGCACTCTCAGCCAGCACTTACAAGGTGATTACATGCCTATATAGATCACTGCAAACAGACACCCTACATCCACTCAATGCCTTGCCGGCCCAATGGGGAGAGGATTTGGGAATCCCCATGGCTGAAAAGGCTTGGGACATCAAACTAGAATGACTCCCTAAGATTTACCGAAATGCATGCTTTAAACTAATTATTTTTTATATCTTACCCAGGGCCTACCTTACCCCAGACAAAACTAAAGAATATTTTGTGGTAGCTAACGCCTCCTGTCCTAGATGCGGGGAGGTAGGTGCCAACTTTCTCCACATGACTTGGGCCTGCCCTCATTTAAGCACCTACTGGAAGGGAGTCACCCCAACACTAACAGAACTATTCGACAGAGAAGTACCCAGCACCCCAGGTCTTTGTCTGCTCCACTGGTTCCTGCACACTTCTAAAAATAGAGTAACCAGTAAATTCCAAGACTTAGTGTTGACACTGGCCAAATGGGAACTTCCTTGCCCCTGGAAAGACCCAAGGGGCCCATGCCTCTTGATGTGGTGCATGGAATTGGAGAAATGGGTGGGCTGCAAGGGGCCCTACTGGTGTGCGAGGCGTGCAGGGGAATTGGGAAGTTAGAAAACGTGCATGGGAAGCCTTAGTTGACAATTTGCATCATCCAGCCTTACATTCACATCAGGTTCACCTGTGGCCCCACCTCCTGAGGCACCCACGCCACCGCCTCCTACCTAAATCTAACCCAATTGCTACCCCCCTCCCCATCATAGTACCCCATACATGCCAGCTCATTGCCCAGCCTCCACTGAAGGTGGCCTGCACAATGATTTTCTTCACCAGGTCCTGCACCTATAATTCATTACCACTGATCCAAGACTGTGATATTCTGACTCAGAGGGAGGAAGGGGTGGATAGGGGAGCAAAGTAAGGGAATTTTCTGACATTAAGGGGGTCATTCCGAGTTTGGCGGGCGGCGGATGCCGCCCGCCAAACTTCCCCCGTCGAAAGACCGCTCCGCGGTCAAAAGACCGCAGGGGCCATTTCGACTTTCCCGCTGGGCCGGCGGGCGACCGCCAAAAGAGCGCCCGCCGGCCCAGCGGGAAAGGCCCTGCAACATTGAAGCCGGCTCCGAATGGAGCCGGCGGTGTTGCAGGGGTGCGACGGGTGCAGTTGCACCCGTCGCGATTTTCACTGTCTGCAAAGCAGACAGTGAAAATCCTGCTGGGGCCCTGTTAGGGGGCCCCTGCACTGCCCATGCCACTGGCATGGGCAGTGCAGGGGCCCCCAGGGGCCCCACAACACCCATTCCCGCCATCCTGTTTCCGGCGGTGAAAACTGCCAGAAACAGGCTGGCGGGAAGGGGGTCGGAATCCCCATGGCGGCGCTGCAAGCAGCGCCGCCATGGAGGATTCTCCCAGCCGGGGGAAATCCGGCGGGAAACCGCCGGACCCGGCTGGGCGACCGCGGCTTTACAGCCGCGGTCGGAATAGCAAAGGAAGCACCGCCAGCCTGTTGGCGGTGCTTCCGTGGTCGTCGACCACCAGGGTCAGATTGACCCCCTATGACTTTTCAATGCATATTTCCCCTTTTTTCGCGGTTTAATGCTTTTGTTAATGCTTGATAACCAATAAAATCTATTTACAAAAAAGTATGTATTTTTTCAAATTTACCTCAAACACGAAATCCCTTGCAAAACTTTAGGCAAATTAAAGAATACATCAATTATGCTACTGTGTTTGTCTAAAACTATGCCTAACGTATACTACACCTATCAAACCCCTTAAACCCATAAATTGGGTTTCTACATACAACAAAACATATAATCTATAAATCCTGCCCAAATAAAACAACCTTATATAAAACAAATAAGCACTGTTGAACAATATTTATCTGCTCAGAAGTAGCAAACGAAAGAGGAAGAACGTGGAGGACAGGGAGATTTATATGGACTAGGGAGTTCTGTTTTACTGTATGTAGGTTGCATTCTATTTCGTGGAACCTTTAATGGTTTGCTGCTCAGATAAAGTGAATAAAATGTTTATGCATAATGCTAGCCTCCTATCTGGCCATAAAATTGATGTAATTCAGGAACTCTTTCAGTCTTGGTTGGCTTTGTTGGGTCAGAAATGTGCTGGATCGACTGTCCAAAGAAGGGTCTGGTGGCAAATTCTCCTGTTCACGAAATATCAAAATATTACTTTCACAGTGTTACAGGAGCTGGGAGAAAGGAGGTGTTACACCAGTTATCTCCCAAACTGAGAACGGTCACAGTCTTAATGTACATCAGCCAATGATCTTAAATGCTTGGGGTTTTAGGAAAGTATAAGTCCTTCCTGTAAAGTTCCAGTTCGTCTGTCGTCCATGTGGAATCAAAAATAAATGGGCCTCAATTTGAAAACCCAATAACTGGTTTCAATGGTAGATCCAGTCTCAATGGGAGTAGCGGTGTACTTTTGGGGAGCCACTGTAAAGATAACATAACATTATTTTCAGTGGCCCCAAGAACATCCATATTACAATGCCCCCATAATTCTGAACCATAAAGGGTCACACTGTTTGCCCTCTCTACATTTCGAGGGTGGGGATACTGGATGAAATTTAGAATGCCTGGCAGACCTGGTTATAGCAGAGGTTCTATGATTCAACATAGTGGTGCTCTGCGAGGCTTGCTAACTTTAATACTAAGTGTCAGACAGTCTGACTGTCTCTCCTAAAAAGTATCACCCAATATTGATTTTATGCTACGGTTCTTGTGGGGGTTTGAGTTACATACATTTCGTTTTTTGGGGCATTGATTTCTAATCCATGAGTGGTTCAGAATAAAGCAAACTTCTCTAGCAAGATGCTGTGCCATCTTTGTGGTTTTGAAATCAAGAGTATCACCCACAAACAGGAAGTTAGGTATTTTACCAGCAACCAAAGAAGGTGAATCATTCTTGCAGTTAGTTAAATAAATCAATGAAAGTATTTAGAAGCATTTGCAACGCAATAGGTCTCACATTTGCTTGAGTTAGAGCTGTTGTCACTGTAAATTCATAACTGGACTTTTCTTGCCACATAAAGAGGTTAACCCTGCCTCATAATATCGTCTTTTCCTGCCATATAATTCCAGTGGTCTTGCATATAACTAAAGCACTTCAATTTACTTTCTTCCTCTATCTGCAGCAAAAATGAAAATGTTGCCATTTAGCATCCTAATATAAATCTGCCATGCTAATTCCAATAGAATACCACTTCCACCACCCCGGCATCAGAGTTGCTGACTGGCTAACACAGTTCCCCAAAACAAGACAGCCACAGAGAAGAAATAAACTAGAAGGGTCACCCAAACATATCCAGAGTGTTCAAACAGTTATAGTGTAATAAGGATGTTAAATTAGCCTGAATTATTGTCATAATTGTAATAAGGAGAGATTATTAAAAAAATATACAATTATTACTAGAACCTTTATCAGAACTAAACTCTTGGCATTAGACTGTAATGCTCAAAACAGCCCATACATAACACCATAACAAAAATATCATTTGTAAGAAACATGGTTGTGTAACAATATTGTTAGCCCTCAGAGGGCATTATCCCATGAAAAACAACAGGAGAAAACAATGCAGTGCAGCCATATACTTAGCCCCTAGAGGGTGTTTTTAGGGCTAGCAGGCCTATTGCAATGATATCACAAACAAGGCCTTTAAAACAAAACTTCTTCTAACTATAAAATAACATTCCTAGCCAGGACATTTCTTAAAATACATTGATTGGTGTAGGGGTTATTATTTTGGGGTCCCCACCAACAGTGTGGGGACCCAGAGATGACGTAGACAGAAAGAGCACATTGTGGTCAATGTTTTAAAGGTGGTCCCATGGTCACCACAAGCTGAGTTTTGAGCAAAAATGTTTTATAAAAGTAATGCCCTCCAAAGCATTACAGGGCACGTTTACATGCCACAAACATTTTAATATGTTGATATGACTGTGAAGCTTAGAACAGCCCCTAGAGGACACCACAGTGAAAATAGCATTTGTAAGAAACAAGGTCATGTAACTATATAGCTAGCTCGTAGAGGGCATAAGCACACACAAAGAAAATGGCAATAAATAATGCAGAGTTACCATATATGTAGCCCCTAGAGAGCATAATTCATTATATATTTTCAGATGTAGCTGGCCTACAGCAATGATATCACAAACCAGACCCTTACAACACCAGCTATTCCCAGCTGAAAACAAATGTTCCGGGCAAGAGATGGCTTAAAAGGACACTGAATGGTCGAAGGGGTTATTATTTTGGGGTCCCCACTAACCTAGTAAGGGGACCCAAAGATGACCAAGACAGAAAGATCACACCATGCTGAACGTTTTGGTGGTTGTCCCATTGTCCCAAGACCACCACAGGCTGCGTTATGGGCAAAAATGTTGTGAAAAAGAATACTTGCACAGGGTCGAATGGGGCGAATTTTCCAGAGTGCAGTGAATATTATAGTATCGGTTCTCCCGATGTGCCGGGAGAGCTGTTTTCACTTTGAGGATTTCTGTTTTATGTAAATCATTTACCAATTTCAACTGTTTTTAGGGGAGAGGCACAAGAAATTACTCTGATTAGGTAACTGTGAACAGTGTGACCAGCACTCAAAATACCGCCAATCGAGTTCACACTGTCATGCCTGCTCGCGTTGTGAGCACCATGGCCGCCATGCAGCACGATGGGGAGAGACAAAAAAATATATATTTGCCCGTGCTGAAGTATATCGGCAATCAAGCAATAATCCATGTCACCGGGGTGGTCTGTAAGGCAGAAATAAAACCACCCCAAGGTGGGACAAACATAAAGCAATTACCAATGACATCAAGGGATTTTTGAAAGGCAAGCCTACAAACTAATGAAAGTGATGGGCGTGAGGTGGGTGTGGTTAAAAGCCCACAATACTTACAACAGGTCAAAGTGCTTGCGTGCTCAACCTAAAAAGGAGGAAAAGAGTAGGCGCCAAGAAAAAACCTTCTCGTACTCCTTTGCTAATTCCAATTCTCTCAGTGAGTTTCCCATTTGGTCCCCATTGCTGCAAGAAATTATCTGTATGCAAGCGGATAAATATAACTAATAGATCAGATGGGACTCCTAACCCCATTAGCACTTCCCAGACCTTCCCCTCTTGGGACCATATGAAAGGCAGCCTTTAACTCAACAAAGGCTAATCTGATCAATATCCACCTACTTGACTTCCATCTAATCATATGAAAGCAGAAGACCTGTTCTTGATCTAAACCCCACTTGAAAATGACTGAAAATTTTATTCTCAAACCTTCAGGCTATCAGTTTGTTAAGGATTTGTTTGCATAATATTTTCTGGATATTATCTATTAAACCAATGTGGTGATAGTTGCCAGGTACATTATGGCAGCTCTTCTTATACATTGTGATTATCTAGTCTAATCTCTGAGATTTATAAAGTGTATTGCTGCACTACAGGGTTCCTAGCACTGAACCTCAGGTTGAAAATGCCATTAACTGCCATTATTCTATAATAAACGTTTTCAGCGATTTCCTAAAGTTAGATTCTGAATTAATTCTCCTATCTCCATAACTTGCCATGTTTCGGGAACTGGAGCACTGGTTGTAAAAGCATTTGAAAGTGCATTGCTATATGGTCCCAATACAGAGGATTCTGAATGGTACAAAATAGCTAGGGTTTTTATCTAAACCCTTCCGTATTTTCTGGGTGCAACCAGGTAGATAAGTGTCAGTATCACTGAGTATTGCAGTGGCTTTTAACAGTGACATCAATGGCAGTTCCCTCAAAAGGCATGGAGGAACTCATTTTATTTAACGTGAGGGTACTACAAGGATTTTGGTGGAGGCATCGGTAGTATTTCCCAGAGGGGTGCTGTATAAAATGCCTTAAAGACTACCAGCCACTTAGGGGGCTGAATGTGGATCTCTACCTTCATAGACTTGCTATGGCCTCCATGGACAACGATGTCCCAAAAAGTTTTAATGTCTTTAGGTACAGGTCATAGTCACACTTAGCCTCCTGTATTCCACTTTTATCCCTGTTTGACAGTGTTAATGAGCTTTGTCACCTGCCAATCACTATTAAAGCACCCTTTTGCTCTAAATGCCCATTCAAGACCCTTTTTTAGATCCTTTAAGAAGAAATGTTTTAATTTGAGAAAAACATCATTATGAGTGTCAAGCAAACACGGAACTCTGTCTAGATTACGATACAAAAAGGAGCAGTGTACTGGAATTAGACTCATGAACATTGATTCTATGATGAGTGGACACTGTAATGCATCCCCCACTTTACGTTCCTCCTGTTGTTAGCAATAATTATTCACTGTCTACATTTTGAGATGAATCAGATAAGACAATAATCCTGGTTCCATTTAGATGGAAAGCCAAGGGGCATGATCACCCTCATACCTTGAAGGCAGAGACATTTCAACCATACCCAACACCCTCAATCTAGCAAAATATAATCAATGTTACATCGGTATGGAAAAAGAGTGGCCATTGCAAGCATGTAAGCTATGTGAAAGTATAATACCCACTGGTTGAAAATGAAACTAGTTATAAAAAAAAGACCTGGAGAGATATTTCCTAGATGGGTCAGTTAATTCTGGGATACCCCAATATGCATCCTCATCCTGTGCCAGGGCCCTAGTTAGTGCTGAGGTTCAAAGATCTCATTGAAGTCTTCCTCAGGGATGATGTATGTACTTTTGCTTTGTAAATTGAGACTATTGACAAGTATTTGCAACATGTGCGAGTCAACAGATTTGTTGTTGTTTCCGATATATAGATTAAGTGGGAGGAGCAGTTTTTCTTTACTCCCTGTGATCTTTGGGCCTAACATATCCAAAGAATTTGTAAGAATCTGTTTCATTGAGCAGTGGAGGGAGATTTTAACCCATATGCACAGTTCATGTAAGGCCTGGCATGCAGCTGAAATGAAAGGTGTTTTATGATAATTTTGCCTAATATAGTCCAACTTAATAAAGTAACATTCCTGGGTGAGCCAGATTCAGAGGGCCCTGTGGTTCCTATGCTGATTTCTCTAGGCATTATATCTACAGGCAACCCATTATTACTTTCTCTCTTAGGTTGTTGTGTTAAGGTGAGAGGAATACTCGATTTTACATTTCCATCGATCTTCTGAGTATGATATATATCTATTGTATCCAGTCAGGCCAATCTAGTAAAGTCAGAATCCCAATTACACATCTCAGTTTCCCTATTTGGACAGGAGATCATAGAGGCTAGATGTGATTCTGGGGGTCTGCACTGAATCAAAAAAAGGTGTTAGAGGATTTGTATAAGCAACCCAGAGCCACGAGTTAACTAGCTAATTTCTGTGGTTTTAGTATCAATTTAATGTAATCATAATCTGCAGGTGTAGAATAAAACATAGCCCTTAGAGTATCAGCGAGTACCACATAATAATATTGGTAAACTCCTCTAATCCAATGGATCTTCTTATTAACCAAGGAGTACTCATTCTCTCTGGCTAGCGGGGCAAGTTTGGGTAGATGAACCATGAACACAGTTTCAAGCTTGTTGTCATGCCAACCTATAGAATCACACGATAGATCAATTGACCCTGTGGTCAATGAGGAATTATTGTGTTAGTAACACCCCTTTACCTATTACAAACAGTTAGGAGCGCACCTGCCTGACATCCCAGCAATTAATCTGCCCCATTGCATCATGGTAGATGTAGTATCTTCAAAAAACGAACTCCATTAATTTTTAAATATTTCACCTTTAAGTAGGTACAGCCTTTACTGTGCATCTCTGGACACATGTGTTTCTGGGTTAGTCCCTTCTTCAGCAGAGAACATATTTGCGGGGTGCTGGGAATGCTGCCATAAATCACCCGGTTTCAGTACCTCTTCCCTGGCCTGCTGGTGCCTGCTCCAGAGCTCGTCAGCCCAATAGCTCAAGGGAGCCTTTAAAGTCACAAACAGTTAGGAGCGCACCTGCCTGACATCCCAGCAATTAATCTGCCCCATTGCATCATGGTAGATGTAGTATCTTCAAAAAACGAACTCCATTAATTTTTAAATATTTCACCTTTAAGTAGGTACAGCCTTTACTGTGCATCTCTGGACACATGTGTTTCTGGGTTAGTCCCTTCTTCAGCAGAGAACATATTTGCGGGGTGCTGGGAATGCTGCCATAAATCACCCGGTTTCAGTACCTCTTCCCTGGCCTGCTGGTGCCTGCTCCAGAGCTCGTCAGCCCAATAGCTCAAGGGAGCCTTTAAAGTCACAAACAGTTAGGAGCGCACCTGCCTGACATCCCAGCAATTAATCTGCCCCATTGCATCATGGTAGATGTAGTATCTTCAAAAAACGAACTCCATTAATTTTTAAATATTTCACCTTTAAGTAGGTACAGCCTTTACTGTGCATCTCTGGACACTTGTGTTTCTGGGTTAGTCCCTTCTTCAGCAGAGAACATATTTGCGGGGTGCTGGGAATGCTGCCATAAATCACCCGGTTTCAGTACCTCTTCCCTGGCCTGCTGGTGCCTGCTCCAGAGCTCGTCAGCCCAATAGCTCAAGGGAGCCTTTAAAGTCACAAACAGTTAGGAGCGCACCTGCCTGACATCCCAGCAATTAATCTGCCCCATTGCATCATGGTAGATGTAGTATCTTCAAAAAACGAACTCCATTAATTTTTAAATATTTCACCTTTAAGTAGGTACAGCCTTTACTGTGCATCTCTGGACACATGTGTTTCTGGGTTAGTCCCTTCTTCAGCAGAGAACATATTTGCGGGGTGCTGGGAATGCTGCCATAAATCACCCGGTTTCAGTACCTCTTCCCTGGCCTGCTCCAGAGCAGGCACCAGCATGCCAGGAAAGAGGTACTGAAACCGGGGGATTTATGGCAGCATTCCCAGCACCCCGCAAATATGTTCTCACCTGAAGAAGGGACTAACCCAGAAACACATGTGTCCAGAGATGCACAGTAAAGGCTGTACCTACTTAAAGGTGAAATATTTAAAAATTAATGGAGTTCGTTTTTTGAAGATACTACATCTACCATGATGCAATGGGGCAGATTAATTGCTGGGATGTCAGGCAGGTGCGCTCCTAACTGTTTGTGACTTTAAAGGCTCCCTTGAGCTACTGGGCTGACGAGCTCTGGAGCAGGCACCAGCATGCCAGGAAAGAGGTACTGAAACCGGGGGATTTATGGCAGCATTCCCAGCACCCCGCAAATATGTTCTCTGCTGAAGAAGGGACTAACCCAGAAACACATGTGTCCAGAGATGCACAGTAAAGGCTGTACCTACTTAAAGGTGAAATATTTAAAAATTAATGGAGTTCGTTTTTTGAAGATACTACATCTACCATGATGCAATGGGGCAGATTAATTGCTGGGATGTCAGGCAGGTGCGCTCCTAACTGTTTGTGACTTTAAAGGCTCCCTTGAGCTACTGGGCTGACGAGCTCTGGAGCAGGCACCAGCATGCCAGGAAAGAGGTACTGAAACCGGGGGATTTATGGCAGCATTCCCAGCACCCCGCAAATATGTTCTCTGCTGAAGAAGGGACTAACCCAGAAACACATGTGTCCAGAGATGCACAGTAAAGGCTGTACCTACTTAAAGGTGAAATATTTAAAAATTAATGGAGTTCGTTTTTTGAAGATACTACATCTACCATGATGCAATGGGGCAGATTAATTGCTGGGATGTCAGGCAGGTGCGCTCCTAACTGTTTGTGACTTTAAAGGCTCCCTTGAGCTACTGGGCTGACGAGCTCTGGAGCAGGCACCAGCATGCCAGGAAAGAGGTACTGAAACCGGGGGATTTATGGCAGCATTCCCAGCACCCCGCAAATATGTTCTCTGCTGAAGAAGGGACTAACCCAGAAACACATGTGTCCAGAGATGCACAGTAAAGGCTGTACCTACTTAAAGGTGAAATATTTAAAAATTAATGGAGTTCGTTTTTTGAAGATACTACATCTACCATGATGCAATGGGGCAGATTAATTGCTGGGATGTCAGGCAGGTGCGCTCCTAACTGTTTGTGACTTTAAAGGCTCCCTTGAGCTACTGGGCTGACGAGCTCTGGAGCAGGCACCAGCATGCCAGGAAAGAGGTACTGAAACCGGGGGATTTATGGCAGCATTCCCAGCACCCCGCAAATATGTTCTCTGCTGAAGAAGGGACTAACCCAGAAACACATGTGTCCAGAGATGCACAGTAAAGGCTGTACCTACTTAAAGGTGAAATATTTAAAAATTAATGGAGTTCGTTTTTTGAAGATACTACATCTACCATGATGCAATGGGGCAGATTAATTGCTGGGATGTCAGGCAGGTGCGCTCCTAACTGTTTGTGACTTTAAAGGCTCCCTTGAGCTACTGGGCTGACGAGCTCTGGAGCAGGCACCAGCATGCCAGGAAAGAGGTACTGAAACCGGGGGATTTATGGCAGCATTCCCAGCACCCCGCAAATATGTTCTCTGCTGAAGAAGGGACTAACCCAGAAACACATGTGTCCAGAGATGCACAGTAAAGGCTGTACCTACTTAAAGGTGAAATATTTAAAAATTAATGGAGTTCGTTTTTTGAAGATACTACATCTACCATGATGCAATGGGGCAGATTAATTGCTGGGATGTCAGGCAGGTGCGCTCCTAACTGTTTGTGACTTTAAAGGCTCCCTTGAGCTACTGGGCTGACGAGCTCTGGAGCAGGCACCAGCATGCCAGGAAAGAGGTACTGAAACCGGGGGATTTATGGCAGCATTCCCAGCACCCCGCAAATATGTTCTCTGCTGAAGAAGGGACTAACCCAGAAACACATGTGTCCAGAGATGCACAGTAAAGGCTGTACCTACTTAAAGGTGAAATATTTAAAAATTAATGGAGTTCGTTTTTTGAAGATACTACATCTACCATGATGCAATGGGGCAGATTAATTGCTGGGATGTCAGGCAGGTGCGCTCCTAACTGTTTGTGACTTTAAAGGCTCCCTTGAGCTACTGGGCTGACGAGCTCTGGAGCAGGCACCAGCATGCCAGGAAAGAGGTACTGAAACCGGGGGATTTATGGCAGCATTCCCAGCACCCCGCAAATATGTTCTCTGCTGAAGAAGGGACTAACCCAGAAACACATGTGTCCAGAGATGCACAGTAAAGGCTGTACCTACTTAAAGGTGAAATATTTAAAAATTAATGGAGTTCGTTTTTTGAAGATACTACATCTACCATGATGCAATGGGGCAGATTAATTGCTGGGATGTCAGGCAGGTGCGCTCCTAACTGTTTGTGACTTTAAAGGCTCCCTTGAGCTACTGGGCTGACGAGCTCTGGAGCAGGCACCAGCATGCCAGGAAAGAGGTACTGAAACCGGGGGATTTATGGCAGCATTCCCAGCACCCCGCAAATATGTTCTCTGCTGAAGAAGGGACTAACCCAGAAACACATGTGTCCAGAGATGCACAGTAAAGGCTGTACCTACTTAAAGGTGAAATATTTAAAAATTAATGGAGTTCGTTTTTTGAAGATACTACATCTACCATGATGCAATGGGGCAGATTAATTGCTGGGATGTCAGGCAGGTGCGCTCCTAACTGTTTGTGACTTTAAAGGCTCCCTTGAGCTACTGGGCTGACGAGCTCTGGAGCAGGCACCAGCATGCCAGGAAAGAGGTACTGAAACCGGGGGATTTATGGCAGCATTCCCAGCACCCCGCAAATATGTTCTCTGCTGAAGAAGGGACTAACCCAGAAACACATGTGTCCAGAGATGCACAGTAAAGGCTGTACCTACTTAAAGGTGAAATATTTAAAAATTAATGGAGTTCGTTTTTTGAAGATACTACATCTACCATGATGCAATGGGGCAGATTAATTGCTGGGATGTCAGGCAGGTGCGCTCCTAACTGTTTGTGACTTTAAAGGCTCCCTTGAGCTACTGGGCTGACGAGCTCTGGAGCAGGCACCAGCATGCCAGGAAAGAGGTACTGAAACCGGGGGATTTATGGCAGCATTCCCAGCACCCCGCAAATATGTTCTCTGCTGAAGAAGGGACTAACCCAGAAACACATGTGTCCAGAGATGCACAGTAAAGGCTGTACCTACTTAAAGGTGAAATATTTAAAAATTAATGGAGTTCGTTTTTTGAAGATACTACATCTACCATGATGCAATGGGGCAGATTAATTGCTGGGATGTCAGGCAGGTGCGCTCCTAACTGTTTGTGACTTTAAAGGCTCCCTTGAGCTACTGGGCTGACGAGCTCTGGAGCAGGCACCAGCATGCCAGGAAAGAGGTACTGAAACCGGGGGATTTATGGCAGCATTCCCAGCACCCCGCAAATATGTTCTCTGCTGAAGAAGGGACTAACCCAGAAACACATGTGTCCAGAGGTGCACAGTAAAGGCTGTACCTACTTAAAGGTGAAATATTTAAAAATTAATGGAGTTCGTTTTTTGAAGATACTACATCTACCATGATGCAATGGGGCAGATTAATTGCTGGGATGTCAGGCAGGTGCGCTCCTAACTGTTTGCCCCTTTACCTATTAGTTGTAATCAAAAGGTTTGAGTTCCCTACGATGTGTAATGAATAATGCTTTTTTATGATGGGCGTGTCCCTCTTTCATTGGACAATATCATCCTCATGGGTATTTCTCAGACCAAATTGATGTTGTCTATATTCTTGTTTTTTGATACTCCCAAAGGGTTTATGATTGATTTGAGGAGCTCACCGGACTCCTCTCTCCTAGTAAATGAGTTAATTGTTGCTGGACCTTGGTTCTCTGCCTCTCTTTGACGTTTACATATAGCAATTGCTCTCACATTATAATTACTCATTTCTGAAGTCTTCTTGAAATGTTTGGGGAATCATAGACGTGAGTGTTCTGACCATATCTTTTAGCTCAGGTATTTCATTTTGTAAACAAATTATCAAATAAAGTTTTTTTTTTATTTGTTACAGGCTTTGATTAGATTTTCTCACTCTTGTTAGTACTAACTCTCCCCATCTTAATGAGTTCAATAGTTATTAGGGGAGTGAAGCTATTGCTACAAATTACTTAGGGCTTGTGGGGAAAACATGAGGCTACATAAGTCATCGATGACCAATTATTAACATTTTCTATCAATTCAATCTCTTGAGATATGATAGTTGAACTCTAAATCACTTTTTGCGCTCCTTTTTTTCAAATAACTTTGCAATTTTTGCTGTCTTTTTCAGATGTTTTTACATAGAAGGTGTTCCCAGTATTTAATATTGATTCTACCTCCTCGATTAAGACGTCTATCTCCTGTGGAGCAACTGTCAGGTAACTGTTTGGCAGACCTTTTTGGGTTTGCCATCCCATTTGAATTCTCCACTGCCTTTTTTATCCCTCACAATGTATGAGTCCACTGTGTATAACTATCACTTTTGATACTTACGGGTAATTTGCTTTAAAATTTCATGTGATCTGTTAGTAAAATCGTGCACGTTACTGCTGGACTAGTGAGTTGCAAACAGTTTGAACAGCTTGCGTGCTCTGTTCCATAGTATTGGTATAAATGGTACGATCTCTGCAACTTTAGAATGTTTTCGAAAAAGGCCAGATTCACTGTCATATCACAAATAATCAATCATTGTCAATTGTTTTTGTGCAAATTGAACAAGGATAGTATTAAAACAATCACAATTTTCCAAATTTTAATAAAGGATAATGGAATCACTTTTTTTTTTCTATTTACTTTTTTGACAGGGTACTTAGTGACTCCATTATGGGATTCAAAATGTAACGCATCTGCTTTACCACTGCAGCTGTGTCTCAACGCTGCTACATAGCTGCAAAGTGTTCAGCTTGCTTGTGTGTGATTTTCATGCTTTCCATGTGCTTATGTGTGACATTTCAATGTCTCAAGAATAACATTTTAAGTGACAGGTACTCATGCGCATAAGACAGTTTTGTTTGTGACGAGCAATTATTTTCAGAAATAACTATATTTTTTGTCCTTCATTTGTTCTTAAGCATTAGGAAATTCTAAACCTGAACCCATTCACTCATCCTTCTCTCTGTGCATCATATCCCTCCCCTATAGCTTCAATTCGCTTTTGACTGTCTCCCCCTCCATATGTACCTCTCTGCTTCTCTACATCATCTTTCTTTCGATTCCAGAATTCCTTCCTTCTCTTCTATTTTCTCTCCTGCTTCCTCCCTCCTCCACACTTACTCTTTTCATCTCTCTTTTTGTCTCTTTACATAATCCTTTTGCAAGATAGTGGCCTTAAAGGGCTATGACCACAGATGACTGTAGAGGAATACAGTAGTAATAAAGGTGATAGAAAGAAGTCTGAGGATCTGTTTTGTAGAGCTAGTGGACAGGAGCAAGAATATGAAAGGCGGTGCACCAGGCTCTGGGAAATACTTTGCAGGACCAGTAACACAGGGGATGGAGCAGTGTAAAGACTCGGGGCAGTGGCATAACTTAAGCGCCTATAATCTGCGCATGAGGGATCACAACCCTTCAAGAGGCCGTCACTCAGTCCAAAGTCACTGTATACCTGTGATGCCAGCACTATAAGTGGAATTTTCGGTGCGAATCCCCATGTCAGGCGAGGAGTTGCATTGGTTTGTGTCCTGCCACTGGCTAATGCTAAGTGACGGACAGAGGGTGGATCTCCACTGTAAAAACATACAGCAGTCACAATGAAAAACACAATGCTTTTATGTTAGTCAATAATAGCAATATTATCCAACAAAACTACGCCAGTGTTCATATGTAGAACTTTAACATTTTCCAGAGTAACTGGATTCTCAGGACCTGGCCTCAAAACAATACCAAGCTTACCAACATCACGCCATCCCATAATATTCCTTCACTTTTTTAGCTATTAATATTTTTTTTATTATTTTGCATCCCATGAACTCTAGTATGTCAATGAAATATCCAACCATGGAAGTTTCATAATCTTTTTTTGAATTACATCTGTTTTTGTTGGTTTCACATTTTTCCATAACTCAAAACATGTCACCTCTAAAAGAATGGTTATAGGGAACCCATAATCTGCCATCGCATTCAAGGAAACATCACCAATACTTACTGTCCTAAGGGTCCTTTGCACTTATCCTTTTGAACATCTACAGTTCATACTAAATTCACACACACATCCTGTTCAATGTATTCAGTGCTATGAACTCTCATATTCTTGGTACCCTTTCAAACTGAAAGTGTCCGACATTTATACACTTTACACATTTCTTACCAGTCGCTGGACATCCTGGCAAATTCCCACGAGTGCTTTAGGACCACACCTATAACATGCTTGTTTGCTCTAGGCGTAGCAGGCTTATCATTAACAGAACAGACAGACATTACAGAAGTTGTCTCATTATCAGCGAATACATTTGCAGAAACCGTTGCCCCTTCTATTTCCTAACCAGGTCAATAAGGTCTGATAATGGAGGATTTATGCAAGCACGTAATCTTTCTTGAATGTTTTAGAATGACAGAAGCGAACTCTTCCCTAATGTGGGTATCAATGTTATCCTGAAACCATAAGAAGCTGCAAGAATTCTTACTGCAGCAATCTATTCGTCTGCGGTCTCTAAAAAAATGTCTTTAACCATTACACTAGGTTCGTCAGTGTATTGTTTTTTCCATTTGTTTAACTGCCTGTTTGTACTGGTCCCAAGGTGCTAACTGCCCTGCAGGTGGTTCTGTGTCTGGCAGATAATCAAATATGTTTTGACCCGCATCTCTCAGTAGTCCAAATAACAAAGCTTTTTTAACTCTCAGGAGAAAACTCTTTACCATCTATGGCTATTAAGTAATTTTCCAACGCTCTGTGCCATTTCTTGCTGCCATTTCTTACACTTAACAATACGTTCTCCTGCACGTTGTAAGAATAACTGGTTGAGTAATATTTTATCCTGAGGCTATGCCAACTATGTTCAAGCAGCGTATTCCACAGGTTTTGTCTTAGGTATGGATCATTATTTGTTTTATGCTGACTTGCAGCAATTAAAGTGCCTTAACTGGGTAGCTTCTCGATATAACAGATGTAATTGAGAATAGAGAAGAACAACAACAAAAAACTGACCTCACTATATTTTTTCCAGGTTTCAAAATGTAGTAACTGCATGTACTACTTCTTGTCTTTTTTAATGTTAATATCAGTTAAAACTTGTTACAGCACTGTAAAGTACTGAGACTAACCCACAATAAAATACATGATTTATGTGTGACTCCACACCAAGAGCTTCAGGTGCACTGCGTTCCACAGAGGACTGCTGCTGGAATGCAGGGTAAGACTTATCAAGTGTCAGCGTTCTAGTCTTTCATGATGCGCGGAGAGTATGACTCATATGCCCTCAGCATTCTTGTCAATCAAGATGCATAGCGAAATATGTCATGTGCGTGTTAGTTAACCGCAAAACTGAGCTATGATTAGAATGTATAGCATGCGGAGAGGTGTGGACCCCAATCTAAAATTATTCACTTAACAGAGAAGTAAACCACCACCATCAGTGTCTTCTTCGCAAATTGTAATTTACCTTTGTTTTGAAATCCCAATCTGTTCACAAGTCAATTGTCAGCGCACTGTTGGGGCTATGCTAAATTCTATGTTTTAGGCTTGATTGTAGTTGAAAATCAAAATGGGGTTTTTGGGGGGTAGCCGACCTGGGGAGGTCTCCCCCCAGGATTATTGGAGGACTGGACCAGTCCACAACTGCTCAGGCTTTTTTTGGGCTGTGTCCAAGGCGTAGGGTATTCAGCGGCCATTTTAAGGTGAGGGCCACCATTTTGTCGAGGTGACACAGTGGTTGGCTGGCTGTCAGGGGTCAAGAAATTATTAGTGCTATATTAATATATTGCATTGTGGTAGTGGTGGTGTTAGCGCTGTGCTAATAGTTTGTCAGCATTGCCACTTGGTGAAATAAACATTTCCTGTTACCGTTACAATGGCTGAGAAGAAGGTGCATCAGGCCTTGCTGTTACTTGAAGAGGCGGGCAGAATGAATCTGCTTGCTCCGCCCGCGCTGCCTCAAGCATGACCGGCAAGGCAGGCTGCGGCGGGTGTAGCGACGGTGGTGTTCTCTTGCTTGCCGCCATGTCCTGGGACTGGCACTGATGTTCAGGTGAGTTCTAGGGGTCGCTCTTGTACCCAGCGAGCGACCTCTAGTGGTCGGGCCAGGCCGCTGGGATCATGGCACACGATGATAAGCCACATTGCGGCAATGCAGCGTGTCAGGTTGGTTTTGGAAGCTGTGGAGGGTGGTGTGGCTTTCGTAAACATGCCGCCCCTCCAAGCATTGAGGGAGGAACATGGGGGAAGGAAAGGGGTGGAGCTTCTCGCAACGCTCAGGTTGCGAAAGGCAGAGAAATGGGATGAGGAAGGGGTAGGAGTGGAGGAGGGAGGGGGCCAGGTCTTCTTGGGAGTCTGTTCCCGGCACAAAGGAAGCACAGAGACCTAAATGAAGGCTGTGAGGCAGCTTCTGTTGCTCCTTATGAGCCACAGACATTAAGGCTGCCTGAGAAGTCATTCAATTTGACTGGGGAGGAGGAAGCCGATGGGGAAAAGGAGCAACAATTCAAGGTTTCGTGGGAGGGAGTGGAACAGCATGGTCAGTGTTTTGACCTTGGCAAGGACATCAAGGGGGGGGCGGAGGAGGAGGCGGGGCCTGGGATGGTTGGGGCGGGGGGGGGGGGATGGGAGGGCAATAGCCAGGGCCTCACAGTTCAGAGGTTGGAAAACTCCCGGCATCAGCGTTAGTGGCGGCCCTTCTAGAGTGAAGTGAGGAGGAAGAGGATGGAGAGGGCGCATGGCGGCGTGAGCCCACTAGTAAGGTTTATGGAAGACGGGGCAGCTTGGGACAGGTGCCGGGGCGGTGCCAGGGATGGAGCAGAGGGCCTGGGGTGAGAGGTTGGGGATTTCCGTGAGTGGAGGATGTAGTGGGGGCGACCAAGGATGGGATGAGGAGGAGCAAGTAGCGGGGTGGGAGGGAGGGGAAGCCTCAGATAAGGACATGTGCAGCACACCAGACCTCTTTTCTTCTTTTCTGAAGCATACATTGACCGGCACATAGAGGAACTCAGGGGAGCTTGGGGTGGCTCAGAACACTCGAGAAGAGAAGGCAGGGCCCGAGCGGTCGGCTGGACCAACGAGGGAGTGGAGAGGGCAGCGGCGCTGAAACTCAGCTACCCTGGGGTGGTGCACTGGGATGGCAGGTCTCGTGCACCTGCCGGTGTCCCAGGGAGTCCAGCGAAAACAGGTATGGTGCAAGGTGATAGAGGAGGCTTGCATCGGCCCCTCGATGCCCATCGGCAGCCACCCAATACCTACACACAGAATGGAACAGCTATGTGGAAGAACAACCGGGTCATCGGCCTGGCTTTTCTTGAGTTGAATGGTCACACGGTGCTTGATTATGATGAGGAGACCTTGGAGGTAGGGGAGGTACAGGAGGTGTGTGAGTAACATGAGCGAGAGGAGGATTGGTGGCAGAGTGAAAATGGGTCTGGGCAAAAGGGGGAGCCGGTGAGAGGAGGGGGTTAGATTAAGCTGTTTATTGTGTATTACAGGTTTCAAGTGCACAGGGCATGGCGGTTTTCGAGGTGAGGCAAAACAGGATGAACTGGCAAGTCGTAAGAGTAGAGAGCGGCCGCCGACCTTAACGCAGGTAAGTGGATGCGGAAGCATAATACAATGGTATCAGTGGATGCCACGGATCTGGGTGGCAGTGATGCCTGCCTCTGGAATGCAGTATATATAACTGATACGAGTGTGGACCTGGATGTGGACATAGAGTCAGAGGTGAGCTCAGCTGCTACAAAAGGGGTAAAAGGGTAGGTGGCAGAGGGACTGGAAGCGTCTGGTGTGTACTGAGAAAAATATCCAGAGTGCTCAGTAGCCCTTCTTAAGTACATGGATGTGATTAGGAAGGCACAGTTGTACTATAGTGGATATGCCTGGGTGTAATATGACAAGAAGTTCCGGGCCCGTATGGCGGAAGACCCAGAAGTTCAATTGGGCGAGATAGAACGGATCTGTGGCAGCACACCATGGGTCTGGCAAAATTTGGGAAGACAGTATTTACGGCTAGTGGCCTTCATATTTCTGGTCAGCCCTTTCAGGAACGTCCCACCGGCAGCTGGGTGGGATCTACAAAAGGGCAATTTGGCAAGCTCAGTAGTGGACACGTCGGGCGTGCTGGGACTTCAACAAAGGCCCATGTAGAAGAGAATACTCCTGTTTCCGGCATGAGTTTCTCGAAGTCCAGACGACACTCACTGATCAACTGCTACAGGAGACAGGCATCTGGCAGGTCGGGGCAGTGGCAATCACCACAAGGGAGCGGGGGTCTCAGCAGATCAATACAAACATATCGGGGGGCAAGGCATGCATGGCATTGAGGGAAAGAGCTCCTACTCTAGTTAATCTGGAAACATTTGAATTCTGGTTACAGCAGTACGACAGACAGGACAACGCTACTTTACTAAGGGAGGATTTCATAGGGAGATTTCGACTGGGATACACAGGACCTGGGCAACGGTGGGCGAAGAATATGAAATCAGTTGGGGCACACAAACAGGTGGTACGGGAGAAACTACAGAAGGAGATTGCCGAAGGTCGCATAGCAGGCCCTTTTCTTGATTGGCCAATGCAGAGCTTGATGATTTCGCCCACTGGCGTAGTCCAAAAGAAAGAGGCAGGGCACTTTCGCTTGATTCAACATTTGTCATGGCCGGAGGGCTCTTTGGTAAATGACTTTATTCCTGAAGAACAAGTATTTGTTTCATATGCCTCAGTGGATGTGGAGTCTGCATTGGTGGAGCAGGTCGGACACAGGGCCTTGATGGGTAAGAGTGACATCAAGTTAGCTTTTCTTCTGCTGCCTGTATACCCTGATGACTTTGAGCTTTTGCGGATTCAGTTTGATGGCTGTTGTTATGTTGATAAAGTGCTGCCAATGGGCTGTTCCATTTTGGGTGTCCTGTTTGAATGCTTCAGCACATTCCTGCAATGGTTTTTTCAACAGAGCACAGGACATACAGGGATAACGCACTACCTAGATGACTTTATCTTAAGGAATCCTGCGTCATACAACGCCTTGATATGTTGGAGGCTTTTCATGATGTAATGAGGGAGTTGGGGGTGCCTTTGGCTCCCGAAAAGACAGTAGGGCCTGTCACATCATTGTCTGTTTTGGGAATTGAGGTTGATTCAATGAACATGGAGGCTCGCCTCCCGTTGGACAAGAAGGTTGCCATGGCCCAGTTGTTAGGTCACATGCTGGAGAAAGAAAAAGTCAGAGTGATTCTAGTGCTGTTGGGCCATTTGCGCTTTGCATGGAAAGTGGTCGGGGCAGGGAGGACCTTTTGTAGGCGGTGGTGATAGAAGATTTAAGAATGTGGATTATGTTTTTGGAAGAATTCAATGGAGTACCTTTGAGGTGATAGTAGGACGTGGAATGGGATGCCCAGCTTTTTTCAGATGCAGCAGGGGGATTGGGGTTTGGTATTTATTGGCAAGTTAGATGGTGCGCTGAGGAGTAGCCTCAGCAGTGGAAAGGTGGAGGCATAAGCATCGCCTTTTTTGAATTTTTTCCTTTGGTGGTAGCAGTGACCTTATGGGGAAGAGAGGTGGCATACAAAAAAAGTTATTTTTAAAGTAGACAATATGGCAGTAGTACATGTTTTCAACCGACAATCTGCAAGAGATGTTCAGGTGGCTTAATTGCTGCGCGCCTTTGTGTTGCTTTGTTTAAGGCATGATGTATTTAGAGCAAGGCATGTTCCTGGTGGGAGAGGTTCCTTAGTCTGGCCACAGATGCGGAACTCATGAAAGTGCAGATGCCTCAGGAGTTATGGATATTAGGAGACAAAGGATGCTCCAGCTGGTTTTGAATTCACTAGCACTCTCCACGCATCAGGCGTACTTGCAGGCCTGGAGGGAATTTGAGCAGAGCGGTGCTTGTAGGCGATGGAAACAGTGAGAGAGAGTCAAGGATGTAGTTCAGTTTAAACTAGAGCTCATTCGGAAGGGACAGTCCAGGGTTACCATATTGGACAAGCTCACTGAGATTGCATTTATGGGAAATCTTCGGCTGGGGAACTTGGAAACAGATGCTGGAAGGTTGGGTAAGGGAGGTCGGGACGAGAGGGACTGCCAGTAGACCAGTGGCGGTAGCAGTGCTGGGTTTTGATGTATGGCGAGTTGGTGCTATTGTGTACGATTATGGTATGGATGTTTTTTGGGGCCTTTTTGGTGTCTGAGCTCTCAGGTGTCCAGTGGCAACCAGGGATTCTGTGGAGGGATGTCTAATGTGGGGAGCATACTGTATGGATTCGACCTGGTGAGTCAAAAACGAGGTCAAACAGGGAAGAGGAACATTGTGCACTTTAACTCCTACCCAGACAGACGCATTTGCCCAGTAGTATGGGGGCGTGCGCTGCAAACAGGGGGTGGGACCTCCTAGTGAGCCAATCTTTTTACACAAAGACAAACGGCCTCTAGCAGCATTCCAATTGCTATCTGTCCTAAGGAAAGCGGCTCTATCATTGGGCTTTGCCCCGCGGAATTTGGTACTCACTCTTTTAGAATAGGCATAGCAACTTAGGCAGGCCAGGGTGGGACAGAGAACGCATTATGAAATTGGGAAGATAGAGGTCTGATGCGTTTAAAAGGTATGTGCGCACCGGGAAAGATATATGTTGATTGCTTGATTTAAGTGTTGTGCTTGTTTTCTTTCAGGTTCGGTAGCTGGTCCAACGAGTGAGGTTTTGGCGATTTGGCTGGTGGGCCATTCATTTATAAAATGGGGGTGTCTGAAAGCTCAACAGGGCATGCATAGATTCAATCTGGGGCTTGACTCCGCAGCATTCGCTTTACAGTGGTATGGAAAGGGGGGGTGAAGTAGCCAAAATTTTTACCATGTTTGAACAGAATGGCAGGGAGGGGCCAGTGTCCGGATGTCTGGTTAGTCCCCCCTGAGCGAGAATAATTTGGTTGAGGTGAAGGGGCTGCAAGTATTGAACAGCGATCCTAAAGAGATTCAGAGGCAATGGGTGGGTTGCCATGTAGTTTGGACAGCGTTCGTTCCGCGTACAGTGTGGAAGGGTGCAAGATGGCCGGGGGCGACTGAATGGACAAGGACAAAGATCAGCAAAGAGATGCAGAACTTTTGTAGGAAGGGGAGTGTTACATATTTGGAACAATCTGATCTGCAGCTGGCGGGTGCAGTTCTCTTTAGAGGGGATGGAGTTCACCTGTCCTTATGGGCACAGAACTTTATTTGTTGCATATCAAGGACACCTTGCGGGGGGCAGAAAAAGCCCATTAAGGGACTCTTTCTGGGTGGCAGAGGCAGGACCAGTTGGCATGGTTTGCACAGTTTTAGGCTTGAAAGCGGCAGCCTAGGTGGGAAAGGAGAGGGGAGACTAAACTTTGCATGGCCGAACCACGTTGTTAAATTGTTCGTCAGGAAGTTATAGTTGCAGAATAATAGCATCTTAAAAGGAGTTTTAAATAGCAATTGCATCGATAAAAGGAAGAGGACAGGAATGCAATACTGTATGTGGGGAAGGTAGTTTAGGGGTGGGCGGTGTGGTGTAGTTAAAGCATATGTATAGTGAGGTGGCTAGTTTGGGAGGCAAAGGCCAGGGTTTGTATTGCTAGGGGCCCCTGTCTTCAATAAAGCGGCCTTTTCCACACAGTACGGTGTCAGTCTTGGTTATGCTCCCATTTCCCCATTATATTTTTGTGAGCCTTTTAATGCAAAAATCATAGTAAGGTGTGTTTCTGCCACACTTGTTATCAATTCGTAACGTGTAGTAAATGAAGCAGAAGACAATTCCAGCAACTGAATGAATCTTGTTCAATTAGAAACCTTCCAACAGGCCCCATAACAAACACATGGCAAAACTTCATCATAGTAATCCCATCAACATTCCAGACCTCTAATTTACATCTAACTGGGGGGCATGGCCTACCTAGGCATAGAGACAGCTGCCTCACTCCAAATCTCCGGTGCTGCGGCACACAAGCCTATTATCATGACTCACCACTCCCTGGTGTCCTGACCCCTGCTACAGAGAAGGTCTGTGACCAGGGGTCCACTGTACTGTGAGGGCCAGCCCAGAAGATGACTGAGAAGGCCTCCTAATCATGAGCAGGCAAGCCACAGAGAGAGATGTGCCTGCCATCTTGTGGAGCTACGCTGAGCCCCAGAGGCCACGCGAGACAATGCAACAAGGCAAGGACGCAGTGAGGTTACCAAAAGCCTCAGGAGGGGGAGACTACCACAACATAAAAAGGAAACAGCAAGGGGCCGCCCACAAGGAAAAGGACAATGGCTCTGACGGAGAGTGGCTTGTGGCCTCCCCTGAGGAAGAAGGAGGCTGATTGAGACCAGGGGTGGGAGCTGGGGGAGCGGGAGGCACAGCAACGCGGGGAGCAAGAGGTACAGAGACAGGGGGAGCGTCTGGAACCACCACAACCGTGGGCGAATCACTGGTGCCCTGACTGCAGCACTCATTGGGACCGAAGGAGACTGCAGGCCACTGTACCGCCATGTGACTTTTAAGGCACATATTAGGAGTGCATGACCTGAGGTTATATACAGCTGTTGGGGGTGTCCTGGAAGAGACCGGACACTGATGGGAGGTGTCATACCACCACAGACCCCATGAAGGGAGTGGGAGCTCCGGCAGGCCTCACTAGGGGAGATAAGGGGGTCACCAAGGGTGCTCTCATGCCCGGAATAGAGTGCTGGGAAAGTCAGGTGCGGTGATCTTACAAAACAACGACTGGCGGTACCCATTGGTAGCGGCCCTCAATAGGATTCCCCTTGGAGGCATATAGTATTACAGCCCCACTAAAGAAGATGGAGAGATGGACTACCTACTGAGCCCTTTGGGGGCTGGAACGTACTATGGGAACATCAAAGGTAGGCCACAGAGGAGAAATTATGGTCTGGTCGAAGCCTGTCGGGCCCCTCCTGAAAAAAAAATGTAATCAATCAGAACAGGGGAGTCATGGACTGGAACCTAAAAGTACACACAGCAACTATTCTAGCAGCAATAAAGACACTAAAACGGCCCTGGAACTTAAAATCAATACAAAGGCACAAGAAGTAAACATCCTCAGGGATGACCATACAAAACTGGTGGATAGAGTGTCAAATGCGGAATTCACACTGGCACAGATTAGACCTACTGTAACGGAGACCACTACATGTATCAAAGCCCTGGAGAAGGAACTCACTAAGCTAGCAGAAAGGGCAGAGAATGCTGAGGGACGGTCCCTCTGCAATAATGTCAAGATTGTGAGGCTCTGTGACAAGGTTCCCAGTGCTGAACTCTTTTTGGAGGAGTGGCTCTCATTGGTGGTCCTAGAAGACAAAGTCTCTAGATGGTTCACAGTGGAACGAGCCTACAGGGTGCTAGTAAGACCACCGATCCTGGGTGCAACACCACATGCCATGATGGCTGGGCTGCTAAACGTTCAAGACCGGGATACCACACTGCAGGCGGCACACTCACAAGGACCTTGAATGATAGAAGATGCAACTGCCAACATATATCCAGGTTATACCACACTTATAGGACACTAAAGGGAGGCCTTCAGAGGAGTTAAACAGCACCTACGGAACATGGGCATCCACTATGACTTCTTCCCAGCAAAACTCACCATAATGAAAGGGGCAGAAGCACACTTCTTCACTGATGCGGAGGAGGTCTGGGAGGGACTGGAGCGACGCGGGTATCCCAGACCACAAGCTGGAGGAATGTCGCAGGCCCCAAGATGGCAGGAACACAGGAAACACTGCAAGGAACTACAGTGTACGCATATGGCACCGAAAAGGCATCAGGCAAAGTCAAAAAGAGCTAAACAGAAGACCTGCGCATGGAACTCCCCAAACAAGTGGGAAACTCTAGTGAAGGAGACAGCTCAAATGAGAAAGCTCCAACATCGATAGTAGAGAAGAGGTTGCGACCCCGCCAAAGATTACCCCGATGACATCTGAAGAGATTGTCTGAGACACAGAGATACATGGACTACCTCTCTTGACCCAGTAAGACTGTTCTCCTGCTCGTGGGCCACACCGTGGCTCCCTCCCTTACTGGATGAACATATATAACTGTTAGCTACAGGTGCAATGATAATCCAGGAATTTTTTCTTATGGGGCGACAGACATATCATCCGTTGGGATGGAGGCTAGTTTGAAGACTGTGGCATGGTAAGGTAGGGGGGGAAGTTGGGATGAAGTCTATTTTCTTAAAATGTTATCTGACCGCACAGACCATGGGGAGGGGCTACACAACCCAGGACAGATGGATCACTATGATAGCTGCTTGCTGATGCCATGCTGGCCACCACAATGATTGTCTCTCTGTGGCATAAACTGAATATAGAAATAGGATAGGGAAAGAGACTCACTGCTCAAACTCCCCTGTGGATAGAGACAAGGCTGTGCCCTGCGACAGAGCTAGTAGGCTTTAAACAATGGGACAAAATTGGCACCTCCACGTTACATGATGTATGGGATGTAAACAAAATGGTACAGTTCGAACACTTACAGGCAGAATATGCGATGCACACAACATTGATTTTAAGCATTTGCAGCAACGACATGCTTTACAATTGAGAGTCCAAAGAGGGGAAGAAATGAAAGAGGATTCCGCCTTGGATTCCTGACTCTTTCAGTCATATGATATCCAAAGCCATTTCCCTTACATATGCTGCATTGATGAGGAACACTCAGGTTGAACTATTCCGACTACGGGCCAGTTGGCTGGGAGACATGGGGGGAAGCTGACTAACTACTACTTGAGGGATGCCCTACAGTTCCCCTAGTGAGGTGGCCTTAAAGGCAAGCTTTTGATTTATTCAGTATAACATCCTGCATAGGATTTAT
Organism: Pleurodeles waltl; assembly: GCF_031143425.1. Lineage (NCBI taxonomy): Eukaryota > Metazoa > Chordata > Amphibia > Caudata > Salamandridae > Pleurodeles > Pleurodeles waltl. Next base: position 582,521,582 of record NC_090438.1, on the reverse strand, counting down.
TATACTCTAACACTCCCACACAAAATTGGTAGATTCCAAGATCACTTATGCTTAGATGCTGTGGACAGCAAAGCACCCTCATGCATATATTGTGGGAGTGCCCCAAGTTTGCCTCGTTCTGGAATGGGGTTACATGCACCCTCATGGAGGCCACGGGGTCATGAATGACCTTGAGGCCCCCCTTGCATTGTTGGGTTTATGGACGGGTTTGGATGCAACAAATAACAAAAAAGTGATCAACCTTGGGTACGTAGTAGCAAAAAGGAAAATTACTCAAAAATGGGGAAGTGACCTCAGCCGCGGTGCAAGATTGGGTGATACGATACGGGGGAATCGGGGTGGAGGGCACAGAGCCCTAAACAAAACTGACAATGGTGAGCACCACCTAAAAGCCCTGATGTTACCAGCAGGCCAATGGAACCTAGTCCGAGATACTGACACTCGTAATGAGAACCTGTGTCATTGTTACACCAAAGTCAATTACTGTTAGACCTTACTAAGAGGGATGGAGGATGCGAGAAGGCGGGCATGTGATTTTTCCAACGGTGGCGGCTCAGAACGTTAACTATGACTCTAAGTGTTACCATTTAAACCAAAATAAAAAAAAAATACTGGAAATATATATATATAAAACACTAACATTCTGTAATTCTATTTACATACTCAATAATCTTATCAATAAATACTGTACTTAATATTCATAACAACATGATTAACACTGGTCACAATGTTTTAATTGAGCATAACAATGCTGACAAACGTAGTGACCTACACATTTGTTTATCCTAATATAGAGTCAAAGGACATCTACTGAGCAGACGGAAGAACAAACCTGGCAACATATGGCTCGCAGTTCTAATGCAAGCTATTGTGAAATGATAAGAAAAATACTTTCACAGAAACATTGTTGATTTGGGGGACGGGAACTGAGTGGCAGGAGCTGCTAGACTGTGACATCCTGACCCGTAGTCATTCAAGCATAACTCACTTTCTCATGAAGAGACTTTAGAAACTTCACAAGTAGTTGGATGCTGTTCTTTACCCACATGAAGTGATGTGGAATACACAATTTCCGATGATGAGACTGAATACTATTTCGGCAAGAGTGATGTGTGTAATAGCTTGCTTGCTCAAACTGTAAACGGAGGTAGCAACCATGCTGTTATCCCTTATAAGCATAAAGCAATATTTCAACCATCGCCAAGTGGAGTAATCGAATATTGTAGTGCATGATTGAAGCCAGAAGTCAGTAGCTTCAATGCAGATTAGATGTCATCGTTACTTAGCTCCAGCTACTGCTAACCTTCAGTATACAGAAACCGAAAATGATATAGTTTCTCTCTATAACTTCTGGGAGATGGACACAGGTGGAGATACTGATCTTTTAAGTTTTCTCTTTTCTTCGTCCTGAGCTCGTGTTCTCCAACGTGCCTCCTAACTTTATGCCTACTCTATCTTTTAAAGTTCTTTCTGTCATATTTTTGAACATGTCGCATTAAGAGAGAGAACGAGAGGCAGGCAAACCCGCTACACACACTTTGTGGGTGTCATTCACAGCATGTGTCCCTCCACACAAAGGGCACTTTGTGAAGAGAGAAGGTATTCTGACTTGAATTCAGTCAGAACCTAAGAAAAACAAGCATTTGCAATGCAACGGGTCTCGCGTTTGCTCGTATTAGAGCTATTAGCGTTGTAAACTTCTAACCGGACTTTTCACTCGTAATGAAACCTATCGCAAAAGTGCAATTATGTACGTAACCGGAAAAAGTGCAATTAACTGTGTAACACGGACGATATTATGCAAAATGCTCGACTTCTGTCAAGCGAGATTGTGCTTGGAAAATAGAGAAAAAGTAGTCCACGAACCAGTCGGAAAACAGCGAGACTCTATGTTTTCTGTACTTGGTCAATGCGCTCGAGGAGGGCTATCCACTGGAAAAGGCATGACGTATGCATGCCTTCCACTAATGAAATCAAGTAGATTCTAATAGGCAAGCCCACGAACCAATGAAAGACACTGACGTGACGTGGATGGGGCTCCGAGACCTTTTTATTTCCTAAAGAGTCTCGCTAGCGAAGCACATGCGACACAGGCTAGACCCTAAAAATGGTTCACTCGAAATCAGATGTTAAAAACGGCAACTGAAGCCATAAAAATCTATTCCTGATCGGAAAATATAAGGTTTTTTTTGGGATAAAAAGCCTCAAAGATGTCCCCAGGATCCGGAAAAACAATTGGGTTAGAAAGGCCACTGCCAGTACAGTGCACTGTGGGAAGGGATGCTTCAGAGGTTATTAAACCTGTAATTTAATGTAATGTAATGTACGGCCGACAGGAAGCATTTTACCTTCATGCTCTCTGTTGACACAGGTGATTTTGTTTTCTCTGTATATAAATGCTGCAATGCAGTTTTATGAATACAAACTGAAGAGTTATTTGACCACTCAGGAAAAATGAGGTTTCCTTTGGGCTTCCATTCCAAATATATATTTATGAATTCGTGGACAAAATACATTCTTCCATGCTGTTTCCATGTAACAAAACTACATGGAAATGTGTTCGGGATTTGTGCAAGGGGAACGTAATTATTCTAGCATTTACGACTATCAATGAAGATCATACAATGCAAAAAAGTTAGTTTCCGGATTATTACCCAATGTTAGAAATGGGGTTTTTGGTTGGCAGTCAGGTTGCCCTCTGTCCAAGCAAGAACCCTCACTCTAGTCAGGGTAAGTCACACACAATCCAAAATCAGCCTGCGCTCACCCTCCGGTAGCTTGGCACGAGCAGTCAGGCTTAACTTAGAAGGCAATGTGTAAAGCATTTGTGCAATAAATCATACAACACCATAGTATAACACCACAAAAATACACCACACAGTGTTTAGAAAAATATAGAATATTTATCTGGATAACTGTAGGTCAACACGATCAAAGTTGCAATACGAATTTGTAAAGATATCACTGAGAAGTGATATTAAGTGTCTTTAAGTCTTTAAAAAGCAATAAAGTGTCTTTCAAGCACAGAGTACCTGGTTTCTGGTGGGAAATCTCCTCAGAGGGCCACAGGAGAAGAGATGCGTGGAAAAAGGGGTGTGTGCGTCGATTTCTCCTCAGCACACACAGACTTGCGTCGTTCTTTTCCACGCGGGGAAGTCGGGCGTCGTTTTCCGGCGCGCAGACAGTCTCTTTTTGTGGATCGCGGGGATTACCAGATGTCCCGGGTCTGTGCGTGGATTCTCCTGCTTATTTTCCGGCTGCGCGTCGTTCTGCGGGGCTGCGCGTCGAAGTTTCGATCTCACGGTAGGCGTCGCGTCGATTTCTCCTTGGAAGTCGGGCGGCGTTGTCCTTGCGAGGCCGTGCGTCGAAATTTTGGTCTCACGGCAGGCGTTGCGTCGATTTCTCCTTGGAAGTCGGGCGGCGTTGTCCTTGCGAGGCCGTGCGTCAAAGTTTCGCACTCACGGTAGGCGTCGCGTCGATTTCTCCTGGAAAGTCGGGCGGCTTTGTCCTTGCGAGGTTGTGCGTCGAAGTCTCGATCGTCCCGAGGGCGTCGCGTCGATCAGCGTTGGTGTGCGGCGTTTTTCTCGCCGCGAAACAAGCTGTGCGTCGAAATTTCCGGCGCACGGAGCGTCCAAGTGAAAGGAAGAAGTCTTTTTGGTCCTGAGACTTCAAGGAACAGGAGGCAAGCTCTATCCAAGCCCTTGGAGAGCACTTTTACAGCCAGACAAGAGTTCAGCAAGGCAGCAGGGCAACAGCAAGACAGCAGTCCTTTGTAGAAAGCAGACAGGTGAGTCCTTTGAGCAGCCAGGCAGTTCTTCTTGGCAGGATGTAGTTTCTGGTTCAGGTTTCTTCTCCAGCAAGTGTCTCATGAGGTAGGGCAGAGGCCCTGTTTTATACTAAGTTGTGCCTTTGAAGTGGGGGTGACTTCAAAGAGTCTCTAAGAAATGCACCAAGTTCCCTTTCAGCTCAATCCTGTCTGCCAGAGTCCCAGTAGGGGGTGTGGCAGTCCTTTGTGTGAGGGCAGGCCCTCCACCCTCCCAGCCCAGGAAGACCCATTCAAAATGCAGATGTATGCAAGTGAGGCTGAGTACCCTGTGTTTGGGGTGTGTCTGAGTGAATGCACAAGGAGCTGTCAACTAAACCTAGCCAGACGTGGATTGAAGGGCACAACAAGATTTTAGTGCAAAGAAATGCTCACTTTCTAAAAGTGGCATTTCTAGAATAGTAATATTAAATCCGACTTCACCAGTCAGCAGGATTTTGTATTACCATTGTGGCCATACTAAATATGACCTTCCTGCTCCTTTCAGATCAGCAGCTGCCACTTCAACAGTGTATGAGGGCAGCCCCAATGTTAGCCTATGAAGGGAGCAGGCCTCACAGTAGTGTAAAAACGAATTTAGGAGTTTTACACTACCAGGACATATAACTACACAGGTACATGTCCTGCCTTTTACCTACACAGCACCCTGCTCTAGGGGATACCTAGGGCACACATTAGGGATGACTTATATGTAGAAAAGGGGAGTTCTAGGCTTGGCAAGTACTTTTAAATGCCAAGTCGAAGTGGCAGTGAAACTGCACACACAGGCCTTGCAATGGCAGGCCTGAGACAAGGTTAAGGGGCTACTGAGGTGGGTGGCACAACCAGTGCTGCAGGCCCACTAGTAGCATTTAATCTACATGCCCTAGGCACATGTAGTGCACTCTAATAGGGACTTACAGGTAAATTAAATAGTCAATCATGGATAAACCAATCAATAGTACAATTTACACAGAGAGCATATGCACTTTAGCACTGGTTAGCAGTGGTAAAGTGCTCAGAGGTCAAAAGCCAACAACAACAGGTCAGAAAAAATAGGAGGAAGGAGGCAAAAAGTTTGGGGATGTCCCTGTCAAAAAGCCAGGTCCAACATGACCCCCTACCAGCCTAAAGCCAGAGGAGAACAATCACTATCCTGATGTACTTCCCTGTTTGAGGCGACAGAACAAGGACCCAGGCCCACAACAGCAGGGGCATGCTCCAGTTCTTCGCCTTCCTGACTCCAATTGGATCCCTCTGTCCATACTCTCAGGGCCCACTAAGCCCATCCATGGGGAACCTTTCTCCTTTCCTGCGGATCCCATCTGTGCAGCACCTAACCTTACATTGCTCACAGATGTATCACAGGAGCAGGATAGTACCACCAGGACCAACCCAGTGGTGTTGCCCATTCTATCCCCGGGGTGTGACACTTGTCCCCTCCCCAGGGATAACTCTGTCCACCCGGACAGCAAGCCACTGTGGTTACTGACAGTTGTCAGGGATGAGAGCCAGGCCCCAGGCCTCTCAAAGCTCTCCCACCACTGTGGCTGTGGAGAGTGGGGGGCGGTAGCCCCAGGTGCTGGGCACCCTTTAACCACTCTCCCTTCCACCAGGTCAGGGATGACAGCCTGAACCGGGTCCTCCCCTCTGGGGCTCTGTACCCTCCCTCCTGGAGCGGTACCCCCAGAGTCCACCATGGTCAGGGTGCTTATAGAAGTCGCCCTGTACCATTCCTCCACCAGTGCAGGGCTGTTAACCTGCAACTGGCCCTCCAACCTGGGGTCTGTACCTTCAGGTTGGACTAGGGCCCGGGGTGAGGCTTCCCTCCCCCTGCCCTCCCTTCTGGGGTCCAGCACCCTCCAACTAGGAGTGGCCTCCTCAGAAGACAATAGGGTAGGGGCACTGTTATCAGTAGCCCCTCTCTCCAGGTCCGGGGGGACACCCTGAACCTGGTCTTCCAGCCCAGGGTCTGTACCCTCAGACTGGATCACTGCCTGGCAAACCAGGACTTTCTGGGAGGCACACCTACCCCCCACCAGGTCAGAGTTTAACCTCTGCACCTGACCATTCAACTCAGAGTCGCCACCCTGAAGTTGAACAATTGCCTGGCACGCCAGGACTTCCTGGAGGGCACACTGACCCTCCACCAGGTCAGAGTTTAACCTCTGCACCTGACCATTCAACTCAGAGTCACCCTGAAGTTGAACAATTGCCTGGCGCACCAGGACTTTCTGGGAGGCACACCTACCTCCCACCAGGTCAGAGTTTAACCTCTGAGCCTGGTTCCCCAACCCAGGGTCACCACCCTGAGGTTGGGCAATTGCCTGGCACGCCAGGACTTTCTGGGGGGCACACCTACCCCCCACCAGGTCAGAGTTTAACCTCGGAACCCGGTTATCCAACCCAGAGTCAGCACTCTGAGGTTGAACAATTGCCTGGCACGCCAGGACTTTCTGGAGGGCACACTGACCCTCCACCAGGTCAGAGTTTAACCTCTGCACCTGACCATTCAACTCAGAGTCACCCTGAAGTTGAACAATTGCCTGGCGCACCAGGACTTTCTGGGAGGCACACCTACCTCCCACCAGGTCAGAGTTTAACCTCTGAGCCTGGTTCCCCAACCCAGGGTCACCACCCTGAGGTTGGGCAATTGCCTGGCACGCCAGGACTTTCTGGGGGGCACACCTACCCCCCACCAGGTCAGAGTTTAACCTCGGAACCCGGTTATCCAACCCAGAGTCAGCACTCTGAGGTTGAACAATTGCCTGGCACGCCAGGACTTTCTGGAGGGCACACTGACCCTCCACCAGGTCAGAGTTTAACCTCTGAACTGGGCCATTCAACTCAGAGTCACCACCCTGAAGTTGAACAATCGCCTGGCACGCCAGGACTTCCTGGAGGGCACACTGACCCTCCACCAGGTCAGAGTTTAACCTCTGAACCTGGTTCTCCAACCTAGGGTCACCATCCTGAGGTTGGACAACTGCCTGGTACACCAGGGCTTTCTGGGGGGCACACCTACCCCCCACCAGGTCAGAGGTTAACCTCTGAACCTGGATATCCAACCCAGAGTCACCACCCTGAGGTTGAACCATTGCCTGGCAGGCCAGGACTTTCAGGGAGGCACACCTACCTCCCACCAGGTCAGAGTTTAACCTCTGAGCCTGGTTCTCCAACCCAGGGTCACCACCCTGAGGTTGAACCATTGCCTGGTATACCAGGACTTTCTGGGGGGCACACCTACCCCCCACCAGGTCAGAGTTTGACCTCTGAACCGGGTTAGCCAACCCAGAGTCACCACCCTGAGGTTGGGCAATTGCCTGGCACCCCAGGACTTTCTGGGAGGCACACCTACCTCCCACCAGGTCAGAGTTTAACCTCTGAACCTGGCCATCCAACCCAGAGTCGACACCCTGAGGTTGGACAACTGCCTGGCACGCCAGGACTTTCTGGGGGGCACACCTACCCCCCACCAGGTCAGAGTTTGACCTCTTCACCTGGTAAGCCAACCCAGAGTCACCACCCTGAGGTTGAGCCATTGCCTGGCATTCCAGGACTTTCTGGGGGGCACATCTACCCCCCACCAGGTCAAAGTTTAACCTCTGAACCCGGTTATCCAACCCAGAGTCACCACCCTGAGGTTGAATCTTTGCCTGGCATGCCAGGACTTCCTGGGGGGCACTCTCACCCCCCACAAGGGACACGCCGTCCCCAAGGGCCACACAAGAGTCTGGTTGGCGCAGGTCTCCCGACCTCTGCCCATCCGGCAGAGTCTGGGTTTCCCCCAAACCAGAAACGGTCTCACCTGGGTCATTCCTGGGGGGCTCTGCTCTCAGAGCCGACCCCTGACTTTCAAGATCCTCCACTGGGGTCTGCCACCCCCTCTCAACCCTATGTCTGGACTTCTGCACCCCCTCACTAGGAGTGGTACTGCCAGACACCAGAACTGTTGGGATGCTGTCTACAGTCATCCCCCCAAGTTCTTCTGACACTGCGGGGCTTCCCTCAAAAGGTGGCCCTACGGTACAGGTTAGGCTCTGAGACCTACCTGGGACACTACAATCCTCTCCCACCTCACTTGGTCGGGAACCACCTAGACCACTCCCTTCAGGAGCACCCCCAAATGCCTCTTCAGACTCTCTGGTACTCACCCAAAAGTCTGCCTCCACTGTAAGTTCCCTGGGGTCAGAGAACTCACACTCCACCTGGTGTTGGCGTAGCTCTGGAAAATAAGGACCAGACATATGCTCTCCAGCAATTACATCACTCTGCCCTTCACATGTATTAACCACAGTACCCTTCACCCAACCACCCAGTAACTCAACCTTGGAAAAGCACTCTACTTCACCCTCCTGAGACTGGTGAGACAGTATCTGTCTGTCCCTGACACTCAACCCAAACTCTTCTGGGATGTCTCTACACTCTATATCCAGGACGTCCACCAGGGGGGAACCCTTTTCTCTGTCACTCTCTGCTAGAGTCAGTAAAGTGTCCCTCCCCCCAGTAGGAATATGACTCCCTGTGCCAGTTCCCCAATCCTTCTCAGGGACCCTGTGCATAACGGGAACTACCTCATACCCTTGAACTGCCTGGGGTGTGTCAACTCCCTTCTTCAAGTTGAGCACCACATCTCTGGGCTTGTGCCCTTCTTCAGCAGTACTAGATGCAAGATTTTTGCTGCCACCATCTGAACTGGACTCAGCCCTTCCGGCCTCCAGTTTCAGCTCTTTACAGCTCAGCTCTTGAGCTGCAATCTTTTCTTCTTCCAGGGCTAAAAGTCTTTTTGCCTCAACCTCTGCAAGATACTCCTCTAATTGTTGCTCCTGTCGCCTTTGACTTCTGAGCCATTCATCTATTTCTGGGTCACTGTCCAACTCTGAGTAGCCTTCCTCCTCATCTGAGTAGTCTTCCTCCTCATCTGAGGGGTACTTAGTCATTTGGTTTCTTGCTGCCTCTCTCTCTGCCCATCTTTCCTCCCCCCAGACTATGTAGTGATGGAGCATCTCCGCTTTAGTAGATCTCCTTGCTACAGGAAGGCCCCATTGTCTGCAAAGCTTCCTTAGGTCAGCCTTAGTGAGGTGGTCAGTACGAACAAAGAATGAGTAGGTAAGCAATCCCATTCTGATAAGATCTTACTAGCAAAAACCAAAATCCAAAGTCCAAAATATCAATAGTATATCCAGGAGGACATCAGAGAACCAAAAGCCAAAAAAGATGAAAAATCAAGTTAACCTTCAACTGTGGGTAGGTAGTGAAATACTTAGCTACTGTATGTCACTGCACAAACACAAGTCCTATCCTCACCGCTGATCACCAATGTTAGAAATGGGGTTTTTGGTTGGCAGTCAGGTTGCCCTCTGTCCAAGCAAGAACCCTCACTCTAGTCAGGGTAAGTCACACACAATCCAAAATCAGCCTGCGCTCACCCTCCGGTAGCTTGGCACGAGCAGTCAGGCTTAACTTAGAAGGCAATGTGTAAAGCATTTGTGCAATAAATCATACAACACCATAGTATAACACCACAAAAATACACCACACAGTGTTTAGAAAAATATAGAATATTTATCTGGATAATTGTAGGTCAACACGATCAAAGTTGCAATACGAATTTGTAAAGATATCACTGAGAAGTGATATTAAGTGTCTTTAAGTCTTTAAAAAGCAATAAAGTGTCTTTCAAGCACAGAGTACCTGGTTTCTGGTGGGAAATCTCCTCAGAGGGCCACAGGAGAAGAGATGCGTGGAAAAAGGGGTGTGTGCGTCGATTTCTCCTCAGCACACACAGACTTGCGTCGTTCTTTTCCACGCGGGGAAGTCGGGCGTCGTTTTCCGGCGCGCAGACAGTCTCTTTTTGTGGATCGCGGGGATTACCAGATGTCCCGGGTCTGTGCATGGATTCTCCTGCTTATTTTCCGGCTGCGCGTCGTTCTGCGGGGCTGCGCGTCGAAGTTTCGATCTCACGGTAGGCGTCGCGTCGATTTCTCCTTGGAAGTCGGGCGGCGTTGTCCTTGCGAGGCCGTGCGTCGAAATTTTGGTCTCACGGCAGGCGTCGCGTCGATTTCTCCTTGGAAGTCGGGCGGCGTTGTCCTTGCGAGGCCGTGCGTCAAAGTTTCGCACTCACGGTAGGCGTTGCGTCGATTTCTCCTGGAAAGTCGGGCGGCTTTGTCCTTGCGAGGTTGTGCGTCGAAGTCTCGATCGTCCCGAGGGCGTCGCGTCGATCAGCGTTGGTGTGCGGCGTTTTTCTCGCCGCGAAACAAGCTGTGCGTCGAAATTTCCGGCGCACGGAGCGTCCAAGTGAAAGGAAGAAGTCTTTTTGGTCCTGAGACTTCAAGGAACAGGAGGCAAGCTCTATCCAAGCCCTTGGAGAGCACTTTTACAGCCAGACAAGAGTTCAGCAAGGCAGCAGGGCAACAGCAAGACAGCAGTCCTTTGTAGAAAGCAGACAGGTGAGTCCTTTGAGCAGCCAGGCAGTTCTTCTTGGCAGGATGTAGTTTCTGGTTCAGGTTTCTTCTCCAGCAAGTGTCTCATGAGGTAGGGCAGAGGCCCTGTTTTATACTAAGTTGTGCCTTTGAAGTGGGGGTGACTTCAAAGAGTCTCTAAGAAATGCACCAAGTTCCCTTTCAGCTCAATCCTGTCTGCCAGAGTCCCAGTAGGGGGTGTGGCAGTCCTTTGTGTGAGGGCAGGCCCTCCACCCTCCCAGCCCAGGAAGACCCATTCAAAATGCAGATGTATGCAAGTGAGGCTGAGTACCCTGTGTTTGGGGTGTGTCTGAGTGAATGCACAAGGAGCTGTCAACTAAACCTAGCCAGACGTGGATTGAAGGGCACAACAAGATTTTAGTGCAAAGAAATGCTCACTTTCTAAAAGTGGCATTTCTAGAATAGTAATATTAAATCCGACTTCACCAGTCAGCAGGATTTTGTATTACCATTGTGGCCATACTAAATATGACCTTCCTGCTCCTTTCAGATCAGCAGCTGCCACTTCAACAGTGTATGAGGGCAGCCCCAATGTTAGCCTATGAAGGGAGCAGGCCTCACAGTAGTGTAAAAACGAATTTAGGAGTTTTACACTACCAGGACATATAACTACACAGGTACATGTCCTGCCTTTTACCTACACAGCACCCTGCTCTAGGGGATACCTAGGGCACACATTAGGGATGACTTATATGTAGAAAAAGGGGAGTTCTAGGCTTGGCAAGTACTTTTAAATGCCAAGTCGAAGTGGCAGTGAAACTGCACACACAGGCCTTGCAATGGCAGGCCTGAGACAAGGTTAAGGGGCTACTGAGGTGGGTGGCACAACCAGTGCTGCAGGCCCACTAGTAGCATTTAATCTACATGCCCTAGGCACATGTAGTGCACTCTAATAGGGACTTACAGGTAAATTAAATAGTCAATCATGGATAAACCAATCAATAGTACAATTTACACAGAGAGCATATGCACTTTAGCACTGGTTAGCAGTGGTAAAGTGCTCAGAGGTCAAAAGCCAACAACAACAGGTCAGAAAAAATAGGAGGAAGGAGGCAAAAAGTTTGGGGATGTCCCTGTCAAAAAGCCAGGTCCAACACCCAGGAATAAACATTTCACTTGAAACCAAGTATTTAGAACATTATGATTGAGGCAATCTATTGTTACAGATGGCTGTACCTTCCTTAGTTTGCTGAGGTTCTAAGCCTTTAGTTCTATTGCTATTGCTCCTATAGTCTAGACAAGAAGGGGATTGGGAAGAGTGTTGCTGTGCCCAGCTATAGGTTAAGGCTCTCCATAAGTAGGACTGCAATAAACACTTGTGCAAAGAACGACATCTGTGGATGTGAAGGTACACTATAAAGAGTTTGTCTTGGATGACACCATTTTTGTTTCTCTTCCCTGAGGTGCCACGGAGAGTAGCACTAACTGATTACATCATACATATTCAAGAATTGGGTAATGGGGCCATACATGGACAGTATAAACCTAGGTGACTAACTGCTTCAGTGACTACAACAAACGCTGTCTCTTGTTCAAAATAGAAGCAGAGCTTGGTGCAACTTTATTCCTAAGGAAGAGCATGAGCAAAATAAAAGGAGCACTTCAGAGAGCAGAAGTATTAAAGGGAATGTATTTGAAAAGTTACAGAAGACAGTTTGAGGTTACTTTAACTTGATAATACAGGCCAGACAGCTACAGGGAGGAGCCATGAATGAATGGAAACGAGCAGAAGCAGCAGCCATCACTCCCTCATGGGAGTGACAATGGATTCCAGTGGTTTCAAGCATTTGTGCATGGTGTAGATTTACAAAAATATGCTTGGATGAATAAACCTAGTATCCACAGTGTCTCTCGTGTAACCATATAGAAAAAGGAAGATAATTCATAGGTGGAGAGATATCAGGAATGAATTAGTGCTTTTAAGTGATCGGTAACTGATGCGAACTTTTCCAGTATCCAGACAGGAACAATAACTGCATATCAGAACCAAGCCTACATTATTTTAATTCTTCTTGCATGTCAGAGTACATGATCAAGAATTCACAAGAGCCCGCTCTCTTGCACAGCACTTTAAGTGAGGGCAGACTAACAAGTTGATATATCCCTTGCTTCGCACATACCTTCGTGAAACTGAGACGTGCTGCACTCCAGTTGTTAAGAAGCGAGCACAACAATGGTTCTCACGCAGCAGCAGGGCGGGACCTCTAGTGTTGTAAAGGTAGGCGTTTGCTTAACACTGGTGAAAGCTATAACATCAGTGTGTGCTACACCCATTTTGGGGCTGTGTATTTCTTCTCTAATGTCGAAGAAAGGAATATGAAATTGGCCCAATACACTTCTGTCCAACACAACTTGTTGCTTCTTTGGGAATACGATGGGTGTGCGGGTGTCCTTTTGGGGCGATAAGGACCTGGCTTCACGTGTGCCATGCTTGCTTGTACAACATCAGTGGTCTACTCATGGGATGGTGATATCTTTGATCTGGGGACGTGGTTATGTATGAAGTCACTAATGAAGGCTATCGGGTTTGAGATCCAGCAGCCACGAGTTTGCTTTTTAACATAGTCTTTGAGGTCACTTCAAGGACATGGAGCATGAGGGGTGAAGCAGTGATTTGCCTCTATATATGCAATGTTCTTGCTTTCCCATTGGACTGTGAGGGGGACACTGGGGTGCAAAGGGACTTGCTGCACAGCAGACCGTGGTGCTGCTCATTCAAGGACATGGTTCTTGGTTGGTCTTTGCAGCTCTGCCACCAAGTTCTAGTCCAGCATGTTTCCATGTCAGTGGCGTAACAAAACTTGAGGGGAGAGCCTGCAAAGTAACTGGAGTCCCCTTCCCCCCCCCCCCCCCCCCCCCCCCGGACCCAAGTTCAAGTTCAAGTTCAAGGGTTCAAGTTTATTTAATGCATAGTTAATAAAAACCAATACATATATATAGTCCATGACATCAAATCTAAAATCTAATATGCACAAGAATCGTATTATTTAAGAAGTTTCCTAATTAGTGCCATCTATTTCGAGGTCAGCGTGAGTTACCCATACCCTCAGTGGCGTAACAAAACTTGAGGGGCGAGCCTGCAAAGTACCTGGAGACCCCCCTCCCCTGGACCATGCCGGGGCCTGGTTGCCCGTGCATAATGTACTGTGCTAAGGGCCCCCCCTGGAGCTCGCCCCCTCATACCTCCCCGCACCGAGAGGGCCTTTGTTACACCACTGCTTCATATCACCTAGCTCATGTGGTCACCTTGTACTGCTGTGTGTTTAGAAGCTTGATAAATGTGTAGGTATTTTGCCAGGCGAAGTTAGAACCCACCGGTTCTGTCAAAATGTTCCATTCCTTTACGATCTCTGGGTGACATTGTGTTTCCCTATTCTTGGGCATGTGCGCTGGTTGCACACAACCGAACCCGACGGCTGACCAATTATGCCAGCTCAGAGAAAGCAGAACACACACACTCAAGACATGAAAGCCGGCTCGGGCCGGACGATCGCCACCTAGAAATCCGCCTTCTTGATCACTCGGGGCATCAGGGAAAGTTTGACATACAGCCTGGATGGCATTTTCAAGTGGCACAGGAAGATCAGAGAGAAAAAAATGGATGTTTGCTTTTGTGCCTTTTCATCGTTGCCGTAAAAGTAATTGGCAGCAAGTTGTTTTCACAATGTGCATGATTTCCAACATGCCGCGTTTTCAAAGACTTTCCATCACCTAAAGCAATTTCTGTGCCCCCATGTTTGATATTTCCATGACTTCAGATTTTCTCTTTATAACTATAAAAATATCGTCAACCTTGCAACCACTTAGCTGCCTCACCTGAGGGACGTTGACAATATTAAAGGCACCACTGTCTCTTTCCGAGTTTTCATTCTTCTTTCATCTCTGGGCTGTTAATGTTGTGTCCAACCGTGATGGAAAATTAGAATGTAAACCATACACTTATTCGAATATTTTCCAAGTAGCTGTGACAGTACACGCATGCCTTTTCCTCATCTGTGCAATGTGTGCACTCGCGGTGAAAGAGACATGGAGTGAGCACTGAGGGCTGCCACTGTGACGGGAGGGGCGAGCGGGCGTCCCCACCTCTCCTTCGCCAGATTATCCATGCAGGACTGAAGAAGATGAAAGCTCACACACCACGCGGCTCATAAGCAACTTCACTTTTTACATAATTAACAATGGACACATGAATGAAATTAGAAAGCCTCAACCTATGTCATATTTACATAACTGCTCAATCGCCTAAAAATAAATGATCCTAAAGCCACGAATTCTATCAAGAAATCACCCTTGAATAATATAAGTGAGGAAAGCATTGATATCTCCTTTACCTCTCGAAAGGCGAGGTGATTGCCCTAAGGGCTGACCATGTATGCTTGGGGGCTACCATTTCTCTTCCCTTTAACCTGCAGTGAACACCTCAACTTCAAGTGGCTGCTCGCAACTGGCCCCCCCTTAATATTAGTTGCTGCCAGGTGGCGAACTAGTACCACTGACCACTTTACGTTTAAACTAAGAATACTAATGCTGGGCCTAACTCTCTGCTATATATGGATGGTGGGTTCGTCCACAGCTACTCCTCCAAAAGACCAAGCCGTGTAGCACTCCCACTCAGGCGACTCTGAGCATAGGGCAGGAAAGCAATGGGTTGGTGCACTGACGTGGTGGGCACCATCGTAGGAAGGGCAAGCAGGCCGAGGGGGGCTCCTACCCATATGCAACGCAGCTTAACCCCCCCATCCAGACGGAAGGGCTTAAAAGTATTTACATCTCTATCGAGAGTCTAAAAATTGGATATGTTGAATTTTCCAATGGTCTCTCCAAAAAATCCCTCAAAAAAGCACATTTTGCCATTTGTTATGCTTCAACAGTGTCTGTTAATGCTTCTTGCAATGTGAGAGCCTGTATATTAGACTCCACACACCGAGTTGAATACTTAATTATTTGTAAGTTTGACCATAAATCAAGGGTCTCTATTGCACTGCCCTCTCAATGGACGTTCAGATATTAGGTCACTCCTGACAGAGTTCAGCAAAATCCAATTAGCTAAAGCCTTCCTGGCACCAATGCACATTACTTTGTAGCACAGTCAGCATCTGCAGAAGAGGGGGGTTTAGAGGGTGTACCAACTGGGACTCAGAAGGATTAGAATAAGTTCTTTTAACAAGTGGGTCAAAATAAACCGTAAAAAGAACGGCATCATGAAATTTCTAAGCCAAACTGAACGTCAGCATATGGTGATCCTATAAGGTGCAGGGTTGTACTTCACCTGCCAAAATGTTGTTAGCTTTTCACCACATCTACACACGTTTGCTTTTGGTACCGGGTCCCTGATGGAGCTAGTTAAGCTCACCTTCCTTTCCAGGCATCCAAGCTTTCATCAGAGGGTACAGGGGGCTCAGGAAAGTGACCCGGGCAAGCTTGGCACAAGCCATTTTTCATGTTTACATGCACAAGCCAAGAGCGGAGTTCCAGAGATCCCCCTTAAGGTCCACAGAGCACAATAACACGTGTAAAAAGGAGAACCAGAAAGGCAGCGTGTTGAAAAAGGAAAAATTATGTTTTTGCTTTCTTCTTTTGTTATACCGAAGTTTATGCTTTCTATATAATATGTCATAATGGAAAGTACTCTTGCGGGAAGGCAACAGTTAAAAACCATAGCCCCTTGGAGGGAACTTGCTGATAAATCAGTGCCAAATAGGCACTGGGGCTGTTTTTAAGCATGGTCATAAGAATCATTTAACCTTACAGCACAACACCCAGCTGATAATTTTTTTCTGGCTCTCACCTAATAAAATTCCTTCTTGCAGAATTGTGGAAAGTTAAGCACAGACCAGCCTTATTAGAAGGTTTCCTGTTACAAGGCGGCAAGGCTTACACATATGTTATACTTTATTCTAAAACGTCCCATGTAACACTCTCCCTGTTGCAACAGCCATCATAGATTGCCTCGAGGCAAAAACTATCATAAAAGCAAAATTAATTCACACAGTTCTGCGAGGGGATATTATGTCCACTGCTCTGTCCTTTTCTTGCATTCTGGTTTCTCTTTCCTTGTATTTTTTTTCCTCTGCTCCAACATTAAACATTATTTCCATGGCACTCTACATAATCAAGACTAGTTTTCAATAAAAGAAGATTAAGCGCCAAGACAACATTGAGCTGGCACTGAAGTGCCTGCAAAAGGTTAGGTACCTTAGCAAACTATTTTGGACTGGGAGTGACCCTCCTCTGCCCAGTACACATAAGCTTGTAATTTATAGAACGCCTGAGAGCACTGGGTACTTTAAGTAATGCACCAAGTCAATAAATTATTAGGCCAATAACAGACCACGTCACTTTGGTTCTACCGGACTGCAGCCATGTCCTAATGTAGGCCTGTAGTCTGTGTCTTTGCCCAACACTTGATTGACAGTTAGTGTACGACTTGAAGAACGCAAACTGGGAAACATCTGGAAAAAGAGCTATGGCGAAACGTGCCAGCTGAGAATCAACCCACGGGAAAACAACAAGAAAAGGATTGTATCTACCATGTATTCATAAGAAACCTCACCAAAACAAGGCAATATGAGCGTATGAATTGACCCCAAGACCGTCCATTACTATATCGCAACAGAGTCTCACAGCCACTCTACAAAATCAAATTTAAATTCTGCTTGGACCAAATCCAGCATTCATATTTCATAAGCAGATCAAAAGTGAGGATCATGGCTAGCAGTGCCGTTTCAACACTGGTATGGCCCACTGTACAGTAGTCAAGAAACCATACTAAAGATTGTCAAATATAAATGAGATACCCCCGTATTATTAATATCATGATTACCACCCAACTGTAGCACATGTGTTTTGGGTCAAAGTAAAAGAAAGGATTTGCAGGGGATTTATTAGTCAAGATATAACCCTGTGAGTATATCTATGTTTGAGGGATACAGAAGAGAGCGGCATTTAAGGAAGTCCAAGTGGTCAGGTTTACTGAAACTTTCCCCCATCTATGTGAATGCAGTTAGGGTGTTAAGTGTGTCTGTGTGTGTGTAGGGGGGTGTTTGGGAGAGCATTCTGTCACAGTGTAATTTCGTGTAGCACAGATTGGGCAACGTGTGCGCAAAAAGGGTTGCATACTCTTTCACTGACACCGCACAATATCTGTATTACAAGTGTGAGTAACAGAGGGATTACCCAGGCCTAGCACTCACTCATCCTTCCCTTGAAATGGTCTGGACATTTTGATAGACTCTCCATCTGGAAGGTGCATGATATTTACTCTGCCAACAGTGTGCTGCCGCACCCAAATACTCTTGCAGGACATTTTTAACACTAAATTAGGGATATAAATTCATTCTCTGACACTTCAACAGACTGGCTCTCCAATCTCTGTTGAGGGAAAACTGCTCTCTAAATCTGTGTCATGTCCTCCTCCCGCGTGGCTCATGGGATTCAAAGTATACCAATGCAGTTCCTGTTTCAATATGTACAAAGGTTTGTCATGTGTAGCCACTGCTTGATCTGCCAGGCAGGTGCCAGGTGTGAATCCAGACCCGCGCATGGAAGCAAATGCTGCCCACATTTGTGTGACAGGACGTATGTCAATCAGGCCCTTAGTCTCCAACTGGAGAATGTGACAAGAGAAAGGGTGAAAGAAGAGGCGCCCTGTAATTAACCACTAACTCTTCACCCTGTGTACCTTTTTCACTAGAGGTGAAGTCTCACACTCTCTCACTGTTTAACACACCTGCCTACCCAATCCAACCTCACAGGGGGCTGCTATTTCGGAAGGAAGAAGAAACATCTGGGAAGATGGCAGCAATCCGCTTATGATTATCACTACCACCTATGTCTTTTAAAGTTTCCTTTCTTAAAGAAGCTCAAAAAGAACAACCTCAAAAGGTTACTGAGCCCATCTCTTGTCTCTGCCCCTTATTTAATGTGAATGTGAACAAGATGGGGGGCTGCAAGCCAATCTTCATAGCTACAATCTTAAGCAGGTCATTGCCAGCTTTCATTGTGCGCTTCTCCCTCCTGGAATCAAAACAGTTTTTTAAAGTGGCCAAGGTTGGTTTGTTCGGGTGTGACCTAGGAGTAATAAAACAAGCATTGGCAATGCCAGCAGGCCTGGCTTTAAAATAATGTTGCATGGTAATGTAAAGCATTACCAGCAAATAGCATGGGAATGAATATTTATTTGTGTGGAAGCAAAGGACTGTAGAATAATATCGGTGTAGGTTAAAACATCAGGTGACAGTTGCATGGTCAAGGCACAATCTATGCAGGTTAATGACTGTCCTCCTCCCATCTGTCCTGCTGCCAGAGAAAATCGACATTAATTACCTAGTAATTTAAGACACTTTAGTAGTATAACAATGTCCTGCACGTGCACTTGAAGATTCAAGCACAGACAGCTGGAAAATTAAACAAAATGTTCACAGCTGTGTGGAGGGCAAGCACTTTTTTGTGGACGCACACAACTTCTGCCTAATCAAAACATGTACTCCTGCCTCCCAACATGTGGGGGGAGCCAAACCCCCTTTCCAGTAATGCTCACTTAACTAGCTGGCAACAACTGAGTTGTCAAGCCAGACCATAAAAAGCTTGAAAGTGTCCCTTTAATCCAGTCAATAATAAGCTCACAGGATTGCCAGTTTCAATATATTTGTTATTTATCACAATTGGCCAGTATGGCAACAAAATTGTGAAATATCTACTAATTTAATGAACTATTAACCTGTCTACTTTGAATGATATAAGGACCACATAAATCATAAGTCCAGTGTAGTACTTAGTTCTTGAGTAAAACTGAAGATGGTTGCAGAGGGAGTTTATGTAGTCATCAACTATGGTAAACATCACCATAATTATCCCTTCACACAAGCCACCCCTTTATTTCTCACATACATATGATAAAGTTGCTGACACTGATCCTGTCCACTTTCATATTTTGACTAGTAGTTACCACCCCCTCACAACCTTCCTCCCGCCCCCTCTGCTGTGTGCACGAGCAGACTTGCAGCCTCCAGCCTAACAGAAACATTTTATATATGTATTTAATGCAAGAGTTCTTCTTTGAGGTCTCATTTCAGTGTTTGCAGTTGGATATTCATTACAGTGGCCTAATTAAGACACATATGACACAACAAATCAAGAGGCTCATCCCATTTACTATTTGCAGTAGTGTTTGTTCTGTTGTGGACTCTAATCACTAATGTAGGCCACCACCGGACGAGAACACGGTTTCTTCGTGTCTCAGCACTTGGCATTCTGCTCCACAGACTCTTATTAATTGTACTTGTATCTCTTTCAGGAAATCCTGCTATCCTGAATATGGTGACAATGGAACGCGGGTCGTCCCCATGCAGGAGGATGTTTCTGGACTGCTTATTCTGGGTGGGGACTCACTTCTACAACAAGCCACATTGCAGCTGTCACATTTGAAATCAATGCAGTTATTTTATCCCAAATTTTCACAGCCTCATACTAAATGCTTCAATATTTAACAACAACAACCTCTGGGTCCACGCAGGAGAATGAAAAATTGCTGAGAACAGTTTTATCACTTGATACAGAACGGTAACCGTTCTTTTTCTACATGTTGTGGACATGATTTCCGGTGCCCTATTTACTGTGCTGTAACATAGTTATTTATATTTTCGTTCACATAGGCATACCTTTGTGACTAAAAAGGAACTAGCATAATAAACTGGACCCATTCTGCAACGACAATATGAGCTCTCCATAATTTAGAGAGGATATGATAGTGCGCAACCCACATTTAGGCCAGGAGAATGAGGATGGTGGGTTAGGTAGGAGGGCTTTCTGGGAATCCCCAGGATGAAGGACTAACATGCATAAACCACAGGCATGCACTGAAGCTCAATGTGCATCAAACACGCATCTACCACAACAGTGCAGTTGGGACTGTGGTCAAGAACTGGGTGTTGTGCTGCAACAGCTCTAAAGCTACCCATTTTTATTTGTTACCACAACACAGTCCATATTTTATGCACCTCAAACGTTCAATTTACTGGGCCGTATTCTGTAGCAAGTGATCATTGTCTCCCTACATCCTGAAAAGTGCCTACAATGTTTTTGTTTCACGACTGGAGCTAAATCATTGAGGCTTTCTACGACCAGGTGTCCTGCAATGTGGCCAAACTGTCTAGAATCCATGTGTGAGACCATATCTGAGGTTTAAAGCTATAACTTACCTCGGACAAGCTCTACTTTCTCTGTTGCAGTCTGAGACATTTTAGAAATTGTTTTCAACTCGAACAAATGGTTAAGGGTTTGCTGATCTCCTAATAACAACACCAAAAGAGGGATCTATAAATGCTGTTGCCTTGTTTTGCTTTATATAGCTCTAAATAAATAATTTGAAAACAAACAAACCTTCAATTAAAGTATGCCAATTTTAGTGATAATCCAAGTAGGGAGAGCAAAAAGTTAGAGAGGTGGATCAAAAAAGTTGTGTGGGTGGCGTGGCTGAGCTCCAAACAAGATGGCCACACAGGAGTGAAGCGCAGCAAAACTAAATCCTAAAACTCCACCATCTGTCCAAAATCCGTAGGCATCTGGGGGCAAACATTGCCAAAAAGACTGGAAGAGTGGCGGGGGTGGAAGAGGAGGCGATCGCCCCAACCGATGCCGAATTGGAAGCAGGAAACTCCAGACCTACCTCCCTCCCCGGGCGGCCAAGAGAGAAGCATGGAGGTGGAACGGAGCAGAGACCACAGGCAGACGGTCGAGCTGTGCCTGGAAGGTGGACCTGGAGGAGTTGAGTGGTTATCTTAGCTGGGGAGGTGGGTAAATCGGGCCGAACAACAGGATCGAAACAGCCGGGGGGCGTTGGCGAGAAATTCCCTCCCTTCCCGGGCACACTTGAAGACCTGTGCGAGACCTGATGAGGCCTAGACAGGCTGGGTCGGGCCGCTGGGGGTGGGGGGGTATTGTGGGGAAGGGAGTCGGAGTAGAGTGACCGTGTGGTCCTCTCCCCTGCACTCCGCCTGCCCAAGGGACCTGAAGAAGACCGTGGCAGAGGAGCGGCGGAGTCCAATGGTAGAGAGCGGACTAAGAGAGGTCGGTGTAGAGAGGGGGTCCTGGTAGAGGGGGGACCCCAGAGCATGTGCTGTGATTGCAGAGGGGCTCAGTTGGTGATTGATTGAGGGCAACAAGGGGGCCCCTCTGCACTGATTCCCCTACCAAGGGGTCTAGGGGAGAGGCCGGTGGACGCTCCTGAGGCGGGACAGGGGCTTGGGGGCTGATCCGCAGATATGGTCAGGCCCAAGTTCAGCTCAATAAAATGGATAAATACGCCATTCCAAAACTGTCGGCCCCACCGGGGGGGGGCCTGAACCCTCCTTAGGCACAAATATGGCAGCCATCTCAGACCTGAAACAGATGCTGGAGCCCAAGATAGATGCGGTGACAATTGATGTTTCCCTCCTAGGGGCTGATTTGCAAAAATTTACGGAGGTTACTAGAGCTGAAACACATATCCAAGCCCTACAGTCTATGACTAAACAACTGGAAGAACATGTTCAAGTCCATACCAAACAACAAAAAGCCATGGAAGCCAGGATTGAGGACCAGGAAGGCAGATCGAGACGCAACAACATCAGAGTAGTGGGAGTGCCGGAGGAGGTGGAGGGCCCCATTGTGGATCTGTTCCTGGAAAATCTCATATTAACAAACTTAGACCGAAATGCCTGTCAACATTTTTTGCAATTGAAAGAGCGCACTTAGCACCGGTTCCGCCACCAAAACCGGGAGCTCCCCTTCGAACAATTATAGTCCGGATTCTCAACTACAGGGACCGTGGCGCTATTGTACAAGCAGCACGTACTCAAGGAGACCTAATATACGAAATGTTCAAATCAAGTTATTTTCTGACTTTACGCATCAAGTACAAAAACTGAGGCGCAGTTTCGATGCAGTTAAAAAAGCTCTCCGCAACGAAAAAATTAAATATATGATGCTCTTTCCGGCTACATTGAAGGTAATCTCAGGAAGCAGAAGGCTGGAGGAAAGTCGGAAAACACCAACGCAGAGAGGGGAAAAGGAAAGACTGCGATGCCAGTAGACCAGATGATCTTATTGAATTGCCAGGAGAACAATCGGATACAGTGGGCATAGAAAGAGGCTGAGAACCACTCTAGGAACCTGAACAACATGAACACGATATCAAGGTTGGGGGGACTGGTGAGCCTTGATGAGAACTGATCGAGGGGACACCCACGTGTGACAGGGTGAAGCATGGCCTCCCAGACACAACAATGCTATTAGGCTCTGACACAAGAGGCATTCGCCAGATGCCAACAACCAACTACGTCGGAGGGGTTTATATTACAGGAACTATTTATTAGTTACTATTGGTGGAGCAAGCCAACCCTTAGCACAGTTTATGTTCAAGATGGGGCGACAGGCGCTCTGCATGTTGGGGGGGATGGGCAGGGTAGCAAGGTGGGGGGAGGGGTTATATTGGGAAATGTTTATTGTTGATGACTTTAACAGTAATATGCTCAGATCAAGTTTGCTATATGTAGGAACAAGCACTGGGGATATGAGAGGGAGGAAGACAGAGTTACAGGGACTTGTCAGCGGGAGGGGCTCTGCACACAGACACACAACCAATAGAGACAACTAACCGAATGCAGCTAAAGGCCATGACCTGGAATGCCAATAGTCTCGGAAATAAGATTAAACGTACCTTGGTCCTGCAGTTTCTCAGGTGACATGCCCCAGGCATAGCTCTACTGAGGGAGACCCACCTGAAAGGTAACAACCACAAGGCTCTGAACCGAATGGGATACTCTCTGCTGGCACATGCCGGATTCGCCTCCAACTCAAGGGGAGTTGGGATATTGCTTCCACACAATTTTTTCCGAGACGTGTCTGGGCTGACCCCATGGGCTGCTTTGTGGCACAGACGGGTACCTGGAATGGTCAGACAATAAATATCTGTTCAGTTTATGTGCCACCTAAGTTACATGACGATAAGCTCTGCGCCCTGCGAAAAATATTATTGCCAATGCCAGCCGGCATTTTGCTCATAGGGGAGACATGAATGATACTATGGAATCAGATTGTGGCAGACTGACAAGCGCTTGAGTGGTTAGTCCCACAAGCCAGCTGAGATCGTTCTCAGACTCCCTAGACTGGTGGACCTGTGGAGGGACCATAACCCCCCAGATACGACAGTTTACATACTTAGCGACTTCACACAGAGGCCTTTCCAGACTAGACTACTTCTTTACACATATGACTGATGCAGGGAGATTCCACGGTGCAAGGCATCCGGCACGTGGTATATCAGATCACTCCCCACTGGTAGTTCTGCTGTCAGGGAACATGAAGACTGGGGCCCTGCCTCCCGGGATAGCAGCATGGCACTTTAAAGACGAAGCATTCTGAGAAACAAATTAGGGAGGGGGCAGAACACTATTTCCAGGAAAATGTAGGATCAGTGGAATCAGCTCGCACCCTATGGGAAGCATTTAAAGTGGTACTGAGAGGCCACGCAAAAGCAGTAATGGGTGAAATCAACAAAAAGAAAAAACAGGAGGATGAAAGAACAGAGAGAGAAATTGCTGAAAGGGAGGCAACAAAGGCAACGGGTATGGAGCTGACCCTAGACCAATGCCACAGACTACGGCTTAAATAGCAAGAACTTAAGGACCTGGCAGAAAATGCTGCCAGGAAACACGTGGTGTCAGTACAAAGACACCTTTAGGATGTAGGAGATAAGGCCGGCAAATTGATAGTGTGGTTAGAAAAAAGAGATCAGCGTCGAATCTGGGTGGCAGAAATACAAGACGAAGAGGGGAGGACACACCACAGGACAGGAAATAGCAAAGGCCTTTGCCTCCTATTATGAACAGATATATGCCTCCAGAATGGTTCATACAGTAGGGGACTGTGTAGAACTCCTGAGGGACCTCCATCTTCCGGTCCTTTCGAGGATAGATAGAGAGGCACTGGATCAGGATAAAACTGTTGAGGAGGTGCAGGCAGCTATCGGGGGTCTACAAGAAGGAAAGGTGACAGGTCCAAACAGCCTACCAGTTGAGTTATACAAGAGTGTTGAGAACATAGCGGCCCCTCACATGCTAGCCATGTTTCAGGAGGCCCGAGAGATAGGGTCTTTCCCGCCGGACCAAAGAGAGGCCATGATTGTAGTAATACACAAAAAGGGCAAGCCAGTCAGCTTGTGGTTCCTTCCTGCCAATATCATTAATAAACGTAGAAGATAAGTATAGAGTGGCCATTCCTTTTCGCTGTACTCACTAAAATGGGATTCAGCTACTATTTCATGAACCAGGGGCCAGAGTTAAAGTAAATGGGGCAGTTTTGCGCTCCTTCATGCTCCACAGAGGCAGGAGGCATGGGTGCCCATTGTCCCCATTACTATTTGCCCTGGTGATAGACCTGCTGGCTGTCTGGGTCCGAAAAGATCCTCTCATCTGGGGAATCCGGGAAGGGCATAGCTGGGAGGCCGGGATCTCCCTACATGCAGATGAGGTCTTGCTACATGTAACAAGATCGAGTCGTTCAATTGGATTCTACAAATCCTGCATAACTTCTAAACAAATAAATTCGTATAAGTCTCTGGCCTTTTAGTTAACAGAGGCGAGGCAGGATCTGACACCCTAACATGACTTACCCTTGTCCAAGGATGGGTTCACCTATCTGGGAATCTACATTACACGGAGTCCGGAATCATTCATTAAAAAAAAAAATCTCCATCCGCAACTAGATCGCCTTCACGGCGATGTACTGCACTGGTGGGCACTTCCGATATATACTTTACGGGTCGTGCGGCCCTATTCAAAATGATGACACTCCCTTGATTGTTATATGTTCTACAAAATTCTCCATGTCCAGTGCCCACAGATTTCTTTAACAAAATCAACAGTGAGTTGCAGGCCCTCTTATGGGATGGGGTAGTTCACATATTGCCCTTACTAAGCTTCAGAGGGGAGTCTTTGAGGGGGGGGTTGGCAATCCTAAATATCCGAGCCTACTAATGGGCATCCCAGTTGGCCACAGTGAATGGGTGGGTATTTGCAGACAGTGACGAACCAGCATACAGAATAGACAGAACCGAAATGGGAGAGAGGGGGCTACCCTGCAGTGCTGTATTCTAGAGGGAGAGAGCCTGGTCTCCCCCCAGACACAGGCTGCGGTTCAAACCTGGAGAAAGGTTACAAAGGTATTAGAATGGGAGAACATACTGACGAGTGCAACTTCACTTTGGGATAGCGACCAATTGGGCGAGCTGCTTAAACTTAGGGGTTTTAATAGTTGGAATCTCATTGGTATAGAACGAACGGGAGAAGTGTGGAGGAATGGAGGGTTTATCTCATTTGAAGAACTTCGCACTGAGTTTGAAATGGCAGACTCAGAGAAATACCGACATATACAGTTAAGCCATGCATTCTGACGCCACATCAAGGCGGGGTGGAAGACACTCCCAGATGCATCCCCACTGGAGGACACATTGTTGTTGCAACCACTCCCAGACAAGGCAGTATTGGGGATCTATAGGAAGATATTGAATAACACCCTCTGCATAAACTTCGGGAGGCCTGGGAAGGAGACATAGGCCCCATAGAGGCTGAGGACTGGCAGGAGGCCCTACAGAGCCCACCAACGGTGGCGATCTGAACCCGATTTCACCTTATACAACTTCGACTCCTACATTGATCAAACTATTCTAAATCCCTCCTAAATGGCATGGGCCAAAGTGACTAATTCATTCAGCAGGGGGTGCGAACAGGTAGGAACTTTCTTTCACACTGTGTGGGATTGTCCAGTCATTCCGGACTACTGGTCCCAGGTGGTGCAGGAGATGTCCCGAGCAACTGGCATAGAGGTACCGCTAGGAGCAAGGTGGATTTTCAGGGGAGTGAAACTGGCCCAGACACCAAACAACATGGTTCAGACTAGCAGCTGGAGTGGCCAAAAGGGATATAGCTAAAGCATGGGGGACAAGCGACCCTTCATCGGTTACAGACTGGAAACATCATATGGACTGGTGTCAACAAACCGAACAGGAGATCTATAAAGGTAGGGGCTATACTAAGAAGTATGAGAAAATTTGGGCCCACTGGCTCAACTACAGAGGCTTCTAGGTGGGTGATAGATACGGGGATAGGCATTGAGTAAACTGAGGCACTGACTGGTAGGGAGGGTTTTATTACAAGAAGGTTAGACTTAGACGGATTATTGAATAAGGATTGCACTGCCCGACCAATAAGTCAAATTGAAACATTGTGTTATTTGATTGAATAGCAAATTGTGATCCAGATATTAATGCTGACAAGAATTGTATTATGAGCATTTAAGTACTAAAAAGAGTTTAAAAAAAAAAAGTTGTCTTTTCCCAAGTCAGCTGGGAATTTTTGCTCATAATTGTAGTAAAAACAATGAACTGATTTACACCAAAACTAATGTGAAAATAGAACTTAATTTCATTGTAAATCCGTTCAATAGTTTTTGGAGATATTAGAATTTTAAAAAGATTCCCGATGAGATTGAAACGGTTAACACTTTTGAGAATCACTGCCTCATAAACTCACAATTCAGAAAATCACTAATCCTGTTAATCAGATTTATTTGTTTTCTCAAATATGATGATGAAGGGGGTTTATCTTTTTTTGGCTATCTTGAAAAAAACAGTATTTAATAAAATTATGATGTTCACACTTTGGAAAAAAAAAGTATATGGCTCTAGGCAGGATGCCATGAGGTGTCCACCCCCAGAGGAAAGCTGAGGAGCACCGAAGGTGTGGAAAAATTACCCAGAAAAAAACTGTGCACAGCCAAAGAACGTGGATAGCAGGCGTTGGCAGCCAGAACCGACACTCAGCTGTAGTTTGGCAGTCTGCAGAGGGCTGGTTACTGGACCTGGCAGCCAATGGCTGCTGTGCACAGCCAAAGTGGACAATAACATGACTTACAACAAAAACGTTAGCATTTCACTCAAACATTACAGTTTAAAACTGAGAAGATATTTTGCCTCAAACGTGCAAAACCACAACTTGTGAGCTATAGTTAGCAACACACCTGACCTACTCATGCCACCCGCCATGCTAAATACACCACGTTCTCAATGGCACGGGAACAAAATCCAGTCTAGGTACAGAAAAACATGGTGGGTGGTCCAAGTTATGGTGTGCAATGTGTGCAGTCACTGTGCAGGGTGAGCATTCCATGGTTTGATGGTCCAGTTCTGTAAAAACAATGTGACAGCATTTACAATGGTTGCAGAGTCCATCCAAAGGAACCTAGCTATCAATAGTGTAGAACAGTGGTTCCCAACCTTTTCACTTCTCTGGACCCCTACATTATCATTACTGGAACCCGGGGACCCCCACTGAATCATTATTGGAATCTGGGGACTCCCCATTGAGTTATTACTCAAACCTGGGGACCTAATCTGTTAATATTATTTAACTTTCTAAGCAGTCGCGGACCCCCTGAAGAGGCTTTGCGGACCCCCAGGGGTCCCCGGACCACAGGTTGGGAACCACTGGTGTAGAACGTGCAGTAGCATTGGGCACAGGGGACCACCTGACCACAATTAGGGAGTGTTTTGTACTATTAAACCAGAGGCTGAGTGCCCAATTTCCATGCTTGAATTAGAGACCATGGTGCCCTTGCACACCACTGACCAACCGGGGCAGTAGGTGGTGCAGTTAGACACCGCCCTCGGACCTCATTATGTGTGTCTTTTTGTGTGCTCTATTGGCTCGGCTTACAGCTCAGCAATGAAATGCAGCTGGTGGTAAAAGTTGCTGCGGGAGCGGCACAAATAAGGCCTGACTATGACCCTTCTGGTGCCCCAGAGATGTCTTTGGCATGCTGCTGGCTCTCTGTTGGTCTAGACTGCTCAGCACTGACCGTTGCAACCCTGAGAAGCAACTGAACTTACTTTTACCAATAAGCGCACTTATTGACTCAGGAAACAATACAAATATTGTAATCTGTCCAAAAAGGTACCACAAAACAAAATGTATCCAATACCTGTCATCGATTTTCCCCAGGCACACCACAGTACGTTGAATGTGTGCGATTAGTATTAGCACATTTGTCCCAAAAGAATCCATTAGTATAGAAAATGACACACAATTAATAATGCAATTTACACAATTGTTAATGCAATTTACCCAATTCTGCAGAAGAGACACAAGGTTGCTTTGAGATGTTCACATGGCTGCTGTCCCCTTAACTGCTTCCCCACTTTGGTGCTTTGCCTAACAGTAACATATTATGATGTATGTTGAGGTGAATAGGACACAAATTCAACGAGTTCTGTCTATAAAATCCACAGCTCCTATGAAAAGTAAAACTACAAATCGTAGAATGCAGTAGAGTGCTCATTAAAAAAAACCACAGCCAGTACATTAGTCATGATGATGGGAAAGAGATCCTCTTGGCTCTGGACAGTAGCTCATCATGGCGTGGTGCAACAAAACGTGAAGGGACCCCTGCAGGATATGCTGATGGGGCTCCCCACACTCACATCAGTATGGGCTGAGGGGGCCCCTCCAGTATGGGTAAACCTGCCCCCGACCCCATGCACCACAGGGGTTGCAGAGGCCTCTGTTACACCTCTGGCTGGCGCACAGGAAAAAGCCAGCTCCTTGCAATGCAGTGCAGAAATAGGTCTTACAAGTCCTAAATGGTGTATAATTTAGGCGGGATGCAGCAATTTTAGGACCTTTTCTAGAGCCTCACATTGGAGAACAGAGACTAATTTCTCAAATACATCTCATTAAAAGGGCACCGCTGCTTTCTTATGCTTGCACCGAAGTGTCAAAAAATAAAATCAGATGTACAAAGGCAGAAAAGACAGTCATTGTGGAAAAGCATTGCTCATTTTTAGGTCTTGCCTGAGACAGCCTATGCGTTGACGCTTGCAACAATCTGTTGTTTCATAAAACAAAACTCTAAAAAAGCGCTTCTAGCCCGCTCATTATTTGGTTGGTTTAAGTGTCACTCTTATTTACTTTCTTTTCATTGGTGAGTGCATATCAACGTCTGTCCGTTTCACTTTGTCTCTATGTGTTTATTTTCTACCCTGGAGCATGGATAAAATACTGACTGATTTCTTCATTAGTGTTCTTCTGCGCTGCTTGTTCTGGGATTGTGTTTTGTTTTGGCTTTTGATTGCAGGTTAACTTGAAACCATCAGTCCTGGTATTTACAAACAACTAGCAATAACAAAACTTTGTCACATGTGACCAATGACCGAACATATATCTTGGCAGGCTGTCGATTTAATTGATGATGAAGTTGTAAACATACTGTCTTCGTTTAAGACTGTTGCCATACTGTATGTATTTCTCTGAATTCAAGACTCCTGCAGTGTCCAATCTTTTCCTGGCTAGACTACTGTAACATTCTACACCTAGGAGTCAAGACGCCAGTGATCAGAACACTCCAGTGGGCTCAAAGCGCCGCAGGTAGGCTGTTGTCTCTTCTGAAATTCTGCTCTGCCTCTGGCCTCCTTAGCAAACTGCATTGGGTCCCTGTGGAGAAGGGTGTGCACTTCAATACCCCATGTACCGCCCATAAAATCTTTCTCTCCGAGGAGGCCCCCATTCTGTCTAGTTTGCTATCCCTGCATCCACCTTCACGCCCCCTGCGCTCAGCCTAACCTAAAGCTGGCTACTGTTCCCAGTGTTAAGAGAGTAAGAGTGGGCGGCCACTTGTTTTGTGCAAAAGTCCCAGCTCTCTGGAATGCGGGTTCTCCTTCTATCAGGAAGTCCAGAGCCACTTGTCCTTCAGGAAAAATCTTAACACCTGTCTTTGTTCTTCTTAGGATTTTCTTTTTGGGCATTTTGCCCCCCTGGCTGTTGTTGCAGCTGGTTTACATTTCTGGATTAGCTCTTGGAAGCCACGTTGCTGGGGCAGCTACGCGCTTTATGAAATCTATAACATAAAACATTTACTTATTTGTTGATTACCTCTTTTATAATTAGAGGATGTTTTAGTCATTACCAAACGTAGTGTTTTCAAAAGGTTTATGTTTCATCCGTACCTCCCTTTGCATCTACCTACTGTAAACCCTAAAATGACCCTTACTCCCCTTTACTTCTACCTCCCCCATAACCCTGAAATTTTCATTAACTTCCATTTACCTCTACCCATCCTGAACCCTAAAATCATCCTTACCTTCCTCTGCTGCTACCTACACAAACTCTAAACTCACCTGTACCTACCCTTAAAACCTCAGATCTCTTCTATCCACCCCTAAACCATAAAACTGCATTTACAACTACTCACCCATGAACCCTAAAATCACCTACACCAATACCCACCCCTAATCCCTAAAATCACCCTTACCTCCTTTTACTACTACCTACACCTGACCCCTAAAATCATCCTTACCTTCCTTTACTTCAAACCATCCCTAAACCCTAAAATCTCCCTTGCATACCCCTTTACCTATACCCTACCTGAACCCTAAATTCACCCTCATCTTTCCCCCCTAAACCCTAAAATCGCCTTTACCTCTACCCACCCCTAAATTCCTTTACTTCTACCTATTCCTAAAATAACTTTTAAAAAAAGAATTACATAAAGAGTATGCTATTTACAAAAAATGCTTACTTGCTTTGTAAAGTACTGAGTCGTAGAGGTACAAATACCTGCGTGGTAAAGACTGCATGATAAAGGCTGATTCTTCTCAGGACACATTCCCACTCCCTTTTTAAATACTCTCTTGCTTTCATCCTAGCGCCTCTAAATGTTTGGGGGCACTGTTGATTGTTTAATGCCTGTTGATATGTTTGGTAGGCGTCTTCACCTCTTTGAAAGTTTGCTTCCCCTAGCTCCCTGCACCTTATACTTTAGGTCTTCCCTGAGACAGCACATATGCTGTTGCTTGCAAGAAATGTTATTTACTCACAAGGGACCCAGGGCCCACACATTCATTACCAAGGGTTAGCATCATCATTATATCTTTAGTTCTATTTGGTCAGCGATTGCCAGCTTCAGGTTCACTTTGAGTGTCTGTCACTGAACTGGAGCATGGCACAAGTACTGCTTTTCTTGCTGAGTGTCCTTCCACTTCTCGGCACTGTCAGTTTTTTTTGGTTTCCTTTTATTGGCACCCCCTTCATCCCTCCCCCATCCAGCACTTGCTTGTCCTGCCCCCGTAACCCCTCTTGGGTTGTTGCTTGTCCGGTCTGCCTCACTCCTTCCTCTGTTGTTTCTGCCCCTTTCTACCCCCACCTCCTCCTCTGCGCCTTTGTTGCTTGCCCCCTCCCATCCCAGAAGAATAAAGAAATCCCAAAAGAATAAAGAAATCCCAAAAATGCAGACGGTGCTGCGCTCCCTGCACGGCATGGCATTTTTGGTTCGGTCTTTATGAGGGTGTTAACACGCAAACTTAAGCTCAGAGGTAAATACATTTTCTTTGTATACCTTTTATTTATTTATGTGTTTCAGACACATCAGCCATACCATGATCTATCTTGCTTTAAGCAACTTCAGACCACTTTAAGGAGAGTGCAATCTGTGAACCCCTTACTGGATGGTGATTATCAATTATTTTTCTTATTTTGCTTAACTGGTGTTTTGCGCTGAAACCTCAGCCTTTGTTTCACATTTCCTGCCCCCATTAAAAAAAGATTGATGTATAAATGTGCATTTTAATGTTTTTTTTTTTTTGGTTTACGTTTGTTGACATTGAGTTATTGTCATTTGTTTCTCAAAACGTTTTTGTTTTAAATGAGGGCAGAGAATAATCCCATACTAAGAAGACAGATCATTGCCCCTCGTAGTCAGCACTTGCTGCAACACAGCCCTTTTTTTCTAACTTTCAGCCATGCTGTTGACAAGCCACGCTGCTGTACAATCACACCAGACTTGCACAGGCGAGACCTATTGGCTTTGCCAGTGCTTGTCACCAATAATGATTCTATTGTGCTGGGCACCTGCATCATAACAGTTAAAAAACAGCTGCAGGCTTTTTGACATGGTCGTTTATAGTAAATTGAATTGCATTTCAAAATTAATCAGGCCGTATTTCATTACATGTCTCGTTTTATAAGGCAGGTTATGTAATTGTCCTTTGTAAAGGTGAAAAAAAACACAACCAAAAACCCTTTTTCCCCAGGAGGGAAGTGTGCATTTTAGGAATATCGTATACAACTTTAACACAAACTGGCAGTAGCAGCAACCAACGTGGTTGTCAAATCACATGTAGCTTTTGCAATCAGTGGAACTGTAAAATTAGTTCAACAAAGATTCCTCAAAATGTTCCCTTGGACTTGTAGGACAAATTACCAAACCTGAGGACAAAGAAGATAAAAGTACATTCAAAGCATCATCTGCAATAATTCTGCCGAAAGATGCAAGTAAATGGCCCAGAGGCATATATAATAAAATAAAATAGTGCGTTTCTCCCTTACATAAATGATTGCCAGAAGAGTCAGAAACCCAGTAATATCCAAAGCTTCCCAATTCCACGCACAAGTAGCTCATTCACTGCTGATTTTTTTAAATCTTTATTTGTAGTTCAGTATGCCAGATAAAATCAGGACTTCAAGTATCAGACTGCAATGGAAAAAAATGAACTGGGAGAATTACTCGGACATGCCATTGGGAAACTTTTGACCCTTGTCCTAAACCTCCAGAACCTCAAACCTGCAGGAACTAATCTTGTAGCACAGTCAGGGAGCTCTGAGACCTTCCAGATGCGAACGGGGGATCGATTTAGCCAACCAAGCAATTGAGACAGATGTACAGGTTGTTTTAAACTGGAGGACAATAAACTGGAGGACAATAAACTGGAGGACAATAAACTGGGAGTTTCTTGGCAGAAAGGTGTAAATAGAAGAATTACCTTAAAGGGGAGAGGCTATACTATGCAGTTTTGGCTCACTTGTACAATATTCGGCACATGGATTGCAAGTGTGTCATGGTGTCAAGAACCTCTGGTAGGACGTCAATAGATACTTCGGTCAGTGTGTGTAACCTGAGGACCGGGAGCACACTGCAAACATTTCACACAAATTACTTTTTGGGCATATTTGCTGTTCCAATCCTGGTGAAGTTCTCTACCCAGGGAAGGCTAGCAAATCCTTGAATTTCTGGAAAAATACTTCTTGCAGAATACAAGATGGAGGTGTCATATGTTGGTTCACAGGAAAATGTTAGTTACCTGCGGTAACTAAGTTTGCGATGGATACTCTTATCTACCTTTAGATTCCTCACCTGTTGAGCTATCCCCAGGAATCAGACTGGAACTAGAAAACCTCAAAGCCTCAATGACACCAGTAGAGGGCGCTGGGCTCAGTCTGAACCGTATGTGACCTCCGGTGGCACCTCAGAGTCCATAAAGCTCCAGCAAATTAACATCAGTTTCCCTCCATTATTTTCCAAACCTTTGAGGTGAGAGAGAGTGAAAAATCCTGAGAGTTTGCAGTACGAATATATAAATAAAATAGGATCTTATTAACTATCCCTTATCATTCATCCATCAAAACAGGAAGACGGGCAGGTCAGTGAGGAATCTGCAGAAAGAGTACCCACCAGAAACACTGTTACCGAAGGTAAGTACATTTTTCTTCTGATGAATATTTTAAACCGAAGATTCCTCTCCTTTAACACAAATTTTGCAGAAATACCCTGCCTGGAGGAGGGTTGATGAATGATTCAGATCAGGAAATCTTGCAAGATGGGTGTTGCAAAGTGTCCGTCTGTAAGTACCTCCGCAACAAGACACAAATGCTTCGCAAGTTTGTGCAAGTAAGTCCACGTTGCCACTTTGCATATTTCCACACTCGGGACACCCTGTACCAGTGACCCGGTGGTGGACTTAGCCCTGGTGGAATGGGCCCTGATTCCTTCAGGTGGCTCCTCTCTGGCGATGGGTTAGCAGAATTTAATGAAGAGGGTGACCCAGTGGGCTAGAGTAATCTTCTGCACTACCTTCAAAATTTTGGCTCCACAAAAGCTCACAAAGAGCAGGTCATCTGAAGGATATTCTTTGGTAGGGTCTAGGTAGTAAATAACCACCCTCCTCAGATCAAACCCATGCAACCACCCCTAGTCCTCCTCCTCTGAAGCAAAACATGGAGGGTAGAAGGTTGGTAGATTAATGGACTGGGCCATGATCACCTTGGGAAAGGAACAGTCCTGGTTTGCAGCACCAACTAGTCTGAAAAGAAGGTACTGAACAGGGGACAACAGCCTAGGGTCTACAACTCACTGACATTATAGCAGACAGGATAGCAACCGTCTTGAGAGTCAACATGTGTTAGAAATGGGGTCTCTGGTAGGCAGTCAGTATGAATTCTGTCAAAGCAGAGATCCTCACTCTAGTCAGGGTAAGGGGGCTACACAGCTCAGATAACACCTGCTCACTCCCTTGGTAGCTTGGCACAAGCAGTCAGGCTTATCACAGAGGCAATGTGTGAAGTATTTGTACAATCACGCACAGTACCACAGTGAAAACAGCACAAAAGGTCTTAACAGCAGACCAAAATGACGAAAATTCAACAAACACAAGCAAAGTTATGAATTTTTAAAGATTAAACTTCAATATAGCATTTAGAACACAAATGCTTCGAATTGGTGATATCACAGCATCGTGACAGAGTCGTTCCCAACAATCCAATGCCAATGGCGCCGGACCCCAAGGTACAGTACTTTGTGAAAATGAGGAAACAAGCCGGTGTACGGAGTCAGGGATCGAGGCGCTGCTAGATCCAATGCGACCTTGGTTCCGGTACTGCAGCGCGAAGCAGTGTGTGAGAGGCGTAGGATCCTTGCTGCGGAGGTGAGGCGGCATCAGTGCGAAGCCACGGATCCTCGCACTTCCGGCTGGGTCGATATCCTGTGGTCACAACGTGGTGTGGCAACCTTACGCGACGAGGATGCTGGCGCCACAGCAGATTCGGGAGTCACGGATGTCGGTGACACAGCACTTTGGAACTCACAGACTTTGGCGCGGCTGCGGCGGCGTCCAGCCTGTCGGGTCGTCGTAGTCCAGTGGGGACCACAGCTTCAGTTGCAGGTGGCATTGTGGGATCCGGCAGCAGCGTCAGTCCGGGCGTCGTCCGAAGTCAGTGCACTTGTTTCTTCCTGTTTTTCCACCAGCTTCTCCTTTCAAGGGCCCAGGGACTGGATTAGGCACCACTTGGCAGGGTAGGAGTCTCAGCAAGAGAGTCCAGCTGCTCGAAGAGGAAGTCTTTGATGGCCATGAGACTTCAGAACAGGGGGCAAGCTCAGTCCAAGCCCTTGCAGAATCTTCTGAAGCAGGATACATAGCTAAGTCCAGTCTTTTCCCTCTCTTAAGGCAGAAGAAGCAACTGCAGGCCAACCCAGCAAAGCACACACAACAAAGGGGGAGTACTTCTCCTACAGCTCTTCAGCTCTTCTACTTGGCAGAGGTTCCTCTTGATCCAGAAGTGTTCTAAAAATCTGGGGTTTCGGGTCCACTACTTATCCCCCTTTTCTGCCTTTGAATTAGGCAAACTTCAAAGGAAACTACCTGTTGTTGACCTGCCTTGCCGAGGCCTGGCCCTAGACACACACCAGGGGGTTGGAGACTGCATTGTGTGAGCACAGGCACAGCCCCTTTCAGGCGTGTCAGCTCCTCCCTCCCCAACCTAGCCCAGGAGATTCATCAGGATATGTAGGCTACACCTGAGCTCCCTTTGTGCCACTGTCTAGAGGGACCCAACTGTCAGTCTGGCCCAGACATGGAATACACAAGCAGGCAGAGACACAGAATGGTTAAGAATGGTTAAGCAAGAAAATGCCCACTTTCTAAATGTGGCACTTTCAAACTGACAATCTAAAAAACAACTTTACAAAAAGGTGTAATTTTAAGTGTTGAGTTCAGAGACCCCAATCTCCATCTGCTCACAATGGGAAACTGCACTTAAAAGATATGTAAAGGCAGTCCCTATGTGAACCTGTGAGAGGGACAGACCTTGCAACAGAGAAAAACAAATTTGGTATTATTTCACTGTCAGGACACGTAAAACACATCAGTACATGTCCTACCTTTAACATACACTGCACCCTGCCAATGGAGCTCCCTAGAGCCGACCTTAGGGGTGCCTTACATGTACAAAAAGGGACAGTTTGGGCCTGGCAAGTGGGTACACTTCCCAGGTCGAATTGGCAGTTTAAAACTGCATCTACAGACACTTCATTTGCCGGGTTGCAACATGTTTATAGGGCTAGGCCCACTAGTAGCATTTGATTTACAGGCCCTGGGCACCTCTAGTTCACTTTACTAGGGACTTAATAGTAAATCAAAAATGCCAACCATGGAAAAGCCAATTACAAATACAGTGTACACAGAGAGCACTTACACTTTAGCACTGGTCGTCAGTACTAAGAACCAGCAAAAACAAAGTCCAACACACAGTCACAACATAAGAAGCAGAGGCAAAAGGGCAGGGGAGACTTCACCAAGGATGTCAGGTCTAACAACAAACAAAGGGTATGACTGCAGGGGCTCCAACGGAGGCCTATCGGGAACATAAGAGCCAAATTCAAGTCCCATTGAAGCACTAAAAATGGAGTTGGATGGAAAATGGATATTCAGGCCTTTAAGAAAACATAAGACAATAGGAAACTTAAATAGGGGTGGTTGATCCGTCAGACAGAGGAAAGCAGACAATGCAGCTAAATAGCCCTTCACAGTGCCAATGGCACATCCTCTTTGAGCTAGGAAATCTGCAAACTGCAGAACTCAGGATAGCTTTCCCCACAAAGGATCCACACTGTTGTCTGCAAACCAAGCAACAAAGTTACGACATCTGCAGGAGTATGCCAAATTAGTGGAAGGGCGACATGTAGAAAATATAATGTCTACCACCTCTGATGGTAGCTCAAATGAGCTCCATTGCCCACACTCAATCTCCAAGCATGTAGGTGAAGGCCTCAGAGATTGGGATGCAGAACCAGTCCTCCTGACTGGGAGAGAAGGTCAAGCCTGAATGGTACATGGAGTGGAGGATACATGGAGAAGCATAGGCTGTGTACCTCACCATACTGTTCCAATCCCAGGGTATAGGAATGCTGGCACTGAGCATTTTCAGAAGTGCCAAATAAGTCCACCTGAGCAGTGCCCCAGTGGGTGAAGATATCATTGACTACCTCTGTTAGAAGATGGCACATGGAATCAGCAAAATAACGCTGGTTCAGACTGTTGGCTCTGATGTTCACAGGGTAATTGGCTGTGAACCAGCTCCCTTGCTGGTATGCCCAAGACCACAGTTTCAGAGGCTCCAGGCAAAGGAAGTGAGTCCCTACTCCCCCTTGTTTGTTAACATACCACATCACAGTTGTGCTGTCCGTCAAGATTTGGACAGACCGATTTACAGAGTGAAAGAAGGCCTAAAGTGCCAGCCGAATCGCCAGCAATTCTAGCAGGTGGATATTAATAACCTGCTCCTCCAGCGACCCTGATCTCCAGTTCCTCAAGATGAGCTCCGCAGCCCCCGGTGGAAGCATCCATCACTACAGTTTTCACAGTTGGAGGATGAGTAAAGGTCATCCCGTATTTCAAGTTTGCCTCATTCCTGCAACAATCCACGTCCACTGCAGCAGATCACGATGGAATCCAACAGGTCTCCCCCTGTACTGTAGCCACTGCCTGAGGAGGTACCACTGCAGGGCCAACATGCATGTGTGACTAGAAAAATGTAGAAAACTAGCAGACCTAGGAATAGCAAGACGCTCAAGACTGAAACTCTTGCACCTGATTGGAAAGATGGATCATCTCTTGGAAGTCTGTTATACTCTGTTGAGGCAAGGCACGGAGCATGACGGTGTCCAGTACTAACCCTGTGAACTAGAGCCATTTGGAGGTCCGCAGGTGATATTTAGGCTCGTTGATCGAAAAGTCTAGGTTGAACAACATGGACTTTGTCAACCTCAGGTGGTCCAACACCATCTCTGGAGAGTTGGTTTTGAGGAGTCAGTCATCCAGGTACGGGATGATCAGCACACCCAACCGTCTAAGATAGGCTGCAACCACTGCCATGATCTTGATGAAGAATTGAGGTGTCGATGTCAACCCAAAGGTTAGTACCGCAAACTGGTAGTGTCTAGAAACCACAACAACTTGCAAGTACTTTGGATGGAACCGCAGACTAGATATATGGAAGTACGCATCCTGCAGGTCCAGTGACACCATCCAGTCTCCAAACTCCAGCTCCAAACTTAAGCTAGAGCCAGCATCTTAAACTTCTCCTTTCTGAGGAAATAATTTAGACTCCTGAGATCTAGAATATGGCGCAGGCCACCATTCTTCCTGAGCATCAGAAAAGAACATGGGTAGCAACCCTGGCATCGAAGTCTCAAGCACAGGAGCCGGCATCAAAGGTTCAATGTGTGGGGTGGCCTGTCCAGAGCCAGTCCCAGTGGAGGAGTAGAGCTGCATGGAAGATCCTCAGCCAGGATGTTAACCAACTAAGGCTCAGAGGACAATTGTTCTGCGGGCTTCGGAGAACATCTGGGAGACTTACCTTTTGAGTGCTTTTTGGATTTATTGTTGTCTCGCCTCTGCTGTGTGGACAAGGAAGATGGAGAACGGGAATTGCATCAAGAACACTTCCAGCGCCAATGGTCATCTGTGGCTCGAGCTATAAAGAGCTTGACCTCCCGATCTTC
The DNA here is from genome assembly GCF_031143425.1 of Pleurodeles waltl. Lineage (NCBI taxonomy): Eukaryota > Metazoa > Chordata > Amphibia > Caudata > Salamandridae > Pleurodeles > Pleurodeles waltl. The sequence goes on along the minus strand of NC_090438.1, from coordinate 582,482,660 downwards.
AGGGTTCATATACTGAGACAGGAAGTACAATATTTGGTGTCATGGTAAGAGCCAAAACAACACAAACAAATGTGGGGGTCTAGTGATGGACATCTGTGCCTCACAATCCCTGAGGGTTTAAAACCCAATTTCGTAGGTGGAGACATTGGTATTGCTATAGTAATTTTAGGTGAGGAAAGCTCCTCAGAGAACGAAGCTCCGGATCAACGTGGAAGGTACAGAAAAATGAAACTGACATTGATACGCTGGAGCGGGCACTTTATGGACGGCACCCGAGTCCAGCATCCGCTACTGGCAGCATTGAGGCTTAGAAGTTTTAGAGATCCAGACTGACGCCTGGGGAAGGTTCAACAGATGAGGAATCTACAGGCAGAAGCATTTATCAGAAAATGTTCCTATCCATAATTTCATAAACGGTTAGTGGAGGGGGTTTCAGATGTATGACTCTAGAACGAACGCCATAAGGCTGGCGGCTTCAATAACAAAAGCGTTAGAACAGAGCTGGCATTACCACGCCAGTTTCTAGAATGAACTGTAACAGCTAGCCGGCAAGTAGAGTGCTATTAAACACACCAAAACAACGAATGCCTTAATCACGTGGCCACTTACAACCCATACTTTTGCAGTAAAACATTCCATTTACTTTTGCACATTTGGAAATCGATTGTAATGAACCAAAGCACATTGCTGCTTTGCAGAAACGCATTGCACAATACTTCAAGTATACTGGTCTGTTTCTGGCCAGTGCGCAAATACAGTGAGGTAAAGGATGTGTAGTCCTACCGTATTGTTTACTTATCATGTCGAACATTCCTCAATACAAAATGACAATGTTATTTTGCTCGTAACGGAAAGCATTAAATAAATGTGCCTGGTGTAGGGGTCTGACATAGTGCTGTCTTGTCTTTCCCGCTGACGGCCGACGCTGCTGGCTTGTGTCCGGAGTTGTGCTGTAGTCGGTGGCTGTGCTGCTCAGTTCCTTTTTGGTCCGTGCTCTTACCACAGGACTGGTGGTGGGCCTAGCCTTCGACAAATCCTCACTATTTTGCTCTTCGAAAGAGGAAGAGACACCAACAACTCCCTGTCTGCACTCTGGCAGGGAGACTGTTTCAGCGCTACCTCAAACAACTGCTTGTGGGTGAACTTTTACTGAAAATGCATCTAAACCCCCTAGTCCGCATTCTTACTACACAGGAGATGGCTGTATGACGCAACAACAGAGGCCGGAATCCGGGCAGAAACCCCCACACACCCTTCGCTCTAAAACCACCTCTTACCCTGCTCTGAGCCCTAAGTCCGGCATCCGAGCGAAACCCCCACCCACGCCCTTCTCCCTAAAAGTGTCCCTGCCACAGCCCTGAGCCCTAAATCCGACATGTGTTAAATATCGGGGTAAAGGCTAGCGTTGTAATGCCATTTGTGGTAGAAAACCTTTCGATGTAAGGAGACGCGTAGTAATGACTCCGTCGTTGTGCTGGTTTCATTGTAAAGGCTTTGCGTGATAAAGCCGCCTTGAAAAGGGACGTTTCCCATAACAAGTTGAAGTGCAGTGAGGGGTGGCACACTCTGGAACTGTGTATTTTTATTTCTAATTCAATCTGCTTACAGTTCAACACACACGAACCTGTTACTGGTAGAAAGGACATGCAAATGGGGAAGAGAGAGGAGAATAATGGCTAGTAGTACATGCGTTGTAGTGAAATTGACCTGGAAGGTGTCAGAAACAACTTATTCGCAAAATTATTTCTGGGAAATGGAACATGGAAATTTTAGTCATAATGGCTTTGCTCCTAACATCTCGGAGAACCCCAGATTTCAAATTTCACATGTCAGACACAGGGCTCCTGCACTACCAATCACTGTTTTTGAGGTTACTTGCGACTAGTATCCAGGGGTGCCTTCTACTATGGCTCTGCAAAATGGGCCAAGGACACCCTTTTTGCACTTGACTCCTAGGGTAGGGAGGGCAAGCAGTCATGTAAGGGGGGTAAGGGCTCAGAACTCAGATCAACCAACAGACACAATGGTCAGTATTTCCACACTTCTCTTTATTAAAACAATACCCTATTGACGCAGCAGGAATTGACCAAACTGCAGACCATGTGAAGACCACACTGACTTCATATAGTCAGTTTTCTTATGTTCCTTTCGCGAGCGGTAGGCCCAACCACACAAGTGTGGTACCATTACTATTGGAAGAAATGTGGAAATGCAGGCTGGTAGATCCCTTTCATGTAAGGATCTAATAATCCATTGCAAACAAGCTGCAGGGATACGTTTGTCAAGCTCAGTGCAGAAGGCGTTTCCTGCAGTTTTCCCTTATATCTTTTTAAGTTTACCAACGAGGGATTATCAGAGCCTTACTTGACGGAGACCAGCTTTATACTGCCTATCAGCTGAAAAACACAACATGAAAATTTATGTACCATCTTTTGCACAATAATAGAGACAATTTTGAAATGGTGTGCTGTGACTAAATGTAGTTGTATATATAAGCCAAAACACAAATTCTTACAAATACTAATGGTTTTCTAGCCCTGAAGAAGTTCTTGATGGAACATAAAGCAGTGGCTGGTTGAATAACTGTTATGGCTGATATAATGAATGAAGAATGAACAAAGGACTGGAATACAGTATCTGTGTTTTTCAATTTGGATTGACTCAGTTTGTACATATACTACACATTATACCTGCCTGAGTGCACACTACTGGTCTAAAAATGCATTTTGTAGTACATAAATTAGTAATACATGCCACAAAATGCCATTCACAAATCTAAAGGTGGAGACCTCCACTTCCTCCCATTTTTTCTGTTCCGAGGTCTCCATCAAACCAGAGGCGATCTCCATACACAAAGGTATATGTTTTAATAGTAACTGTAGTAAGGATAGTGGGGTGAATAGAAAACGGGGATTAGTTATTTAAGAAGAGGTTTAGGGAAGAACATGCTAATAAAAACAGTATTACTGTTGCTATTCACAAACTACAAATACTACAGACCAAAAGGTGTCAAACAGGCACAAAGGTACTCCAGCACAACCATGGATTGTCAAGAACCACATATGGCCACTCACAAGTCTTGCAACACATTCCCATAAAAAAAAACAATGGATGCAGAGAACAAAGTAACACCCTTTGGGAACTAATGATACTAATTAAACATTACATTTTTTTCCCTCTCTTTAAATGTAAAGTAGTTATACATACATTTTAACACTTAATATTTATATAATCTGGCTAAATTAACATTGAGGTACCAGTCTTTTTTCCACTTTACTGCTCTTTATTGCCTAATTGGACTAATTGTGTAGATAGTTAATTGTGGATATTATTATACTGATTTGTAAAATATATTAGTATATCAATATTTTAGTTTACTCCACTGACACTAGCATTTACATCTTGTTATGTATTGAGATTGTAATTAGTGCTTGGTACCCTTGGGAGATGATCGTTTTCATGAGGTGGGTATTATGAGCATCAATGGAAGTTATTATATCTATCCACATAATGAATATAAATAATACAATGAATTTTAAAATATGAAAATAACAATGATATGAATGTAAATGAAAATGTTTTTTTAATGCTATGTGCCATTATTAGGAGTTAAAATGGTAATCACAATCGAGATCGTAACTAGCGCTCCATACCCTTGGGAGATTACCATGTTCACGAAATGGGCACTATGAGCAATAATGGAGGTTGTTACATCTTCCACATAATGAATAGAAAAATATAATGAAGATTAAAATATAAAGATAATAATTATATGAATGTAAATGAAATGTTAGATATTTTCTATGCTATATGTCATTATCAGGAGGAAAAATGGCGGATGTGCAAGAACAGTATTTCAATGGACGGTTACAGCTCTAGTGTTTGGGGCTAGGGAAATGGATGAAGGACTGTATAAATGAAGCCTATTGAAAGTTTTTGAAAGGCCCAGTTGAAGGTGTAGCCGAAACGCATAGGCAATTTAATTTTATTTAATGCACTTCGCACTTTATTTAACATTATGATGCCAAAGGAGAAATAACAATAAAAATTAAATAAATACTTGGAATAGGACCAGGAGTCGTCTGCTCTAATGCCGCTGTGTAACCGGTCCAGGGGAGTGGCCGAAAAGAGACCCGTTTTATATATATATATATATACATATATACATATATATATATATAGATATAGATATATCACAGAAAGGACGCCGCTGCTCCTTCGCTCACTACGGCAGCCCAAGCGTGGGTCTGGCAACCCACATAACATCAGCACACAGTATCCAATAAAATAGATACGCTTGGACACAGTAAGGGTTGCTTTCAAGTGCTTTTACTGAAGGCTTCTCCCCAACGTGTTTTGGCCCAGGCCTTGATCACATGATATATATATATATATATATAGATATATATATATATATGTAAAGTTTTATGTATTATATTCAAATATTTTATTAATTTTTAATGTAATAATGCGCTCAATTTAAAATACTATACATTATCATTTTTACTGAAAACTTAAAAAAAGAAAAATGTTAAGGTGGGATTTTTTAACATTGTTGTTTAAAATTATTTATAAATTAAATTCATGTTTTTAATTTACATTTATATTTGACATTAAAATTTACAATAATGTCTTGCAATTACAAACTTCAATAATTTTCCATACACTTTCCGAAAGAACAATTTCAACCATGGTGGGTACTAGTAGTAATTTTATACCACTAAATCCTATAGTAAGAGGCTCCACCGCTCCATATGAGGGGGGTAAAGACATGTAAGCCCTACCCCAGATGTCTGAGGGAGTAAAGAGGTCTGCCCAACTCACACTGGCTGGGGCCACGGCATATAGTGAGTGCACCTGCAGAGGAAATCTTAGGGAGCGCAGTGGCTTGTATACGTGGGGAGGTACACAGCTGGGACTGGAGGCCCAGAGAATATTTAAACTGTGACCCGGCAGGAAGGGTCCACCTGCAGACCAGCCTGATAACAGAGTTGATGTATTGAGTCTGATCTGAACTCCTTCCTGCAAATGTAGACTGCTTTATTTTGGGTTGATTCAATAAGTGGTCCTAAATCAGACACTTTTAGGGCACAAATAAGCACAAAATCAGAACTAATTATTTTATATGTCACACATTGTGAATAATGTTGATGTCATAGATGTGATCGCCCTTAGACCATACTTACTGAGTCAGTGCTACATAGTCAGCATCTACCCTAGAAGGACTAGTAGCATATGTGTTGGGCTGGGTGGCACTGAACACTGCTAAACTGATAAACCACATGAGCTAGTATCAATCACCTACTATTAGGCATGATGGTGCGGCCTAAAGGTGGTAAGGGCTTCTTGTAGGAATACAAGCAGAGACACAGTTTAGTAAGGGTTCTATCTCACTGGCATGCTGAAATCAGTAGAGGCTACTTTAGAAGGCCACGCAGAAAGTTTGACGCCATTTTGCAGGCAATTCATGACACTGTATCTATTCTCAAAATGAAAACAGGTATAGTGCCAATTGATGTTAACCTTTTACTTGTGATCATAAACAATTAATGGAAAGGGTAAAACCAAATTAATTTGTGTTGTCCTCACTGTGGCCTACAGCAGTGTTCCCCAACCCGCGGGCCGCGGACCGGTGCCGGTCCGTGGATCAATCGGCACCGGGCCGCCCCACTGTGGCGGGCGGTAAATGTTTGATAATTTTTCCGTGGCCCGCTTGTCACACAATGGGACAAGCGGGCCACGGAAAAATGATCAAACATTTACCGGTCCGCGGTGATAAAAAGGTTGGACAACACTGGCCTACAGTACACAAGCTTCAGAAGAAAGTAAGGGAGCAAACAGAGGGTGTCAAATTTCTACATAACAGGGCAAAGACAATGAAGTATGGCTTCGGCCTCCTCCAAGACCATAGGCATCACCTGTGCAACTGACTCCTAGATCGCATGGGTGTATTGGCCCAAGAGGCACACAGTGTTCACCGACCGCAGTACTAGGCTGGCGGAATAGAACATCCTCTTACCAAAGGTATTCAGCCTCTTGAATTCCCTATCTGGAGGAGTGGTAGGAAACGCGCCATGGTTGACTTGGGAAGTGGAGGCTTGGTCCACCAAGCTTTCCAAGTTGCTTTCCAAGTTGGGGGTGCTAAATGAGGAAAACTGGATCCCACGAGCGGGGCAATGGTGGCAGGCAATAGTCCTGCACAGGGCTTGGACCAAACCCGTGAAGGACATCGTTAAGGGCTTTAATAAATGGAAGTAACCGTTCAGCTGGGGCAACGTTTGTCTCGACTGCCACTGAGTGCAACTGAAGGTCCAAAACCTCAGCCGTCCTTCGCACCACTAAAGTGAATGAGGCACCCTCTTTCATAGCCATGGAAGGGGGAGAGACCAAACCAGTGTCCAGAGAGGTGTCTAACCCACTGCCATTTGTCAGTTCCTCATACCAGTTGTCCTCTGTCTCATCTAGGAGATGCTGCTATCCATAAGGGGACTCCGCCAAGACCAACCTCCACGAATGAATGAATGAAGGCCATCACCGAATGGATGAAGAACAGCTGCCTCACAGTCAATTTCGACAAGACGGAAGTCCTCATCTTCGGCTCCACCCCCTCCGCATGGGATGACTCCTAGTGGCCTGCCACTCTTGGAGCTGCTCCGAATCTCACCGACCACACACGTAACCTAGGATTCATCTTGGATTCCTCATTATCCATGACCCAGCAAGTCAACGCCATCTCCTCCTCCTGCTTCAACACACTCTGCATGCTCCGAAAGATCTACAAATGGATCCCCACCGAAACCAGAAGAACAGTCACCAAAGGCCTCGTAGACAGCACACTGTTCTACGGCAATGCCCTCTACACAGGAACCATGGCCAAACTCCAGAAGAGGCTGCAGGACATCCAGAACGCCTCCACATGCATCATCCTGGACATCCCCGCCACTGCCACATCACAGGCCATCTGATAGATCTGCACTGGCTCCCAGTCAACAAGAGAATCACCTCCAAACTCCTCACCCACGCTCACAAAGCACTGCACAACACCGGACTAGAATACCTCAACGGAGGGCTCTCCTTCTACACCCCGACCTGGCATCTCCGCTCCACTAACCTCACCCTCTCTACCATACCACGCGTTCACAGAACTACAACCGGCGGCAGATCATTCTCGCACATCGCTACCAAGATGTGTAACACTCTTCCTACCCACCTGCGTCAGACCAAAGACTTCCTTACCTTCAGGAAACTTCTCAAGACCTGGCTGTTCGAGCAGTAGTAGCACCTACCCCCCCGCCCACCTCAGCGCTTTGAGACCCTCACGGTTGAGTAGTGCGCTTTACAAATTCCTGATTGATTGATTGATTGAACCCTTATCATTCATCTCCCTCTCCAGGCCTGTTGAATGAGAAAGGCACTGGCTCCAACTCAGAGGGTATGGTCCCGGTCAGTGCCTGATACAGCGTCAGACGACACTCACCCGGCGCAGCTGTGGGGTATTCACATCAGGGGAAGCGTTGGTACTGAAGGAAGGTCGCACTCTCGCAGGGTGGTGCCACTCCAGATCCAGCAGTGGCTCCAAGGGGCCCAACTGGTGCCAAAAACGCAAGCACCCATTGAGGTCTGACGGTACCCAAGAGGGGTCGGGCCTCCCAAATATGAGATGTACGGCCTCAATTAACTTTTTTAGTTGGGTGAGGGTCGTTTTGGCTCTGGGAAAGTAATGGAGGCGTGGAGCAGACCCAGGCACATGAGGAGTGAGACCTGGAGTGCTGACGCTCCCATGCCTTAAATAAAGGAGTTGGATTGGCGCGGCGAAGTCGAAGACCTCTTTGACTTATTCTTGTGGTGGGACTTACCTGATGACTTGGATCGAGATGATGACCATCAGCTGTGGCTACACGAGCCGTACCGGGACCTTTCACACAACCAGGGTCATGAACGCCTCATGAACCCCTCGGGGTCATCAGATATTGGGTGGAGAGGATCTTTAGACAATGCAAAACCATGCGTCTTCATGTGCATGGCGCTGCAGTACTCGCAGGTCTTGGTCAGGCAGGTTGTGGTCCCTCTTCAAGCACTACAGACAAAGTGTAGATATCTACCTATGACAGAAACACCAAGAAAATAAATTCTCAAAAACATGTTGACAAAAAGTCAAGAAAAAAACAGCCAGAAAGTGTCTGAGTGGTAGCTCTTCACAGATCATTGCTCACTGGTGCACAAAGAACAGAACTGATGGCAGCGTGCTGAGATGGCTCCTATAAAGGCAACATGCATGAATGATGCCACCTACCGGCGTGCAGGAGTACCACTGTCCTAGGCCTTGCCTTGCCCAGACAGTTACTAAGCGTCTGAAACTGGACGAGCTAAGCCAATATTTTGGTATACATCTATTTGAGACTAGGATATACCAAGGCACTATTACTTATCAACTAGTATCTTTCGCATTTTTTAGAGAGTGAAAAACCCCTCTTCTGATAGAGAAACATAGTTTCATCATGCTACCAAGCACATCATGGTACTGGACTCTGTGATAAGTTAAAGTGGGACCTTTATTAAGTCTAAGAGGTTATCTACACTGGGGGTCGTGGCCAAGATGGCAGCCACACTGGACGCTTCCTAGTGAGGTCTGAGGCAGGCCTGGGAATTATACTTCTTAATCCTAGTCATCCAGCTACAACATTTTCTGCTCCTCAGCCTAGGCCACCTCTTTTGACGAAGGGCAACGCCCGTTATTAAAAACTGTGAATGGCTTTTATTTTAATGTCGTTACCATCTGTCAAAAGCCGCTGCTGCTGAGGCCTGTGGCCCAGTGACTTTGCTGCTGATCGGGGTCTGAGACATGGAGGACTCGAGGTGCAGCCCTTGCTTCCCCAGGATGGAGCAGCTTAAGAGCCTTTAACTCGGCATTCCATACTTCACCGGAAGCAGACTGGAGAGATCTCTGAGTGACTTACGGACACCCGGTGCACCCTGCTGGACTCTAGTGAGTGCTGGAGCTAGCCTCTTCTAAGCGCCGAAGGCGAGGCACAGCCCACCGAGCAGATGCTGAATTGACTGAGAGGTACACCCTTTTGCCTGCAGGAGACCCGACTGCCGCTGGCACTGTGGGGCTCCACCTTGCAGTTGCTCCGCTTTACTTACAGGGTCCCCGGCGGCCTGACATAGATCACTGGCCTTCTACAACGCCTGACTAGGCCCTGGTGACTGCCAGTAAGTATCTTCCCCCAAGCACTGGAACCTGCGCACAGTCCACTGCGCTATAATTGGCCAGCCCAGAGGACTCAAGTTTTGGAGCAGAGCAGTGCCTGTGACTTATTAAGGTAGAGACAACCTGGCTCCCCATATTAAACAGTAAGTCTCCCCTGACTTTACTGGTTTACAGACCCCTGGGGAACACCACAGGAGCGTGCAGTATACCATGATGCACATGTGACTGCCTACATTGTGGGCCCAGGGGCCTACATGTATTGCAAAGGGGTTCTGCCAGGAGGGCCACCTTTGTTCTGAGCAATTAATGCGCAAGCTACACAGTGAAGGGAACTCTGCGGGCCTCATCGTTGGGTCACTCATCCTCACCTTAAAGCTTCCAGGACATATCCGAAAGTGTTGGAGACCACCACTACCATTGCACCGAGGAAGATGGCGGTAGGTCTCCTGTGCTAACAGCCTCAATGGACGGAACTCTCTCCATTGACACACTTCAAGGATCCCAGGGAGCTGCGGATTATCTGTGTATCTGGCCTCCACCTGACCTCCCGGTGTTTCTGACCGCAGAGGAGAGACTCAATCTGCCCCTGCACTGACACACATGAAATCAAGTGCCTGCGGGGGCACGTGGACACACTGCTCCTTTCCTCCTTATGCCAAAATGGCTGATTGCTCCACCTGCTGCCCCGCCTTGCTGGAGGTCTGGTTACCATCTGATTGCCCAGTAGATCAGAGGCCCTGCATTCCCACTTCTGACCAAAGAAGGGTGCCCCTCCTGTCTACTTCCTTGACCGGCACTCCACTAACAGCTTTCAGGTCTCTGCTATCAATTGCTGTGGTTGTGACACTAACACTGCACTTTCAATCTGACGTAGTAGGAGTGCTGGTCCAAGAAGGATGGCTGCAGACCTGGAACTGTATTTAATGTATTTGAAAGGAACCTACAGCAGAGCCTGCCTGACACTCTGCTTCTTCCCCTGGTATCACTGGCACTCATGGTGACTGACTACTCTCAACGCCATCTTTGTATTGTTCCCAACTCTGAGCAACAAGACTGCAATGATGGTGAAACCAAGGACAACCAGGACTCCTCCTCTCAGTAGCAGCAATTCACTGACATCCACTACACCTGCAGAGCAAACTCTAGATCAGTTGCATCACCTCTAGGCAACCCTCTGCACCCACTCCGCTCAATTCCATAAAGTACTGCAGGCCATCCTGGACACTAAAACCTCTGTAGAGGGTCACATTGATATAGTCTCACTTGATGTGAACTTGCTGAGGGCCAACCACCGCAAGCTGGCGAACTCAGTAGACAACACAGAGTCCGCTTTTACAGCAATAAGACCAACAACGCAGGAGCTGCAGGAACAAGTGAAGATGGGAGATGAAGTGGCCAGCCTCGACCGCAGAGTGAAAGATTCAGAAGGCTGCTCTAGGTGCAACAACATACATCTACTGGGTTACCCTGAGCGATCCAAAGGACCCAGTGTGGAACTGCTTCTGTGAGACTGGCTCCTGAAGACAGTGCTCGTGGACAAGGTGCTGAAGTTTTTCTCCGTAGAAAGAGTGCACCAGATGCCTGGCAAACTGCCCTCAATGGGTGCCCCACCAGGTCCCATCATTGGCAGACTTCTTAACTAACTGGACCACAACCTACTATTACAACAGTTTTGTGAAAAAGGTCCCTGGCACTAGGGTAACGCACTGATGACAGCATATCCTGACTTTACAATAGAGGTGAAGTGACTTTGTAACTCCTGTTTAAAAGTAAAACAGCATCCCAGAGAACTTTGCATTAAGTATGCACTCCTCTTTCCAGTGAAGCTCAGAGTAACTGGATGGGGAGACAACACACATTTTCTCTACTCCAGAAGTTGCGTGGACCTGGCTCCACAGCAAAGGCCTCAATAATCAAGTGCATGGGAACAGTTAGTACCTAAATCCTGACAATGCAGGTGAAAACCTCTTAAGACCAAGCCATCCTGGGATCAAGCAGGAGCGCAGAAAGCACAGGCGGTGACGGAGGCCTCGCAACACAGCACTACCTCCTTCACTCTACTACAGACCAATCGCCACTTAGAGTCAGGTTCTGACTCGGGTGGCTCGGTGTCATCATCGGCTGATGTCTTCCAAGGTCTGAAAATTACTCCATATTCCACAGATGACCTCTGAAGCAAGTAAAAACGATTTCTGTGTGAGTGTACTCATAACTCCTGAACACTGGCTTGCCTGAGCACTCTCAAGATAAGCTGTACTGCCTATAGGGGCTGGATGATGACTTTTTTTTTTTTTTAGACGCCTGTATTGCAGGTCAGGAGAACACTGACATTCCTAAGCCCCAAGGAGAGAGACTCCAAAATAGACATGTTTTGCCCATTTCACTGCTTTTTCGTTTTGTGGTTTATGTTCAGAGGTGACTGGCATGGGACACGTGTGTTGCCTGGCCCGGGGGAGGAATATGTTAAGTTATATTTGTTGTTTTAGGTTTGATTTTCTGAAGCCACTGTACACATGTCGACTTTTACGGAGAACATATCACTAGGAGGGGGTGACAGATTTGGTGGTATTTAGTCCTTGTCAACACTGGCCACACATTACACTTGGCTTAGGGCCTCCTTTCTGGCGAGTAAGCTACCACTGCACAACACAGGTAATAGCACTGATACTGATACCACTGCCCCCATTACAATGTGATGATATGGAATGTGCTCGGCATGGCATCCCCAGATAAACAATATTGAATTCATGCATATGTCAAGCGTCGACACACGCACATTGCCATGCTGCAGGAAATACATCTGATGGCCACAGACCTTCAGAAGGTCCTGGCCAAATGGAGAAACATGTGTATGGCATGTCCTCCTCCGCATTCGCCTGCAGCGTACTTATATGGATAGCACCAGGGGTTCCGTATGTGGAAGAGAGACACAGCATAGACGAGGAGGACAGATGTGATACTAGAGCTTCACTTAGATGTGGCACGGTTGACACTTATGGGCATTTATGCACCAAACTCCAATCAAATGGACTTCTTAGACACCCTCACCCCTGTGCTCTTCCATGGCCCTATGGAGCTCACCCTCTGGAGTGGCAACTTTAAGTGTGTGCCGGATGTACTTTGGGAGCGCTCTACTCCATCTTCGGGATATAGCAGGGGCTCGAACGATGCAACACTTCCAATCCTGGCTGACGCACTATATGATGCATGGTGTAAGAAATGGGGTCTCTAGTTGGCAGTCGGTTTGCACCCTGTCCCAAGTAGGGACCCTCACTCTAGTCAGGATAAGGGAAATAACCAGCACAGATAACACCTGCTCCCCCTTGGTAGCTTGGCACGAGCAGTCAGGCTTATCTAAGAAGAAATGTGTAAAGCATTTGCGCATAACACACAGTAAAACCAGTGAAACCACTATAAAAGGACACCACACCAGTTTTAGAAAAATAGCCAATATTTATCTATGTAAAACAAGACCAACACGAGAATAATCCAACATACAGTAATAAAGATATGAATTTTGCACAAATTAACTTAAAAATACATTTCCTTGAAGCCGATAGCTCCGTCTGGGGTTATCACAGTGTCGTGAACAACAAATCCAACAGTTCAGGCTGGTTGCGGTGTCGTGGGCCAGCTATGGTGTCCGGAAGACCCGCACAAAGAACTTTGGCAAAGTAGGGCGTTGTGATCCTCGCAATGAGATCTGGAGTGCGGCGTCGCTGTTGTCGCAGGCGTTGGTTCTGGAGGTCAGTGCGGGGGTCGTTGGACCCTTGGATTCACAAGCATTGCAGATCGAACTCTGGGCTGATGACGAAGTCAGGAGCGCTGGGGTGGAAGGCGTCAGGATGCAGTGCGAAGCAGGACGATGCGACGTGCAGTGCCCACAGTTCACAGTGCAGGCAGTGGCTCGTTGACGGCGTCCTGCAGCTTCGGTGAGACCAGGGCTGCGGTGCGAAGTGAGGCGGTGCAATGTACCCTGTCTCCAGGTCATGGTACAGGCAGTGTCGTTGTCGTTGCTGAAGCGATGTCGTCGGTAGGCCCAAGGCGGCTGCACGGGGCAGGCTCTGTGAGGCTCCCACGGTTTGCAGTGCAGACAGTGGTGACTGTTGAGGACACTGGAGTAGATGGTACTGGCATCAGTGGACCGGGCTGGAGTGCAGGACGGGATGGTGCATCGTTTACCTCACGAGTTGTGTCCTTGTACACCGTTGCAGGCAGTGACATCGGGGTCAGCATGGAACAGCGTCAGAGATGCCAAGGCCGTGGTGTGAGCAAGGCGATGCGGAGTGCGGGACCCACAGATCATGGTGAAAGCAGCGGCTCAGTGACTGCGTCAAGTGGGGGCATCAGTGAGACCAGGGTTGTGGTGCAACGTGGGGCATGGCTCCGTGTGGCGTCGTCAGGTCACGGTGCAGTCAGCGGCGGCATTGACGGCGTCGCAGTGGTGTTTTCTTCTGTTGCAGCACAAAACACACAGTTCCCAGTGCTGTAGACAGATTAAATTGAAGTCTTTTATATCCTTGAGACTTCCAACAGGAGGCAAGCTCTACTCCAAGGCCTTGGAGAAACCTCACAAGCAGGATACACAGCAAAGTCCAGTCTTTGCCCTCTTTAAGGCAGAAGCAGCAACTGCAGGCCAACCCAGCAAAGCACATACAGCAAAGGGGCAGTGCTCCTCCTCCAGCTCTTCAGCTCTTCTCCTTGGAAGAGGTTCCTCTTCATCCAGAAGTGTTCCAAAAGTGTGGGGTTTTGGGTCCACTACTTATACCCAGTTCTGCCTCTGAAGTAGGCAAATTTCAAAGGAAAGTCTCTGTTGTTGACAAGGTCCTGCCTTGCCCAGGTCTGGCCCCAGACACACAACAGGGGGTCGGAGACTGCATTGTGTGAGGGAAGGCACAGCCCTTTCAGGTGTAGGTGACCACTCCTTCCTCCACTCTAGCCCAGATGGCTCATCAGGATATGCCGGCTATACCCAAGCTCCCTTTGTCTAGAGGGAATTTACAACAGCCCAACTGTCAGTCTGACCCAGACGTGGAATACACAAGCAGGCAGAGGCACAGAATGGTTAAGTAGAGAAAATGCCCACTTTCTAAAAGTGGCATTTTCAACCTGACAATCTAAAAACCAACCTTACCAAAAGATGTGTTTTTAAATTGTGAGTTCAGAGACCCCAAACTCTCTATCTGCTCCCAAAGGGAAACCACCCTTAAAAGTTATTTAAAGGCAGCTCCCATGTTAACCTATGAGAGAGATAGGCTGTGCAACCGTGAAAACCGAATTTGGCAGTATTTCACTGTTAGGACACGTAAAACACACCAGTACATGTCCAATCTTCTAAATACACTGCACCCTGCCGATGGGGCTACCTAGGGACTACCTTAGGGGTGCCTTACATGTAGTAAAAGAGGTTTGGACCTGACAAGTGGGTACACTTGCCAGGTCGAACTGGCAGTGCAAAACTGCACACACAAACACTGCAGTGGCAGATCTCAGACATGTTTACATGGCTACTCATGTGGGTGGCACAATCAGTGCTGCAAGCCCACTAGTAGCATTTGATTTACGGGCCATGGGCACACACAGTGCACTTTACTAGAGACTTGTTAGTAAATTAAATATGCCAATCATGAATAAACCAATCACCAATACCATTTACAAGGGGAGCACTTGCACTTTAGCACTGATCTTCAGTGGTAAAGTGTACAGAGACCAGTAAACCAGCAAAAACAGATTCCAGCATACCATAAACATAGGAGGTCAGAAGGCAAAAAGACAGGGGAAACACGCCAAAGGATGCCAGGACTAACATATGGAGACTGGGTCACCCGGCAGACCGTGAAAATTCATTTTACTCACCAGTCCACAATCTCCATACTAGTCTGGACTTCTTCATATGCACCGACCACCTGAGTTTGTTGATTGTCCAATCAGAATATCTGGCCCGCACCCTCTCAGACCATTGCACACTACAGGTTGCCATGCAGTGGGGCCGAATGCGCTTGTGTATCCATACCTAGCGCCTTAAAACTGATGTGTTATTGGACACTCATTTTAGTGAGGGTCTTGCTACATGCATTACCCAATACTTCAACCTTAATAAGGGGACTACTCTCCTTAGGACCACATAATGGGATGCGCATGGGGGGGGGGGACCTGACGGACACTGCAAGAAGAGACTGTATGGCTGCCTCATGGGGGTTCTGATGGACACTGCAAGATGAGCTACTGAAGACAGAAAGGGAGCTTCGCCCTTTGGAGACAGCAGTGGCTGCCCGGGAGATGAAGGCAAGCAACTCTGGCACCTGTGCGAGTAGTACAGGGAGGCAGAAATGAGGCTAAGACATAAACACCGCCTGACTATACTGTATGTAGAGGGCAATAGATCAGGCAGATTACTGGCATGGTTGGTCAAGGAGGACCAGCAGCTCATACCGACTGGAACCATAAAACGCGACGACGTCTCCATGACCACCGCGGAGGCTGATTTCAATTACATGTTCTGAGACTATTACCAAAATCTATACGGAGTTGCTATGGTTCCAGTCCCCGACTTGCTATGAGATTTCATGAATGGACTTCTCCTAGCACAACTGTCCCCAATTCAACAGGCTGAACTGGATGAGCCCATCCAATTTGTGGAGGTTAAAGCGGCCATTGCCCAGATAGCTCATAACAAGACCCAGGGCATGAATGGACTACTGGTTGATTACTATGCGATGATCCCTGCCCAGCCCCTCCTGAAAGTGTTTTAGGGAAGCCACATTGCTTGGCCAGCTTCCGGAATCGCAATGTGAAGCACTCATAGTTGTCCTCCACAAGACAGGGCGGGATCCACTTGATAGTCAGTCGTATCGCACCTTTTCCCTCATTAACCTACATTGCAAAATTCTGGGGACGGTGCTCGCCAACAGAGTACTCCCGATGATGGGCACTTTGGTGCAAGCAGAACAATCTAGTTTTATGCCAGGTCATAGCACTTTCCTCAATATAAAATGATTACTGTGGATCATTCATGGCACACCTTCAGAGAAGTATGCCAGGGTTGCGGTGTCCCTCAACATTGATTAAGCATGTGAAACCCTGAGCGGAGTTTTTATAAATAGCACTGCAACATATGGGTTTCGGCCTGGGGCTCATGGGATGGATTCATACACTATACTCGAGACCAACAGCTGATATCAGACAGCACCCCTATACATAGGAGCCCTGGACAAGGATGTGCCCTGTCACCTTTGCTTTTTGCACTTGCAATGCTTGCAACAACAAGCAACCGTTTGGGGGGGGTTCTGGAACTACACACACTCTGTATGTTGCCCCTGTATGTGGATGACACATGGGTCTCCTGTGACATGTTGTAGCCTCATTGCCAGATTGGAGGTAATTATTAGGTGATCTTGAGACTGTGTCAAGCCACAAAGTCAACTGGCCCAAGCCGTTTGTTTCCCCTTGCTCTGCCCTGCAAGGTTAAACCACCACAAATGGTGTTAGGGCACATCCAAATAATTGGGAGTCCAAATATACTGCACCAACAAGGCCCTCAAAGAGGGCAACTTGGACCCTAGGGTGTGTTTGGTGCAGGGATCACTCCCTTTCTGGGGATCCCTACCTCTGTCCCCACTAGGACGAGTGGCAATCGGCAAGTTGCTAGTGCTCTCCAGATTACGGTATATTTTCGCTGCACTGCCCATCGTACTTCCCAAGTGTTTTTTTCGTTAACTCAATAGCCTCCTATTGACTCTGATATGGGGTTCAGGTCACCAAAGGATAGCCCAAGCCATTGCACAATGACCACTACTTAAAGGGGGATTGGGCACATCTCATTTAGAACTTTATTATGCAGCGGCACAGCTGCAATGGCCACTGCGCTGGTTAGCCATGACACCGATCCCTGAACAGAGGGCCATCCGGGCTAGGCTCAGTGACATGAGCATTTACACCTGGCTGACTTATGGCACTTGTCCTCCACAAAGAGGACTGAACCTCATGTTGATGATGCAAGCATGTTGGCATCGGTTCGTAAACAGATGTGGCCCCTCCATAACCGACTCACTATTGTTTATTTTGGATCAACTGCCAGATGTGCGTGAGCTGGGTACCCAACATGACTTGGCACCATGGAAGGCAGAAGGAATTGAAACCTTTGGCGAACTCTTTGATGAGGGAACTTTTATGTCCTTTGCAGACATTATGGATACTTATACCTTGGGTGCTGGCCACTTTTTAATCTGTCATGTTATCAAACACAATATATAAACTGCGTGGGGTGCCGGAGAGCTGGAACCATTCCAGTCACCCATACTACACAATGCGCCTAACAAGTGATGGGACACGTCGGGCCATTTCAACACTTTATGTGGAGCTGCTGACTGCGGATTCGACCGGGATGGGGAAGGCCCTGACATGGTGCAAGAAAGTTCTCCCTCCACCACTGACAAACAAGACCTGGGAACGGGCACTACAAAATGTAAAGGAGGTATCCAGGGATTCCTAGGTTCAGTTTCAGAAATTTAACTACACTCGCCATGTTTATCTTTCTCCCCAGGGTGTTAAAAGCATGTTCCCTGCCTCCAAGGCCGAATGCCTGAGATGCAAGCTACTGGAAGCTGGTTCTATCATATCGGGTGGGAATGCCCACCACTACAAACAGCATTGGCAGAAATCACAAACAACACAGCGGACTTAACTAATCCCACAGTAACATCTAGCCCTGAATCTTGCCTCCTTGGCATCCGCCCTAAAGCCATATGAGATAAGCATTTACATTGGTTCATTGATCTTGCGTTCGTTCTCTTTAGGAGACAAATTGTGATGCAATGGAAAGCGCCTTTGACTCCCGATATTGACAAATTGTCACCCACACTGCTACGCTTGGCATGTGCGGAATTCAATGTGTTGAGAACAACGCGGGAATGTCAGGTGTAGGAGGTGAACTTTAGGGCACATACATTGTCAACACAGAGGCTAAGAATGACACACGCCCACTCTGAGGGATAACCTCTGTAAATACAAGACCATCACAACACTGAACCAACACGACTCTCCCACTACACTTAATTATACTGGGAACACTATGAAAGAACGGATAACAGATACACAGGTGGGGCAGCACAGCCATCGTCAATCTGAACAGACGTTTACGATTCACTCAGATTCGATAAGCCACGGACCCGATATTATCTATCCCCGTACAGTGCTTACTATAGGCTATGTATGTATGCCAACATCTGTGTCACTTGGAAATTCTCAAAATGGAAACTGCCTACAGTACATATTTAAAATATATATATGGATCTTTAATCTAATTGTTCATGCTGGCTTCAACACCACTGTTGTGAAATAAAACAATAAAAACAATTAAAATAAAAGTAGACTTCTACTCCACTGTACACTGCATTGCAAACTGTATTGACTCTTGGTGGTATTTAATGGTACCTATTTTCCATGAACTTGCATCTTGAGTAATGGTCTTCATTCAGATTTACTTTGTATTTTATTTTAACAACTGCTACAAATAGAAGTTATGAAGAACTACTGTTGTGTACATGCCAGGGAGGCCACTCTCACAGTGAAGCAATTATTAGGTATTTACCACAAATATGGGTGCTTCATGATCATTATTCACACATCCCTTTACATTTTTGTACTCTCTCCCTCTTATGCAAGAAACACCTGTGATATTGAGGGGGTTTTCAGGCAGACATTTAATTCTTGTTTTCAAAGAACCAAACCAGACCAGGCTTTGTTGATGCACAAACTCTGAAGATATTATTGTATACCCTTGGAGATGCTCAAGTCCCACACACACAACACTTGGAGAACTGGTGGTACTTTCTGAGGTCAGTAGACAGTGCGTCTTACTGTGTGTACTCTCGGCACATCCACGGATATTATATTCATGATCACAATATTGATCATGTTTTTTTTTTTTTTATTAAAAAAATGCATACATCTGTATGAGTATTGCGATATATGTAAATACAACAAAACAGGGTCATGCAATGACCACTTGTGACATCAGCAGTTACTGTAATATCAATAATAAAATCTATTTATCCCTTCAAGAGTAGAGAAAGGTGTAGCGGGGGCTCAGCAATATGGTTTGTGTTAGGGTGAACATGCAGACCATGGCCTCCAACGTTTAGGATGTTGTGTGCGCATCCCTGCCATTTACACATTTCTTTCTCAGCTTTGCAGCAAAAGTTAATTCCCCTGCACCACAGAGCTATCGTAGGAAGGTCCAGGGATCATCAGTGTCTGACATTGTCTTATTTACCAATTCCTGTGAGTGTTCTTTGATATTTCCTATTAACCCATGTCTCCATGATCCCCAAAAGTGTCACCTTAGGGTTCATCTGCAGGGGCATGCAACAGTTAGGTAATCAGGGCATGAGTTAGGACCCAGTATGTCACTATGACAGGGCATGACTATATGACATAAAAGAAGGATCCATCAGGATCCCTTCATCGTGTACAGCATGGTGTTCTAGCTCTTCCCATTTTCCACAACCTGTCTTGGCTAGAATATACTCGGTGGAAATAGTCAAACTGTACAAGCACGAGACTGGAGGGATGACTATTGACCTGATGTAGAGTTTGGAGTTGCTCCATCACAAATGTGATGGATATTCCGTCTGCTGTATTACGATCCCATTTTAGCCTATGTGAATTGTACACAGCGAATGGGATATCGGTCACATTTGTGACAGAGTGACCTGTCTGCCAAACTCTAAATCAGGCCCAATATGCCTTGTTGCCATTTTTGCTTCTTGATAATCACCATCATCAGGCTCACTGTAATCTATCCTCCAGCTCGCACAGAGGTTCACTAGGGGCATTGAGTAACCGGGACTTATAAAGACGTGAAAATCCCCTGTGGGCCTATTGAGCCCATCAACAGCTTCGCCTTCAATGTGTTCATGTCCACGATCTCCTCTAGTGCCTCTTGGTAAGCCATGAGGGCAAGGTGTAACCGTAGATATTTTTTTTTAACTTGGACTATGAAGGGTGTATTCGATCTTGAGATAATCAAAGGAGAAGATGTGGGCATGGTCCCATAAGTCTTCTACTGTTGAGATTCTTATCAGGCCCCAATCCCGGTAGCCCTCCAGCAAGGTCACCTGTGCTAGCTATGTTCCCTACCACAGAAGGGGTCTAAGCCGTTAGTTTCTTAAGCCATCCAATGTTTACCAGGGCTATGCACCAGCATCACAAAGGGATTCCAGAGATTTGTGGAAGGGAGGCCGGAAGGATGTTCCCATACAGGAGACCCCATATCCCACATCTCCCAAGGATTGTTAGTTCTAGACGCCAGGAGGAGTTGTTACAATTCCCAAACAACCAGCTTGCCAGGTACCATGTGTCCCATCTAGTAATAGAGACGAAGTTCGGGGGCCACTAGTCGTCTCTCAAGCTGTGTGGCTGTGCATTTGGAGTATGACACTCTGGGTGTCTTCACTGCCCAGTAAAACCTTGTAGCCATGGGCTGCAGATCTGTAAAGAATGATGGGGGAAGGGTTTAGAGGAGGTCCTGAAGCACATAACACGACCTAGGAATAATTATATTTTATAGGGGCGAAGCGTCCTGGGAGATTAAGCGTAAGAGTAGCCCGGGAGTCAAGATCCGTCCATACTCGTTTGAGGATAGGTGCAATGTTAAGGTCCCAGGCTATCTGTGGATCACAGGAGATAGTGATGCATAGATACCTGAATTGGCCAAGTGTGACTCGGGCTCTCCTATCCAGCAGGGGTTCGTGGATTTGACCAGTCAGGTAATGTATTGAGATTTCGCCCAGCTGACCCGTAGCCTTGCTGCATCACCATAGATGCCCAGTATTATTATTTTGCAGGATAGTCATCTGGGCGGACTACTGATATAAAAGCATATCATCTGTGTAAAGCACCACTCGATCCTCATGGCAAGCAGTCCAGTGGACATCTTTCAGCTGGGCGTCCAGTCGAATCCAGCATGCTATTGGTTCAATCACAAAAACGAACAGAAGGGGCGACAGGGGACATTCCCTGGTGAGTACTGTGTCATATGGGAGAAGAGGAAGAGAGCATCCTGTTCACGCGAACTCTCGCTCTTGTTGAGTGAGTCATATAAGGCCTTTATCATGGAGAGAAACCTGGGCCCTAAGTTAATTCTTCTTAGTATTAGGAAGAGAAATGGCCAATGGACAGTTTTGAAGACTTTTTCAAAGTCGATCAGGAATAGGGCTGGCAGCTCCTGGAGTTTATCGATTTGAGAGAGGGCCACCTGAAGTCTACGTAGGCAGTGCCTAGCACTTCTGCTAGGCATAAAGCCGACTTGGTATTCATGGACCAAATTTTAGATGACAGTGGCAAGTCTTGTGACTAACATTTTAGCTAGAAGTTTAGGTTCTGTACTTAAGAGAAACATCGGCCTGTTGGATGAGCACTGCGTAGGAGGTCTGCTTGGTTTAAGTATGTGGTGATAGAGACAGATTGTAGATCTGGTGACAAGCAGCCAGAACATCCTATCTCCTTGAATAGAACTAGATGGAGCATTAATAGGGAAGAAAGAGTTTTGTAAAATTCAGCTGGAAAGCTATTAGGACCGAGTTTTCTCAGAGGGGTGGACGTAATGGCTGCCTGCAGCTCCTCTGCCATGGATGGCTCATCCAGTTCGGCCCTCTGGGTCTCAGAGAGCAGCTGAAAGGGGAGATCTGTAGTGACTGGGTGAGATGCCTCAAGTTGTGAAAGGGGCCTATTGCTGTACAGGGGACCATAATCTGCAAAAGCCTCAGCTATTTCTGTGGCATCAGAAGTGAATCGCCCTGCCACTGTTTGCACAGTAGTAACCATGGGAGGTCCCTCATACTTTTGGGATAACCAGTAGACTAGCTTACCACAAATGGTCAGAGGACTCGTGAACCATCAGCTTTAGTGGAGGTGGTGTTCTTTATGGGGTTCTTATGTCTGCAACTCGACAGACAAAGGCTGATAAATACTGTTATAAGGAAAACAGCGTCAACAGAAGAATAAGCAGGAACAAGGAAGAACCTAAAATGGGTAAATAGAAGATGGAAAGATTATTGAATGGAAGGAAAGGTGAAGGATGTATGGTTGAGTGGTGGAATGAGTGGGTGGATGAATAAGTCGGTAGATGGATGAAAGGATGAGTAAATGGATAGGGGTGGACAGGTGAAAGGATGACAGAGTAAAGGGACGAATGAGTGGGTAAAAAGACAAGTGAATGGATGGCAGAGTGGACGGATGGATCGATGACAAGGTGGATGGATAAATAAAAGAGGGAATGGATGGATGGCAGAGGAGATGGATGGATCCATGGATGGATGAGAGAGTGGATGGATGGATAGATGAGTGGGTGGATGGACAAATGCTTGGATGTATGAATGGATGGTAGGGTGGATGGATGGATGGATGGATGGGAGAGTGTTTGGATGGCAGAGTAGTTGGATGGGAGAGTGGATGATGAATGAGTGTATGGACGGCAGACTAGATGGATGAATAGCAACATGGATGGATCGATGGCAGAGTGGATGAACGGATGAGTGGATAGATGCATGGATGGATGGATGGAATAGGGAAAGACTTAATGATGGTTGAAAGAATTAATGGCTGACAAAATGTAAGGTGACATAGTGGATATCAGCAGGTGAATGTAGTTATGAAAGGAGGAATGGATAGAAGTTTTGATGGGAGAGACAAGATAACTTTTCTAGGGAAGATTTGGCTCACTTGCTTTGCTTGCTTGGTGCCAACAAACATTTTAGCTCAAAGTGCGGGGTATTTTAATTTTCTGGATACTTGAGTGGCTGGATGAGTCAATGGATGGATCACTTGCTTTGCTTGTTAGTGACATCAAAAGTTTTAGGTCAAAGTGGGGGTATTTTAATTTTCTGGCATCTCCCTTGCAAATGGTATTGGGTTTATGAAGTAGCAACACGGGCCGAGTCAAGAAGTTTGCGGTTGAGTGCTCCACATAGGTCTGATAGGAGTTGTGCGTCCTCTGCAGACTCCCTCATCCCAGCGGAACGTTGTAACTCAAGGGTCTAGGGTTCCAGAAGAGGGACACACTTTCTCGATCTATAGCTCAGCTGATGCATGGTATGAGAGACCTCGAGTGAGGATATGAATCATCTGGACCAGGGGTTGGTAATCAGTTTGCAAAAGAAGAAGTCGAGTCTGGAGAAGGTGTTGTGTGCTGCGGGGCAATGTGTGAATGTTGTGTCATTGGGATGCCCTTTGTATCAAACATCTACCAGCCTCAAGGAGGTCAGCCATCTACTTGGGGACAGGCTTCTCGGGGGTGGGGAAGAGAAGGCTGTGTCTAGGGCTGTACTCATAATCGTTTTGAAGTCCCCACCTATAACCAACGTGCCTAACTGTGTCACTAATAAGATATCTGATAAGTAATTTACCATGGTAGTAATTCGGGCTGGGGGCACATTTATACTGAACATGGTCCACGGCTGACCCTCCAGCATGCCCTCCAAGAGGATGTATCTACCCTGAGAGTCTGGATGTGACTTAGTAATGATTATTGGACAAGTATGGTATGTAACACAGCTACATCAGTTGCCTCCTGTGTGAACTCTGCATGAAATACCTTGGTTTAGCCATATCTGCTGAAGAAGGGGCAATTTGTTCCCTATATATGGTTCACTTGAAAGAGGAGGATCACAGGTGCCATCTGTTGAACACAGCGGAGAACCACCCTTCTCATAATTTTGTTGAGTAGCCCGTTGACATTCCAGGTCAGTACCTTAAGTTTTAGCGCCATTCAGAAGCCTATAGTGATATGGCGGGCACAGATATTCTATGTCTGGGTAAGAATAGCAATGTATGCCATGTGCAACAGAAAAACAATAGAGGAAAAATCACAAACCAAATAAAACAGTTAAATCATCAAACACCCCCACCACACTTTTCACCCAGAAGCATCTGTCCCCTTAACATGAACTGCCAACAAGTAAGCGACTAATGAACAAGTTAGGGGTCTTAAGGATCTGTTTAAGCTGGTGGTTGTTCATTGACATGGCCTCGAAGGAGCTAATCTGCAGGTGATTCATTTGTCTGTTGGAGCATTGGTTTGTCTCAGAGTCCAAGGAGATCCAGGTGCATGAGACATACGATCCGGTCATACTGTGATCAAAGGTCTTTCTGCATGCACCTCCACCGGAGCGTCTGTGCCTTCCCACCTGGCTCTCTCCAAGTGTCTCGAGGACTGTCCCGCAGCCTCCTGACGGTAATCTGTGATGGCCTCACAGGCAGTCCAGGCGTCATTCCTCAAGCAACTCCCGCACTGTCGAGGTGATCGAAAAATAGTGTTTCCCCCTGGAACAGTATTTTGAGCTTGAAAGGGTATAGGAGCGTTTATTTATCGTTCGTGGCCCACAGCTTCTGCTGCACTGGCTCAAATGACTTCCTCTGGGTCTGGACCAGTCTAGTGTAGTCCAGGAATATGAGGATTTTGGATGATTCATATAGGGTCTTGCCTTTCACTCTTCAGAATTGTTATTAGTTCATTCATTTTTGTCTGACTGGAGTTTCTAAGCTATACTTTATGGTGGCATATTTAGTATAATAATTGCATTCACAGCTTTGAAAAACTTTGTAACATGCAACGAAATGTAGCAAAGGATAGCGAAGCAGATCACTTCACAACCTACTCAGGGGAGGTGGTGTTGGCTAGTAATCCCAATTCACCGATTCATTACAAAAACATTCAATAAATGATTGCCCAGTCACTGCTTTTTTTCCAAGGGAAAAGTACTTTTATTTATTTCACACACCACTTTATAACACACACAGTACTAAGTACTAGGCAGTAAATTACAATTATGACTATCAGATAGACAGAAATACCTTTGGTGACACCCCCATTTCACACTGCACCCCAGTGGGATTTAACCGCATAGTCAAAATATCTTCCTCTTATACTATATCCAACATCACAATATAAGGGGTATTACTTTGATCCCTTGTCTGTGGGTGTCGACCAATGGCAGACACGCTCCCACCCTGCCCAAAGCATCTAACAGCCACTAGTTGACACAGAGGAGAGCTGAAAAGGATCCTTCGATGCTTTGCACCAGAGGATTCCTTTTTCTTGTAAGCGGGGGAGGCATGGAATCTACCCCCGCCCATATGTGACATCAGCATGCCACAAGAAGTGCTCACGTCAGTTTCCCCACCAGTGACGGGAAAGACTCCAGGTAAGAGCTTGCTCCATCATCAGGGGGTCCTGAGGGGGGGGGCGCAATGCCCCACAGATATCATGGAAACAACACCTGAAAGTGGAGAGTCTCCCCTTTCTGAGGATGCCTTCCTGGCACATGGGTTGGCCCTCGAGGTGATGTGCTGGCCCGACACGAGGGGTAATTTGTTTTTTTTTCTGTGTTTGGGAATAAAACAAAAGTACAAAACAAAAAACAAAAAAACATGTTGAAATTGTCAGGATAACGGGTCGACTCCCTCTGGGCCCCCCCAGAGAAACCACACATTTGAAGAAAAATTACACACACACACACACACACACACACATACATACATACATACATATATGTATATATTTGCCTCGCCTATTTCAAAAAATATATGATCATCACTCTATATATATATTTATATATAATATATAGAGATAGTTATATCTCTCCCTCTCTAAATATATATATATATATATATATATATATATATATATATATATATATATATATACACATATATATACACACACCACAACAAAGGGTCTTCAGAGCAGGGCACTCTAGCTGCTGGTGCAAGCGTAAGGGTGAAGACCACAACCCCTGGTAAATAAGTTCAACATAAAGCGCTGCACTCCTGGAGGTTTCTCTTTGTAATTTCCATTTATTCATCAAAGCAGCATGAAACCAGACCCCACAACGCGTTTCGACTGACGTCTTTTTCAAGTAGTATGTAGTCTGTATTCACATCGTTTTCACAATCAAGGCTTTTTATATACAGAGCATTCTGGTACATGTTCATTCCTACTAGTGCATTCTGGGATAGGCAGTTTCTCATATATAATCCAGCTGGGCCTTATTAGTATCCTGTATCATACATTTTAACTTTTAAAGAGGCTTCCATAAATCTATCAAGCATTTCATTTTCATTTTTTCCGTGTAACTGCACATTTATCTTTCATGCCGATCTTTCCAATCCTCTTATAATATTAACAAGCCGTGCTTCTATGTTTACGCAGTGCCATGTCACAGTAATATTTGCATTTTCCATTTTCAGCCCATATTCCTTGAGAACAACCCAGTGCTTAATTTCATTTGACCTCGCCTCCAGGCCCTCCAATTAAAGGGCCTTATCGGTACTTGTGACAGATAAGGGGGCATATGCTCACCTTATTTCTTGATGAGATTGTCCCATAAGTGGCAGAGTGGCGCAAGGCGCATTAGAAGTTCTGACAATTATAGTCCAAAGTCTTCCATTGCCTCGCTGGAGAAAATCCACATTTAAAAAAATATATGATCATCACTCTATATATTATTTATATTTAATATGTAGAGATAGTTATATCTCTCTCTCTCAATATATATATATATATATATATATATATATATATATATATATATATATATATATATATATATATATATATTTTTTTTTTTAGCGAGAGAGAGACACACACACACATTTTCCTCACATTTTCCTCACATTTTTGTGACGAAAAGACATGTAATCTGTGTGAAGCCACAGGTTTCCTGCCACCATGAGTTCCCACAATTATTTTGATGAGAACGGTACACCACTTGTGTGGGTGGCCCAAGAGAAACTGACACAAAAAGCCCTACATTGATAGGTTGATAAATGAGCAATAAGGGTAGGGGCAGTATTTGGGAAAGTGCTGTGGCACCACCAAAGCAAACCTAAAAACCTACACACATTTTTGAAAACTAGACAACCCAGGAAGTCTGGGGTGGTCTGTCTTGTGTGGATTTCTTACCCACAATGCTCTATAAACCACAAACACTGACTGAACTCACATACTTTCCTTTCATTTCTGTGATGGAAATTTCCAGAATCCAGAGGAATCCAAAGAATTCCTACCACTCTGCTTTACCCCACTCATGAGGGTAAAAATGCTGCCCCACTTGTGTGGCTGTATCTAGTGACCGATATATGAAAGACTCAAACAAAGGTCAATGGAAGCCCTCGCCAGGGGATTCCCATTTCCCTTGCTTTGATCTGTTCCTGTAACGACCACTAGGCCTACCCAAAAGAAGTGAGGTATAATTTCTATCGGGAGACTTAGGGGAATGCTCGGTGGATGTAAGTGTGTGGCTCCCTACAGATTTCAGCACTTTCCATCACAGCAATGTGAGGAAAATGTGTGTTTTTTTTAGACAAAGTTTGAGGTTTAGAAGAAATTCTGAGTAAACAAACATGGTTATAGCCACGCAAGTTAGCCCACCCTGGATACCCCTAGGTGTCCAGTTTTCAAAAATGTAGTTTGGTTAAGTTTCCCTAGGTGCCAGCTGAGCTAGGGTCCAAAATCTAGAGTCACCCACATTGGACAAAAATGGTACGTTTTCGGTGGAAAAATGTGATGCGTCCACTTTGCATTTTGGCCAATTTCCTGTTGCAGGCACCAAACCTACTCACACAAGTGAGGAACCATTTAAATTGTGAGATTTGGGGGAATGGAGGGTGGAAGGAAGCTTGTGTCTTCCCCCACCTTCCAGAACTTTCCATCACGAAAATGTGAGGAAAATGTGTTTTGTTAGTCAGAGTTTGAGGTTTACAAGCAATTCTGGGTAAAAAAAAACCTGATGACAGACATGCAAGTACCCCCAGCCTGGATAACAGTAGGTGTCTACTTTACAAAACTGCACAGGCTTGATAGGTTTTCGTAAGTGCTGGCTGAGCTAGGGTCCAAAAATTTCGAGCAAGCCAAACTGGAAAGAAAGGGACAGTTTTCAGTGGAAAAATGTAATGTGTTCATGTTGTGTTTGGGCCCATTTCCTGTTGCAGGCACCAAGCGTACCCACACAAGTGAGGTACTGTTTTTATCTTAAGACTTGTGGGAGCATAGAATAGTAGAACATTTGGTATTACCAGTTAGATTTTGCTGCATTTGTGCCTTTCAAATGTGAGCCAGTGTGTGAGAAAGAACACATTTTAAAAATACCCTCTAAATCATACGCTAGTAAGTGTACATCGCTGAATTTGTGGGTACCAATATCCACTTCTCCTAAACTCAGTGTCACGTGCCCATTTCAGAAATACATAGATTCCTTGATATTCGTTTTTTCACTCTGCTTATTTCGCAGTATGAATTTGTGTGAAAAGGTGTGTGTTTTATTCAACGTTTGAGGTTTGCAAAGGCTTCGGGGTAGGAAAACATGGTGAAAGAGACACAATTTACCCCACCCGAGATTTCCTTAGGTGTCAAGTTGTCAGACATGTACGTTTGCTAGGTTGCCCTAGGTGCTGTCTGAGCTTATGCACAAAATCCACAGCTAACCACATTTTGAAAAAAGGGGGCAGTTTTCAGTGGAAAAATGTGATGTCCATGTTGCATGTTGCATTTTGAGGCTTTCTTTGGCATGGGCACTATGCAAGTAGTACACAAGTGTGGTACTATTGTTATTGAGAGACTCAGCGGAACACAGAATAGCAGAACATATGTTATTACCAATCATATTTCTCTGCTTTTGGGCCTTCCAAATGTAGGCCAAAGTGCAATAAAGAAGACATTTTGAGAAATGCCCTCTGAACCACTTGCTAGTACGGGCACCCACAAATTCACAGATGTACAATAAATCACTGCTCCTAAACTCCATATTTTGTGCCCAATTCAGAAATACATACGTTTCCATGATACCCATTTTTCACTCTGCCTATTTCGCTAGATGAATTGGTCTATACTCAGTATTCAATAAAAAAACATTGTACAGTTCAGCTTAGTTGTTGGCTGCTCGAAGTACCTCAGGTTCTTGGAGAACCTACAAACCCTACATATCCCCCCAACCAGAAGGGTCTAGTGTACGTAATGGTAATAGCCTTTGGCAATCTGCTGTTGTGACTAAAAGTTATCAATGAAAATGTTGTCACAAATGCCTTTTTTTCATACCCATTTCCAATATTACTTTATTTCAACAGTTATTTTCCTTGGAAAAAACCTTGTGGCATCTACACATATGACCCCTTGTTGAATTCGTAATTTTGTCTACTTTTCAGAAATGTGTAGCTTCCCTGGATCACCCATGGGTTACACACTGGTTTCCACCGCAGACTGGAAGTAGGTTGAGAGCACAAAAATAGGAAACATTGCCTACCTCTTTAAAAAATGCCAGAACTGTGATACAGAATGAGTTTTTTTGATTCAGCTCTGCATGTTCCTGAAAGTTGGAACGATGGTGACGTTAGTACAGCAAACCTGACACTTTTATCTGGAGCACTTTTCCCCTATTTTTCTCAAAAACTCAAAATGTGGCTATGTTTTGTCTATTTTCTAGGTTCCCTGAAGAGGAATCCACAAACCCTGGGTACCTTTGGAATCCCCAGGATGATGGAAAAAAGGATGCAAATTTGGCATGGATATCTTATGGTGTCAATAAGGCAGGCCTGCTGATTTCATCATGGTGTTCCCACACTATTAAAGCAACAACACATTATAAGGCAACACTGTAGAATTTGAAGTGAACTGTAATTCAAATCAAAAGCATTCATTATAATGGTAAAATGCTGTATTGTCAGCGTCAACATTCTAAATAAAACATTTTACATTTTAAACATGTCTGCAACAGTCTTTCTTTTAACAACATCAGACTGACATTGCAGTTACAGAACGAACCACAAGGGATGCCCACACCCGAGAGCCCAAGAGCAAAAGCTAATGCTCTGGGAGTGCTTGAAACAAAGAAAAAGCTCTCCCATACTCAGGGACTCAATCCCCTGGGAAAGAAAAGGTTACTTTTAAAAACCATCCTGGGATAGGGGCTGATGCACCTTCTGAAGTCCCTCAAAACACATCCAGAAAATCTTGGTGGTGTCCCTACCCCTCTTTCAGGAACCACAAGCAACAGCAGTATATTAATTGAGCCCACTTAGGGGCTTTCGCAATCCTATGCATGTGAAAACAAGCATTTGCAATGCAACAGATCTCATGTTTGTGAGAGTTAGCGCTATTGGAGTTGTAAATGACAATGTCTTTTACCTATGTGTTTTAGTTTGGAGTGTAGTGGATGTATGCCAGGTGTCGCTGCAACCCTCCTAGGCCTGTAGCTGCAGGAGAGAGGTCACAACAAGGCCGTCATCTTGGGAGTGTTTTTGCCTCATTCCTACAGACTGGATGTGATATCATATAAAGGAGCCCAGAGGGTGATGGGAAAGTGCTCTGCACCTGTGACAGCGGCTGTTGGGGGATATTCAAGGTGGGGCCTCTTCAAACAGGAAGCAGTGCTATTTAAGCACTGTTTTAGACAGCGCTTCTGGAAGTGGCATCCGCAAGGTCGCAGCAGCTGTGAGGGGACTGTCAAAGCCATGACACCAGTGAATTCTGTGAGGAGGAAGTGATGAAGTTTGCTCCACTTTTGTACCATATGATACACTGCTACTCTCACTGTGGCACCCTTGTGTTAGCTTCTTTGTGCTACAGGGTTAGGAAAATGGCTTCCTCTACTAACTGAACTCTATTTGAAGAGGCTCAATTACATCAAAAGGCTAGGTATTGTTTGCTATCAAGCTTGAGGCCATGAAGTACTTGAGTCTGCAGTCACAACTCCTTTTTCACCATTTTGGAGACAACACCTTTCTCCATCTTTTTGCCTAGAACTAACCTATGTGCTTGGTTGGTGACCCTCTGGAGGTTATCAGGAGGATGTGGTATTGCTTAGTGTTAAGCTCTACTCAAGTCATTTGGTTAATGCACCCACTGCAGAGGTCTTGACAAAATGAGAATGTCTCAGATTACAATTTAGACATAGCTTTTTCAACTCGTCATCTCTGCAAGGTCGATGT
The DNA here is from genome assembly GCF_031143425.1 of Pleurodeles waltl. Lineage (NCBI taxonomy): Eukaryota > Metazoa > Chordata > Amphibia > Caudata > Salamandridae > Pleurodeles > Pleurodeles waltl. The sequence goes on along the minus strand of NC_090438.1, from coordinate 582,451,468 downwards.
AAATGAATTATAAAGATTTTGTTAAGAATGGCACCTGCTTTGCAGCACTATGAAATGGCAGAACCTGTATTACAAAGCGCTATATAAAAAAGCAAGTTATTCCCAGACTTCCTCAACACGCACCTGTAGGAAGGTAGCCTCTTTCTAGCCTTGTTACCCCCACTTTTGGCCTGTTTGTGAGTATATATCAGGGTGTTCTTACTGTCTCACTGGGATCCTGCTAGTCAGGGCCCAGTGCTCATAGTGAAAACCCTATGTTGTCAGTGTGTTTGATATGTGTCACTGGGATCCTGCTAGTCAGGACCCCAGTGCTCGTAAGTTTGTGGCCTATATGTGTTCCCTGTGTGGTGCCTAACTGTGTCACTGAGGCTCTGCTAACCAGAACCTCAGTGTTTATGCTCTCTCTGCTTTTAAAATTGTCACTGCAGGCTAGTGACTAATTTTACCAATTCTCATTGGCACACTGGAACACCCTTATAATTTCCTTGTATATGGTACCTAGGTACCCAGGGTATTGGGGTTCCAGGAGATCCCTATGGGCTGCAGCATTTCTTTTGCCACCTATAGGGAGCTCAGACAATTCCTACACAGGACTGCCACTGCAGCCTGAGTGAAATAACGTCCACGTTATTTCACAGCCATTTTCACTGCACATAAGTAACTTATGAGTCACCTATATGTCTAACCCTCACTTGGTGAAGGTTAGGTGGCAAGTTACTTAGTGTGTGGGCACCCTGGCACTAGCCAAGGTGCCCCCACATTGTTTTGGGCAAATTCCCCAGACTTTGTGAGTGCGGGGACACCATTACACGCGTACACTACATATAGGTCACTACCTATATGTAGAGTCACAATGGTAACTCCAAACATGGCCATGTAACATGTCTAGGATCATGGAATTGTCCCCACAATACTATTCTGTTAATGGGGGGACAATTCCATACATCCCCGGGTCAGTACAGAATCCGGGTACTGCCAAACTGCCTTTCCGGGGTCTCCACTGCAGCTGCTGCTGCTGCCAACCCCTCAGACAGGTTTCTGCCCCCCTGGGGCCTGGGCAGGCCAGTCCCAGGAAGGCAGAACAAAGGATTTCCTCTGAGACAGGGTGTTACACCCACTCCCTTTGGAAATAGGTGTGAAGGGCTGGGGAGGAGTAGCCTCCCCCAGCCTCTGAAAATGATTAGATGGGCACAGATGGTGCCCATCTCTGCATAAGCCAGTCTACACCGGTTCAGGGATCCCCCAGCCCTGCTCTTGCGCGAAACTGGACAAAGGAAAGGGGAGTGACCACTCCCCTGACCTGCACCTCCCAGGGGAGGTGCCCAGAGCTCCTCCAGTGTGTCCCAGACATCTGCCATCTTGGATTCAGAGGTGTTGGGGCACAATGGACAGCTCAGATTGGCCAGTGCCAGCAGGTGACGTCAGAGACCCCTCCTGATAGGTGCTTACCTCTTTCAGTAGCCAAGCCTCCTTCATCAGTAGCCAAACCTCCTTTTCTGGCTATTTAGGGTCTCTCATCTGGGCTATTCCTCAGATAACGAATGCAAGAGCTCACCAGAGTTCCTCTGCACTTCCCTCTTTGACTTCTGCTAAGGATCGACCGCTGACTGCTCCAGGACGCCTGCAAAACTGCAACAAAGTAGCAAGACGACTACCAGCAACATTGTAGCGCCTCATCCTGCCGGCTTTCTCAACTGTTTCCTGGTGGTGCATGCTCTGAGGGCTGTCTGCCTTCACCCTGCACTGGAAGCCAAGAAGAAATCTCCCGTGGGTCGACGGAATCTTCCCGCTGCCAAAGCAGGCACCAAACTTCTGCATCACCGGTCCTCTGGGTCCCCTCTCATCCTGACGAGTGTGGTCCCTGGAACACAGGAACTGGGCCCAAGTGTCTCCCACAATCCAGTGGCCCTCCTGTCCAAATTTGGTGGAGGTAAGTCCTTGCCTCCCCACGTCAGACAGCAAACCTGTGTTCTGCGTGATTTGCAGCTGCTCCACTTTTCCAGGACTTCCTTTGTGCACAGCCTAGCCTGGGTCCCCAGCACTCTGTCCTGCATTGCCCAACGTCGTGGGGCCCTCCTTTGTGACTCTGAGTCGACCGCTGTCCTCAGATCTTCTAAGTGCCTGTTCTGGTACTTCTGCGGCTGCCTGCTTCTGTGGGGGCTCTCTGAGTTGCTGAGCACCCCCCCCCCGTCTCCTTCTCCAAGGGGCGACATCCTGGTCCTTCCTGGTCCCCAGCGGCACCCAAAATCCTCAACTGCGACTCTTGCAGCTAGCAAGGCTTGTTTGCGGTATTTCTGCGTGGAAACACTTCTGCAACCTCAAGCACGCCGTGGGACATCTTCTCACCAAAGGGGAAGTTCCTGGCACCATCCGTTGTTGCAGAATCTTCGGCTTCTTCCACCCGGAGGCAGCCCTTTTGCACCTTCATCTGGGGTTTAGTGGGCTCCTGCCCCCCCTGGACACTTGTGTGACTCTTGGACTTGGTCCCCTTCTTTTACAGGCCCTCAGGTCTAGGAATCCGTTTCCAGTGCTTTGGTAGCAGTTGTGGTTCTTGCAGAATCTCCTATCACGACAATATTGTCTTTCTGGGGTAGTAGGGCAACTTTACTCCTACTTTTCAGGGTCTTGGGGTGGGGTATTTTGGACACCCTTACAGTTTTCTCCCAATCCCAGCGACCCTCTACAATCTCTCATAGGTCTGGGGTCCATTCGTAATTCGCATTCCACTTTTGGAGTATATGGTTTGTGTTGCCCCTAGGCCTATGTCTACCTATTGCATCCTATTGTGATTCTACATTGTTTGCACTACTTTTCTTACTGTTACTTACCTGTTTTGGGTTTGTGTACATATCATTTGTGTATATTACTTACCTCCTAAGTGAGGGTATTCTCTGAGATACTTTTGGCATATTGTCACTAAAATAAAGTACCTTTATGTTTAGTAACTCTGAGTATTATGTTTTCTTATCATATTGTACTATATGATATAAGTGGTATATTAGGAGTTTTGCATGTCTCCTAGTTCAGCCTAAGCTGCTTTGCCATAGCTACCTCTAACAGCCTAAGCTGCTAGAAACACCTCTATTCTACTAATAAATGATAACTGGACCTGGCACAAGGTGTAAGTACCACAAGGTACCCACTATAAGCCAGGCCAGCCTCCTACAGCACCAGACAAAGAACCCTAGGGGAGAGGATGTGGTATAAGGGCCAATTTGAAGTTGGAGAACACGGTTCGAGTCTCGGTGCCGGCTCAACATCCTGTGATTCTGGGAAAATCACTCAAACTCCCCTTGCTACCAAAAATGAATGTGTTCTTGTGTAATGTAACCGGTGCTCATATAAACGCTTTAATATCTTTGCATCTTGTTTGCGCTACATAAAACTGCAAAAAAAAGAAAAAAGCTTTCCAATACCTTTGTGTCAAGATCACGCTACATAAAACTACAAAATAAATAAATAAATAAAGCACTCCAAAACCTTCATGTCAAGTTTGTGCTACATAAAACTGTAAAAAGTAAATAAATAAAAAAGACCCACAGACATTGCAAAGAAACAGCATAATGCCCGAAAACAAGGAAGAAACAACATACGGCCACGCATCGCAAGTGGTGAGGCAAAGGAGAAAAATAGTGCGCCACACTTGTCATATGCCCGATTGTGCAATAATACAAGGGTCTCCAAGGCATTAACAAACCAGTCTCAAGGTAGGACAAACATAAAGCATTTACCAATGATATCAAGGGATTTTTGAAAGGCTGGCCCAGGAACCAATGAAAGCAATGGGTGTGGTTAAATCCCACAGAATAGATTACAACATGTTAAGAAGCGAAGCGCTTGCGGGCTGCTATGTTCGACCTAAAAACGGCTTTTAGCAGTGGGGAAAGGAGGTAATTATGTGGCCTCGTGCTGTATTTTCATTGTTCATTGTTGGGTGCCAAGGTACCATCAGGGTCAGAAATGACTTATTTTATGTTGGGGAATGCAAGAGGAAGGAGCTCCAAAGTCTGCACAACCCTGGCCAGCTCCCTCTTGCTCTGCCCTACTCAAGTTGTCAACATGGTGGCCAGCTGCTCTGCAGGTTGTGATGTACCCTTCATCCCCTCCTCTAACTTGTCAGACACAGGTATGGGAGTGGGGGAGGCAAACTACATTGCTCCTGGGGCTCTGGCCTCCCCAGGAGCAGTGGATTTGGTGTGTGGCGCGCCCAATGTACCACTGTTCTTCTGTGTCCTTGGGACACTAATCCTTGCATCAAGCTCCAGGAGATGGGGTCCTGGGGACTAAGGAGCCTTTGGGGGTGGGGCCTCACAAACATCCCATACCCCATTTAAATGAAAAGATGCATGTGTAGTGGACTCAAGTGGCTTGGCCCTTGCCCAGGAAATTAATGGAGGCTATAGTTAAGTGCTAGTTTATTATTTTTTTGTAGGGGCAAAAATCTTTAAGCAGAATATCTCCGGCTCCGTTGGGCCAATTTTCATCATCCTTAGTTCATTCTGCTCCTGGTGGCAAGCCCTAACCACTATGAGCAGTTTTTGAAAGTGGTGCTTATGTGGGGGACTAGAATTTCTGACACTCTCTGCAGACCTGTTCTCTGCCAGTCCCCTGGGGCTGGTCTCCTTCTGCTGGGTGCATCTTCTGCAGCCCGTCAAAAACCAGGCCGCAAACCACCCTCCCTACTACACTCCCCAGGCCCCAGATCCTCCTGAAGGGCACCCAGGTGCAGTGGAGTCAACGGACAGTCCATGGAAGTCCTAGGGGATCTATCCAGGGTGCCCCAACTGTTCCTCAGGTGAAATAAAGGGGCCAGTGCCAGTGGGCCAGGACAGACTGATTCTAGCCCCGGTAGTCAACTGGAGTCAAAGTCCCATACTCCATCCTTGTAGGGCATCTGGTGACTTCTCCTTCCAACTGCCTTTTGTGACCATCACTCAGATCCAAGGTCTTTTCATCTATCTCTCCATTGTGCAAGGCTTTCTAAGTAGTAAGATGGAAAATGTTAGGGGCCATGTAACCCTGGCCAATTCTATGATACCACATCAACCATCCATCCCCATCTCAAACTTCTTGCACAGCATGCTATGACATTCAAAATGGTAACTTCAAGTTGTCTCTGGTAAGAGCTCCGTTGAGACCCTCAGCTTTGCCTCTGGATGACACAGTTGCCGGACACATTCCACCAAACTTCAAAGGCGAGCCAATCTTGTGTTGGCTCCAGAGTACAGTGTTGATAATGGCAGTGAGACACAGCTTGTTTTCACCCTTTATTAGATTTAAATGGTTCACAAAGCACATGTATGAGGCGCAAATCTCCTCCTGTCTTTGTTCCCTTTCTCTCCTCGTCCTTCTGCCCAAACTCCGCCCCTCTACTTCGTCTTCCTGCCAAGCAAGCCCCAATCACTAGACACTACTGGGTGACATTACTCAGAGGTCTTGGCTTTTTCCTTTGTTCCAGTGGTTCTGGGCTGTCCCAGCCTAGGTGTAGTGTGAGAAGCTAATTATTAGCTGCAGATTTCCTCCCCAACCCTTCCTTTCCAGAAGCAGGGTTAATCAGTGTTAACTGCCCTTTTGAATGGCGAGGCCTTTGATCTCTCTGTTGGGGAACAGGGTAATGTAATTGCTACAGTAGGGGAGCAAGGGCCTGGAATCCGATTATGAGCTGAGTCAGACATATGCCACACATTCTGAAGTCCCATTAGATGTGTACATGGAACATGGGGATGGGAAATTCATACTCTCAGTGCATGTTTTACCCCAGTTTGAGACTTCTGAATCTTATAGACCTACCTGGAGCAAAACTGTAATTTAGGGAGGATTTTGCCAATAATGCACACAGTAAAAACACCGAAGACCTCAGTAAGCATACAGACCTTCATTCACATTATAAGGCATACCCAAGGTGAGTACCAATCCTTGCAGTCTCTTCTACGATACTTTTTGTGCACAGAAACCAGGCTGCACACTGTGAAGTCTCACACAAGCAGCCCGCACACCAACCTTTATTTTCTTACTATAGATGCACAGCAGTGGTCTTACCTTACAAGGCGAACATTGGCAGTTAAACACACTCTGTCCAGTTACTGTGAATTCAGCGTGAGTGAGACTCATGTAGTGAGGCTCACTCAGAGTGAAGTCCAAAAACAAGGTAGTCAAATTCCAACATGCCACACCAACACAACAGGGTTTTAGCACATGACTACCTAGCTAATTCAGCTTCCATATTGAGTACTTTATTAGAGAGCTGCAATTTATGAAAGCCATTGTCTCTTCGCTGCTTTCGTGACATGCATGAGGGCAATAATTGCACACTTTAGTTGCTTGGCATGAGTAATGCAACCTGCAAAGAAAATATATCAACAATACAATGAAATAAGAAATTAAGACATTACACTGAATGAGGTAACTATATGTGAAATATTAAGGTTTGATAACAAAATAAAGTTTACATTTTGTGCACTGGGAAAGGGCATCGAATCACAGGGTACACCTAGATGTTGCATCCACCATTCATGAAACACAGCTGGTACTCGGAGTATTCACCGACAACTAAAGCCATGGGTATCAACTGGAAGACTTAGTCATGGAAAGGCTTTTAACAGGATGTTAAAGGCTACTTTTAAAAAAGCATAGGAAAGGGGAGAGGAGGGCCCACATGGACAGTAATGAGGTGTGAAGCAGGCCAAATGTTCTTATTCCACTCTGAATATGGGAAAATGTTTTAGGTTGACTTTATTAGGAGAGCACATTAAGCCATGGCAGAGAATGTGGTGCCCAAGAAAGTGTTGCAGATTTGTTCTAAAGGGGTTCTGATCTAAGACAATGCTGATACAACAGCCAACCTGGGTAAAGTGTGTAAATAAATTGGAGAATATTTACTATACATTCGAATGGTAAACAATCAGTTCCTTACAGGCCCATTCAAAATGATCACATAAAGCCTAGTCTCCTCCTAGAAGGGATCCGACTATGTAACCTACAAGTAAATTGCTACAGTGTGTTGTGTAAACCCACGTAGTCAGGTGCAGCTAATAAAGTCGGAGCACAGGCTATATGTCCGCCCATCTAATTTAGATGGGCAGGCATATAGCAGGTTTTCAATGCCCGTTACCACTAGGCAAAACCTGGTGGCAAGGGCATTGACAGATGAACAATGCTCCCCTCCCCTCATCAATGATAGGAAACTTCCAAGGCAAGGGGGGCATTGATTTGGTATTTTCTTTTTGAAAACAGAAAAAAACTTGGTAAGTTTGCTGTTCGGCTTTGTAATGCTTAAGGAGCTGAACATAAAATTTCACTGCACTGACAGGAACGGCCGCGACGGTACCCCTGCCAATGCTGGAAATGTCCGCTGATCGAGTGGGCATGTTTTACATTTGTCTGTGGGCACCTCGTGCAGGGAGAAAGAGTAATTGACTCGGTCGCCCTGGCAGAGGATGGTCTGAACGCCAGGATAACAACGAGGCCCAAATCCATGCCCACACAATGGCTTCGTTTCTTCTTTCTGCTGTAATATAGGTCAAGTGGTGGTGGACTTTAGAGGTGCTCCATGGCACTGAAAACGAGTACACCCGTAGCCAGACCCGCCCAACATATTTTTATACAATATGGTAAAAAAAAAAAAAAGAGGAAATAGCTTTTTCTCCCAGTTTAGATCATAAAACATTCAATTTGTTGGCGCAGGATTCTTTTGTCATATAAATAAAAATTCACAAATTACTTAAAAGCAAGGGAAAGCCAAAGAAAATACAAAGCAGAAGAAAAAGTGAGTACACCAGTAACTATCACACATAAAGACGGCTTAATGAAATCCAGTACGCGATCTGAGTTGTTTCCAGTCGGAAAACTGTTGGAGCTGCCCTGAACTGCATAGAGCATTGCCCAGCCTTCGTCTAGATGCTAGTAACACTTCAATATGGAGGAACGAATTCAATCTAGTTTAGCGATTGAAATAGCATGACATGAGATCCTCATCCCTGGCCAGCTTTTCAAGATAACATTACAAAGTTAATTTTTACCTACAATGCATTAAAATCAAAAAAATGTATATAGTGCCGATCCTGGAAATTTGACACAGCTCATAAGATGGATATACACGACTTGGTCCGTAGCTTATGTGCATTTCTAGTTTTACATAACACAACCCCATCCGTCCGAGTTTCAGAAGGTTGACATAATAAACATAGAATAAGCACATAGTGTGATGTATAGTTATTGAGTATTGCACAAAGCACTGCAGTAACAGGGGTAACTGAAGCGAGAAATGGCTGGCAAACGCCAGACCTGTTGGCTTTGCCGATGACGTTGAGGTATGTGTTCTACTAAAAATAATTTTGTGTAACTAACTACTGGTTGTGAGGTTTTCTGTCTGACCTACGGAAAACCGTACCGATGGAATGTAATAAAATAACGAGGACTGGAAAGCGCGCCCAGAGGGACACCTAGTGGTTTCTTTGCTTTATTACAGGAAGGAGAAACAGTAGAAGGAACAATAATAGCAACGATGGCTAACACACACTGTTCAGATCTGAGATGGAAACATATTTCATTTTTTAATAAAAGTAAGGATGAGAGCATTAGCCAGGGGAGGTGATGGCGCCAAGGAGTTTCTGAAGATATTCCTTTACGAGTGCCTATTAGAACTTTTAGCCATGGAAAGATATTTTCATAGTAGGTTGCTTGAGAAATATATAACATACACCACCTGTGCTTCAGAGTGCATTGAGGGGTCACTCAACAGAATCCACGTCTCATTTCTCCATGTTAATCACAACCTCTTTTTAAATAGTATTTGATACAAATACATAAACATTTACATTAAGGGTAACTGGTGTCAAATCTGCGTTTACCTTACAGGGGTATAGGCAGTGCTTTAAATGGAAAAATAGAAGTGCCTGCTTGTTTCTGAGAAGTGCAGGTACTCTCTAATTAAAAGTATTGCGTTTTTCTTGAGATATGCCGGTACTCTCCCTCTCAAAATAAAAAAGTGCCGGTACTCAGTACCGGAGAGTACCGGCCCATTTAAAGCACTGGGTATAGGTTAAAAATTATAAGGCCAGGTATGCACATCCACTTTAACTGGGGGGGGGAGGGTTGTTACAGCGTAATAGCAGTTGGATCAAATTGCACAGCTGAACTGCATCTACCGAAGTTCAGCTTCTTGCCCGGCGCCAGAAACAGGGAATTTCAGTTGATTCCAAGACCTCAAGATTCGACAGCGCACAGAAGTCAAGGATATTTGAAAAGGGTGAAGACGTGAGACTAAAGATGGTTTTGCGGATTAAACAAAGTGCTTTGAATTGAATACAGTGCAGAACAGGACACCAACATTTTGGACATATGCAATCAGCCCAAGCCCGTTGACTTTTCATGCACTGCCTGCTTCTCCTATTAGGCTCTACCATTATAAGTGAGAGGCCACAGATGGAACAGGAGGTCAGTTACGGATGGACACTGGGCCCTGGTAGTACAAGGAGATATAATGAATTTGCTGTACCACAATAACAAGCCAGAGTTCCCTGACTCATACTACCAGTGGCTGCTTCACACTGCAAGCACTCGGGAACCAAGAAAATGCAATGATCTGTTCACAGCAGTGGTGCAAGCCTGTTGATTCACACCCCTGCTTTGAAAAAAGTTGTGAACAGTGATGGTGCACTCACTTTTCAAATCAGAATTAGAAAAATGATACAGAAGGGCAGCACAACTTTTAGATGTATCTCAACGATTATCAGAAACCTAGCCAAAAGGAAGCAGAGAGCTGTACATGGTCAAAGATAAGCATAAAGTCAACAATGGGAGAGAATTCTGTGAGGTGGATGGACAAGTCATCATGTGATATAGTACTCAAAGAATAATACAGCTTTGTACTTCAACTTCAAGCAAGCGATCGCAACTAGAACATTTCAATTGGCAATTCCGGCTTCATGTTATTTTAAAAGAGTGTAATGCTCTGTTTTCTAGAGTAAAAGAAAAAATAGAACTATAACTTTTTTTGGGGAAGAACCAGGGATACAACAAGGGAAAGGGATGGGGTGAAATAGCTCAGGAGATTAAATGCCTACTGCAGTGTCATACCCTGCACATACACTGTTTCTCCCAACTTCCCAGTACAGCAGAATGCTGCCCACTGTTTTTGCTGCCTGTTACTGATGCCTACCTCTGAAGTGTGCATGTTACACTGCTCACCGCTTCCTCCTCTCTAGCCGACCCCGCAGTCTCTTTACCCACGCAATCTACTTCTAACATTGGTCATTATAAGCGTCAATACAATCTGAACGTATGAGATAAAACAATGAAGATCATTCTTAGTTTAGAGGAACATCATAGTGTGTCAACTCTACAAGGAAGGTTAGCTATGGGCTTGGAGAAATGTATATTTTGTCAAAATACAAAAACTCAACTCATGCCCAACTAATTATCGGACAAAATGGGAAAGTTAAGAATGCCTTATCTTGAAATACAGTTGAATCATGGAAAATGGAATCAAAATAATGTAACAGTGATATGTACTGCCGGTTTGTTTGAATGATCAAATAATAAAAACCTAAAACGTTCTGCTGATTTTTTCAGTAGGAACATGGCTGTAGGGTAACTATAGAGAATAATAATATACAGGCTATTCAATCTGAGAGATTTGCTGAAGAAATTGGGGGTCGAAATAGATGTAAACTCATCCAGTTTAAAGCTATGATCCACAAGAAGTGGAATTTGCTCTACAGTAAGAAGGAAGTGGGCATTGCTAGTAAGCTTTACGGGAAGAAAAGCAAACTAGAAGTTCTGTCTAAGTCTAAAAATGTACTGATACCTGAAAGAAAATTAGATGCCCCTTCTACAAGTCGATTTACTTGTAAAAGGTAATGCTTGTAGAAATGATAGAAGTTGATTTATTTATAGAAGCTGGTGCTTTTGGAAAGGATTCTTCCAGCCATAACATGTAAGAACAAAAAAGGTTCTTCTGTGATAATAAAGACCCTGAGATGCAGAAAAAACTAGTCTCCCCACCATGTAAGCGTAAGGCGCTGTGCTTTATATCTGCAAGACGAACAGATAATTGCCAAGTTAAGTGAGAGAGACATGATTGCTAGGGATAAAGTATACCTATGCAATGTGCCTCAAACACTTGTAGCGTGTAAGGTGGATAAACCTTAATCCATCTTTTATCGCTACCTCCATCAGGTGTGCCAGAACTGCCTCATAGTTCACATTTTCCAAGGGGCCTATAATCTATTCCCAGGAACACTGTAGATCGTTTAGGGTGTCAGCTTTGTTACGGATTATAGTTTGCTATATTTGTTAGACCACCTAAGTGGTGAGCTCTTCACCAAATATTCTGCCTTCAAGTCGATTATAGTCCAGGATCTCTCCCAAGTCAATCCCTTCTACTATCAGGGCATGTTGTAATTGTAAGTATTAATATCTCAATTTGGGATTGAAGTCGTACTCCCTCTATATTTTCAGCAAAACTATACTCTTGATGATAAATCAAAAGCAGAATCTTAGCACAAGCAGCAATGGTATAACGCCAAGATACGCTATAACACAGCCAACCACCCTTTCCCGGATTATTGGATGAATAATGCCAAGGAAAATCTATCTCTTCCACACTTCTGATATCTGATAATAATGTAAGGCTTAAGAGTGCAAAGTGAGGCAATTTATGGATTATGAGCAAGTCTTACCACAGCACAACTAACCACTTTCAATGCTTTTATGGAATATTATCAAACTACTCAATCAAGGATTTATAAAAACATGGCAAGTGAGGGTCTCAAGGCGCTTGAGTTGCTAACTACTTCGTGGTGATCTGTTTATTCAGACAGCCACTTCTTGAGTTCTCAATCAAACAATCAAGGCTTTTTAAAGCGTGGCAAATCACCCGTAATAAAACTGTTCACATTATAAAACACTATTTAGTCTGCCCTGGGGGCAGATCAGCATCTCAAACGTTCAATCTGCTCCCAAGGAGGGGGGGGGGGGCGTAAAGCAAAGGCACAAAAATTTGATACCCTTGAAGGGATTGAACCTTCCCCTAGCCAAACACCACATTGCACACCACCATCAAAATGCCAGCCACACACATTGCTGACCAGAAGCCAGTCCACATACACCACCAGCCAAATACCAGTCCACACACAGCCAGCCAAACGCCAGTACATACAGACTGTCAGCCAAATTCCAGTTTGCACACACACAGAAGCTTTCCCTGGTGTCTAGTGGTTTTATGAGAGGATCACTTTGGTATTATTCTTAGTGAGTTCCACATCACAATGGCACTCTTGTGCTCGTTAAACAGTACAGGGAGTGCAGAATTATTAGGCAAATGAGTATTTTGACCACATCATCCTCTTTATGCATGTTGTCTTACTCCAAGCTGTATAGGCTCGAAAGCCTACTACCAATTAAGCATATTAGGTGATGTGCATCTCTGTAATGAGAAGGGGTGTGGTCTAATGACATCAACACCCTATATCAGGTGTGCATAATTATTAGGCAACTTCCTTTCCTTTGGCAAAATGGGTCAAAAGAAGGACATGACAGGCTCAGAAAAGTCAAAAATAGTGAGATATCTTGCAGAGGGATGCAGCACTCTTAAAATTGCAAAGCTTCTGAAGCGTGATCATCGAACAATCAAGCGTTTCATTCAAAATAGTCAACAGGGTCGCAAGAAGCGTGTGGAAAAACCAAGGCGCAAAATAACTGCCCATGAACTGAGAAAAGTCAAGCGTGCAGCTGCCACGATGCCACTTGCCACCAGTTTGGCCATATTTCAGAGCTGCAACATCACTGGAGTGCCCAAAAGCACAAGGTGTGCAATACTCAGAGACATGGCCAAGGTAAGAAAGGCTGAAAGACGACCACCACTGAACAAGACACACAAGCTGAAACGTCAAGACTGGGCCAAGAAATATCTCAAGACTGATTTTTCTAAGGTTTTATGGACTGATGAAATGAGAGTGAGTCTTGATGGGCCAGATGGATGGGCCCGTGGCTGGATTGGTAAAGGGCAGAGAGCTCCAGTCCGACTCAGACGCCAGCAAGGTGGAGGTGGAGTACTGGTTTGGGCTGGTATCATCAAAGATGAGCTTGTGGGGCCTTTTCGGGTTGAGGATGGAGTCAAGCTCAACTCCCAGTCCTACTGCCAGTTCCTGGAAGACACCTTCTTCAAGCAGTGGTACAGGAAGAAGTCTGCATCCTTCAAGAAAAACATGATTTTCATGCAGGACAATGCTCCATCACACGCGTCCAAGTACTCCACAGCGTGGCTGGCAAGAAAGGGTATAAAAGAAGGAAATTTAATGACATGGCCTCCTTGTTCACCTGATCTGAACCCCATTGAGAACCTGTGGTCCTTCATCAAATGTGAGATTTACAAGGAGGGAAAACAGTACACCTCTCTGAACAGTGTCTGGGAGGCTGTGGTTGCTGCTGCACGCAATGTTGATGGTGAACAGATCAAAACACTGACAGAATCCATGGATGGCAGGCTTTTGAGTGTCCTTGCAAAGAAAGGTGGCTATATTGGTCACTGATTTGTTTTTGTTTTGTTTTTGAATGTCAGAAATGTATATTTGTGAATGTTGAGATGTTATATTGGTTTCACTGGTAATAATAAATAATTGAAATGGGTATATATATTTTTTTGTTAAGTTGCCTAATAATTATGCACAGTAATAGTCACCTGCACACACAGATATCCCCCTAACATAGCTAAAACTAAAAACAAACTAAAAACTACTTCCAAAAATATTCAGCTTTGATATTTTTTGGGTTCATTGAGAACATGGTTGTTGTTCAATAATAAAATTAATCCTCAAAAATACAACTTGCCTAATAATTCTGCACTCCCTGTAGACTCCATCCGGCTCACGTTAAGAAGATCTTATGTGCATATCACACAAAAGCCTGTGCCTAGAACATGCTCAGACCAGAAGCCTACCAGGTGTACTACAGTGAGAGTGGAGGTCAAACTGGCATCCTTTTGGAGGAAGCCTGGTGGAAATCACAAGAGTTTAAATTTTAGAACCTTAACTTCACCACACAACTGACAATATTCCCTTGGAATACAGCAATGCCCGAGGGAGATTTTGACCTGTATACTTCAGTGGAGGCCTTGTGCCCATTAGGGCCTAGAGTTTACCAATAATTTCGGACCATTATATACAGATTATTGGGCATTCCCATAGGACATGAATGAAGGAACCTACTGCATCCACACAGCGGGGACAAGTGGGGGGAGGATGCATGTCCCATACGGTGCAGTCTGCGGCGGTCAAAATATATTCTATGCAGTATTCTGAACTGTAATAATCGTAGACGCATCTTGATTGAACCCTCCTGGGGGTGCATTAATGCCAACTCCCAGTACACATCTTCTAGACCGCCCACATGCCTTTGCCATCTTTCTCTCAGTGGGCCTAGCAAATCCGGCATATTGTTATTTATGGTTCTGTAAGTGGCCAAGATAGCACCCCTTTCTAACTCATCCATGAGAACACGCCCTCCAATGGGGCATAGTCTGGTATATCCCCCACTTCCACCCCTTCCGCCCTCAATGCGTGCCTGAGCAGAGCGTAGTGAAGGAACTGTGATGTGTGTAGCTCGTTTCTGCCTTCATTTCAGAGAAGGACGTAATGTCTCCATCTTTGATAATGGCCCCTACCTTAGAGATACCAATGGTGTCCCAAGCCCCAATGCCCTCTAGTTTTGCAAGTTCTCGGAGCCATGTCCCTTTCCATAGAGATGTTTCCTTAGTCATTCTATTTGCCCATCCCAGTGTTTTGGTCGCTTTGCACAAGCTTTTAGGCTTACCTTTGTTGCAGGCAGGAGTCTCTGCCCCCCCCCCTATATAGGTAGTATGTATGTGTTCTGTGTGCGAACAGGGCTCTCTCAAGACTGAATGTAGGGTGGACATATAGGGCCTAAATCCTATTGTTTATGTTACTAATTAGATGTGTTGCCCAGTAGTAACCGTCCACTTCTGGCAAGGCCAGGCCCTCCACTGTACTGGTTTATTTGTAATGTTTTAAGTGAAATACCTGGGTTCCTCCCATCCCATAGTAGGATCATCAACTCTTTGTTGATCTATGTAAATGTTGTCAGTGGGATCAGGTAGTATGTGTTTTGAAGTATGTACAGTAAATAGCGTGATCATTTTAAACAAAACTGCACGCCCGGCCAATCAGAGAGGAAGACTCCTCCATCTAGCGACATCCACCTGGATTTAGAGCATGAATCTACCCATTTTCCAGTAGAGGCATATTTCTTTCTGTAAAGTCATAAATATTCCCAGGTATTTAAACACTTCTTCTAACACTCTGAGTCCAGAGGGTAGCCCCATAGACTCCGGTATCTTATGGGGGGTATATTTCACAGAGTTGTCCCAGTTGATTTTGTAGCCCGCATAAGAGCCATATTCGTCCAGAATCTGGCAAGCGCCAGGGTGGCAGTCCTCGGTTTGGTTATGTATAGGAGGATAATGTCAGTGTACAGGGATATTTTCTCTGTCAATTTGTCCTCTTCTGCCACCCTGAAAACCTCAACCCCTTGATGGTGACGTATCTTACATGCCAGAGATTCTATTGTTAAGGCAAACAGGAGTGGTGACAAAAGGCCTTCCTATCTGGTTCCCCTACCGATCTGAAATTCGGTAGACACTTTCCCGTTAACCCTGACAGTGGCTACGGTGTTTTGGTATAAGATTGCTTCCCATCTCCGGTACTTAAAGCCAAACCCAAATGTTATCAATGTCTGTTGAAGAAAAGGCAAATGCACTGCATTGAATTTCTTCTCAGCATCTAGGGATAAAAAGATGTGTGGTTCTTGTCATGTCTGTACCAAGTTAAACCAATTGTGTGTGCACTGCATGTTGAGCTCCCAGGCATGAAAACCGATTGGTCTTGATGGAACAACAAGATGATAACCTGTAATAAGGGAGCGGCAAGGATGTTGCCCAATATTTTGGTTTCAACGTTAATCATGGAAATGAGTCACATCTGTCCCTTGGTTTCCCTTCCTTAGGGAGGGCAATTATGGTGGTCTTTCGGAGATCCGGGGGCAGTTCTCCTATCTACCCCACCTCACTGTACATGTTTATTAAGTGCTGGATAAGGAGCTTTGTGTACCTCTTGTGGAGTTCAGTTGTGATGACATTTGGCCCAGGTGTCTTGCAGGCATGTAATTTCACGATGGCAGCCTGTACCTGTTACGAGGCCACAGCCAAGTCTGAAGCTGTGTTGTCATAGGGTGCATTCCCCCTATCTTCCTCGAAGGCTTCAATGGCCATCGCCAGGGGGTGGGAAGCTTCAGATTCTGTGTCCAGCTCATCTCCTGTAGCGCACAATGGAGTGAGACGTGTTCTCCCTTCTCTTCGGGCTCCATGCCATTTCTTGACCACCATTTCAAGCACTGCAGCCGGGTCATGTACCACAAGTCTAGGGGGGGGAACCAACTGGCATGACCCCCACCCTACAGACACTCATCTGTACTCTGGGATTGGCTCTGGCCGGATGGTGAAAGTGGCGGCAACCGCTGGAGCCAGACGCATCCTGCCACCCTGAAGGCCCGCAGCCGCTGGCCTGTAGCTGCTTCTGGCCCAGAGCCAAGCACAGTTCGGGGCGCGTCATGCCCACGCCCCTGCTGACCTGGCTGCTGGTCACTGGAGGCCCTGACGATCGCCCCTCTGACCGAGGGGCTGTGGCTTTTGGCGGCTTGGGCAACCTAATTGAAGAGACTTGGGCTGCCTTGGAGACACTAAAGGTGATGGGCCTGTCGTTGCCGTCGGTACGATCATGCACCAAGGGATCTACCCTCGGGCGGCCTGGTAAGCACCTCGGGCCACCGCCTCTGCACAAGACCTCGGGGTGCCGACCGTTGACCGACCTGGGGCCGTGAAGAACTCAGTGAGGCCTAGTGGTTTGGCCTTCCTGGCATGGTGGCGCCCCCTGCGCCTAGAACTACCTCTGAGAATAGTTTTGGCCTCCTTCTGGCCCCTTGCCTCTCTGGCAGAGTGGGGGTGGATCCTAGCGTCTTGATGCCGCAGGAGTGAGGGACTTCAAAGAAGGTACGCCGCGCCTATGGACTGATGGGGGCGATTGGGACCTCAGGGACCCCCAATACAAAACAGTGCAGCCTGAGTAGGCGTAGGGCCTTTGTCCTGGCCCTACAAAGCAAGGGGAAAGCCCTGCTGATGTCCCTGGAGCGACTTAAGCCTTTTTGGGAGCTGGGAGCCACCAATTGTGCGCCACCTGGACTGATGGTCCTCATTCATCCCGGGAGCGACAGGTGCCCTCTGCTTCCTGGCAGACCTGGTGGAGCACTTGTGAGCCTTGGACCCCCCCCCCCCAAATTCTGAGTGCAACTACATTGAGGGGGGGGGCTTGGACCTCTGCCCCCCTACAGCGTGCAACATGGACAATTAAAGAAGGCCACTGCCTGCTAGCACCACTAACGGACACCCAGCCACCATACTGCACCCTAACCCCACCTGCCTCACGGCCTGACTCACTTGCATGGACCTCCTGCGCACTGCTTTCTGGATGCCACCCCGCCTGGCGCTAAAGGGCAACTTTTCTCCCAGATCTAACCCTCAGCAAAACCAACACTGAGAGGAGACATGCAAAGGTCCCAGGTAAGTGGACATCCGGTGACACCCCCACTTACCTGTTGAAGAAGCCCATTCTTGCCTGGTGCACTGTCCGTGTACTGGGGATGGGTGTTCTCCTCCTCTTTGACTATGCCACGCACTAAGCTTGCTAAAGAGGTTCCACTACCCTCACTCTGGAATAAGCCTGGAATGATGGATAAAGACAAACCGCAACCTTCTCACGAGGAGCCCAACATGCCTCCCCCCACGGTCACAGTCACACAAGACTACATAGCACAATTTCAGCAGGAAATACGCACGGAATTGGCTCCACTAAAGCTGACCTCAAGACATGCATCAAGTCACCGAGATAGGAGAGCGGGCCGGTGACCTAGAACGCGCAGTGGATGTGTGTGCAGAATATCAGGAGGCACTCTGGAGATGCATTGCTACCCTTGAGGAACAACACATTGAGCTTCAAGCCAAGCAGGAAGACCTCGAAACAGGGGACAGTGCAATAACATTCGTATCTGAGGGGTGTCTCGGGGACCGGGCGGCACCGATATTATAGCATTTATGGCGGCTCTTCTTTAATCAGTCAGGAGAGACTCTGACATCCCTCTGCCCACCCTAGATCGTGCCCACCAAGTGGCCGGTGCCCCAGGCAGTGCCAATGTATTCCCTGATATCCCAACCAGCCCTGCATTACTTTACGGAGGAGGCCATCCTCCACGTTCTCGACAAAAAAAATGACCTGGCTTTCCAAGGGCACACGATACAACTGTACCAGGACCTCTCCACTATAACGCTCCAACACAGACAGGACTTTAAAGCAGTGACAGACAAACTACGGAGCATGAACATCCAATATCAGTGAGGGCACCTGTTCGCACTCCTCTCCATGTGAGGGTGCAGGAGGCGCATGCTACGTTCCCTGCGAGAGGCAGAGGACCTACTGGGCCTTACTCCACCTACCACTGAACGGCACTCTGCCTCCGAAGGCACAGCGCCCAAGCCCTGCTCTAAGCCAGTCTGGACCACCGATCACCATCAACACTCCAACAAAAGCCCCAGCGAAGCAGCAGCTCTGGAGACCAAAAGAGAAATCATACACCACCTGCCCCATGGCTCCCATTCGCTCTCCGACTGCGTCTTCACCAGACACCCCATGACCGGGGGCCTATCATGACTCTACTGAGCCTCCGCTATTGAACCACACTGGCGCCATGGCTGCAGCCCTCAGCATGTACTGGTGATAAACGCACGCTCTTCCCTGGTAGCAATCATGGCTGCCGCTCTCAATATGCACTGATGTGGCTGTGAGAGACCCGGATAGACATATGCTCTCCTCCCCGAGCTCTGCTGCAACCTGGATACGATGACCCCCACCCAGCGATTCAGGATGCGAGAGGGCGACACCTCAGACGAGACACAGACACTGTGGTGCTGGTCTGTGTGGCAACCGGTCGCACGAGTTGGACCTGACCGGCCCCCAATTGTTGTTTATTGTTCATTAATGGTTTTCTTTTTCGGATCTGGAAGCACTCTGGTATCTTATTCTGCCCTGAGCCCCCTCACCACACCTATACTAGCCCACTGATTGTAGGCCCGCTTGGCAACAGACACAGAAATTCCCTCCTCCCACAATGTTTTTCCCTAATGGTAATTAAAATCTCTCTCTAAACATTTGTAGGCTCAATTCCCCAAGCAAATGCAAACAGATTTGGGGTTATATCCTTCACCATTTCCAAGATGTAGTTTTCCTACAGGTGACAAACCTGAGAGGAGTGGACAAGCACCGAAGGGCGCACCTGTGCTATCCTTTCTGTTACTGGGCTTCTGCTGATACTAAAAGGGTGGGAGTGGGTATGCCCTGCAAGCCTACTTTAGGGTGCACTATTACAAAAGCAATAAGGGATAGATAGGGACGCTGTCTCGTTTTAAATCTCCTTAAGGGGAAGACCAAGCTCACCATGCTGAACCTATATGCGCAGAACACATCTCAAGAGGCCTTCATCCGGCGTGTCCTCAAGGAACAGCCTCAGGGGGTCGAGGGGGACATGATAGTTGGAGGAGACCTCAAATTAGTCTGGGACCACCACCTACCAGAGAACGGGGGAAATGTCAGTGCCGCTGAAAGTAGAAATCACGTCCCTGGGGCAGTGGATGCCTGAAGACATATGCACCCTGACACTCAGGATTTCTCCTTCTACTCACACACTCACTCACTCACATACTCATGCATAGATTATATACTCATCGCCCATACCCTTCTCCGTATACTACAATTGCCGAAATCTCTGACATTTCAATTTCAGAACATGCACACATTGCTCTCTACTGGCCACGGCTGTCTCCTTCCACAACGAAGGTGCCACAAAATGGTGTTCACCGCTACAACTTCTCTGCGATCCGACAGACATAGCAGAGATACATAGAGGCATCTCTGACTACTTTACTCATAACACCGAATGCAACGTCCCTCTTCCTGTGTTTAGGGACGGCTTCAAAGCCACAGTATAAGGAATCATTTCCTCCATTGCTATTGCCTGGGGCAGGGAGACCAGACTTATGGAGGACGGCATAACCACTGAAATTGCGACCCTAGAACAACTGGATAAGGTAAACCCCACTCGAAGGCAGAAGCAACAGCTAGCTATCCTGCGGGGGCAACTGCGGGCACATAGAACCAATAAAGCTGAACGGTCACTGCTGGCTCTTAAGCAGGGCTACTACGAAGGAGGCAACAAAGTGGGTGCACATCTGGCCTGCAGGCTGCATCACCAACAGGCACGTCCCTACATAGCTAACCTCTGCACGCCAGACGCCGGGTGGGCAATAACAGAACGCGATAAGCGGCTTACATTTCTGACC
This sequence comes from Pleurodeles waltl, assembly GCF_031143425.1. NCBI lineage: Eukaryota > Metazoa > Chordata > Amphibia > Caudata > Salamandridae > Pleurodeles > Pleurodeles waltl. The sequence continues at coordinate 582,431,010 of NC_090438.1, read as the reverse complement.
TATTATCAAACCATATGACCCTATACACTTGGCATGTAAATCTGTCCGAGTGCGAATGGGCCCCGCTCCACCCCGGCCACACAGAGGAGCTTGATGGCCGGGTTACTCTAGAAGAAATCTGACTGGTCTCCTGGTGGTCAAATCGCCTAGGCCAGATGGACTACAGGTTAACTTTTACAGAGTCTTCCTTCCTGAAATAGGAGATCACATGCTGCGGCTGTTTAATTGCTTTACAGCTACCTCAGGCCTGATCCCGACCATGGCAGAGGCGGAAATTGCATTATTATCCAAACCGGGCAAAGACCCGACCCTATGCTCATCATACCGCTTCATCGCCCTTCTTAACACAGATGCCAAAATCTTTACTACAATTCTTTCCTCTAGACAGGAACACTTCCTCCCATCACTAATTGATCCCAACCAGGTCATATTTATCCGAAACCCCCAGGGTGCGGACAACGTGCGCAGAGCAGCCCAACTGGTGGAGGAGGTCCAGCGTCACCAGATACCAGCCTACCTCCTGTCGCTTGACGCAGAAAAGGCATCTTAAAGGGTCGACTGGACCTTTCTCCACTCCGTCCTCCAGAAAATAGGTCTAGGCCCCACAATGGTTAGTTGAATCATGGCCTCCTATGCTGCACCGACAGCAGCGATATGGATCAATGGCCTTGTCACACACCCCATTGCCATAGGCAGAGGAACCAGACAGGGGTGCCATCTTTCACCCCTGTAATTTGCATTGGTGGTAGAGCCCCTACCGATAATGATACACCGAACTCAGGCGATCACAGGAATACCCTTCGCAGGCCACATATGCACAAGGTCAACCTCTTTGCGGATGACCTGCAACTTACCCTGACTCGCCCTGATCTCTCGCTCCCTGCAGGGGTGACATGTTTGCACACTTTTGAAGTGGTCTCCGGTTTCGAAGTCAATATGGCAAAATCCAGCATCTTAAACTTGAATATTTCATCCACGGTCGTGCCAAAGTTGCAACAGCTAGCCCCCTTCACCTTGCCTTCTACACTCAAATATCTAGGTCTCACCCTAATGGCCACATTAACAACCTGGTCAGCAGCCAATTGGTCCCCCCCATGCTGTGTGCTCACTGAGGACCTTAGACAATGGAAACACCTATCTGTCTCTTGACTGGGCAGGATCAATGTTATTAAAATAAATATTCTCCCTCTGGTCCTGTACCTCTTCCAAACCCTCTCCACCCCACGTCTTCACGATGATATACAATGATTCCAACGTGAGTCGAGGTCATTCATCTGAGGCGGGAAGAAGCCTTGAATCTCTACTACACTCTTGATGCAAGCTAGAGAAAGAGGGGGACTGGCGTGCCCCAATCTTTTGGAGCACTATTGGGCGGCACACCTGCACTTTATCTCTGCATGGGTGGCGCACGAAAGAGAAGCCCATTGATTTCACATGGAAAGGGCAGTAGCCTGCAGGTTCCTGTGGAGCCTAGCCTGGCTCCCTAAGCATGCTTGCCCCATAGCGCGTACGCAGTAACTCCGACTAAAACAGTACTTGAACTTTGGGACAAGCTGGAAACAACATGTGAGCTGACCACCTTTTCCCTCTCGGAACACCCCAATCTCCCAAAACCCAGACTTCCCGCCTGTTCTGTCCCCTCAAGCCTTCAGGGCATGGACCGATAAAAATTGTCGGACACTAATGGACCTTTTTCGAGTAACCACATTAAAGACATTTGAGCAATGTCGAGAGGAATATGGCCTCTCAGGTACGGCCTGGCTAGAATATCTTCAGCTATGTCACTGGGCACTCCATCCCACGACCTACCAGCGATCATAACACCCCTACGCCCCAGTTGAGATACTGGTTCGGACCTATTGCGGGACGAAAGGACTTATGTCTAATACATATTGCACACTTCAGCACTCCACAAACATGCCTACACACTACTACCGATCCCTATGGGGTACAGAAATTACAGAAGAATTCACACCTAAGCAATGGGACACCTTGTGGCGAGATCTCCCCAAAACATACCGTAGCCTCTCCCTGCGGGAAACAGCTTATAAACTCATGTACCGATGGTACTATACTCCTTTTCGCTTGTCAACCATCTTCCTGAGTACCTCCCTGATTTGCTGGAGATGTACACGAGATGTGGGAGACTTTATCCATACATGGTTGACATGCCCCCTCAGACAGACATTCTGGAAGGAGATCCTGAGTCACATTAAGGATGTTTTGGGTTACCCTATCCCCGCCACCTTCCTCACAGTTATCCTGGGCCTAGGGCCCGAGGTCCTGACAGCCCTGACTGCCACAGACTGGATACTCACTAGCCACCTGCTCCACGCAGCGAGACAGCTGATCGCCTTAACTTGGAAACAGCAATCCCCACCCTCCCTCTCACATTTCCAAATAGGTAAAGATTTACACGTGCGATCGCTCCTGGGAAACAGCAGCAGTCACAGGTTCCCATGTGTAAACTAAGCCTGAAATGCGTTCCGAATACCAAAAATCTGAAAATGGATTCCAAACGTGATGGAAAACCAGAAGGCGTACATTGTGCCTTCTCATGAGAATCTGGCTCTGTAAGAGGTTTAATAGGCAGTGTACGTCTCATTACGATGACACACATTCGAACTTGCGCTGAAATAGACCGAAATCGTGAAACTGACATGACAGCATTTTCTTTATAATTATAATCGACAGAATGTGGTTTCCTACTGGGAGTATGGGAAGACACATGAACAACGGTGCATACAATTTGCCATGGGAAGTAAATACATGCATTCATCTATCGTTGCAATTATTTTCGCCAACAGTCTCAATGAACCATTTTAAAAATACGGACATAACATTTATTACTATATTTTGCACGATTTTTGTAAACTCAGCAAATCTAAGTTCGTATTTTGACAAACATGCTATCTTCATACAAATGCAGGGGTAGATATGAGCTCAAAGGCACCAAACAATACAGCTATGTTTTAGCAACTGGCTGCACAGCGCCCAGTGCTGTCCATTGCCACGCCAATGAGTCCTATACAGGCCAAAGCTCGTGATATCGCGGAAAGGAATGCTGCTAGCCACTTCCCATTAGGACACCAGGGACTGGGCCCGATAATTTTCAGCTTCGAAAACGTCGCATGGCTGACATTCTGCTGCCATCGTGAGTCCACTTTTGATATCGCAGGTACTGACATTGCATAGGCCAGGCTCAATGCCATATTAATGTTTGATGAAGTTCAGATTATAGTGTACTTTCAAAGCCAGCGTTGCTAGTCCCCCAAGGACGTGCGTTTGCTTTAGCATGAAAGAATGGAAGGCTGGTTGCGATTTAAACCTATGCGCTCTAGTTACACAGATTTTTCACAGCGCGATACATTCTGAACCTGAATACAAATTCACTCACACCCCACTCTTCAAAACGTGCCTGAATTGAGTGTAGGTTTAGCTGATGCCCACATAATCATGTCTTTTTAACATGCCAGCAACACAGAGACATATGTAGCCGGCATTGAGGAGACAGGTTATAATCCTAACTTCTTTTTACCATTTTGTAGTTTTTATAAAGCCCTTTTCATAAACGTTGAGTCCGAAATATTATGTGATAAACTGTCCAAAAACACACTCAAAATAGAAAATAATGTAGCAAATATTGACCAATTTCACTCAAACACAATTTGTATATTTAGACAAAAACTCGGCTTTTTTTCACTATACGCTTACAATAAAGGCAGCCACGGAACCTCTCGAACTGTGCAACCCAAACATCAAGTCAGCTCTTAGCCTACTCAATCAGGAGATGGGAAAATCCACAGCGGCCCGCCCCCGTGTGATTGCCCAAATCGTCGTCGCCTCACTCCATTCTTCCTACATCCCAAGGCATACAGCCCGACCAACACAGAAGATGCAAGGATGAAGAAGGGATAGAACCAGGGATAGAACCAGGGATAGAACCAGGGAGCGCCTGCAACTCGCATGAAATGGTCTTCAATTAAAGAGTAGAGCAACACTCGAAGCAACAAGCACATATCAACAGCGTGTCACTTTTCCTTTAGCAACAGCTGCACCAAGTCTTCAAGAGCACACAGCCTGCTTTCTATTCTGAGAACAAATACACAAAGAAAGCCATAGAAAGCGCTTATCTTTACTGCATTCAATACAAAAAAATACACAGCACCCGGACTTAACAGGAATTGAAAGGACCAACAGCAAGTGTGTATTTTAATGAACAACATCATACCATATCACTAAAGCATGAACAATTGTGTGATTATATTTGTCTAGACACGTGATTTATGCAAATACACGAGGCTAAACCACTGCTGCAAGTCTGGAGGGAACCTCTTGCATTTTAAAGTATTTGCAGTACAGGTGATTTGATTTCCAGTTCTCACATGCATTTGAAATGATTAAAAGTAACACTTTTGGTAAATCTGTTCGTTGTCTCGCTACAGTGAAAACTGTTCGACTGTGAGGAAACTGTACCCAATCTCACATGAAGCGGTCCAAAAGGTAACTGCCTATTTGTAAAAGAACCACCATTACAACCAGAAGAGCTATGCCTAAAAGAAATAAAACACTGCAGACAGGACCTAGAACCGCCATTAAAAAACGGCCTCCAGCTGGCGAACTGCACGGCAGCATCTCACCCACACAACACAGTGATGGTCAAGGGCTCGAACTGTCTCACCCTGCGGGTCGTCTTGTCCAATGCAACTTTTACGGTCATGCACAAGTGACTGCATTTGCAATGTATATCACCAAACTGCTTCATAGAGCACGGAAAAGCATTTTACCTTTCACGCCACCGAATGGTCCAAACGTCATGTTGCATGCCGTGCGCTGCAGGTTGTGTTCATACATAAGCTTAATCTGATGCTGATTGCCATGTTCTACGTTGCCCAATGTTCCTTTAATAAAAAACAAGCACAAAAAAGTAACATGAATCTTTGGTTAGGCGTGACCTTTTTCTATTCAAATTTGTCAAGAGTTTTATATTGTTGCAATACATGACAATAGGTAAAAGAACAAACTTTAATTTAATATTCTACTTGCTTAAAAAAACACCAAAATGCTTCTAAAATGCAGATTCTGGTATAACAAAAGACTTCAACTGCTTTTGCTATCATCGTATGACATTGTAACAAACATTTTTGGAAGGTAATGGAAATACATTTAAAAGCGTTTTCTGTACTAGGTCTTTCATTTGCACACGTGAGGTTCACATATGTTACCTTTTCAGCCTGTGTAAAACTATCTGAAATACCAGAGTAAATAAACAATTGTGTACCAAGTGTTTGTGGCCACAAACTAACCTCTCAAAATTACATTCCGATATTTATGCATAGTAAGAAAGGTTTGCAAACAAAATAGCAACATCGCATTTTAGTGGTAGTTTTAGATCAAATACACGGATGGAAATTTCCTAGAAAAGTGGCCAAACCAGATTCAAAGAGAAACCAGCATTGCCCTGTCCAATAGTTTTGGATGAATTATACTGAAAATCTTCTCCATCTTAAGCATGATGGTCATGAGATGGAAAGACGAACAGGGTGCAGAGGTCTGTGGGCTTTGGTGGATGGGAGCACTGGTGTGATGTAGAGTGCTGTGAAAAGGAGTCAAGGTAGTGGTAAGATTTTCCTGCTATCAGCTGCCAGCTACCACAAGCTACCATCACCAGCACCACCTATACAGACGTTCCCACAGCAGCCACATGGAACACCTCCCATTCAAGATACGCACCACAGAAAACTTCTCCCTGGGTGAAACCCTGTTATACAGACCACCCAGACTCCACAACAATTTCACCAGTAACATCACAGACTTTGTTGCACACCTCGTCATCAAAGCCAGCACCTTCATCCTCTTTGGAGACCTTAACTTTCACTTAGAAGACTGCACTGACCCCAGCTCTATGGCTTTTCTAGAAAATCTCACTAACCTTGGCCTCATCTAGCATGTTACTGATCCCACCCAGACCGCTGGACAGCTATTGAACCTGATTTTCTCATCAATCAGCAATATCACAGTCGTCAAGCCAGCAACTATGACCTGGACAGACTACGCCTTCGTCAGCTTCAGTATACAGTATGCCCATCCTGCACCATCACAGAGCCACCACAGGCCTCGAAAAATCATAAAAATGTTACTAGACCTGCAGGTTGAGTAACCTGAATAATCTACTCAACCTAAATGTACTTGACCCGTAAACGGGTCTCAAATTGTGTGATCCTAGCCAACAGAGTCACGTTTTTCTTCATTCTAACAAGTGCAAATTCAAATATGTGATTTCAGGTTTCTGCTGTACAGAAAACATCTTTTGTTTGATTAAATATGTGTTTGCTCTATGTATAATAAGAATCTAGCCCACATATAGGGAACACATGATCCATGACTTGCCTCTTAGTTTACCAATGGCATTACCATCAGGGCAGGAGTGTTTCTCAGTTTTTGTTTAAACACTCACTTTTAATAAGTATATTACTAAAGCATGATGTGGTAGCGCACTGTCATTTACAAACAGTAAATTTCCAAGAAATGTCCAAAAACCCTTCCACTTACTTGCAGCTTTACTGACAAAACTATATAATGTATTAACAATAATCTGTGAAAATTGGGTTTCAAAAAACATATTTATCAATTGCGCATCACCAAGTAAAGTGTTCTGATTTGTTTTCATCCTATTAAAATATATTTTTTAAAATCGTACCAGAAGTACAAAAATGGGCTTTCACAACTATTAAAATATATTTCAAAATGTTTGTACAGTTGACTTAGTTATTTAAATACTGTGTGTTAGGAAGAATCTGACACTCTACAGCCTTTCATTTCACACTTTTTGTGCAGCAGATCAGGCAGTTCACATTACAAAATCCAGGAACTCTGCAGACCAAGGAAAATTAATTATAAGAAGACAAACTGACTTTTGACCTTTGTCTCTGAACACAGAGCAACTGCGACAAGATAAGAACAAGATTTAAAGTCATCTTTATTTCTCCTTCACTTTCTGGATGAACAGAACATCCTGTTCTTTGTCAACTCCTCAGAAGGGGTGAGTAGGCCGTAAAATAGCTCGACCTGATCAAATATGACTCACCATAGCGAGTGGGCAAGTAGATTTTTCAAGGCCTGCACCACCACACGAACCTCCTGCCAGATTTAGAAAAGCAACTCTGAGGAGGAGTGGGATGTCGTCCTTTCCAAGCACCAGTCCAAGCACACCAGCGTCTTGCTGGAAGTCAACAAAAATGTGCTAACACCTTGGCTCCCCTCAAGTGTAACACAAAGGTAAGAGCTGGGCCACAGACCAGCTGGTACAGATAGGAACGCAGGCTGAAGAGACACCACTGCAAGCAATTTCAGCACAAATGGACAACAAGTGAAAACACCAGAGAAAGGAATCTTCAAACCAGCCCTAAGATGCTGCCACCAGCAGATACGGAACACGATCGCATCAACACCAGCACTAAGCAGCAAGGAAATCTTAGCCATCATCAAAGATTTCACCATGTCTCCTGCTGCTTCTAGCAACATCACCTCCTCACAAGACATTTGAAACAAGCTCTCGGAATTCTTCTGTGACAAAATCACCATCTTAATCCAAAATCACCAGCAACTTCTACCCTCAAACAGACCCTGTTACTGCTGCAACTCAAATTCTCATCACAGCTGATGAACAAACTTTGACCTCGTGGACTGCTGTCACCACTCTCAATATCACTGCCATCATGAAGACCATCCACTCAAAGGATCCATATGAACCTTGGCCCCACCACACCTTCACCAAAGGACTCCTACCAATCAGTTAAGCACTAACACCCATCCTTAATGCCTCCATCAACTCAGCCACATTCCTGGCCACCTGTCAATGTGACACCGTCATGGCTCCTACTCAAGAAACCGTCGGCTTACCCAGCCATGCTTTCCAACTATAGATCAATTTCATTCCTACCACAACCGGAAAAGGGCAAAGGTCTTGGAGAAACTAATCAACCAACACCTCACCGACCACATCAACAACCACCAGCTCCTCAAAGACATGCAGTCAGGATTCAGGCACAACCACAATACACAAACAGAACTCAGCGCCACCACAGACAACAACCATATGATCTTTGACAGAGGAAACACAGCAGCCCTGATTCTCCTGGACCTCCCCATCAGCATTTGACACAGTCTCACACCCCATCCTCATCAGGCACCTGCACAAGACTGGCATCCAAAGATCCGCTGTCCACTGGATCTGTTCCTTAACGGAGAGAACAGAAGCTGTCAGCCTGTCACCTTACTCCTCGGAAGCCCGCAAACTCATCTCCGGAATCCCTCATTTCTCAATACCCAGCCCCACCCCTTCAATCCATACATGATTCATCTGGCCAATGTCATCCACGCACACAACATCCTGTCCTACGCAGCCGACACACAACTAATACTTATCCTCTTGGAAAAGGCCCCCTAACACAAGAAACAAGTTCACTGCCTGAATGACCAAAGTCGCTAACTGGATGACAGCTAAATGTCTCAAGCTGAACATGAGCAAGACAGAAGTAATGATCTTCAGCAAGAACACCTAACCATGGGACTCCAACTGGTGGCCGGCCAAACTCTGATCCACAACCAATGGCAGGAATCTCAGAATAATAATCTACATCAAACTGAACATGACTGCACAAGTCATCACTGTCACTGCATCCTGCCTCTACACCATGGAGATGCTGAGGAAGATCTTCCAATGGCTCCCAAACAACACAGAAAAACTGTCATTCACACCTTAGTCACCAGCAAGTTGGACTATGGAAACACCTCCTACGCTGGACCATCATGCAACACACTAGAAGACTACAGACCATCTAGAACTCTGGAGTTAGAATCATCCTCAACCTCCCACACAATTCACATTGCATCACACCTCAGGGAAATACACTGGCTTCCAAAACACAAATGAGTTCAATTCGAACTTCTAACACACACAGTCAAGGCATTCCAGAACTTAGGCCCTACCGATCTGAACAGTCACATCTTTTTTCTCCAACCATTTAGACATCGCCTCTCTGCAGGACTCCTACTCGGCAACATTCCACGCATACACAGAACCAGATCAGAAGGACACGCGTTATCTTACATCGCTCCTAAAGCGTGGAATGTCCCCTCTCTCCACTTAAGAGCCTCTTTCACTCTTCTGGAATTCTGCAAGAAGGTGAAAACCTGGCTTTTCAAATAACCAATGTACCATGGGTAGGGCTAGAGACACACCTTCTCAGCGAAAGGATACCCTCACGGGTGATAGAGCGCTTTACAAATACACATAACTTAATAATGTGGACTAGGGTTTCTTTTAAACATTTATTCTTCCCAATTGATAGCTGTTTTCTATCCACAGCTAGAGCTAACCAGTGGCCTTCCTCACTCGGTCCAACCATTGCCTGTTTCTGTCCTCCTTTTCCTGTCCACCCATGGTCATAAAAAGTAGAGCCCAGTATCTGTTGCAGGGCTCTAGGGTCTTTCTCACAACCCCAACACTCTGTACCCTTTTGCCACAAACATGATAATATTCCTGGCAGGATCTCAAAGTGTTGAGTCTATGTTCATGCCATTCACAGCTATTTGCAGGAAATCTGGGTTCAGGATTATGTTTTCAGCTATTTATGAAAACATGAGGGGCTGACTGAAGTGGATAATTTTCTCAACATCCCTGTTTCGGATCAAACAGTGCAATCATTCTTAAACTAAAGAAGAAGACACGTGAAAAGTCTGTCGCACACAAACATTAATGCAAATTGATTTTTACCTGAAACTGCATATACACATAACTTTCGAGGATGTAGCACAGCCAGATGAAGCAGTTCTGTTCCACTGTCAAAAACAAAAGAACAATATTATGAATGTGTGTTGCAGTAAACCCTGTCACAAAACACTTTGACAATATTCATAAGTCTACCATTCTGCAACAAATTATTCTACAAGTACGTCTCATATTAATGCCACCATTTTCAATTTAGTTCAAGCAAGCTAAGATTACGGCCAATCATAATATGAAAATGGCAGAAAAATGGGCTGTGTCCCCATTTTGCATTATCTGGGAAATCATCACCTGTAATGTAATATCATTCTATTATTAATTCAGAGAACGCAATTTTATATTATATCGATACACGTCCTTCTGTTGGTATTCAGGAATTACGTTTTGTTTTATCAGTAGTATTCGTTCTTTAGCTGTGGCTTTCCCTGAATATGTTCACACTATAAATAAATGGAAATATCCAATACAAAATACCAACTTGCTTAACATCTTGTGAACATTTAAATAGCACCAGACCAGAAATTTAACCTGGCTGAAATGGTTCAACACACAAACCTAAAAAAGTAGGTATCAATGCAAAGTATAATTAACATTTAATATGAGGCTCGGACGCAAGCATTAGGCTTGATCCAAAGTCGCTCACTACCAGCCATGCAACATAAGAAGATGGTTTAAAATAACAAGTTACTTACCTTCGGTAATGCTTTTTCTAGTGGATACAGTAGCTATCTGTGGATTCCACAAGTTATGAATTCTCCCAATGCACCAGCATTCGACAGAAATGTTTTCCTAGCTCTCCACGTCGACGAGGATGTCACAATTGCTCAGCTCCGCATGCGGCTCCGTCTGATGTCATCAGAGCCATAAGAAGTCTTTGCCAGCATGCTGACATCAGTTTCACAATTTTTTACCATGCCTTCGAGGCAAACAGGTGAATACTGACATCATATATTAAAATAATTCTTTATACACATATATGTACATATATATATACATATATATATATATATATATACATATGTATATACATATATATATATATATCCATCCATACATCTATACATACATATATATATGCATATATATGTAGCTATATATAAATATCCATATTGTCTGTAACATCAATAGTACTCTTGGTATGACCAGACAGGCAATGGTTAGGCGGGTGGGCCTGTGAGGAATCCACAGGTAGCTACTGTATCCACCAGAAAAAGCGTTACCGAAGGTAAGTAACTTGTTCTTCTGATGGATACAACTACCTGTGGATTGTTCACCTTATGAATAGAATCCCAAAGCAGTCCTGCACTCAGAGGTGGGTGTCTGACTGGTCAAACCAAGAAGTCCTGCAAAACAAAACAGGCAAAATGGACATCCCTCCTCACTTCAGAGCCTAAACAATAAAGTGTGGAGGGAAGCCCAAGTTGCTGCCTTACAAATATCAGCAACCGGCACACCTCTAGCTAAAGCCGATATGGCAGACTTAATCCTGGTGGAATGAGCCCTAATGCAGGAGGAACCTTCTTTGCTAGTGCATAACAAATCTTTATGGAAAGAATGACCCACCTTGAAAGAGACCTCTTGTGGACAGCTTTGCCTTTCCTTTTGCCCACATATCCAATGAAGAGCTGACCATCAATTCTGAAGCCTCTCGTCCTTTCTATGTAGAAGCTCAGGCCCCTTCTCTGATCCAAGTGATACAGCCTTTCCTCCTCTTTTGATGGATGGGGAGGAGGGTAAAAGGACGGAAGAGTTATAGTTCGTCCCAGATGGAAGGGAGTAACTACCTTAGGAAGGAAAGCAGCCCTGGTTCTCAGCACCACCTTGTTAGCATGAAATGTAATGAAAGGTGATTTCACACTTAGAGCCTGAAGCCCATTCACACGTCTAGACGATGTGATGGCTGTTAGAAAAACTGTCTTAAAAACTAAAAGCCTCAACAGGCAAGTATGCATAGGCTCAAAGGGTGAAACCATCAAAAAAATTCAAAACTAAATTCAAATCCCACTGAGGCATTACAAAAGAGTGGGAAGAAACCTGTTTGTTAACCCTTTAAGGACCCTAATAACTATAGGGGACTTAAATAAGGAAGGCTGATCAGGTAGCCAAAGAAAAGTCAACAGTGCCAACAAATACCCTGTTGCAACTGCGCAACCTTTCTGCGCTAAGGAAAGAGCAAACTGCAAAATATTAGATAAATGGGCCTTTAAGGGATCAATTTGTCTCTCTCCACACCAAGTAACAAATTTCGCCAATCTACCGGCATAGACAGTCTTAGTTGAGTGTCGACTGGCCGAAAAGAACTCAGATTGCCCCATTCAATCTCCAGGCGTGTAGGTGCAGGCTCTGGAGGATGGGGTGTAGAACCTGAGAACCTGCCCCTGCGGCTGTGACAGGAGGACTGTCCTCTGAGGGAGATGGAGAGGAAGGCACAGTGAGAGGAAGGCACAGTGAGAGTAAAAGGAGGTATGTGTATCACACCCTTCTTGGCCAATCCGGGCCTATTAATATGACTTGGGCCCAATCTTGGCGAATCTTCCTCTGAACCTGAGGAATCAAGGGTGTGGGAGAAAACGCGTAAAACAGTCGGTCGCTCCAGTTCAGCTTAAACACAGCCCCAACCCCACTTGCATAAGATACTGGAGGCTGCAAAACGACAGGCAGTATGCATTCTCTTGAGTGGTAAACAGGTCTATCTGAGGTGCTCCCCACATCTGGAAGACGTGAAGAACCACTTCCGGATGGAAACGCCACTCGTGATCGGCCGAAAAGTGCCGACTGAGACCCTACACACGTACGTTGAGAACTCCGGCCAGATGGCTTGCCACTATGCAAATCCGATGGTCGTGTGCCCAGGACCAGAGCCGCAGAGCCTCTCTGCAGAGAAGGTACAACCCTACCCCTTCCTGCTTGTTGATGTACCACATCACAGTAGTGTTGTCTGTTAATAGATGTACTGACTGACTGCAAATGGACGTGAGGAAGGCCTTGAGAGGCAGACGTATTGCCTGCAATTCCAGTGAAACATTGGTTCTACTGGAGACCAAAGGACCCTATGAACAGGAGGCGTTGAGAGGGCTCCAGATGAGACTTGGGCACGTTTACCGTAAAGCCCAGGTTGAACAACTCGGTTGTCACTTGCAAATGATGCAGCATGATCTCTGGGGACTCGGCTTTGATCAGCCAATCGTCCATGTAAGGGAATACAGATATTCCCTTCTTTCTGAGGGCTGCTGCAACCACTGCAATCACCTTCGTGAAGACTCGGGTGCAGAAGTAAGACCAAAAGGAAGGACCGCAAACTGGTAGTGCTGCGACCATACCATGAACGGGAAATACCAGTGCGACTTCAGAATAGGGATATGAAAATAAGCATCTTACAAGTTGATAGACACCATCCAGTCCTCCTTGTTCAACGCAAGGGTCAGCATTTTTAACCTTTCCTGCTTGAGGAACCAATTCAAAATCCTCAGGTCCAAGATAAGCCTCAATCGACTATTGTTCTTAGAATTCAGGAAATACCTTGAATGACATCCCAGACCCCTTTCCTGCTCCAGAACCAACTCCACTGCACCTTTTAACAAAAGGGTGTGCACCTCCTTCTGAAGCAATAGGCGATGCTCTTCTGAGCAAAATAAATTACAGGGAGGTAAGGAGGGAGGAAACTCCCAAAAAGGAAGGGCATAACCTTTTCTCACTACGCTCAACACCCAAGAGTCTGATGTTATTAACTCCCACTCGTGGAGAAAATGTCACAGCCTTTCACCCACGGGTATAACATGCTGGTGAATGGAGGGAGAACATGGGCTGCTTCCCTGGTTGGATTCCCCCAGGGGATGAAGAGGAGGAGGAAGTCTGCTGGATGCCTCTCCGCATTCTAACTCACCCACGACAGAGAGAATTTGAAATGGGTGTTTTGAGATAAGGAATGGTGCTCACTAATATCACACCTAAGTGTCTTATAACATCAAGATGTACAACGGTGCTCCTGGAAGGGAAGAAAACCACCCCACTTCCCCAAAATTCCGAAAAACATGTGCAAAAAATGTCCAGGGCACTCGTATATAGAATAAAGTCCAAATCCAAGTTTCTTAAATTACAAATTTGTTTGTATTTATTGTGTAGTTCGTATACGAACGCGGACACGCTTTTTAATACAGGAGAAATGACAATACTCATGCCGTTACTTTGATCAATTGAATAAGAGCCATACCGATATTTGGATTTAGGATATCAACCAAGGTTTTGGAAGAGACTTGTAAATAACGAACATTCAGAATTCTTATTCTGTGGAAACTTTTGATTAATTTTTCATATAGAGGAGCCCTGATGAAGTCAAAGCGAGGATTGATCGCATGACGAAACACGTGTTGGCTGGGCTGATTTGGATGACATCGAAGAATTACACAATAAATACAAGCAAATTTGTCATTTAAGAGACTTGGATTTGGACTTTATTCTATATTCGAGTGCCATGGACATTTTTTGTATTACTCACCCACGACCCCTATAGGACCTGTAGAGAGGGTTGGCAGGGTGTTGTTTGTGGGACTGTTGCCTCCCATGAAAGGACAACCTACAGCCAAACCCTCTGAATCTGCGGAAAGGTCTGAAGGGTGTAGAAGAAGCCTGAAAGCCCAAAGATTTCGCAGTGGCTCTGCTATCCATGAACCTTTCCAGGGCTAAGTAAGCCTTTGCTCCAGATAGTCTTGCACCATCAAATGGGAGGTTCATCAATGTAGCCTGCACACCAGAGGAAAAACCAGAACCTCTGAGCCAAGCATGGCTCCTGGACGCAATGGAAGTCCCCATGACTCTAGCAATTGAGTCCGCAGGGTTCAGACATGACTGAATTACCTACTTAGCTGCCTCTTGACTGTCCTGTAACAGTTCACTAAAATTTTCCTGTACTCCCTGAGGCAAGTTAGGGATGACCTCCTTCGCCATACCCATTAGGGCATAAATGTATCTATCCAGTACACAAGTTGCCCTCAGCGATTTTAAGGACATGCTTCCAGAGGAGACGCATTTCTTTGCTGATTGCTCCATGCGCTAGGACTCCTTATCAGATGGTGTTGTAGCGAATTATCTTAGAGCCGATCTTGAAGAACAAGAAGTTTGTACCACTAAGCTTTCTGGCGTTGGGACAAGAATTGTGGATCACCTGGAGCAACTCTGTACATTCTGGCCACAGTCTTTGAAACCGCAGCTTCGGTAACCAGTTTCTTCCATATTTCTAATATGGGCTCTGTTAAAGCGTCATTGAATGGAAGAAGCGGCTCTGAAGAGGAAGCTGATGGATGTAGAACCTCCATCAGAATCTTTTTTTTTTTTTTTTTACTCTGACGCAGGCAGTGGCAAGTCCAAAAATTCTGCCACTTTCCTAATCACTCCATGGTAGGTAGTCGCTTCTGCCGAGAGTTCACCTCCAGGGGATAAAAGCTCCCACTCAGGAGATGTATCCAACCCACTAGCAGTATCTAATCCCTAGAAATCATCCGAAGGCAAAGGAATTTCTCCTTCTTCCAACTGTTGTTGTTGTAGCTGTTCCTCTAGACTGCTGCTCTTCCAGAAGTCTTAAGGCTTTTCTTCTAGACCTTAGCCTAGACTCCAAATGTGGTGTCAATAGAGAATTCATCGACGTCGCCCTTAAAGGAGAGGGCAAGACTGGTGGAGGAGGAGGAGCCGAAACCACACCCCGCGCCAGAGTACAGCATTGAGATCTATGTGACACCAGCATTGGTGCCGCCGGCATCTGGGGTGGAGGTGGTGACATCCTCGGCGCCGTGCCAGTACTATCGAAAGGTGTTGCTGGTAAAAAGGGCATAAATGGAGCCTGCTTATACGGAGCCAGCAACCCAGCATAAAAGCCAACGGACCCGTGGGACCAGCAGGTGCACCAAAGGGGACCATCACCCTATTAAAAATGCTAAACATAGCATTGAGGAACAAAGACAGATCCGCTCCTGGAGTCGGAAAGGCAGGATACTCTTGTTCCCCTTGCGGTTATTGTGCTGGATCTGGCAAACTCCTGACCTTGGGAATATGCAGGGGAAAAGTGAGTCGGAGTTGCAGACAACTCAGAGATCTCAATCAAAGTCGGCGCCGGAGATGCCTCGGTGACTGTGGTTGGGGAGTCACAGTGGGGCTGACCTCCCAAGTCGTGCAGCGCTGTGGCCTCGAAGTCTGAGACGCCGACCAAATTCTGGATGAGCGGCACCATGACTCATGCCGCCGACGTTGCTTCTTGTGAGACCCCGATGACCTGTGCGACGAAGTATCCAGAGTCCTCAATCTTCCTCGATCTCTTTTCTCTTTCTTAGCCTTTGTTAGAAAGAGCTTTGCTTTCTTCTCTTTTACAGCCTTCGGGTTCATGCATTGGCAGGACCAGCAAATTGCCATGTCATGATCCAAGCTCAAACACCAGAGGCAATTCTTGTACAGATGCATCACTGAAATATGGTCCCCGCACTCGCTACAAGGTTTAAACCCGGATTTCTTTGGTGGAAACATAGTAGCATTACAAAATAATTCCCTCAATACAGTTGAGATCCAACGGGGACTTAGAAAACTGTTAGCGTTGAAGGCGCAGAAAAAAGTGAACTGACATCAGCACGCCGATGAGGACTTTTTATGGCTCAGAGGATGTCAGACGGAGTAACGTGTGGAGCCGAGCAATTGCGATGTCCTCGTCGACGTGGAGAGTTAGGAAAAATATCAGTTGAATGCTGGCGCATTGGGAGAATTCATAAGGTGAGGAATCCACAGGTAGTTGTATCCTTCAGAAATAAAAGTTCTGGAAAAATGTCTTGAGGCCAGTCAGAAATGTTCTGGTCTTTCAAAAGAGCACCTGACAAAAAAACTTCCATGCCAACGAGTGTACTCCAAACATAAATCTACCTAGTCCTGCTTCCTGTATGTACCCATGTGTAGCCATCTACCCAGCCTAGGGGTAGCAAGCATCCAAAACAGTACCTGATCCGGGTAATCAGACTTTTACTCTTTCAAGCATTGAAACAGGCGCAGTTTAGGGTGATCACAAAGGCACTGCAAAATATTTGCTTAGTATTAAAATTGGTCCTCTTGGATATCAAGACCTTAGATTTAAAAAACACTAGCCTCTAAGACCCTCATAGCAAACTCCAGTTACAACACATATCGGAATTCTGATATTGCGCTAAATATTGCATATCCCAATACATTTCGGCTGGTAAAACAAGTCGATATTTGTAGGGGGAAAATGCACAATAAATATCGAGACATGCAGGTTTTGGTGCTATAAACACTAAAATCAGCACGTTATTCCCCATTATCAGTGAAAAACCTGGAGCTGGGTGGTAATGATTGCACCTGATAAATTGTGACTCAGCAGAGTCGGATTTTATGGAGTACATTATATATTGCCCCAATTACCGGGCAACTCATAGTGAGGGCCCAAGTCCTAAAGCCCTGATGACTGACACTCTCTTGCAATTATCAATTTACAGAAAGCTGCATCAAAGAGATATCACTGTTTTCTGGCCATGCCTCAGACATGTCTAAAGCCATCCAAAAATAAACCATACAAGTTGGAATAGTTGCCAAAGTAGCCCTTGGTCCGTCTGCTATCCTCCATAAAAAATAAAAAAAAACCTACGGGGTCTCGTCTTCTGAAACATCCATGCAGGTAGACTGCAGAATGTTTTTGGCTGTACCTAATTTAACTGATAATTGCTCGAGACCAGCAGTAAAAAGAAAGCTCTTTAATCGTCTGAAATTCACGTGGTGGAGAAAAACTGCCAGGTACTCATCGAGCCACAGGTAGTGCGATATTAGCAGCACCCTCCCTCTCTGGCGAGAGTGGCCTCTTCACTTCGAGTAACCAAATATCTGAGCGGGACAAATTTAATTTACTGCCTTAAAGAAGAAAACAGTTAGGACTTCCCTGTCGGGGGCACGTATGACTGAATACCTTAGAGCAAATGCCACCCCAACAGTCTATTAGCCCATATGGAACCTAAAAGCATACTGTATAAAAACCAATTTCGCAAAGAGTTGAGCTACGTTACTAGAAATTAAAGGATTGGCCACACCAATTATCAATACTGACAAAAAGAGGAGTTATAGATTCCAAAAAGAAATCATTGAGAGAGAGAAAATAAGATTATGGGTCCTCCATCAGTTTACAGAAAGTGCCAACATCTGTAAAGAATTACAAGAGATTCCTGGTTAATTCGAAAGCATTAATAAACCCCTAGAAGTGATCACCAATGAATCGGTTTGTCCTCTATACAAGTGTTGCTCATTCGAAGACAAATGAACAAGAGCCTGATCTCCAGCAGCAGTTCACTAACAGACAGAGGTGACAAACGCACTCCTAAAGCTGCAGAGTACAGATTGCTCCAAATACATAATTTCAAGGACACAATTCAAATAATACTAAACAGAATCAACCTTTGCGTTTTTTTGGGAGAAGCATGCAAAAAAGGAAGACGAAATCAAAACCAGCAGCAACACTTGCAAACCATTTACCCCGGGATCACAGGGAGCAGGTGGATTGGACAGACCGACAACCATTGTTTGTCGTTTATTTATCCAGCTAAGGGCCAACTCCAGAGAAAGAACAAATTCTGAATAAAGAACATGGAAGGGCATGTAGAATTTGTCAGCCTCTATAAAGTGAGGCAAGCGGTCATATTTCCACTGACCTAGGCCCCACTGGCTCTGCCGGTAAAATGATTAGGTTGTCGGACCCAGAGACATTTTGCCCTCGGTCTGAGTACCTCAGACCGTCAAACCTATGTAGGACGGACATTCTGACAACCTTCTTTTTCCTGGTATGTTTCTTGCTTTGACTCTGCTCCATTATTAATCATTCCATCCTTTAACTTTACATATAAATCTACATGTAGATCAATTCTTGCATTGTAGGGAAAACTGCGGTGTGAGTACAGAAATAGCACAACAAGCAAACGTCCTCAGACAAACATTGGAAGACTGAGCATTCTACTGTAGAACAGTGAAAAGGGCACATAAAAGCACCGAATAATCAACGAGAGTCCCAACCGAACACAACCAAGAATAGAGGAACCGAAATAATCACAGTGGTCATTACATACGGTCTCAGACACTCATAGGATCTGGAAAATAATTCACAGGAATTGCAATATCCTTACCACTGGACCACATCCTATGTCATCAATGATATTTGCGCTTAAACACATGCACAACCACATAACATAGGGTAACAACCATACAGACACCAACCCAATGGAACTTTGCTCCATTCAGTGGCTACCATTCAAGTGAGAATCAAATGTATTCAAACGTATAAGGTCAGTAAGGGCCAGACCTGACCAAAACCCATCTGTGACATTAAAAGAAACATACAAACAGAAGTGCTATCAGTGTGCTTTACTGCTTCACATGGTCAGGTAACTCACATTACAATGACATTACTTTTGGAATGGGCAAAGTTGAAACGTAGGAGCACAGCTAGTATCTTATTTTAAAACCCACAATCACACTTCGCAGCAATTTAACTCAGCATCCTGTGATTATCGATTACAAAATCTTGCTGGAAAGACACACTTGGGTTGAAATCTCCAAACATATGCTTAAATGGATCTAGTCCCTTATTTTCAGCCGTAACCTGCAAGTTTAATGAAAGTCAGTAGAATTGTCATCCTACAAAGTATTCTGCGGATGCTCCAAGGTTCATGTATATGTTGTCTCCTCTTCAACATAAATAAATATCAAAGTGATTGAAGTAATACTTGTTTTAAAATTGTTTTTGTTGAATTTTCAAAAAGAAAAATAGCAACATACAATGATACTATATTGCCTGGGTGTATCAAAGATATGCACATCACACAAAACATTAAACTTATTTATGAGAGGATCAATACCATGTTTGTAGGCAGTGGAAAAGTGCGGTGTGCTGGCCTCAACAATAATAGAAAATAAAAAGGATGAGAGTAATAGAGTGGCCATGAGGGGAGTGTGTTGTATGGTCAATTAACAATAACAAGCGAAACAGGTAAGGGTATATGGTGAGTAAGGAGATGGTAGGATGAGGGGGGAGTGGAGAGTACTTATCAGAAAGAGTCCTCTCCCTCTTGGGCTAGATAATCGAGGAGGGGTTCAAAATATAATTAGGTCTGGAAATAAGTGGTTGTAGCTGTGTGTGGTCTGTGCTGAACTTGTCACACTGTATCATGCTCCTTATCCAGGCCTATTTGGAGGGGTGGAGACTACTGCCCTAATGCAGTGCCAGTTCTCGTTTTGCAAGTAGTAAAGCAATGGGGGTAAATCTGCGAACCGATAGAGGGATATCACTGGTATAAACCAATAAATGCAACTAAGGAGGTGGGGCATGCAAGTGACCTCAATCATCGTAGAGCACAAGGTGAAGACATCAGTTCAACAGTGTCCTATGTGTGTCCAGGTTAAGTGTATGAAGTCATTCTCTGGACTATGACATTTAGGACATAGCGACGAGCAGGCAGGGTCTAGGCAGGATAGAAGCTTGGGGGTAGTGTATGCTCAGTGCAGGGAGTTGAAATGGAGCAATTTGTGTTTATGATTAACAGAGGCAAGTTTCGTTTGTGAGCCACAATATGCACAGATTTCATCTGATAGAGGGCATCCAAGATCATTTCCCCAGGCCTCCCTCACACACTAAGTTGCGTCAAGTTTCATTGCCAGCCTAGTACGGTATTATCGGGAGACCAGATGTCCCCCTGTCTGTATCGGTGACAATCAATGTCAAAGGCGTAAAATCGTCAGGGGCCACTGGATACGACAGCAAATTACCTCACAGAGTATTGTGAGGCTGCAGAAGAACAAAGCGATCCATATATGAGTCATTATTGAAGTGCATGGGATCGTCATGTGCAAGAACATGACCATTCGGAAACAGATCCCCCCATTGTATGCAAGTCAACATGGTGTTGGCATTTGTAAGGCTGGCCAGTAAAGCAGCCCACCTCCCAGCACACTCTAAGTTTATGCTACGCCCAGCAGGTGGTGGGCAATGTTTGTATATCAACAAGGACCATGGAGATTCCTTTGGAAAGGATGGAGGATAACAGAAGGTCTCCAAAAAGGTATTTTTCAGACTTGAGATAATGAACCTGCGCATTTGGATTATGCCAATATTAGGCATATTAGCATTGGGCAACAAGGTAGTATAACTGTGGGTCAGGGACCACAAGACCATCGCTCGTAAGGTAATTTTAGCATGTCCTACCATATGCAAGGAGTGCGCTCTGCCCATATGAGTCACAGATGGAGGCCGTGGAGGATAAGGAAGAAGAGTTGCATCATGGGATAGGGATGTTCAAAAATAAATAGAGAAAACGGGGAGGTAGAACTATCTTAGTTATTGCTATGCATCTGCCATCAACAAGGGGAGTTTTATCCATCGTTCCACTTGTGCCAATAATTGATCGACCACAGGGCCACAGTTAAGGTGAATAACTTGGTCTTTGTCTCTATGCAAATTATACACCCAGGTACTTAGTGGTGTCTGAACAACATGACAGAAGATGTTCCAGGGGGATCAGCTAGGTGCAGTCTGACATTGGGAATAGCTTGGACTTGGACCAATTTATCTGCAAGCTTGAGAAATGACCAAACCTGAGTATTTCACGGATTGGTGGGGGAAGGTTGTCCATGGGATGTTGAACAAACAGTATAACATCATCCACATATAGTTGAAATCAGCAAAGGACCGCTGGAGACCTCTTTGCAGAAGTTTTTCTTGGAAATGCCAAACTAGCGGATCCATCGCAACTATGAATAAAAGGGGGGGGGCATGGGGCAGCCCTGTCAAGTCTCCTGGGCTATGGCGAAGGTGAGAGAGATAGAGAGAGAGAGAGAGAGAGAGAGAGAGAGAGAGAGAGAGAGAGAGAGAGAGAGAGATGCTCACCCGTATCCAGACAATGGGATCAGTGTAGAGTAACATAATTATAATTAACAACATAAAATTTCAGGGGATGCCCAGTTGAGGAGCGTTCTCATAAAGGGCCATTCCAGAGAGTCAAACACCTTTTCAGTGTTCAATAAGGCAGCCACTGCAGGCAGGGGTTGTGGGGGAGATCATGTTTAGGACTGCAAACACCATCTGTAAATTGAGTGATGTAGACCTGTGGTGAACAAAGCCCGACTATGCAGGGGATATGATCAGGTCCAGTAATAGTGATAGTGATAACCCGGTGGTGAGTATTTTGGCTAGAATTTTACTATCCATATTAAGGAGGGATAAAGGGCAGTATGAAGCACAGAGATGAAGGGCTTTAGCAGGTTGTGGAAGCAGTGTGAGTACCACCTCCCACAATACAGGTGGAAGTGTGCCGGTAGACATAGAATCTGAATGTAATGGAAGTAGCTGTGGGACTACTTTCTGTTTGTATGCCTTACAGAAAGCACCAGTAAGGCCGTCCAGGCCGGGGGCCTCGAACCCATCTAGCTAGTCAATATCTTTTGTCACCTTTTCACTGATAAGAGGTTCACTCAAAAATTGCTGTTGAGGGTTTGTGATCCATACCATCGTAATTTCGCCAGGATAATCTGACACTTCCACATTATGATCAGGGGCTCAGAAGGAGCGCAGTTCGGCAATAATGCCTGGAGTGTCGGTAATGTCATCATTGTCACATATGGAGTGGACTACATTATGGAAAAGGGGGCAAAGGCGTGGATTGGATTTTCTGCTTGGAAAAACAAAAATGGCGAATATATCAGCAAATACATATTGCATGCAACATAACAATATTTAACAGATGGTAGGGATTACAAAAGAATCAATGGATTGAGTGCGAAAGTTTCCTGGGGGGGAACGTAGGGAAGGTTGAATAAAAACTGTCTAATCGGAGTGGACCTGGGGAGCTGATGTTGGAGAGTGAGTGTTCCGGTGCCAGCCGCCTAGGAGACCTCCCCATGGGATAGCGTTTGCACCTGATGGGGTTTCAAAGATGCGAGTCCACCCATTGACATCTACTTGTAGTCATGCAGGATAGAGCTTTGCATATTTAAGGCCCAGTTTGTGCAGTGAGTTCTAAACATCTGGGTATTCACAGAGGGCCTCTTGGAACGTCGCGGTAAAATCAGGTAACAGTGAGATGGTGGAATCCTGATAATGAAGCTGGCCTTTCTCACGGGCAAATCGAGGGCAGTGTGTCTGTCCCTATAATTAAGAAATTCAGATGACAGGCAATGATAGGTGGTGGAGGTGCACCTGTAGGTGTGTGAGGGCCCAAGGAGCGGTTGGCGTGCTCCACCACAAATGTAGTCGTAAAGGTCTCCCGGCCAAAGAGGTCACTGAGAAGTTGTTCAATAAAGGAGTCCAGGCGCCCCATATTCATTGATTCAGCAATGCCCAAGATGTGGGCATTGTTCCTACAGGATCAATCCTCCAAATCTTCATTCTTGATGGCTATTATTTTCAGGATTCTTTCTGGTTTTTCCAACTGCTTCACCATATGCTTTGCGTCATCCTCCAGTCCGCAAATCCGCTTTTCAGTGCTGTCGAGCTTGGTGGTTTGAAGGTCTAGATGCTCGCTCAGCAATCTATCGAGCAAAAACCAGCGTGAAGTTCAGCCCTTGTCACCGCGGTGCCAGTGGATGAAGAGGTGCCAGAGTCCCCCTCTGGGAAATCTTCTACATTGTGTGGGTGTCCCACTGCCGCTAAGGCCGGGTATGATTAAATTGCAATTTTTGTTGATCCTCACAACCCACCATGGGCGAGGGCTATGTATAGCCGGAGAGGGAGGGGGCCTATATGGTGCAGCAGCTTCCACCAGTAAGAATTATAAAGATGCGGCACACCCGGCTTGCACAGTTTGTAAAAACAGTAGTGGCAATAGCATGGAGGAGTGAGGCGTGCTGCCACATTGTTTATCTACGAAAACTCAAGCCAATGGGGTGGGAGGGGGAAGGATGGCTGTGGGGTGGTCGATGTGGCATTTGACAGGCATCCAGATGTACAAATGGTCTTACCTCTCCAACGCTTCCGCCGCGGGTAACGGAAGAACAGTGGTTGGGTGCCAGGAACCAAAGAGGTGATGTAGGTAATATTCAGTAGATCCAAGGCACCGAAGGATGCCTTTCCAGGTGCCAGCAGGGTGCTTCTATGGAAAATGAGGAGCTCTCAATATGCGTCCAGGTACTGTCACAAGGGTGCAGCTCTGTCGCTGCACGCAGAGGTCACAGATGGCAGTCTATTGTAATGAAGAGGGTGCACGGCAGCTGTGTAGGAATATCACTGTATGCGGCCACCAACAAATGGGAATGATCCATTAGTCATGTGTGGCAAATAGCACAGCGGTGCAGAAGGGACAGCATGAGGGGACGAGGAGATGCAGCGTGTTTATTTAAGGAGGGGCAAGCGCACTAACCTGACAGTGCCCCGACGGACTCCTGGTTAGTGACCCGGGTTGCAGGCCTCCAGGGCGGCGATGTCACAGAGCGGGACAGTGGCACAGTCACAGTGGAGGCAGGAGGAGCAACAGCAGCACGCATGCTTCCTGGAGCTGCACGGCCTTCAGGCACTGCAGGTAACAAGGTAGCAATAGTAGGTATGGTCACAGTGCATCGTCTGGTAGGAACAGCTTGTTTCATTGCAGGCGCAAAGCATTGTGCAATCTTCCTTCGCTGTTTGTTCACAGTGAGGCATTTGGGGCTGGTGTCAGCGCGGGTAGTTCTTAGTCCTGGCAGCAATCTTCAAATTGGCGGAGTTAAGAGTTTGCAGCACGGGGGCATTCTTTGGGACATGCGCCAGCAACTGTGTCCAAAAGTGAGAGGTGAGGGCAGCAGCTCCGGCAGGACTCGGTAGTCCCAGCTTCAGGCTCACCAGCAGCCTCTATGCCTACACGGCCTCCGAGGCTATACCGGGCCACATATGCCTCACCTTTATTAAGGACCTTGCTGAGCCTTTCAGGGTCAGAAATGCCAGTGTTTGTGTCTGCTTATGAAATATCACATGATCTGGTAAGCATGAAGAGTGAGAAATTTCCGAGCTATCGAGAAGGAAAGTTTCAATTCTATTAAAGACACGGATGCGAGGATTATGCATATCTTTCCTCACTCTTTATTAAACCGCCAGTTCAAAGTTTAATCAACACAAACTACAACTCCCATGAAGCCATCTCCATGGTAACCAACGTCCAATCAATCCTTCTCCAACAGTCCGTACATATATATATGCTGCGATCGCCCCGTCCTTCCTCGACTTCACTGCGATTGGAAGTTAAGGCATCCTCAAGTTGTCACAGTATCCGTTCCTAAAAAAACCAATGCAATATGATCAGCAAAGTTGGACATGCCCCCCCAAAAGGCATGATCAGTTTACATAGCTACACGTTGTACTGCAGGATTCCCATACAAGAATAAAAAAAACAAAGCCCCCATCAAGCACTAGACAATCCAAACCAAGGGCTCAACATATGACCATTGTAACCGCAGATACCACCTCCAAATGACGCTGTGTCGGAACACCTCTTGGGCGGGAGACACATCCCTTGTGTCCGGCGGGATAATCCTCGCCTCCGTGTCCTTAATAGAATTGAAACTTTGCTTCTCAATAGCTAGGAAATTTCTCATTCTATGTCAGGACCGGAAATGAGGATTATGCATGTTTACAGCTTACTTACCACCAAAGAGGCTGCTTCGTGAATAGGTTTAAAGTAAAACTTTTTGAAGGTCGACTCTGATGACCAATCAGCGGCATTCATAATATCTTCCAACCTACCACCTAACTGGATGGCCTTGGAAGCCATGGCACCCCGAGTGGGGTGTGCCCCAAAAAGCTTTACAATGATACCCGCTTCTATAAGAACCCATCTGATCCACCTCGCAATCGAAGGGGATGAAACTGCTCTAAAGGGTTTCTTTATCGAGATCAACAATTGTCTCTGCCCAGGGGGTCGGAGTTCAGCCGTCATTTCCTCATATGCCTTTAGGCATCTGACCACACATAACTTGGGCGCATGTTCGAAAGCTGGATAGGTTACCAACCTGGTATTACATTTAGTTTGTCTGGAAACCGTGACGGGTACCCCCTCGGGAGAGAAAACCCACGCCGAAACATCAAGGGCTCTCACGTCCGAACCCCTCTTGCACGAAATGTGACATAACAACATGGCCAGTTCTGCTGACAACTCCTTCCGGGACAGGTACTGATTGTCCTGCCAGAAGGACAAAAGACGTAGAACCTGACTGACGTCCCACAGTTCCAAATACCTGGGTTCCGGGGGTATGGATAGCCTGATACCCTTAAGCAATTTGCATACCCATGGGTGTTCCCCCACTGGATTGTTGTTCAGCGGAGGATGACCCGCTGAAATCGCCGATCTAAAAGAGTTGATCGAACAATAAGACAAACCGGACTCCGCCCCCAAAAAAGTTATGATGTTTGTAACCTGGGCCCCCATGGGATCGATGTTTCTTGCCACAGACCAACGCACCCAGCAGTTCCAGGCTGACCTATATCGTTTGCATGTGCCCAGAGCCCAGGCTTGTCTGATTAAGTTTTCAGCTTCCTAAGAAAGTCTGCTGTCTTCCCAGCGATTCCGGAAATCCTCCAAGCCATCAGTTTGAGGTGGCCTTGCAGGACCAGGGGATGGTAATGCCCCGTAGGGTCCAAGAGTATCTCCGGGAAGTCCTGAAGGAGTATTGGAAAGTCGCAAGAGAGCTCCAACAGCGTTGGGAACCACACCTGTGACCTCCACAGTGGGGTTATCAACACCACTGTATTTCCCTGACGACACACTTGGGCTGACACTCTTGGAATCAGCAAGAAGTGGGGGAAGCGTAACCCTGCTGTCTCCCACCAATCCTGCAAAAACGCGTCCACTGCTGCCGCTCCCGGATCCGGGCACCAGCTGAAGTACCTTGGTAAGTGGGCGTTCCACCTGGACGCAACGAGATCTACTGAACACGGACCCCAACGTTCCATGAGTGCCAAAAATACACCCTTGTCCATCTGCTAATCGCTGGTATCCTCCAGAAATCTGGAGTGCCAATCCGCCAGTGTATTCTGAGCCAGGGAGATACTCTGCCATCACCGATATCTGGTGCTGAAGGCAAAAATGCCAAAAGTCCTTCGCCAATTCCGCTAGGGATCTTGAGCGAGCGCCCCACCAGACGATTTATATATTGTACGGCAGACACGTTGTCCATCCTCAGAAGGACACAGCAAGAAACCTTGTCTCGTGTCAGAGACCGGACCGGAGCTCCAGACAATTGATGTGCAGATTGAGTTCTTGTGGGGTCCAACGTCCACCAAACGAGACGTCCTCACACTGGGCTCCCCATCCCGGACGGCTGGCATCCGATTCGATCATCAGGTCCGGCGAGGAGCCAAAGAGCCCTGTAATGAAGAGGGCCCGGGAAGATAGCCTGAATTGAGGATGAGAGAAGTCCCACCACTCTGGCCAACTGTCTGAGGGAGATTCTGTCACGCCTCATGACCTTCGTCAATTCCTTCCGGATCTTGGATATTTTCGAGATCGGAGGACTGAGAGAGGCTGACTTGGAATCTATGAGGAAGCCCAGAAAAGTCACTGACTGCGAGGGATGGAGGTCCGATTTTTGTTGGTTTATTACGAATCCCAAGCCCTGCGCAATAGTCATGGTTGCATTGGACAGAAGCTGTGCCTGAGATTGATCCATCAGAAGGATATCGTCGAGATAAATGATCAGACGAATCCCCCCGAGACCGGAAGTACTCCACCACTGAGTAGTTTCGTGAAGCACCACGGTGCCGAAGTCAGGCCGAAGGGAAGGGACGTGAACTCGAACACCTCCTACCTCCAAAGAAATTTCCGAAACCTGCAATTTGGGGGGAAAATTGGGACCGTCAGATAAGCATCCTTGAGGTCCAGACGAATCATCCAATCTCCCTGTAAGAGGAGGTCTCTGAACATGTGGATACCCTCCATCTTGAAGTGTCTGTATACCACCCATTCGTTGAAAGCCTTGAGGTTGATCACCGGGCGGAAGCCTTTGTCCTTTTTCTCCACCAGGAATATATTGCTCACAAACCCCTGGGATAGAGAATAGATCTGCGGATGGAATCTTTTGCAGGAGATCCTGAACCTCCGAATCTATCAGTGCTGGATCCGCATCTGAAAAAAACAAAGGTCTTGGAAAATCGTCTTGGATTGGTGTTTCCCAGAATTCTATGTGAAAACCTGTCACTGTCTGTAAAACCCAGGCATCTGAGGTTAACTGTGCCCACGCATGCGCAAACAAACGCAGTCTGCCTCCGAGAATTTGAGGGGAAGAAAGGGTAATTCTTACAATTAGGGCCTCCTGGAGCGTTCGCTCCACCAAGGGTGCCTCTGACTGTTCTGCTTTTTCCTCTACCCCGGTTGGGGAAGAAGGCACCTTGGCAGCCATCGTGCCATCCGTTGTTCCTGTTGGCGTAGGTACTGGGGCCTTGTTGATAGAGGGAGCCGGAGGAGCGACTCCTGCCTTTTCCGGCCCCACCAAAAACCTTCCCTGGAAAGATTATTTTAATGGAGGTCTGTGCCTTATCAAGAGCCGCAAAAGCGGCCGCAAACTTGCCCAGTTCTTTAACGAATGGGTCGCCAAACAGGTTGCCCTTGGCGACCTCCCTTGCCTCTGAACCAGAGAGTTCCACCAGCTTGGGATGTATCTTAATAAGAAGAGAACGGCGCCTCTCAGTCGAGATAGCGCAGTTGGCGCTGTCCAGGAGGCAAACCGCCCTCTGGGCCCATCCCGCCACAATGTCCGGCGGCAGAGGGGTGTCTGTATGCCTTGCATGCTCGGCCAATTGAATAATCTGAGTTAGGGGTCCTAACACACCTAACAATTTGTCCTGGCATGCCCTCCAGGACCGATCAATGCCCTTTTTCGGATCTTTCGTTAACTTTGCGAAGAAGGTAAACATCTTCGGATCTAACTCCGGAGCTGCCGCTACTTTGCCTGGTAGTGTAGGGCGAGGGCATTCGGCTTTCAGGCAGGCCCAAACCTCCTTATCAAGAGGTTGCCGTATCTTGCTGGCAACATACTCAGCAACCTTCTGTCCCGGTCGCCATTCCGAGGATCTCGGATGGTAGATACCCTTGGGATCAAACATATCCGAACTGGAATCCTCCGCCTCCTGCGGGTCTGGCATGGTGGGAACCGGAGCCATGGTCGACCGGACTCCTGCTCTTCGTCGGAGGAGGAATCCCCCTTTGTATCCCTCCAACACCCTTGGGTGAGCCAACATCCGGGCCCCCATATGTGGTGAGCCCTCCTCACCGGTCTCTCTGGGCAAAAGTCCCTCCCGGAAGGGTGGTCGCTTGGGCGAGTGTGCACTCTTATGAAAGGTTTCAGTAAGACGGTCGAAACCCTCCAGGTGCCCTGCATCGCGCTTGCGCAATTTCTTGGGAGCCGTGACATTCGCTGTGTTTGAGTCCGCTCCCGTCCCCCCATACCTGTCCCCTTAGCAACTTGTTCAGATAATTTTGCCACACTTTCCTTTAGCGGAGCCAGGGCCTTGGCAATAGCCTGAGAGAGTAGCACATCCACCTCAGGAGGCAGAGTGCTCTGAGAAGGGTCTTCCCCCGGGGACAGGGTGGGGAAGAAATCGTGGTCCTGCATGGACTGCATCTAGGGTGGACACAGCGGGCAGGCACAAGACAGGAAAACACCCTGAAAGAATATAAGGGTTAGCCCCCCGCATTCTTGTCACAAGCGAAGCCCAGCGGTCGCTGCACGCGCTTTCCGCTATGCTCCCGAGCCAGGAGTCTACCTTACCGCAAACGCGTGTCTCACGGGGGTTGGAGAGGTTAACAAAATGAGCTCAAGAACCCCTGTTGTGCTATTCCGATAGTGACCGAGCGCAAGCACGGCTCGAATCGTGGAGGAAAAGCGCTGTGGATCACCAGAGACGTGCGGAAGAGCGCCCTCTGGTGGACCCGACATGTCACCGCGATGTGAATCTGCGCTCTGGCTAAAAAAGCCTACCGCGCGCAGTGACAGCAAGACTAGAAATACAACCATGTTATGCCGGCACAAGGCTACAGAAGCTTTCCAACAAAATAATAAACAGTGTAAAGACAGTAAGTTTGGCAAGACTTAACTGACAGCAAGCAGTGAAGAAAGAGGAAGGACGGGGCGATCACAGCACACATATATACAGACTGTTGGAGAAGGATTGACTGGACGTTGGTTACCATGGAGATGGCTTCATGGCAGTTGTAGTTTGTGTTTATTGAACTTTGAACTGGCTGTTTAATAAAGAGTGAGGAAAGATATGCATAATCCTCGCCTCCGGTCCTGACATAGAATTTTGATGCTGCATTCAAAGAGATCGATGTAGATTGTAGTCCGAATCCGTTGGAGCTCCAATACCAGACGGCCATCTTGGTCGCTGGTGTGACCCCACCCCATCATTGAACTAATACTTGAATTGGAAAATGCTCAGTACTACTTTCCAGTCCATTTGTTTTCATCCATTCTGCAAATCTATACATAGATCCGCCGTATGAAAATCATCCAGCCTGAACTGCTCCCCTCTAGACAAACACAGGCAACCCCAGAATGGTTTCTGGATGCCATCAGCCACTGGCCCAACTCTTACAGCAATGTCAGATTAAACTCCAAAGGCACGGTAACTATATTGACTTGGAACTGGAAAATAAGTTTTTAAAAAAATCAGATCACTGCAATCACTTGCCGGGACCATGTATATTGGATTAAGGATAACATATAATGATTAAAAGGACCCAAGATTGAGATCCCGGTGCTGGGAGGAACAGAAACCAGAAGTCCACATCGTGACTTGCCTTTTACCATCATCATTCAAAGTAAATAACCTAATTGCCATTTTTGAAGTTGAACTCTCCTTCGTTCCTTAACTCAATGCAACAGCCCTAGACAACAATCTGCAACTCTCCAATCTTCTGAGAATCCTCCTGCTCCTCCAATAACATCAAGGATGGAGCTGGCAAGAGGATTCACCTTGCTAAAGTACGCCTATAAAAGGCCATTACCATGAAGCAAATGCTCTAAAACTCCAAAATAAGGCTGTGAAACTTAGCCTGAAATTGAAAGTGCATCCATCAGTTCCCAGCAGACACTTGGATGAAGCTTAAATGTTATAGACTGGCCTCTAAACAAGGCCTCATATGGCAAAGGTTCAAGAAACCTAACAGGACTCAAATTCCATTACAAGCCTAAAAGTGGTTTTGCAGCCTGGCAACACAGCAGACAGTATAAACAACATGCAGCCCTTATTTAAATCTCCAGAGACTCCTGCAATATCCTGTATAAAACGAGATAGAAGCGGTCCCTGATTACCCCTACTTCAAATGTCAACTGATTCTGCATTTATAGGTGTGAAAATACAGCAAATGTCAACAGGCTCCTTTAGTGAAAATGTTTTGTGTTCCTGCTGCAGAGCCAATCGCTGTGAGCAGGAGAAACGGCATCACATCTGCTGAGCCTTGGAGTAGGGCAGATGCCCCATTTCTTAGGACTGTTCTTTAGGAGAGGCCCAGGTTAGGCTACGTGTTTTGCTTTTCTCACTACGTAAGCAGTAGTCCACGGTATAGAGAAGGCAAGCCACTATTTTGTCTCTGAATAGCACCATATGGCAAGGTCCCTTAGATGGGGGTTGGGCTACTGTAGACACTAAGGGGCTGATCTCAGAGAGCAGTCAAGGGGAGATATAGGCAAGCGCTGCAGCGGTTTCGTAAAGTCTTACAGATTGGAGTCAAATAGTATGAGGAGCAAGGACAAGCACCCATTACAGAGTGCTGAGAGAACCCTCAAAGTCACTAAATGAACCCGCAGCTCAACCCGCTGGTAGCTACGGCATAGAGTAAAGAGGGTTAATTAGTGCAATCTATAAAATATTTGTGCAGTTATCTAGCAGTAATAACGTCAAAATACAAAACAATAAAAATCCCAAACTGAAACAGAAAAACAGAGTACAAATTAATAGACAAAATGACACCAAAATGAGAAAGGTACAATAAGGGGAACCAGAGATATGAATTTTGAAAGGTTTAAGCAGGAATAGTACCAAGAAACATAAAGTGCCAGTGATAGTCAGTGGTCATGGTAAACCAGGATCTTGTCACAATCTGATGCAGACAGTGATGGAGGGCAGGTCAGACACACAAACAAGGAATGTCCTGATCAATGTTTTCCTTCTGTCTTTTGTCCTTTAAGCCCCACCCACCACAAGAGTATACATCTAAAAGTTCCCTGGGAAGTCAGGGAGGCACCTAGAGGCTCACAGGGTGTTAGGCAGATGCCAAACAGCAGGGTCAAGTCCTGGTAGAGCTTCTATTGGTAAGTAGGGTAGTTGCAGGAAAAGATCCCTTATAGCTTGTTTTGTTTCTGTAGCTTTAACAAGATGTCAGCTTTATGATCCTTGGAGTCCACTTCTTTGTCCTGGGTGCAGGATGCAGCCAGTCCAGTCCGCCAGGGCTCTTCTCAGGACTCAGATAGCTTATCCAGTCTTTTTTTGTTTTTCCTCAGGTCCAGGCGTGTTCTCAAGTAGGTGCCTAGAGATAGGCCAACCTTGGCTACTTTGGGCATTTTCAAGATGGCAAAAAAATTCTACCACACTAAACCTGGGCTCTGAGGGCGGGGGTTGTATGCAAGGAGTGTACTACGGTAATCCTAGTGTCCTCCCTCGTCTAATACTAAAATCCAATTTGAAGCAGCCTCTGTACCTCCAATAAAACCCAATGACGGGAGCCTGGTAGAACAAAATAGGGGTTTCCAGCAACCAGAGCAACCAGAGACTGGATACAAACAAACTGTTTTGGTATCCTGCTTCAATTCCTTTCAAGTATGTCTCACTGTTATATGTAATTCCCATCAGATGTCAAGCAGGATATGACACACCAGCAGGATTTCACACTGTAAAGTCAAAATGATGCCCACTGTGACTGGAGGGTGAGGGGAAAAGGAAGGGTCCTGCCCAGGTATCAGCTATCAATTGCCTGTGACAGAGGCGGCCTCATTAAAGTTAATCCGTTTCCTGGATGCAACTTTACTGGTCATCCTTTCATTAGAACACCACCACCTCCCCAAACCCAGGCCTTTATTCTCTGCTCTGAGAGCGGTTTTCATACCTCTTCAAATGCTCATTATTGGCAGGCAAAAGTGGGAAAGCAAATGCAAATTTAGCCTCCTGTAACTTCAGGCCGGAAAAAATAACTTTATAAAGATTACATTTCCTTAATTTTTATTAGAAATCAAATTTCACCAATTAATTAACTCAGTCAATCAGGGATTTGTAAAGCGCACTACTCACCATGAGGGTCTCAAGGCACTGAGAAGAAAGGGGGAGAAGGTGGAGGGGGAGGTGCTGCTACTGCTCAAACAGCCAGGTCTTGAGAAGTTTCCTGAAGGTAAGTGGGTCTTTGGTATGGCAAAGGTGGGTGGGAAGAGTGTTCCATGTTTTGGCGGCGAGGTGCAAGAATGATCTACCGCCGGTTAAAGTTCTG
Organism: Pleurodeles waltl; assembly: GCF_031143425.1. Lineage (NCBI taxonomy): Eukaryota > Metazoa > Chordata > Amphibia > Caudata > Salamandridae > Pleurodeles > Pleurodeles waltl. Next base: position 582,397,764 of record NC_090438.1, on the reverse strand, counting down.
CGGACGCGTGGGACGGTTGCGAGGGCGGCGGAGCAGAGACGCCGGGTCAGGGTGTAGAAGGAGAGTCGTCTGTTGAGGTATTCTGGTTCGGTGTCGTGCAGTACTTTGTGAGCGTGGGTGAGGAGTTCAAAGGTGATTCTCTTGTTGACTGGGAGCCAGTGCAGGTTTTTCAGGTGGTCTGATGTGGCAGTGGTGGGGGATGTCCAGGATGAGGTGTGCAGAGGCGTTCTGGAAGCGTTGCAGCCTCTTCTGGAGTTTGGCAGTGGTTCCTGCGTAGAGGGAATTGCCATAGTCCAGCTTGCTTCTTACGAGGGCTTAGGTGACTGTTCTTCTGGTTTCAGTGCGTATCCATTTGTAGATCTTTCGGAGCATGCGGAGGGTGTTGAAGCAGGAGGAGGAGATGGCGTTGACTTGCTGGGTCATGGATAGTGAGAGGTCCAAGATGAATTCTAGGTTGCGTGCGTGGTCGGTGGGAGCCGGAGGTTCCGAGAGTGCAACCAGGAGTCATCCCATGTGGAGGGGGTGGAGCCAAAGATGAGGACTTCCGTCTTGTCAGAATTGAGTTTGAGGCAGCTGCTCTTCATCCATTCGGCGTAGGCCTTCATTCCTTCGTGGAGATAGATCTTGGCGAGGAGTCCTTGGCGAGGGAGAGGATCAGCTGGGTGTCGTCAGCGTATGAGATGATGTTGAGGTTGTGGGATCGGGTGATGCTAGCGAGCGGGGCCATGTAGACGTTGAAGAGGGTCGGGCTGAGGGACGAACCCTGGGCTATGCCGCAGATGACTTTGGTGGCCTCTGAGCGGAATGGGGGGAGGCGGACTCTCTGGGTTCTGCTGGTGATAAAGGAGGTGACCCAGTTAAATAGCTAGTCCCATTCCCGAGATAGTGTTAGGATTTTTAATCTGTACTCTGCTTTTCTACATAGGATAGATAGGTCTGCCACAGTGAAAAACATAGCATTTGGGTGCCCAATCACTGTAGAGACATGTTAACATTAAGGGCCACATGTACTATGCATTTTTCTAGTTGCAAACAAGCTGAATTGCAGAAGCGGCCCATTTGCGAATAGACAAATGAGTTTTGGGATGTATAAAGCCCAATATGCGATTCAGTAACTTGTTACCAAATCGCAATTTGTGGTTTGCGATTTGGTATTAGGATCGGGTGTGTTGAGGGCATCCCTTCCTAATAACGAATCTGAAAGGTATGTACGAATATTTTGCTGCTAAACTGCGGTCGCAAAACATTTGCAGTTTATCGACAATAGAAAGTTGGTAGTAACCCATTCGCAAATGGGAATGGGTCCCTAAGGGATCCCTACTCCTTTGAGAATGGTTGGTAAAATATTTTTTAAGAACAGGCAAGTGGTCCATGGGTGGTTCCAAGGACCCCTGTATACTCTTAAAAGATGAAATTTAAAAGTTTCATTTTGTTTTTAAATGCATCCAGTTTCCCTTTGAGGGAAACTGGATGCTTTTTAAAAAAAAAAAGAAAATTGCCTTATTTAAAAGCAATCACAGACATGGTGGTCTGCTGAGCCCAGAAGGCCACCACCCATGTGATGCATCCATGTGATGGTTGAGATTCCTAATGGGTCTCAAATTGTGACCTACCTCGTTAATATTCATGAGGTAGGTCTATTTGTGACCCACTACCAATTGCAAATGAAACTCCAAAGAGTTTCATACGTTTGAATTAGCGGTTTCTTAATTGTGATTTGCAGGAAATCACAAATTCAAATGTTCGGACATGTGGCCCTTAATTTCTACAAGTCCTACTTTTAAACACCATGCCTTGTGAGCTACAATATTTAAAAAGGAGATTTTGACCTGTCAAAAAGGTGCATTTTGACAAGTCAAATTGCAGTGTTTCAATTGCCATAGTCAGGCTACAATGGTACACAGGTTTTACACTGTCACTGTAGTTAATGAATGGCACAATAGATACTGCAGTCCTTTAGGGACATTTACCTTTCAGGCCCTGGGGAAATATTGAACCATATACTAGGGACGTATATGTAACTTAAGTACACCAATTAGGAGTATAGCAAATTCATTATGTTAAAGGAAAAGCTTTGCTACTTTGTCAGGGGATAAAGTGCACAGAGCTTTGAAGCCACAAAAAATATAGGGTCCAGCAAAAAGGTGAAAATTTCAGGGTGACAATGCAGAAAAGACTGATTTTCTACAGTTAGATAACTACTATCACTGATATGGCAAACAGTATTGGCTAAAAATGATGATGTGCCATAGGAATCTCTACTTTCTCCAGGGTTCTATTGGTCCTTTTCCTTAAAAAAAAAAAAAAAAAAGTGTTTTTAAGGAATAGTCCAGGCTATGGTCATGCTGATTTGGCAGGGACACAAGAATATAGTAGAGTGGACAAGAGTATAGTGGATACCCTGCGGCTGCCACATGTAAAAGGTTGGCAGGGTCTATATGATTTTTAATTCTGATATTTAGCTACTCATTTACAACATGCAGTAGGTTGGCATTTTGAAACGTTGTGTTAGTTTTGGCTAAGGACCTCTAGGACAGCTAGTCAGGGCTTCTCTGAGTACTTGATTAGGTTAATGAGACAGATCTGAGAATAGGTTACAATAAAGTGGGCCACTCAACATCAAATTATGGAGCATTAGGGACTGCTCGAAGAAACAAAATCTGCACTGAGGTGGGTTGAGGTTGTTGGTCAAAAATGGAAAACCTTTACAAAAAGGAGATAGATTCCTTTCCTGTGAGGAAACCCAAGTTAATTTATGGCGTAGCCAGGATTGTATGCCAGGCATATGAAAGCTGAATTTTAATCTCAGGATTGTTTCCCCCAGAAGACTCAACCAGTCTGCTACAATTAAGGAAACTGTACTCCTTATCAGTATTGTTACCCAAGGAGCTACTGAAGAGAGTTTTCACACGTTACAAAAGTTGCTGTCAATGGTCGTTTCAAGCTAGTGCAATGTAGATTTTCCTAGTCCCATGACGGAAAGTCTTAATTTTATTATGCGTTTCTTTTCTCACTTTAATAAACAGCAGCCGTCAAGAAAACATACTACAATTCCCAGAAGGCAAGAGAACAAAAGACAATGGGAATAAAAACGCAGTTCAAACAGTGTACACCAATCACATTGCTTACATAGGTATTATGACATCACTTGACTGCGAACAGCCCTCTTTTCTTGCGAGAGAGTCAATTGGCATTAAACAATGGAAAAATAGTAAGTAAAATAAAAATTGCCATGAGGAAGGATAAAACATCAGAACAAAAGTTCAAAATCCGAGATAACCACAAAATATTCTGGTAGGTAAGATCAGCAGAAAGTCCAGCGATGAATGGTGTCCTGGCAGTTTGACGAGTAGAGGACCAAGAGTACAACGAAGTCCTAGGTAGAAGGTTGAGTGATGGCTAAAGGTGCTAAAAAAAGGGGGGTTGGGGGGTGGAATTGAACAAAGTGAAGACAAGTGGAGGGATAATACTGGGCTCCGTGTCTTTAATAAAATTAAGACTTTCTGTTTTGGGACTAGGAAAATCTACATTTTATGACAAGACCAGAGGATCCTATTATGCAAGTTTAAAGCATATTAATTACACCCAATGACACATTATCGTCAGGTTTACAATAAAAGACTTTAAATACATTGTCGTTAGACCAATCTGCAGACTTGAGAATATCCTCTAAACGGAAACCTGCCCAAAAAGCTTTGGAAGCTCTGGAAGAGTGAGCACCAACCATGGAAGTATCTATACCCACCAAAGACATTAGCCATTTAACCCAACAGGCTAGAGTAGCGGCTGAAACAGGATTGTGGGGTTTCCAAATTGAAATTAGTAATTGAGAATGAGAGGGAGTTCTCAAATCTGCAGTCTTTAGTTCATCCACTTTTAAACATTGTCTGACACATAGTTTTGGATGGTTAGGAAAATATGGGTAGAAAACTGACAATAAATTGGTTTTGGTTCGTCGAACCACAGTAAACAAAACTCCAGATGGAGTAAATTGACGGTTAGAAATATCCAGTGCTTTGACATCTGAGAGACGTTTAATAGAAACAAGGCACAATAACATGGTTAATTTTGCAGATAAAATTTTTAGAGAAAGCATGAGATTATCAGGCCATGACAATAGAAATTTCAAAACGATATTAACATCCCACAGTTGACTGTATTTAGGCAATGGAGGATTGGAATACTTTACTCCCTTTAATAGGCGGCAAATTAGAGGGTGCTCTCCAACTAGTTTCCCATTAACGAAAGAATGATTGGAAGAAATAGCTGATCTGTTTAAATTGATAGTACGGTAAGCCTTTCCTTTGCTGGCTTCTGCCGCTAAAAAATTTACTATAAAAATCACATCCGTTGAAACGGGATCAATGTGTTTTCCCAAACACCAGCTGTGCCAAATAGACCAGGCTGATTGATAAGCCTTCTTTGTACCTGGGGCCCAGGACTGAGAGATGTATTGTGAAGCTTCCGCCGAAATGCTAGGGAAAGAATGGGATTGCCCGAGACTTTCCATGCAGAAAGAGTCAATACGTTGTCCAGAATAAGAGGATGAGGATGGCCTAAAGGGTCTAGAAGCAGATTCGGGAAGGAAGGAATCAACATGGGAAAATCTATGGACAGTTCTAAAAGAGTTGGGAACCAAGCTTGTGATTGCCAAAAGGGGGCTATGAGTATTAGAGAGGCTTGTTGGCGTCTGAGATGGGTCAATACCCTGCTGATCATGAGGAAAGGGGGAAAGGCGTAATTAAGGGAAAGAGACCAGTCCTGTAAAAAGGCATTGGACGCTAAAGCCAATGGATCTGGGCGCCAACTGTAGAATTGGGGAAGCTGAGAATTGAGACGAGATGCAAAAAGGTCGATTACTAACGGACCCCATTTGCTCTGTAAGATCTGAAAAATGGAAGTGTGAAGTTTCCAATCGCTTGAATCTCGAAGATGACGAGAATGCCAATCTGCCACTGAATTCAGAGACCCTAGAAGATACTCTGCATGAACCGAAATATGGTTTAAAAGGCAATATTCCCAAAGGCCCTTGGCTAATTCCGCCAGAGGTTTGGATTTTGTGCCTCTGAGATGATTGATATAGCGAACCGCACAGATGTTGTCCATTCTGAGAAGGATGGCACAGCAAACTCTGTTTTTTGCAAGGCTTCTGATTGCAAAGGAGCCGGCAAGCATCTCTAAACAGTTGATATGCATTTTGGACTCCTCTGACGACCATGTGCCTCCAGTCGAGATTGGTCCACACCGGGCCCCCCAGCCGGATCGGCTTGCATCTGATTCTAATACTAGATCTGGGGCTGATGCGAAGATAGTCCTTCCATTCCCAGCATCTAAATGGTCTATCCACCATTGAAGTTCTGTGCGTGCGTCTACGTCTAAGGGGATGATGTCTGAATAGGAGAGGCCTTTCCTTAAATGACAAATTTTTAACCTCTGAAGTGCTCTGTAGTGAAGGGGACCAGGGAAAATGGCCTGAATTGATGAAGAGAGGAGACCCACAATTCGCGCTAACGTTCTGAGAGAGATCTGTGAACTGCGTAGGATTTGTAGAATCTCCGACTTTATGGTCTTGATCTTTGCAGAAGGAAGCATGAGAGTGGCTGAAATTGAATTTATTTGAAAACCTAAGAATTCTATAGTTTGGGAAGGAATTAGGATGGATTTTTCCTTGTTTATGATGAAACCTAGATCCGAGAGAAGGGAGCAAGTTATGGATAGGTGAGATGAGAGAGACTGTGGAGATTGGCTCATTATTAAAATGTCATTGAGGTAAATGATGAGTCTGATCCCTTGAGCCCTGAGAAAGGCTACTACCGCCTTCATGAGCTTGGTGAAACACCATGGAGCCGATGATAGCCCGAAAGTTAGAGAGGTAAAATGGAAATACTGGTTTGACCACTGGAATTGAAGGAACTTTCTGAAATGAGGGTGGATTGGGAAGACTAGATACGCATCTGGAAGATCCAATCGCACCGTCCAGTCCCGCTGAAGCAGTGTGTCTCTTAGGTGGAGGATGGTTTCCATCTTGACATGGTGATATACTACGAAATGATTGAAACCTTTGAGGTTTATCACAGGATGCATCTTTTTGTTTTTCTTCTGAACCAGAAAAATGGAGCTGGTGAAACCTGATGGGTCGGGAAAGGTGGGAGAGATGGCCTGTTTTTGCAAAATGGATTGCACTTCTGAAGAAATAAGGAGAGCCATGTCTGAGGTAAAACGAGGAAGAGGGGGAGTATGGGTTTAAACTGGAGTTGAATAAAGTTCTATGGAGTAACCCTAAATAGTGTTGAGAATCCAGGGGTCTGCCGTGATTTCTGACCATTTTGTTAGGAAAAAACAGAGACGCCCACCTATGGGAATGGAAGGAAGTAAAAGATTTACTTGGTTGAGTAGAAGATCTTGCCTTCCTGAAGCCTCTGGAGCAGAAACCTCTGCTTCTTTGAGGATAGAACTGCGGCCTATACTCCTGGTAGGAGGCGTTATGATATCCTCTGGAACCTCGGTTGGGGTAGGAACGGCCGGCAAAGCGGTTCCTTCCTCTGCTGGCCCTTGCAAAAACCCGTTGGGAAAACATATTTTTCAGCGATTGCTGAGCTTTGTCCAATGAAGTAAAGGTTGCCACATATTTGCTTAAATCTTTGATAAAAGAATCCCCAAATAGTGCACCATCAGTCTGAACGTTGGGTTGGACAGATGCCAGGTTGACCAACTTCAGATCAAGCTTTAATAGTAAACCCATTCGCCTCTCATGGATGAGCGCGGAATTCGCGTTCCCCGGAAGGTAAAAAGTATGTTGGACCCATAGGGTGAGTTCTTCAGGGTCAATAAAGGAGCCGTCAATCCTGGCTGCCTCGGCGATGTCAAAAATACGGGTTAGAGGACCCAAACGTCAAGCAATTTATCTTGGCAGGAGGCCCACGCCTTATCCACTCCCTTGCGTGGATCCTTGCCCATTTAGTAAAAAATTTCAGGAGGGGCTGATCTATGGAAGGAGTAACAGAGAGAAGGCGGGATAGGGAGGGACTGGGACATTCTGATTTTAATTTAGCTCTAGTTTGTTTGTCCAATGGGCAATAGATTTTGGCGGAAACATATTGGGCAACATGGTCTGCGGGAACCCACTCAGTAGAGTTGGGATGGAGGATATTCGAAGGGTCAAACATTGCGAAATCTTCAGGGTCTAGAAGGGAAATAGGGGTGGGAGGCTGAGGGGAGGTCAATCTGGATTTCTTTGGGGGAGAAGGGGAGACAGAAATATCGTCCCCAACGTCCGAAACATTGGAGTCAGAGTCCAAATCAGGTACATCATCGTACGTATCAGGGATGGACGAAATAAACAAAGGGGAAATAATATTTTTCGATTTAGATTTGTGTTTCAAACTTGGTTTCCCAATGTCCAAATTGTTATACTCCTTGGAGGGAGCCTTTTGAGGAACCACGTCCTCTGCCACATGTGAGGAAACCTCACTTCTCTTTTGCACCAATTTTTGTAATTTTTGGGGGTTTTTGAGGGAGAGAGGCGCTGACTGCATTCCCCCGCAGCCTGGGCCGACATGGATCTGGAAATCATGTCTGAGAATGAAATTTCTAGATTTTTTTACATTTTTTGTATAGAAGAATTTACTGATTGCTGGACAGATGATTTAATGAAGGCAGAGAGCTCCTGCCTAATGTCATCAGCATCCTGCAAAGAGGGGGGGAATTATCTGGTTCCATAATAGAAAAAGGAACTGGGAAATAAGGGGTTAATGGGGAAAAGGGCTGAAGAGCAGCTGAAAGCCCTGCCTATGGGCATTACCGGCAAAGCAGGAAGCAAAAAACCCCAGACGGAGCAAGCAAGGGCGAGGGACATAGCAGGGCGTGAGCATGAAAGTCTCCGGTAGCCGAAAAAAGGAAAAAAGAAGGTATTTCTTTGTGAATAAAAGTGCGCGCTAAGCAGGAGGAACACGCGACAAGCCCAAACGATTCCTTAGGCGCTTCGGACCAACCGCCGTGAGAGGAAACGTTAGGCGGTTGAAACTGAAGCGCACGAGGCGACGCGCGCTGGTACGATGCGGCAACTTGCCGACTGCCCAAATTAGAACGGAACACGCAAGAACAGCGCGTAGAATATGATAAGCAATAAAATCAATATATTCACACTAACAAAATACAGAACATTGAAATACCGTAAATATATATATCCACAAGTGAAAAAGGGTACTTAACTTGACTGTGAGCAGCAAGAAAAGAGGGCTGTTCGCAGTCAAGTGATGTCATAATACCTATGTAACCAATTTGATTGGTGTACACTGTTTGAACTACGTTTTTATTCCCATTGGCTTTTGTTCTCTTGCCTTCTGTGAATTGTAGTATGTTTTCTTGACTGCTGCTGTTTATTAAAGTGAGAAAAGAAACGCATAATAGGAGCCTCCGGTCTTGTCATAAAATTTCACTTTTGCCATAGATCTTATCTAACAGACAGGGCAGACTTAATCCACATGGCGTGCACATGCCCAAATAACGTGTAATTCTGGTCTAATACAGGATCAAAACTATAAACTGAAGTAGCTAATATTGTATCTATTGATCTCAAAAATGTCAAGTTAGAATTGATCCAAAAAAGGAAAAGAGGAAGACCTACCATAAACTAACAACTCTAGGGCTATTGTTAGCTTAGGGGCACAAAGCACGTCATTGGCTTCAATTGAGTGAACATACAATGGATTCTGGTATAAGGACATGCTAGAATGATCTTTGGTGAAGGAGATCCATGTGGAAAATCTAGAAAAGATAGGTTATCAGAAGATTTGTACAACTGACTGAAAGTGATCCAAGTGGTGTTATCCCTGACTCTATCCCACCAACACCCTGCCACTCTTAATGCTTTTAGATACTCAAACGGTCAGAGAATTGTAGAGTGTTTGTCAGCTCAAGAATAATATTCTGACAACGGTAAAATGCATGTGTATATAACATCAGACTCTAGTGTTTGTCGAAGTACACAACGTGAGTGTATTCACAAACTCACCTTATGATTAGAAATAATGGTAGAACGTACAACGTATCTCTGTCGGCTACATTACAGCCCTGATGTGAGCCCATTTTTTAAAACTTGTTTTAATTAGGCATTTTCAAACATTAATGTCTATTTGACTGTACATAACTGCGACTTGTTACAAGTACAGAAGGGCGATAGTAAGGCACAAGCAGTATACATTTTGTAACAGGAGTGAGAGTAATGCAGACAGGTGTGTGTGTATACAGTTACCAAGAAAATAAGTTAAGTAGGTCAAAAGGGGTAGCGACATAAGCACACTCAGCTGATGCACAAAGGCACCCTGTTCTGTATCGTCCACACATAGGATACCTGTGGCACTGAAGGAGAGAGGGAAAAAAAAGGTAAGAAGTGTACTGTTGGAACACCAGTCTTGTGGGTAAATGTCATAACTAGGGGATGGGCGGACAGGAGGGAAACAAGGAGAGGGGGGGAAGGGGAAAAGAGGGAGGGGAGGGAAGGATAAATCAAGAGTTAAATTCTACAGTAGCAGCTGGGCAGGTGTTGAAATAGGTAAGGTATCTGCAGTAGAATGCGTGACAGGGGTGCCAGCCCATGATGGGGAAGCAACTCCCCCAGATTTAAAGGCATAAAGCAGGGCATCCCACTGATGGGAGACTGAGTACCTCTGAAGTTCCCTCAGTTCCTCTGAGTGTAAGGATGTTGCTTCCGCCATCCCCCACACCTCCATTGAGCAGTCCCTGGCGAGGATGTGTATGAGGGCGGTGTTCTTCAACTTCCAGGTGCATGTGGCCAAGAGGAGCTCCAGATCAAGTAACATGGCAACTGCTCTATTGCTTTTAGTAATCGTAAACAAGCAGAGGGCACACATACCCCAGGAACGTAGGGAGGGGATTACAGTAGCACGGGAGAGGCGGGCTGCCTGATGGGAGCCTGTTTTTATAATATTTTTTGGGAACAAATTAATATACACATTCCTATAAGCATAACAACAAGAACCAACCCTCCACCTCTCTTTACCTACTCAAGCAAGGAGAGTTCAATCAGATCACACAGTGTTAGAACCCTGGGAGTTCTAGGTCGTTCAAAATGGAAGCCACTCCATTTGCACATGGCGGGTGGAGCCCAACTACATGCATTTGAAGAAGGGCCTGAAAACAGAACTATTTCAGCACACCCTTAATTGAACCATTTTGCCTGAGTATTGCAATGAAGTGTGCAGGACTCTAAAAGTGACTAAACTCTAAATACCCCTCATTTTTCACCGAAGATTACTCTGTTTGTTTGCAACACTCTGAGGTAACTGAAAGGTGATGTGCTGCACTTTACAAAACATATTGATAAATCAATCCACTCTAAGAAGCAACTGTGGGGACTGAAAGACAGGCATCCTTGTGGTTTAACAAGACATCCCTTTCCAGGATAATGACACAGGGTAAGTATATGCTGTACAATGCACGTTGTTCAATAGTCAAGACTTTTTTTAAACCTCCTTGGATTTGTGACTGCACGCAAAAACTTTCATTTCTTCTGCGAAAGAAGCGACTGCTGAAAACACTTGAGGGATTGAGGTTTTCTCACTGAATGATTCCTTTCACAACCCGTTGCCATTCATCCTATCAAAGGTAAATCAGACCATGATCACCCTCTTGACACTAGCCCATGAAACTATTCCAAATCTGTCATGTTCTACAGCATTCAAGACAATAAGCAGCTTTTTTCCATTTCTGGATAAAAAGAGTCAGCCTTTCCCACCTGTTCCTAGAGGAAGAAAACAACGAATCATATGCTGTGAAAGCAGAATTCACTTTATAGAATCTGCTAGAACCAGGTCTTCAGCTGCTGTTACCACAGGTAGAAAAAGGGCGTGATAGTCTATTATGTTTCCTGTGCCGTAACAATCAAGGAGGCCACACCCATGCCCAGTCTTCGCAACAATTCTAGGGGAAAAATGCTTGATAAGTGAGCAGGCATCTCCTTGACAAAGGGATCACTGAAACGCAATCTTCATAGGAGGTAAATTCCAACATTTGAGATGCATTTACATTAGGTGACCCTGGAACTGCTCCTTTCAGATTGCAGAGCTGGCAATGCCTTGCCCTTTGTGGCCAATTCCCAAATATATCTAGGGTGATAGTGTCACCTGCGGTCGTTGCTAACTATGCCAACTCAAGTGTCTTTGTCAGGAAACTCAACAGGCCAAGAAGTTTGCCCAAATATTCAAACTGGTACAGATAGTGGAGTATCTTGAAATATGCACACACAAATGTAACCCTCTTGGGATCCACATTCCTCTCAATGGCAGGTGTAGAGGTTTTGCTGACATGAGGCTGTGCACTGCTTTAACCAAAAGGGTTCCCAAGCATGGCTTGCTTGTACACAGCCACCCTTCCACGCTTGACCTGTGTTCCTATCCTCGCAGGGCCTCCTGTCTGAAAAGGAGATAGCAGCAAGAGAGATTTCCGAAGGCTTTGCTACAGCCACTACAAACGTCAGAACTTCTGCTTCGCCTTCAGTGATAAAGCACTATTTTTAATAAGATTTTACTTTATAAAAAAAGAAAACGTGCAGTTACTGCTAAATGGTTCATGGATGATGACACGCCATCCTCTGTCCTCGACTGCCCAAGCCCCACAGGCTGAGATAAATAGATCAAGGCCTGGGAAAAACACAAGAGCACTCCACACTGAAAGAAGATCTGCAGTTTTTCCTGCTGTGGGCTGGAGCAGCAGCACAAAACGAGGTCTAGCCGACATATCCCCCCTCAAGCTCACCACATGGGAGCAGTTTCGGTCTTGAGTGCTGCAACTACACCTGATAAAAGAGGACAAGAGTGCTGAAGCAAATCAAGGAGAAATATTTGATGTCAGATTAGATTATACTGGTAGTTCTGAACTGCTAGCTTTTTCAGTAGTCCAATTTGGGCAGCAACATGTACTTGAAAGTTTTTTGCAGTTGTCACTAGACATAAGAAGGAAGCATAATGGTTGGCTAAAGCTCAGTATCATACTTGGATTGAAGGCAGTCTAGTCTTAAAAGGGTTCCTGTTTTCCTTTTCTGGAGCTGGTAAATTTATCATTTTTCTGCCAGCAAGGTTTTGGTGGAATAATCCTACACAGCCGGTGCACATTGTATTGTTTCTCCAGACCAGTGTATTGTTTGTATACTAACATAAAGTATCTTGGTATATATGATGTCACTTTCAATGCATTTTTTACAAGTAAAAGGTGAGCTACCTTGCTAGCTCCCCATATGGTTCACAAACAGAGTTAAAGGAATTCATTCATATTGCAGTACAGGCCTTTAGGCATTATACCAGTTCCTGTAGAAGCATATTTTACACTCTCCTTAGGGGCCCTCCTACCACTACACTCTACCCACTCTCTTGCCACATTTGTGGAGCTAAAATGTAACAAGAGGAACATTGCATAAAAAAAATCCTAGTTCAGCCAAACAAATGTTCAATTGGTGCTCCCTTAATACACCTTTTATTGTGCCGAGTTCTCTTCTGGACCACTACAGTAAACTCTGGAAGATGATGGTTCTGTAATGTTCCAACCAGACATCATCTGCAGCATCGCCTCTGTTATTACACAAAAATATCCATTATTCTCTTGCTGGAGTGCTCAGTTTTGATTTTGCCCATAAACTGATGAGCCCCCTCCAACATGAAGTAGGTAAACAGTTCAGTTTCAGCCTGTATAGAGATGATGTGCGTTTCCACCTAATATGCTTCATTTTTATCCATTTAAGCACTTTCAGAAAGCCCAATTATTCGGCTCTTGAATTCTAGGGAAAGCAATTTTAACATCTAATTAAAACCGCTAAATATTTTCCTCCGTGGTATCAGTAGTGTATTACAGTTTTGAGATACTGCTTCAAGATTCAGTTTGCTTTATGCTGACATACAGGATGCACTTTTGGGTCCAAAGTGTGCACTTTATTGACCATCTATTTTCAAAATCCCATAATTTCCAACAGAAAAGAGCCCAAATCCAAGTCATTGCTACTTGCAGGTGCTGGTTGAGTACCTTTCATGCGGTTGGTACTCACCAGTATGCAGATAAATTAGGGTAGCTGGCTTATCTTAAATTAGCCTTGAAAATCAGAATCTTCTTTTGTTTCTTGCCTGGTTGCCTCACATTGTGAGCAACAACTGTTTCTCTTCAGGAATATCCAACTTGAAAATATTGTTTGTCACTTAAAATGATGACATAAATGTTAGTCACAGAGATGGGAAGTTTGCTTAGACTAAGACTCTCAGTTCAGTCGTATCTATATGTCAACATTCAGTGATTGTAATTCTGGGAATTAGGAACGAGAAATTTAATTCGCAAATGCAGTATTTGTGCACCTGAATGGAAGTCACATGCACAAAAACTTAGAGAATTAGGCACTTCTAAATGATCTCACAAGCATACGCTTGACCTGAAAGCTCCTATATTTCATAAGTTTTTTAAGGTACGCTTTTCCCCAGTTTGTCTTTAAATTTCCCTTATTCCTAAAATGTTCAGCACCAAATTTCCTATTGAGTATTTCAAGCTTTTCCTGTGGAAGATGTTACCCTTTTTTATTACCAGTAGTAACTATTAACCATCAGTATATGAAGTATAAAGAAAACAGGATAATATCATGTATAAGTGTTTGCGCTCTTCCAAAAGTAACATGCAAAAGATCATTGAATATAAAGAATATGTTTAGTTGCTAAATAGTAAAGCTTACAATAACAACACATTGATCCCATCAAAATGTAAGAGTTTTAGAGATACTCAAACTGTAAAACATGGGATGAAGCACAAAAATTACTTCACCTACAATTATAAGAATAAAGTAAACCAAGCAGTTATACTTACGAAACAAATTTTCCAACATGCACTTGCAGCACTGGATCTCTCAACTGCACTTCAAGGAGTAAATCTTCAGCTTGCATTCCACCCCCAGCCTGTACAGGGTGGGGCGCAAAGACTCTAAGAAAGCCCATGTAGCTGCCCACAATTATTTTATCTGTTGTGGAAAAAACAATCAGTTACATACACATCTTAATGGCAAACAACGTGAATGTTATTTGCCATGCTGTATTAGAAATTGTATACCATTTTAAAGAAAACTATAATAGAAGAACGTGATCTCATTGTGTTGCAATGAATCAATAAATTCCAGCTGGGAGTTTGAGCATGGCACTGTAATGCTGTTAATTTGCTGTCCGGTATCATACATAAAGCATTGATTTATTCCTCAGTGTATGCAAATGTTCTAAAATCTAGATTTGACGTTCATTTTATATCTAGTCAAATTTGTTTATACAATTAAACTTTGAATTATTTGTATGAATCTCTTTATCTTATTGCACAACTAGTTCTCAAAATCCACATCTGAATCTTTCCAATTGTTGATATATTGTTTCCCCAGGCTCCCTATGTTACCAATAGTCTATTCCATATGTTTGACTGATGTGGAAAATGCAAATTAACTTTGGAACATAACAATGACCCTTCATTTTGCTCCACTTTCTCTACTGAATCTTTGTTGAGCGCTCAACAACTGGGCTAGTGCGATATCTTGATACTTATGTGAGGAACTCACTTGGTTCATGAAACGGTTTTCAAATCATATACTTAGGAAAGCACATGAGCATACAGTCAGAGATAGACACTTCTTTCTAGTCCTTATCACCATAACAGATCTCGTTAAACAATAAAAACTTCTGCTTTATAAATTTGAACATGTGTGGTTGCTAAACGTTTTGGTTTGGACAAAGCGTCAAGCTGTATTATCCCTCTTCAAGAATTAGTTATGCTTTTATAGATCTGCTTGAAACTATTCCATTCATGGATTGGACTTAAGGCTTTTTGAGTACCTTAACTGTTTATTCTTTACTGTGATACAAAAGAGATATGGCTGTAGGGATGTAAAAGTCCCCTGCATGGTTTGGGTGTGCAGTGTCTGACTTTAGTTATTGTAAGTTCATGTTTGTTGTTTTTGCCCAATACACCTATAAACCGATAATCTTGCTAGCTCGTGGAGAATTCCTTGTTAACCAGGGCTATGATCTGAGGATTAGGGGCACCCAAAGTGCACCTCGGTTCCACAGTGAGGCCAGTGCCCAAGCCTGTCTTTGTTGAATTTTCAGTGGTTGAAATAAAATATATAGTGAAGGGACAGCCCTTTTTGGCTGCTTGCTTCCGAGAGAGTTGCCTTCTGCTCCACCCGCCCTCACATACCCAGTGTAACAATCTGTCATTCTCCCTTTTTAGGGCCTTCTGCTTCCATGTTTGTACAGTATGAGAGGTGCATGGGCATATCTGTGTAAGAGATGATTGACTTTGAGTACTGTGTGCATCCGTCGGACTGGAAGAGTTTGGCTCTCCAAATGTATGTCAAATTAAGAAAAATGATGGATGATGTTGTGTGAGGCTGCTCAGGTCTCTGTTGACCTGAAGGTGTGCCTTTTCCTCCTGCCTCCTGCAAAAGGATCCAGTGATCTGGTGAGCTGGTGTGTCGGGAGTGGAAGAGTTTCATCCTTTGTATTTGCCACAGTTCCTCTACCAGAGTTCTCCTTCTCCTCTTTCACCCTTGATTTAGATCTCTGTGAGATGTGGTCTGCTGCCCATGCTGTATGGAACCAGCCCAAGAGAAGCTCCTGTTGTCCGTGGCCCAGGCATGAGCTGGTTATGAATTGTCCATACATCCTGTAATTGAAGGGCCCGACCCCCTAGAATTTAAACATTGTTGAACAGATAACTGGGCAGTTCTGATTGTAAACACAGGTCTTATTTACCTGCATGTTGTTCCAGGATTTTTCTGTTTTCTAAGGCAGCGCTGCACACCAGAGTAACAGAGATGTGTGGTAAAGGTACACCCTCAGCTAGCAGCTACCTTCTTTGCCAAGCTTGGGATGAGCTTAGAACCAGTAACTGAAGAAGAGTTTCTGTGTCTGTCTTGTGCGAGGAAGACTTGCCTTTGTGAAGATGATGTTGAACTGCGTCTTTTCAAGAGAAGTTAATATTTGATAGAAGGCTCAGAGCAAAGCTGTCCCAAGAAGACACCTGTGGCACTGTGCCATCTCAGGAGAATGATCTCTCCTCACCCATTGCCTCAGAAAATCACCAAACACCATCTGTGTGTATTACCTGTGGTCCAAAGAAAGGGCTGCCAACACCTACTATTTGTTGGTCAGCCTGCTTGTGCCACAGCCAGTCCACTGAACAAGACTGCAAGTGTGTTCTCCCAATTGTCTTTAGCAGCCTTCCAGACTGGGTTGGCTCCTTTTCCTGACAGAGATTTGGAGCAGCATCTGGGAGAGGTGGCCCCGAGTCTCACAAAGTTGAGTGCATTCAAGAAGTTCAGTAAAATCCGCACGTAACCACCCAATCCATTGTCTCTGGCCTTGCCTTTGCTGGGGAAGGGCACTTACATCCTCTGATATAATAAAACCCATACCGTGATTGGATTCCCCAGTTTATAGTACGTCAAGGCAGCAGAGCCATTTGTTGGCTACCTCTTATTAGTCCATGGGCTAGCAGACCTTGTGGATGGTACCTGGCAAAGGACCCTATAACTGGCCAATGCAAGTTGCTAGGCTATAGGGTAGTTTGTGGGCTTTGCTTTGGGCGTGAGCTACTTTATTAGGAGTTTACTGAAACCTCATAAGAATTCCCACAACAGCTCCTGAAACTCAATTCTGTGCTGTGCAGACAGATACATTTGACTTTTAAGAGTAGCAAGTGAGATGTTATACCTTTGAAGAAGTATTTCTGCAAGACTGTCAAATCAACTTTTTTTTTTTAAACAAACATTTTATTAACAGATATTCTCATATGCAACATTACAATAACATTTCAGTTGACAGCTGTTAATCTGCACCTTTTCAATGTTATCCCCAATGGGCGATAACCTATTAATCATCTAATTCCCAACAACTCCCCCCTCCCTAATGAGTCAGGTCCAATATGTTTGGGGTGTAGTGTATTGTTGGGCCATCTACGTCTAATATTTATTTAAGTGGCATATCTCAGCACGCTGTTCAGGTTGGATCAGTAATATTGTGGGGGAGGTAGCAGGGCTGGATCAGTTCAGAGATGGGTCAGGGGTGCTTTGGGTCAACTCTTTTATGCTATCCACAAGGGTCTCCCACGTCCTTGCCATATCTAGTGGTCTAAACCCTCTCTTGGCCTCTCCGAAGAGCGAGTTCCCTTAACAGAATGCCCATCTCTCCAGTTTCCTGCACCACCTAGTTACTTTCGGGTCATATGGGTTTTCCAGTTCATGGCATTTTCCCTCTTGGCTATGATGTAGGCCAGGTCCTGGAATCTGCTGGTCACCTTCGTCTTAGGTGTATGCGGAAACCCTCCCAGTAACTAATGGCCCATTGTACAAGGGACTTCCCCATCTATAATGTCTGCCACCTTCTGAGTCACCTCCACCCAGCATGTCCCAAGCTGTGGGCAGACCCAGAACATGTGTTTGAATTCCACCCCTAGTGTCCCACATCTTGGGCACTCCGCCTCCGGTGTATTGAAATGTCTGTTGATTTGACCCGGCATCGAGTATGCTCTATGTAATATGAAGAGGTTTATCAATTTAAATCTAGAATTTCTCAAAACCTTTCCAATATAATTTCCCAAGATTAGTCTGGGATGTGGGTTCCCAAATCCTCTTCCCATTTAAGCCTCAGCGATTCCAGGGGGAGGGTCGTATCTGCCTGTATTCTATTATATAAGTTTGTGACAGCCTTAAACATGCCTGATGTAACTGATAGGTATGTACTGGTGGCCTGTATTTGGGGCTCTGCTAAGCCTGCCCTCCAATGGTGACGAACAACTGCAGTAACCAATCCATGCAACAGAAAATGCCCTCTCGGTAGGGCGAACTCCGTTCTGAGATCTTCAAAGAGAATCAGAGTGCCATTCCTAAAAAGGCTACCAACTATTAACCCTCCTGCTGAGTTCCAGGCATGTAACCCCTCCCGGTTACCCATATGTGGCAATGCTTGCAAGACCAATGAAAGGAGGTCCAGAGAATAAGGAACATTTGTCTTAGTTTTACACAAACAGCATGTCCAGCATTGAGTGATTACCTTCAATTCGGGTATGTCAACCCCTCTGGGTTGTCAGATTATCAGCAAGCCTTCTATCAGTCTCGTTACTGGAGGCGTAAAGGGCTTCACCAATGCTCTGGGGGCACGTCTACTCACCAGCCACTGTGTGAACCATAGGAGCTGCGCAGCAAGATAATAAGATTCAAAGTCAGGGACTGCTAAACCACCATCCGTTGACTGTCTCTGTAGTTTGGCCAAAGCCACTCGCTTCTGATTGGGAATATGTTACCAGGGTATCTAACTCCATAAAAATTGCCTTAGGTTTCCACACCGGTAGCACCGTAAAATAGTACAGCAACCTCTGCAAAACTATTATTTGGAGGAGTGCAACCCTGCTAGCCAGCGACAGGGGTAATGTCTGCCAGAAGGCCATACCTGCTTGGATGGTTCGTATAGCGTGCCCCACATTACCGTCCAAAATGTTGTGCATATCATGATATGTTTTAACACCCAAATAAGAGAGGCATTGTGACTCCCATAGTAATGCACCCAGGTCTGAAGTGGCTACCCCGGTGGACCCCAGGGGGAAAAGGTGGGACTTCTGCTAGTTCATGCCGAGTCCCAATAGAGCACCAAACTTGGACAACATGAACTGGGCACTCGGCAGATACCTCTGCGTATTCCTTAGGAAAATAATCAAGTTATCTGCATATAAGGCTATGCGGTGCCATGCACTGCCTTCTCGTATCGCCTGGCCCCCCTCCCTCGTGAGCCAAGGGCGCAAATGGTTCCATAGCTATCACGAATGACAGCGGGGAAAGGGGGCAGCCCTGCCTGGTGCCCCGCTCAACTGCATAGCTGTTTGAAATTCTCCGGCCGGTGCGGACCCTATCCACTGGCGCAGTGTGTATAGTAGTTTTACCATGCTATGTACTCTTCTCCCAAACCCATCTTTGCCATCACAGCAAACAGACAGCACCATTCAAGACTGTCAAATGCTTGTTCATTATCAAATGCCAGTACTCCCACCTCCGTCTTGTCATAGGAGGGGTCCATCATGACAGCCAGTAGTCGACGGACGTTAAAAGCTGTATTCCGTCCTGGGACAAATCTTGCGGGCCGGGTGTACCAGGTGTGTCATATGAGGGACATGCAGCATTGCCAGGATTTTACTAAGAATCTTATAATCCAGATTAAGCATGGATAATGGCCTATACGCCCCACACTCAGTCGGGCCTTACTGAGTTTTAACAGGGGCACCACCAATGTGCCACCCTCCTCGTAGCCGGCAACAGTCCCCTCTCCTTTGCAGCCTTATATAGGGTGACCAACTGCAGGGCTAACAGGTCAGAATACGTGGCATAAAACTCAATTTGGAAGCCATCTGTTCCTGGCGTCTTACCCCTAGCTAAGTCCCTAATGGCACTCCTAATTTCCTGCAGTGTAATGCCACCCCTCCAGCTGTTCAGCCGCCTCCTGTGTAAGTGCAGTGAGTGGCACCTGGTCGAAGTATGCATGGGTGGTCTCTATAGCATAGTGGAGGGCACTTTTATATAGTCTCTCATACTATTGCAGGAAGTTGGCATTAATCTCCTCCTGTTTGTAAAGGCTGTCCCCTGTGTCTGTCTGTACTTCCATAAGGATCGATCCTCTCTTAGTTGGACACGCTACCCACGCAAGCATTCTACCCACCTTATCTCTCTCTGCGTGAGCCCATGATATGTAGTTCTTATAATCAAAGCAGCAAAGTCGCTCAACTTGGTCTGCTACTATCTCTTTTAATTCTAATAATCTATGCTGGCAGTCTGGCTGTCCTGGTCTATTTTTTCCTCCTCTCTCAACCTATCTTCTGCCTCTATTGTGTCTCTGATCAATGCTCGCCGTATCCCCACAGACTCCACTATACATCTCCCCCACAGCACCGCTTTAAAAGCATCCCTCTAACTAACGGGCTGCTAGCTGTGGCACTGATTTCCATAAAGAAATGAGCAATGTGTTGTCTACAGCTTCTGGTATCAGGTATCTTCCAATGATTCCGGTTTTAATATTTATGTAGGGGTACGCGGAAGGGTGTGGCCCCACCTCAGTGACAGTAATATTGGGTTGTGGTCCAAGACAGTATGGGCCAAATATTCGCCATTATGTATGGCTGAAAACACATCAGGGGAGCAAGGGAAGGAACCCAAGCGTACATGTAGGTCATATTAATTGGAAAAGTACGAGAGGTCTTAGGCATGGGGGTATAGCCTGCGCCATGCATCTATGAGGCCCCATTGCATCTGCCAGGTTGCAAACTATTGTGCCAACCTTGTGATCGGGGAATCATTAAATGGGGGGTGAAATAAGTCCATATTTGGGTCTGCCACACATTTAAGGCCCCCTCCCAATACTATTGACTGTAGAAGGTGTGAGGCCAATCTGGCCGAAAGTTTTGCGAAGAATGACCCTTGGCCGAGTTAGGTGCATAGATGTTGACCAAGACTTAAACAAAGTACTTTGAGGAATTTTGAGCCACGCGGGGCCTTGAAATCAATGCTTCTAAAACGAAATTAATGATGCTCAATCCCCACAGATCCTTCAGAGGGAAGTTTATTCTTGAGGTTACCCCACTTGAAAAGGTGGGCACATCTAGTTACCTGGGCATAATGTTAAATGAAAAAATTTCTTGGAAATCACACATTGCAAAGCAAGCACTAAAACTAAAGCAAACAACAGGGGTTTTAATAAAGGATTTTAACCTCTCGCATACCAAACCAATAAGCCCTGCAATACAGCTACATGAAGCCAAGGCTGTGAGCTTAGCCCTTTAAGGGGCTGAACTGTGGGGCTATGCCAAATCCCAAGAAATGCCGATTTATGAAAATAATTTCCTAAGAAATCTTGTGCCCCCTCCCACCAAGTACTCCACACTGTTTCTCCTTTTTAAGGACCTAGGCATGAAATGTATTGGACATACGGCCCACCTACGTCCCCTTTTGTACTGGTGACGTCTTTGAACTACCCCAGAGCTTGCCTCCTTTACGGTAGCCCTGCAGGTCGTTTTAGAAGCTGACCATTCTTAAAGTATCCCTGGCTCAGACACATCAAAGGGTTACCTTATTTGCTTGGGCTTAGAGAACTCTGGGACTCTCCAACTACTGCCTCCTTTCCTTCAAAAAGTGACCTCAAAAAATTGTATTGGCATGTGGTAGACTCTGAAGATCTGGGGGTTGCACTTCACTCCACACTATCATGTGAATTTGCCAACCTAAAAGAGATGTGCAAATACGAGGCTTTCTGGGACATAATCACAGTGCCAAGAGAAAGGAAATTGTACTTCCAGATCCGTATAGGCATCTTGCCACTGAGATTACTTACCAGTCGCTGGTCACATGATGAAACAACCATCTGCCCAGCTTGCAAAGCACGCATTGAAAATCTCCCTCATGTCTTATTTGTCTGCCCTGCATATGCTGCCTCTCGTAGGAAATGGCTGGCGCCGGCTTGTAGACTGCTGGGAATTTGCAGGTCCGACATAGCCCTTCGAATTCTCAGATCAGACACTCGCCTGACGTTAGTCATTGCTGTTACTAAGTTCCTTGGGGCATGCTGGATTGTTAGAGCAACATTTTTATCTGTATAATGGTTTTAGCAAGAATGTATTAATTCACAAACCTTCCCAAAGGGACTCGAAACGCTAGATTTAAACTTATAAACTTTTACGTGCTGCACCAAGCCTACCTAACCCCAGCCCGCACAAATAAATACTTTGGTAAAGTTACAGAGTGTTGCCCGAGATGCGGGTTGATTGGCTCGGAGTTCAGCCACATGTTCTGGGAATGTCCCACCCTAGAACCCTTTTGGGCAGAGGTATGCCGGACCCTGACGCATCTCCTGAGTAGGGAAGTGACCTGCTCCATGGCTAACTGTCTCTTACACGCCTTTACTCACTCAGCCAAACACAAAATCACAGATAGATTCCAGGACTTAGCTTTAACACTGGCTAAGAGAGAGATTGCATCTAATTGGAAAAATCCCAGGGGCCCCAGAGTACCAGTATGGAAAAGCGAATTACTTAAATGGGCAAACGCAGAGGGAATGCTTCTCCAGCGTGAATCCAGGAGAGGGATCAGACTTCCTGAAATGGCAGAGGGATGGGAAGTAATAATGGATACACTTAGAGCAGACACTGCACCCTAAGGTTCCCTCAGTTGGCAACATGACGGGCGTGATAATACACAATGAAAGGGGACATGGCTCTCAGCCGTTAATCAAATACTGGAATATATACCCATAACTAAGACGACGAAATAGTAGACCAAATCTCTACCTAAATATATCTAATTACATTTAAAAGATTACATGAGACACTTCGAGAACAATACCAACGTTTGAACATGGTTCTCGGATGAAGGGGTTAGGGAGGGACCGGGAGGGGGGATTGTTATTATTGTTGTTAGCATTAATTTTGCTTAAACATTTAGATATTACCAAGCCAGATTGTTTGATAACATTGCTATACAGATAAAACATGAATAAGAATTGTACCGCAGAGGGAACATATGTATGAGAAGAATCAACTATGTTAAACTCTTAATAAAATCTGGTTTAAAAAAAAAAAAGAATGTATTAATTCACTCTGGGATACTGTACATATTTTATATAACCTTGTGTATTTATTTATTGCTGCTATGTGCTTTTATGGCTCTTGTAGCCGAAATAAGGTTCTCTAGACTGATTAAACAAAGTATTTTTGTATTGACTCTCAAGCTCTGTAATGTCGAGGAGGCTTGAGACTTGGGGCCCGATTTAGATCTTGACGGACGAGTTACTCTGTCACAAACGTGATGGTTATTCGATGCGCCGTATTACAATTTCTGTAAGATATAATGGAATCGTAAAACGGCGGACAAAAAAAATTACATCCTACTGCCTTTCCTTTCACACTCTTTGTACCCCAACAATAACCACATAATTCACTTTACTTTTCTTTCTCTGGCTACTAAGTGAGAGGAGTTTGTAAACACCCACACCATATTAAAAAAATAGGCAGCAATTTATCTGAAGACATAGCCTGACATTAGACGTCTGTTGTTAAAGCGCATAAAACGTGACAAGATAAATAAAGAATTTCAAGGCATCTTCATTTGCTGCTCAGACTTTTGCAAACTACCAAAAATTGCCATGCACCCACCACTGGGTCACGTCCCACAGTTTGGGAAGGCCTGAATTAAAGTATTTTTCTTTTTTTATGAGGTAAACTACTCACTGTACATATAGTTATTGAAGGGTACTATTTTGTTGCATTGTGTTCTGAGTATCTAACTCTCATCACGTAATTCAGTAAGCCTTGGTATGCCTTGACACTTTATCAGTAGGAGTCAAGTGCTAAAGGTGCCATGTCAATGCACATACTGTGGGTAAGACTTTGACATTCTTTTATTTGAGATGAGAATAATGTGATCATATCACAGGTTAGTGCCACACATGTGGGGAAGCAGTCTAAGGCCACAGTATTTTTTTGTTGTTGTAGGATTTCACTTAACCAGTAGACATCCCGTAGTCCACTAGCAAAAGGGATGACAGGAGCTGACTTATTTGTCAATCAACGTTAGGATCCTTGTTAGTGTTTGGCTCTCAACTCCTCTGAATGACGAAAAACAATCATCACTTTTCCCCGACGCATGAACAGTAAAGTCTGCATTGTAGTCTGGCACTGATATGGGTTTCTCTTTTGTGACTATATTTCTTAAAGTATCAGATGCAGTTTTCACTTTTCAACTAAATAAGATCTTTTGTTGTTAATGCTGCCACTTTTAGGATGGCTTAAAATAGTCAAAATATCCCTTTTTGGGCTTAATGTTTAAGATGCTTGCACAATTCATGGTAAACATTCCATATGCCCTTAAAGGTTCTACTTCATTAGACTTTGGGTCAGTCTCATTTAGCTATTGGCTTCTGTTTCTTTGAATCCTTCTGGCACTGGCTTGCAGTATTGTCATTCACATCTTGGATCAGACCACAGGCGTATTTTGAAGTCACCATTTTTCTATTAGCTGTTTAGGCGAGTGCTTCTAACACCATTGGAATGCATGAGGGACTATTTTACAGTCTGCAAGCAGCCAGCTTGCACAGAGAGTGAGCACTGACAAAAGCATCTGAAAAATGTGTGCTACAGAAAAAAGTTGCTTTCTTTTCTGTAACATCCCCTTTTCAGATGTTTCAGTCAGCTCTCACTCCTCAGTGCTGCTACTCTGCGTATAAGCACAGCGGCAATGGTAAAACAGTAATAGAGTATGTAAAATATAGTTCTAAAATAGACTCCATGTTTATATAACAGTCAATAATCTGCCCGGCAGCACTGAGGAGATGGTGCTGACAAAAGCATCTAAAAAATTGTGCTACAGAAAAGAAGCCCTTTTAAGGTCTCGCCTGAGACAGCATGCGCTGTTACTTGCAAGACATTTTGTTAGTTTACAGGGGACTTACAGCCCCCCACTACATACCATTGTTTGGCTTAATCGTCACTCATTTCTTTGCTTCTCCTTGGGCACTGTGTTGTTGCTTCACTTCCCTTTGTCTGTCTGTCTGTCCCTGCCCTGGAGCTTAAACCAAGTACTGCTACATTGTTCTACTGTGTGTCCTTCCAATGCTCACGCTTTCGAAAGTACTTTCTTTTTTAAGTTGCTTTTAGTTGCATGTGATGCTTCTCACATCCCTTCCTCTGCCGTTGGTGTTGCCTGCCATCTCCTTCATCTGGCTGTGGTGTTGCTTGCCCCCTCCTGCTGTCCATCCTCTTGCAGCCCCACCCATCTCTGTCCCACACGTGTTCCTAGCCCCATTTAACTGTCATGTGTTGCTGGTCGCCTCCTGTCCCCCTCCTCCTGCTGTTTGTATTGGGCCACACCCACCCACAATAACAAAACCAAAGCGCTACGACACAGCCAGAAACGCAAGAGGTATTTGGCTTGTCATCTTTTTATTCATGTTGTACAGCAGGGCTGCTGCTGTGCAGTATTGTTGAAAGTTAACAACAAAAAAAAAGTTTTGATGCAGATAGCATTGACTTTTACAGCACTTTTTGTTAATACTTTCAGCCATGCTGCAGTACAATATGGCTTAAAAAGAAACACTGAGAAAGCCAATATATCTTACAAGACTTATTAACTTTGCTAATGCTTTTGTCTACCTATGCTCCCTAGAACACAAACATGATTGCCAATAGTAACTCATGAAAACGTCAATTCTACTGGCTTTGCCAATGTTGTTCATAGTGGAGTTCTAATCGGCCTTTCCAAATTTCAAGGAAGAAGAACTGTCTTCTGCCAACATCATAAGGAAACCAGATGCAGTTTATCAGTTTTGCAAAACGAATTAGGGGCAACAGGTAACTGTGTCATCAAGTCTAAAAAGCGAAATGAGTCGAGCTTCGGTCACTCATCATTCTGTGTTTGGAGCTCTCGGCAATGCGCATTGTTTGCATAAAATGCACATTTACTTAGCATCAGCTATTAGAGTTTAAAAGCCAACAAGCCAGTGGAGTGTCAGTTTTGACGGAGCTGATAGCCAATCAGATGAGGGGGATAGCTCAGCAAAGAATGGAGCAAAAGGAACCCAGTAGAAGTCCTCCTAGGAACCGCTCAGCAGTCCAATCCTCACAACGCATGCACAGACTACAATCATACAAGAAGGGAGGGGAGCAGACAATTGGGGAGTGAACCAGAAGCTAGACTTTGCAAAAGAACCCCCACAACTTTCAACAGAGGCACAGCTTAGCATTTCTCACCGCACAGCTCCACACTCCTAATTTCATAAAATCTTTAACTTAATTTGCCAATCATCAGACGTTGATTCGTCGTTTTTCTGAACAGATCAGCATAAGTGCATCACGTTTTATAATGTGTGTCTACCTTGTCCACTGCCACTGTTGTCAACGTCCGCCACGCATAAACAGCCTTGGTCAAATTCCTCCTGTTCTCCAAGTGTGCAGGACCACCAGTCTCGAGCTTTAAATAAAGACATTCTGCACCGCTCTAAAAAAAGAAAACACTAAAAATATTAATAATAAACACTGCACTAGTGCTGTTATACATGCCGAAATATGGTGTAAGCACACAAATTAATTATTAGGTCTCCTTAAGCAGAATGTCATGAATGTTAGTAGATCTGTAACGTAGCATTTGCTTTAAATTCATCACAACAGACGTGCTCCCAATATTGGAAACTTCCACATTTTTCAGGAGCTGGGAAACAACGAAAGGGACTGAGAATAAAACTGGGGTATGTGAAATGACTATTTGTTCGATATAATTATAAAAAAAACAATAACATGATTGAAACAAAAAAGCTACCAGATCTTATATTAAGATGGCTGCCTTATACTGTGCATGTCAAGTGGTAGATAAGCCTACGGAAACTGGATCGTACCTACACATTCTTGAAAGATGTCCATGTTATAGCTGTCACTGTTTACAATTAGTAGGAGTTCAAACATAAAAGCAAAATCTTTTTTACCTAAACTACTGTGCTAAATTAAAAATAAAAACACTGGTGAACGGAAATTGGTTTGACATTTCAATCATGAATATAGGACTGCATGACATTATTGGTTAAAGTAATTTATTAGCGGCCTTCCTCTGCAAATTCGGATCTACAAGCAAAAAGCCAACAGACACCCAATGTTAGAAATGGGGTCTCTAGTTGGCAGAGGTATGCACCCTGTCAAAGTAGGGACCACCACTCTATAGTCAGGGTAAGTCAGATACACACCCTAAATTAAGGGGTGCTCACCCTCTGGGAGCTTGACACAGAGCAGTCAGGCTTAACTTAAGAGGCCATGTGTAAAGTATTTGTGCAACACAATATAGTAAAAACAGTGAAAATACCACACAAAAAGAATCCACACCGGGATAGAAAAGTAGTTCTTAATTTAATGAGAGAAACAAGACCAAAATGATAACAATCTAATAAGTAGAAGTCGAGATATGAATTTTCAAAGAATATCTGCAATTCTAGTGCTCAGAAATGTATAATGCCAATCGGGGCAATCTAGTTGTGCTTGACTGGGGCAAATCCAAACGTTTAGGCCAACTGCGAAGGAGCGTTGGCCACCTAAATGGGCCAACCTTGTCCTACTGAAACAGTACCTTGTTTTAAAGGGTTGCATCAACATCGAGGATCCAATGTGAGGAGCAGGGGAGACAATGCGACGGCGATGAGTTAGTTCTAATCCGCGCAGTCAGGTGATGGGTCATCATCAAGCCATACAGTCGTTGATCCTCGAGCAGTGGTGTGACATCGAACCCATTAGCGATGAAGGCAATGCGTAGTCATCGAGCTACATAGCCGGCGATGCAAAGGTGATGCACCAGAGCCGATTGTAATGTGTCGATTTGGAGCCACACAGTTTCCGCTGCAAAGTCCTTGTCCTCAGCGGCAGCAGCGATGCATCGGTGTGGAGGAGGGATGCACGGCTCGGATCAGCGCAGTGACGGAGATGCATGGATTTCTGAAGAACACAGCTGCAGAACCCACTTCCAAGGGCCCAGGAATGCATTGGCACCACTTGGCAGGATAGGACTCCTAGCTGGCAGAGTCCAGGTGCTGTAGGTGAGTTGCAGGCAGTCCTTGAAGCCCTGAGATTGCATAAGAACAGGAGGCAAGCTCTTTGAGTCACTTGATTCTGGGGATGTAGAGATTCAGGTCCAGTCCCAAGTAGGGCAGCTGGCAGAAGGGCGGGCACTACAATGAAGAAGTCCAGCAGAGTGACAGATCTTTCAGTAGCACAGCAGTCCTTCTTCCTATTTGAATGTCCTCAGGTCCAGAAGTGTGCAGACTAGGTAGGGTCAGACATCCATTCTTATAACCAGTGGTGCCTTTGAAGTGGGGGTGACTTCAAAGAGGGGCTTTGAAGTGCACACAGGTCCTGCCTTTCCTGCCCTGGCCACAGACACACTACAGGGGGGTATGCAGCTTTTTGTGTGGGGACAGACACAGCCCTATTCAGGTGCAAGTGCCAGCTCCTCCCTCCCATTTAGCTTTACCATTAAAGAGGATTTATTATTACAAGCCCATAGGTACCAAACATGACTTCCATACTCCTTCTCAATCAGGAATTACACTTGACAGGGGTATTAAGAAATCCATAATGTTATCATATGAAAGGGGTAGGCCTCACAGTAGTGAAAAATACATTTGGGAGTTTTTCGCTAAGAGGACATATAAAACTTAAAAGTACATATCCTGCCTTTTAGTTACATAGAGCCCTGCCCCATGGGCTACCTAGGGCCACCCTTAGGGGTGACCTATATGTAATGAAAGTGGGGTTTAAGGATTGGCAAGGGGTTTAAATGCTAAGTCGACATGGCAGTGAAACTGCTAATACAGGCTCTGCAGTGGCAGGCCTGAGACATGCTTAAAGGACTACTTCAATGGGTGGCACAATCAGTGCTGCAGGCCAACCAGTAGCATTTAATTTACAGGCCCTGGGCACATATAGTGCACTTTACTAGGGACTTATAAGTAAATTCAATATGACAATTGTGGATATATCAATGTTACCATGTTTTAGGGGGACAGCACATGCAGTTTAGCACTGGTGAGCAGTGGTAAAGTGCCCAGAGTCCTAAGGCCAACAAAAACAGATCAGCAAAAAGTGAGGCACAGCAGCCAAAAAGTTTGGGGGAAGACCACCCTAAGGCTGTCAGGTCTAACACCCAAGCATAGAGAGAAACACAAGTGCACTCAAGCACACATGGGAAACAAAAGAGATCCAGGTGCCTAGACACATACTAACAGACATCAGTTCACACACACCAAGAGACACTCATACACAAACACAACAGAAACACATCCCTCCATGAACAGAGGCTATAAGGAACACAAGAGCCTCTGCACATGGAACTAAAGATGTAACGACTAACCATACACACAATGATATACAAATGTCATCTGTAGATATAGTTCAAACCTGCATCCAGGCAGATCAACGCACACACAGCCTCCCCTATACAGGGGGCAACAGATTCACAGTTACCTATGCACACTAGAGAGCAGGCATAAGGACTCAAGGCACTCAAACTAAAAAAGATATGCATTGTATTGTATGGTATTGCAACACATATATAGCGCTTTCTGCCCCTACATGGGGTGCTGACCTGCTTGCCTACATGGGTAGCATGCTACACAGAGTAGGGTGTGTGGTTGGAAGGATGTTGTCTTTGTATTGATCTTATGTGTGAAGTATTTCAATGATGTGCGTGATAACCACCAAGGTGTAGTTATCGTGTTATGAGACGCAGAGCTTAACAGTGTAATGGATGACATGTACCACACAGCAACCAGGCAACTGGAGATAAGACAAACAATGGAGAATTCAATTAGCAAATGTGGCAACCATCTTACGTGACACATTTACCAATTTGTGTTAGAGCACAAACAGATATTCGCTTAGCACGGTATACTTTTATATAGTTATCAAAAACGTATTGCTTGCTAGACATGGCAATATGCATTTATAGAGTTTTAAAGTTTTAGTTCTGTCACTCGATTATGCACAAAAAACAAGGCGAAATCATAAAATTCCCATCAAAAATATGCAGAAAATGTTAGCCATATCCGGTGCGACTGAACAGGATGAGATTAGAGATTAGCAATTTCATGTGAAACGTTTTCAAACTTCATAAAGCTTTTACTGAAAATAATGGCTATATTAGGAAATGCTTAGATTTGTCAAACTTGCCTGTCCTTGAAATATGCATCCAGAATTAAGTAATTAGGGGATAGTCCGTTCATTCTTTTGAAGACCTAGGTCGAGAAGGTTTTACAGGGCCCTATTTTTAGCAGATAGTCAGACAGACAGAAGATGGTCGCGGGAAGGAAGGGGTATATGCTGGAAATTCATAAAGAGTCGTGGTGGTGATATTTATGACCTTATCCAGTTGGGAAAAAGGAATGCTCGGAGAGGCCCAATAGTAAACTGTTAAAATAGTCCAACTTGCTGAAGACTTGTTCAGAGATGTCTTGGTGTGAAAAGGAATGTCAGAGCAAATTTAGTGGATGTTCAGCAGTTGGTGTCTAAGAGCAGTCGCAGTAGTTGATATAAAGAACCCCAAGCACATAGTATGATAGAAAATTACGGCAAGAGGTCTGGCTGATAGTGTTCAAAGAAGACTGTTATGGGAAATTTTAAGAGGTGTGAAAGCTGTGGGTGCAGTTTTAGCAGGAAAAGATACATTCTGTCTTTGAGGACTACAGCATAAGAACCTGCTGTGATGCAAGAGATACAAGCTGAAAGCAGGGCCCTATGTTTCCAGCTCATCAGGCCTTCGGCATATTAGTTAATTGGACCCTCTCCCATCCCCCTGCACATTAAGTGGGAGCTTAAGGTTCGAGTCAGTGGTGTGATCACGAAAGCTGCAAGCTTGCTCGTGCCTCCCACAACCCAGTTTCACTCTGCAGTAATCCTAGCGCTTCCCTTGAGCTTGCAACACTCCAGAGCCCATGCTCTCCCTGCTGCCGGATAGTTGGTAGCGTGGTGTGGCGGTGGGCAGTTGCATGTGGAAGCATCTAAGTGCTGGTACTTTTCAGTGATAAAGGCAGCACCGGCACAGCTTGCGGCTCCTATTCAACCACACATTTAACCTCTACTAACTTACTGTAGCCTCAGATTCCCAGGAGAGCACTAGAATGGGTCGCTGGTCTGCTACTGAGGCCATACCAAGGGAACTGCGCGAGAACGCAGAAGGAAACAGCAGCCAGAGACACTGCGGAAAGAAAATCCATGGAAACCCAAGGTAATAGTTCACTTCCTTTTGCACCTGCCGAACTTAGTATTTGTCTTCCAAAATTTAGCACCTGTGAGCTACAAGTGTGTGCTTTTTCAGCATTAGTCTGACTTTTTGATCATTATGCAACTTGGTGAAATAAGTGACCTAGTGATTTTGTGACTTGGTGAGCTAATGATCTGGTGAGAAAGGAGGTGATGGGCAGTAATCATCAGGAGACGTCAACAGTGTCTTTCTTCTCTAATGACATGTTGAAAATCGTCATATGTTATATGATAAAGGAGCATCATCACCCTATAATCCTGTTTGGCACAAAATATATTCTCTTCATGAGCTGCTACAGATGTTAGCATCATTCGCCTCAATACCATGTAGACTTCCAAACAGAGGTGTGCAACACAATATTTTGGTCATTCAGACCAACAAAAAGATGAGATGTCTACCAACAAGAAGTTATTGGTAGAAGTTAACTCAAAAACCAAAGAATTCCTTACATCTTTAAAGGACTACCTGGAGTAATGTAGTATGTTACACAACACAAATTTTACTTTTGGCTTGTCTAGAAATATTAGAATCAAGCAGGTCTTCTGATGGAAAAAAATGAAAGAAATAAAGAGAGTGTAGCTCGGTCCACAAACCGGTCAAAGCCCGACTACATTTGCATTATCATTCATTAACACTGTCTGAATAAATGGTCCACCTCAGTCAGAGTCAGCATCACAAGTAACTAAAACAAAGAACCACAGAATTCTGGTCCAACACAGGACACCCACTGAGAGATAATGTGATGCACTTATAAAACAATCTTACTAAAACAAATGTGACAACCCATGTAGCGAAAAATAACCAAGACAACTTCAACTCAAATTCTACAGACTGCACAAGACGTCCCAATTGAAGATTTACTAAGTATTAGACTCCCCGAGTATTTCTCACCTATTTGGTCAAAAGCTAATAATCCTCTTATTTTGAGACAAGATCAGGGTAACAAATCAACATCCTGGTATTTACTGAACGCCACACTAAACATAAAGATGTCTGCCCTTTTAAAACAATCTATCACAATGGACTAGCAAGTTTCCTGTCTGGGAAAAGTGAAGGCTGGCGATCCTCAATCAATAATACATTGAATAAACTTACTTCCATAATTATTTGGGCTCAGAGAGAAGCTAAGAAAATTAATGACTCATGCTCCTGTTTATCAAATGTAGACAATCTTTAAAATATTTCAATTACAATTAATAATAGATGAATTCAGAGGAGATTTAATCAGCAAATATTTCCATATGAAGTTCTGGAGAAACAGAGTGTTTTACAAACTTGCAGAAAAAACCACTGACTCATACGAAAGACTCCAAAACCATTACAGTGAGTGAAGAAATCCATCAGTTACCCTCCCTGGACATACTCAATTACAAGAAATTTGCGAGTTAAAACCACCAGCAGTTCTAAGGAACAGCCAGCTATTGTGGAATGTGAAACCAGGCTCATCAGTATGGTGGCCTCTTCAGATAGCTCATTAAATCAAAGTTCTCAGTTTGTTACCCATTTATCAAACAAGCATTTTCAATGCAAGAGTTCTCGCACTTGCTCGAATTGCAGCTATTGGCGTTGTAGATCCATAACTGGACTTTTCTTGCCACATTAATTGGTCAATCCTGCCGCATAATTTGGTCCTCTCTGCCATATAATTCCAGTGACTCTGCCTCGGTATTCAGTGACAGGAAGTCGGGATTGTCTGCTATTTCTCGAAGCATCTTATGCAGGACACTCATGCACACAGAGGCCCACAAGTTATACATCACACCATGTACAGCACGTTAATCTTCCTCTCTCATCACTAATTGACCTAAAAATTCAATAGGCATGGGCAACAGAAAATGCGGTAACCGGCTACCCCCACCTACTTCCGTGTAATAGCAGGCCACTGCCCGAGGAAATAGTTGAGATGAAACATATAAATCAACATCCAAGAACGCTCTTTGTACCCCCAGCTATGTAATGTAAATGAGAAGCTCTCTCACATGTTAAAACATTATTCATCTGTACCTCCAAGCCATGAAATTTAATTGGAAGGCGCTCTAAATACCATTGTGGACCAGTTCAGAACATCTGAAAGCAGCCATTGTGCTGGCACATTAACATGTCACGCTTGTGTTCTAAAGAAGTCAGCTGGATCATGTGACCTTGTCGCGTAGGCTCTCATTATCCTAATGAGACTAATGGATTTTGAGCAGCAAGATCAATCACAGTGTGGGGGACTGAGTCTGACCCACGGTGAAGGACCCTTGTCGCCCTAAATCCAGGTTTTGCTCCGGCTAACTAGCAGTGCCTCATCTCTCCCAAAGGGAAGAGACAATTGAGCAGCCAAGCGCATGACATCTTAGTACTTCCCAGTGAAGTCGTGGTCACTCAGGTCACAACCGGTTTTCTCATACACAGTGCAGTCTCATATATAAGTGACAAAGGCAGTTTAGGTTGTAAAGATTGGTTTAATAAAACGACTGCATTTTAGATAGCAAAGCGTGAGCTGCAATAACCAGAACTACACAACACAGTAAGATTAAAATAGTAGCGATGAGAGTGAAGCACAAGAATAAAGCTATCATAGTGCAACTAGATTAGGTTCTCTCTAAGTTATAGTCTGAGCACAGCATGTAAAGCTCTAAGCCTGCCTTTCAGGT